>NC_084464.1:30415844-31022094 GCF_027409185.1 Cynocephalus volans
CCAAAAGATTAGAAATCCAAATAACCCCTCAACTGAAGCACTGGAAGATAAAAGACTTTGGAACAATGTCTTCAAAGCAAAATTTGATATCCATTCAAACTATAAATGAGATAAGTGGGTAGGATGAAGATACAGATGTCCTTCAACTTACAATGGGGTTACATCCTGACAAACCTATTGTAAGATGAAAATATCCTAAGTCAAAAAACATTTAATATGCCTAATCTACCAAACATCATAGCTTAGCCTAGCGTACTTTAAACATGGTGTTCAGAACATTTACATTAGCCCACAGTTGGGCAAAATCATCTAACACAAAGCCTATTATAAAACAAAATGTTCAATAGCTAATGTAATTTATAGAAAACTGTACTGAAAGTGAAAAACAGAATGGTGGTCTGGGTACCCAGAGTACAGTTTTTGCTGAACGTGGATCACTTTCTCACTATTGCAAAGTCGGAAAATCTTAAGTCAAACCATGGTAAGTTGTGAACCATCTGTATTTTTCATGGCAAAAAACTTCTCCTTCCAAACATGCTTTCTTAGGAAGCTACTGAAAGATGTGTTCTATAAAACTGAGCAGTAAACCAAGAAAGAAGAAAAGGGGAAAAAAACAAAAAACAAAAATCAAAAACAGGAGATTCCACACAGAAGAGAGGTAAAGAGAATCCCCAGAATGATGGTGAAGGGAAATCCCAGGATGACAGCTGCACCAAGCAGAGACGACTACCAGTGGTCCATTGTGAAGCATGTTAGAATGGTCAAGGAGAAATGTCTCTAAAAAGATGAAATCAACAGAGCACCTGATATGTGTGAAAGTCTTGAAAGGAAATTTAAGCAATGTGCAGCGTTTGAACGTTGAATTAATGATAAGTACACAGAAAAAGAGGCAAATTAAAAATAAGATAATTGTTAACTCCAGGAAAAACAAAAGTTTCATATGATAGGAAAAGAATTCATTGAATAGTACACAGCTCAACTATAAACAGTGTTCTATGGAGTCATATAAATCATATAAACATTAACTACTGATCCAACCAACTATTATAACTATATTGGAGAAATGGGGTTGGGGGGGAGAATTTGGAGGTGGGGTGGGAATTGAGCAGAGAAATAGAACAAAGAACACAAATTAAAAAGTAGCACTACCAGCATGTTATTCAGAAATATGGAGGGAAATTCCAAAAGAATGAACTAAAACCACTAAATGTGGTTGCCTCTGGGTAAAGAAATAAAGATGAGGATTTTTTTTTTTTTTTTAGCATGGCCTTTATAAATTATAGAACTACTTCACACTTTAAACTATGTACACTTATTTCAGAAGAAAGAAAGAAAGAAGGAAAGACAAAGAAAAACAGAGCCCAAGTTCTTACCCACTAAACCTGTGTTTTTCAAATTATAAGTATGCAATTCATTAGTGGGTTGTGAAATCAATTCAGTAAGCCACAACTATCATTTTTAAAATGAATTTCAACAGAAGAGGACAGTAAGAGAGACTGCCCATAGATTACTTTTTCATGAACTTTATAAAACATGCACATACACACACACCAGTTCATAATAAAAAGTGTACTTTTAACTGTGGACTGTAATCAAAATTTTTTAAATCATCACTCTAAATTACATTGCATTATAATTACTTTTAGTCTTGTTTTTTAAAGAGATTTCCATGTGCCTTTATTTTTAAACAAACGAAGTGCTGACAGCTAATGAAAATATTCCATTATAATGTTCTTTAAAATCCCACTAATATCATGCCTGAAAAATTCTCACTCCTATATCAGTGAAACCTAAATATTCTTTGCTTTCTTACAATTAACTCTGTAATACAACCAAAGAGAAGAGTAACAACAACACAGAAAACAGAATTCAAAATCCTACAAATGATTTTCTAATGTGGAATATCACTGCTTCTTATGTGATTTATCTTTCTAATTTTGTATAACTTTCACTAATATTTAAATTTTTAATCTACAGAGACACAAGCAGAAGGAACCATACTAGAAACCTTTGGAATAGCAGGGAAAGCCATCTTGGAAATAAAAACTTGCGAAATATACTGCATAAACTAGAAAATATTCCACCAGACCCTCGCTCATACACTTTGCAAGGTGCACTGTGTACCTTGCAGTATGGAAATATTGGACAGGAAGCTAAAAATTTTAATGCTCTTTTACTAAAAGGCCATATTTAGCCCAATATTTTCTTTTTACTTAGCTAGATTAGATATGCACTTTACTTTGGATGCTTACCTTACAATTCACTTAACGTAAAATAATCAAGAAGAAAAACTTCTGTATAAAGCAAGTTCCATTACACTCTTTTCATAATAAAGCTTCACTTCCTAAAAGTTATAGGATCAGATCCACAAGCTGACCATCTGTATTTTAAAAACCATCACTAACATCCATACTGGATGTAAAAAAGAATGAATGAACTTCATATACTGGTATTGAAAGATACCAAAGACATTTGTTAAAACATATGTAAACAAGATATGCTTATCGTATACACATACACATATATAAATTAAAAAACATAAGAAATAAATGACTGTGGTTACCCTTTTTTGGACAGGTGAAAAGATGGGAAAAGTAGAGGTGACAGCAGGGGTGACAGAAAACCTTTTCACTGTATATTTTACCCATTTTGGCAAATTAGGAATTCTTGTTCCCCACCTACCCCAATGAACTGCTTTGCTTCCACGTCCTACTCCACACCCTACACTCACACACATACAGAAGTAATTTGTGGCATGCTTTCACTTTCATTGACAAAATACTTTCTCCCAATCTACACTCAGCACCCATGAGACCGGCACAAATGCCACGTAGTTTGCAGGCTGCCTGGACCCTGGGTCACTTCCACAGGCCCTCATTAGTGCTTCCATCACACTGAAGAGTTGCTGAGTGCCGGCTATGTGCCAGGCATTGTGTAGGAACATGGGGCACAAATGCAAGTAGGACAAGGTACCTGCCGTTGGGAACTCACAGCCCAAGGAGGAAACAGAAGAGGAAACAGGGAATTTCCAAATAATAAGGTACACATAATGCAAAAGTATACTTTTACATAATTTACCATATTGCATTTTAACAATTTTTTTCTTTTTTCCCACACCTCTCAAAGTAAGAGCCTCTGGCATAAAAACTGGGTCCACAGATATTTTTAGATCCCCTCTGCCTAGCATGGCACTCATGTAACCTGAACTTCATAAATGTCTTCTGGATAGCAATGCAATGGCATTTTAAGAAACAAATTTGTGTATGTCTCAATGTTTCAGAACAGTGATCAATATATATATATCAGCTATAAACCTGTACCTATGCAATATATTATAATCCTAGAATTTCAGCACCAAAACAAACATCTTTAACCTCAGAAGCCCTCTGATCTTTTAGTTCTCACCATGCAGTCTTGGCTTTGATTCCATAAAGAGGGGAAATCATGAAAGCTGAGCCTGTCTGTATCTTTTCCTGAAAGTCAATGCATTCTCACTTGCTTTTACTGGTAAGACTGAAAACTTTCACCCAGTAACTTTGGATTTCTACTCATGGTTAATACATTGGTAATTTCTTGCAATTTTCAGAAAAATAGTAATTCTCATTTTGACAAAGTCTTGCCAATACTTATTTAAGGACACCTTACATTTCAGATCTTGGGTTTCTAGATACGAAAAATAATATCACCCCACCCTGAGCTCTGTCCAAAAACAAATGATAGAAATGAATTGCAAACATAACATGAAGCACTGTTGCAATTATCAACCCAGAGCCTAAGGGAGGAATTATTTCTATTTTTAAATGCACTTTTGCTTTAAGAGAAAACTCTGTAGAAAAATATGAAACCAAGCGGCATAATGGAAATCAAAATGCATTTCATGTCTTCATCTTTGCAAAGACAGTAATCCTAATCTACCAGTAGCACTGTTGTGTTGACTCTTCTCACTTGTCTCTAAACAGAATTACCGGTACGCAGGCAGAATCCCACAGACAGGGCCCATCCACCACTAAAAGAATCATATCTGTCAGAAGGACAGAACAAGAGAACACTCATATTTCAAAGCTATTCTTATATCTCCAAATAAGAAACTAGCTCAATAAGCAAGCAGATGGATAAATCTCAAAATCATCCTACAAATCTTTACTTAAAAGATCCTGATCAGTAACTAACGTGGCAGCCCTAAAAATGATCAACGGATTATCTAGCCATTTCGAGCCAACTGTCCACATTTATAATTTCTATCCAAATTCCACAAAATTAAATCTGTTTCTCTGCACAAATGACAACGTTTCATTTCATTAAATAGCAGCTAGCAGCAACATCCCTTATGGTTAAGAGTGACAAGGAGCAGGTGCCAAACCAGCAAGGAAAGCAGATGCAGCAGCTACATAACAGGCGTTACAAAATTCTACCTGTTTCCTGCTTTGAAGACTATGACCCACCACAATTTTTTTTTTTTTTTTTGCTACAATGTAATAATATCCAGTCTTGGGGAAAAACTTTGGTGATGTGGGAATCTAATTGAATCTGTAAATATTTTAATTTATTCAATGAGTTTACTTACTATCACCATGAAATATACTACACACACGGCTATAAATTTATCTAAAAATACTGCCCAATTACTAAAAAGTATTTCAGACATTTTAAACATAACTTAGCTATTTAACATCACCATAAGAATCTGCTACATGTAGCAGAATGTTTGCAAACTGGATAAAAATTGCTAGATTCAACACAGCGAGGGAAGAATCCCCAATCTTACCTCCTCACAATTTTTTTCCCCCAAATTAACCAAAACTGTGCCTGAACACATGATTATGGAATGGAAGCAGTTTCTCCCTTTGGCAATAAAGTAACAAACCCCATTTCAGAGTCCCTTCAGTGAAAATCTCTTAAGAGCAAAATATTAAGTTGTAGCTCATCAATCAACAGATGACTTTTAGAAACACAAACATACTCATTTCCAAGAAGAATTAATTTTGTAAAATCTCCAGTTTTCTCTTTTACATATTTACAAGCTACTGTCTTGCTATATTGAATAAATTTCAACAGATTTCTTCTCAGAGGGTTACCAAAAAAATGCCAAATATTCAAATTATTTTAGGGAATTTTCCCATACTGCTGCATGAAACAGCAGAATTAATAAGGGTCCAACAGTTACCACTTTTCAAATGCAAATATGGTGCCATCAAGTAAATACAGCCCTTTTTTAAACATCCGCCCAGTGTCTATACGAGTTCAAGGCACTACTTTTGTTTCCTTGAAAACCAAAATTCGCGCATTACATTCAGACATTACCTCAACTCAGCACCATCAGCAGCACCAACAACAAAAATAGATTTTAAATGGTCCAGCCGGAGCCTGCACCGTACAAGACGGTTTTGCTCTATCCCCCTATCCCCCGCCCCATTTTACACACAATGTCCCTAAACAATGCTGCCAAGGGCAAACGGTGCGATGGTTGAAAGAGTCACCGGCGCCAGGTTCCATAAATAACGCCTTGAGTTTCAGGCCTCAGTCTTCCTATCTGTAAAATGTGGCCGTTGGACTAAGCAGCGCTACACCCCCACCGGGCCCCCTCACTCTCAGCGCGCCTCGAGGCCCGCTGGCGGCACAGCTGACTGGTACTGGCCCTGGCCAGGGTGCCCTGCCTGACACCACTCTGGATGGGAGGGGACAACGGCGCGGGGGGGCGGTGAACGCGAGGGAGGAGAGGAACTTGGACTTGCAACAGCTTCAAACAGGAGCGTGCGACAAACTTGAAGCCGACCTCCAAACAATAGGAAAGAGCACTCCCATTTTTCCTGGCTCCAACTTGCAGGACCCTGCGAGGCTGGATCCTCCTGCCCGCCCCTGCGAGCCCGCCTTACCTTTCTCCCTGTTTGGTGTTAGAAGGAGGAGGGTGCAGGACCGTTTGATTCCCTTCCATCTCCACCACGCACTTGGTGTTCAGTTCCAGTTCTGAAAGCACAGGGGGAACTAGCGTTGCAAAGTCGAGCCTTCCCGCCTCCAGCCCGCCGCGCCGCGCGGGGCCCCTTCCCGGGAAGCGGCCGAGCCGGGAGACCCGGGCGCCCGGTCTCCGCGGCCGGTGCGGGTGCCGCGTCCGCCCCGGCTCTCCGGCCCCGGCCGCGCTCTCGCTGCCCCAGCCCCGCCGGCCCGCAGTTTCCAAAGTTGCCCCCGTCCTCAGCCCGAGCAGAAATAAAAACGAGCGGAAAGCTCCTCACCTCGTCGGTTCATGGGCCGGACCCGGACAGCAACTTTTACCTTGGTATCCGACATGTTGGCGGCGCTCGGCCGGCCGCTCGCGGCGCCCGCTCGGCCTGAGGCGGCCCCTCACGCGCGGCGCCGCCGCCGCCGCCGCAGCCGCGCGCCCCCCGAGCGCGGCCGCCACCGCCGCTCCGCCGTGTGCTCCGAGAGGCAGCGCCGAGGCGCGCGGGCCATCCCGGGGGAGCGCGACGCGGGGCACGGCCGCAGCCCGGGGAGGGGCGGGCGCGCGGGGCGGGGCGCGGCGGCGGCGGCGGCGGCGGCGGCGGGCGGGGAGGAGGCCGCGCGCCGGGCCCAGGCGCCGCTCTAGCTCCGCCGGCCCAGCCGAGCACACAGCGCCGCGGTCCTTCGTGGCCGCCCGGGGCCCGGCC
Organism: Cynocephalus volans; assembly: GCF_027409185.1. Lineage (NCBI taxonomy): Eukaryota > Metazoa > Chordata > Mammalia > Dermoptera > Cynocephalidae > Cynocephalus > Cynocephalus volans. The sequence goes on from NC_084464.1 coordinate 30,422,483, forward strand.
GCGCCGCCATCTTCCGCTCCCGCCGGCCCGCTGGGGCCGCGGCGGCTCGAGGGAGGCCGAACACAGCCGCGCGCGGTCGCCCCCCCGGAGCGGCGGGGCGACCGGCTGGAAACGGCGAGCGGGGCGGCGCTCAGGGGCAGCTGGAATGCGGGGCGGGACGCATTGTTTCCCCGGGTGGGGGCTCCCGGGCCAAGCCTGCCCCGGCGCCTGCGGGGACCCCACGACCAGCGCCTGGAGCTCGAGTCACCTTCCGGGGCCGCTGTCACCCGCAGACCCAGAGCCCTTGGGCGGTATGAAGGGCTCCCACAGGCCCAGCCAGGTGGGCAGGCCTTCCCCACGGAATTCAATACGCCTCCGCTGAGATCCCAGCCCGCCGCCCCCCGCGGCCCCACACGGAGCTCGCCGCGGTGTTTTAAGATCTCTGTGGTGAACCGAGACCAGAGATTAATCTGTGGATCTACCACCGAAACAGCGTGTTTGTAAACAGTGCTCTCGCTTCCTTTCCCTTCCCCTCTTGTCATGGGAGGGATGGCAAGTGGGCTGGGAGGGTCATTAACTCTTACATAAGAATTTAATAGCAATGGATTCTGTCATCCTGCCAAACACAGACCTCGCTGCCAGGGCGGAACTGGGCGAAATCTGACTTATCCTATTTGGTTCAACAAGTGCTTAGAGGGAACGTACTGTGAGCCAGGCATTTTGAAACATGCAAAAGTCTAAAATCCAGAGTTTAGATCCGGGGAATCTTTCCATCTCGCTTAAGTGTAGAAATACATTCATTCATGAATTCATTTACTGGAAGTTGTATTGAGGGCCTACTGTGTACAGGGTGCTGTGGTGGACGACCACTAACGTGAATAACGTTATGCACATGCTAAAGTGGGAGAAATGACATGGAGACGCGCATTATGCTAGACAGTGTGTGGCAGGTGATAGGAGAGACGTCCAACAGGTGCCGAGTTATGGGGCTGACTTTAAGGGATGCTTAACTGATGCCCCTTCTGCACTCCTATCTTGTTACAGGGCCACCTAAGCCAGTCCGCCTCTGAAGGGCCTGTTGCGTCTCCTCTCTCTTCCTACTGCTACAATCCTACTTTGTTCATACATTCACCTGTTCGATAAATGTGTTCTGAACACCCTGCTATGTGACAGACTCTGTTCTCAGGCTCCTGGTACAGGCTCTCTGCCACTGCTGAACAAAAGGGAAATTCATAGTCCCCTGGGGCAAACAATTTGGTTCTGTGCCTACCTCCTCACCTTTGGGCTACTGAGACATCCTAGCTTTACCTCCTATAATCTCTCCTATACACAGCTTCCAGACTGATGTTTCACAAAATTAAAATTTTATTCTTTAATTATGCGTGTAATTCCGTTATTCAAAAAATGCTCTGGTCCACTCTATTTAATATTTCCTCCTCATGTTCCTGAAATTCTTCACTTCATCCAGGACCTTTTCACAAGCAAGATGCCATTACTATGCTAAGCCATTATTCTGGCAGTTTCCACTGATGGGAATTGTAGAGGCTTGAATTGTATCCCCCCAAAAGATGCATTCAAGTCCCAACCCCCAGTACCTGTGAATGTGATCTTATCTGGAAATAGGGTTTTTGCAGAAATAACCAAGTTAAGATGAGGTCATATTGAGTCAGTTAGGGTGTCTTTGTAAAAGAAAGAGGGAGATTTGGACACACACACAGGGAGGAAGGTCATGTGAACACAGAGGCAGAGATGGAAGTGATGCAGCTCAAGTCAACGAATGCCGAGGATTGCCAGGAGCCACCAGAAACTGGGGAGAGGGAAAGTAGGACTCTCCCCTAGAGCCTTCAGAGGGAACGTGTTCCTGTTGATACCTTGAGTTTGGACTTCTAGCTTCCAAAACTGAGACAAGCAACATGGATGAACTTAAGAAAACTATGTTAAGTGAAATAAGCCAGGTGCAGAAGGAGAAATACCGCATGTCCTCACTCATAAGTGGGAGCTAAAAAAAATAAAAAGAAAAATACAACAGTCACAATGACAACTTGAACTTTCAAAGGGAGAGAACTGAGGTTATGAGAGGTGGGAAAGGGGGAGGAGGAGGGGAGTAAGGGAGGAAATGGTAAAGGGCCATCAAAAATGATTACATTGTATAATGTTGAATATACTGATTTGAGTATCACATATTGCACACAGGTATTGATGTTCAACTCCATATCCCACAGATAAGTACAATAAACTATGATTCAATAAAAAAAAAACTGAGAAAAATTTTTGTTGTTTCATGCTACCCAGTTTGTGGTTATATGTCACGGCAGTCTTAAGAAACTAAACCTTTAGCATGTAAGAAATTCCATCTTTATTCAAAGGCACTGGGAACTGAGTGAGGGGTTTGGTTTTGGAGCCAGGGACTGCCACCACATTCAGAACATTGTTTTAGAGTAACTAATTTGGCAACACTCTATCCATCCAGAGGGTTGTTGGAGTCCCCCAGAAGAGAGGTGATGGTGGCATGAACAAAGCCAATGATAGGGCAAATGAAGCAGAAGGAACAGATGTAGGACTCCCTGTGGAGATAAAAGTGGAACAATTTAGCAACCCAGTGGAATGTGAGGATTGAGGAAGGCAAAGGATTGCAAGTGACTGGGAAAGGACCAGAAGGATGATGGCCTATAGTACCATAAAAGAAAAGAGAGTGGGTCTTAAGGTAAGAGGGACATGATTAGTTTTGCTGGTTAAATAGTTCCCATTACAGAGGGGCCTTTCCTTCTGCTTTCCCAACCCTCTTCAACTTTAAAGACTCAGATTAGTCCTTACCTCTTCTAAAAAGAGTTTACTAAACGTTTCTTCTTTAAAACAGTTTAGGCTTAACTCATTAGGAATTATATCTTTTTATAGTTGGAAGGTGCCTTTGGGTTCTTTTGGACCCTTCTACAATATCCCCAAAAGTGAGCAGCCATCCTCTGCTTGAATATGTCTGGTGACAGTGTGCTCAAGTTTGAAGAGGAGCTGAACACACTGTTGGGTGACTCATTCTAAAGTTCTGCACTTCGAGGGGCTGGTTATCTCAGTTGGTCAGAGTGCTTATAACATCAAGGTCAGGGGTTCAGATCCCCACACCAGCCAGCCACCAAAACAAAAACAAACAAAAAAAAGTTCTACACTTTGCAAAAATCTCCATGGAGAATCAAATTTGCCTCCCTGTAAATTCCACCTGGTGATAGAAGTGCTGCCTCCTAGAACTTCGCACTCCAAGTCCAACTCCTCTTATATGTAAAGCCCTTCAGATACTTGAAGAGGGTCTCATGTCCTTCTGAAGTCTTCGTTCCTCAGAATATGCTGTTCTGGTTACTGTTGTTGTATGATAAATCCCCCCAAAACTTAGCAGCTTAAAATAACAGTAATCATATCATCTCCCACGGTTTCTGTGGGTCAGGAATCTGAGGAGGACTCATGTGGGAAATTCTGGCTCTGGTTCTGTCATGACACTGCACTCAGATGGTGGCTGATGCCAGGACAGTATGGGGTTAGAGCAGTGGAGCTGGCCAGGCATTTCCCTCCTTCTAGGTAGTGTCACGGTTTTTCCATTGTGGTCTTTCTATGCGGGGAGGCTTGGGCTTCCTCACAGCATGGTGGTTAGGTTCTGAGAGTGAGCAAGAACACCAGCAGGTGCTAAATCATCTTTTACAACCCGACCTCTGACATCTTAGGTGTCACTTCTGCTATAGTCACAAGCCCTCCTAGATTCAAAGGGAGGACCATAGCTTCCTTCTCTCAATTGGGGAAATGTCAAAGTTATATGTTAAGAAAAGCATGTAGGGTGAGAGATATTTGTTGCAGCCCTTTTTGGAAAGTATATTCTACCACATAATGCATTCCTTTAACTGTCCTGTCCATCTTCCTCTGACAGGGTGTTATGATAAAGTAAGGCTTGGGAACTAGATAGACTGTGTTAGAAACTTGCCTCTCTCACTCATGTGTAATCTGAAACAAGTTGTCTAACCCCCTTAATATTCCGTTGGTTCATGGATAATAAATAGGAATCTGAACTCCTACCACACAGGATACTTAGACACTTTTTGAATATATGCCTGACACACAGCATCCTACTTTTTCTGGGAACTGCTGTTCCTGAGAAGACAAAAAGATGCTCAATGAATAGTAGTTATAATATGTCAGCATCATATTAGACAGAACCAATAGGATATGTATATCAATATATGAGAAGGGACTTAGAGAAATTGTCTCACATGATTATGAAGGCTGAGAAGTCCCATGATAGTCCATCTGCAAACTGGATGCCAGTAGCGTGACTCGGTCCAAGTCTGGAAGCCTCAGAATCAGAGAAGCCAATGGTGTGACTCTCAGTCCAAGGTCAAAGGCCTGAGAGCCAGGGGTGCTGCTGGTGTGAGTCCTTGAACCCAAAAGCTAAAGAACCTGGAGTTCTGATGTCCATGGACGGGAGAGCAAAGTGTATCCCAGCTCTAGCAGAAATAGAGTGAGAGATTCACCTTTTCCTCTGTTTTTGTTCTCTCTGGGCCTCCAGTAGATTGGATGGTACCCACCCATATTGAGGGCACATCTTTCCCACCCAGTCCACTCAGGATTATATGCTAATCTCTTCTGGAAACACCCTCATAGATACACCCAAGAATAATGCTTTTCTAGGTTTCTATGTATTTCTTAATCTAGTCAAATTGACACTTAAAATTAACTATCACAGGCATGGAGAGTATCAGTAAATTCCACAAAATAATGCTGACATTGCCCTCTATCTGTAAGTCCCTTTCAGGGGGGGAATATTTAGAGTTGGATACATATATGATAGACATGATGAAAAATAGAAGCAGCACGGTACAGGGAGAAAAGACATGGGCTTTGGAATCATGCAGCCAAGAGTCAAATTCCAGCTCTGCCACTTGCAAGCTATGCAACTTTGTTTAAGTCATTAATCCTATCTCTACCTCCATTTCCTGATCTCTAAAATGGTGATGATGATGGCACTTATCCTGCTGTGCCAGGCACACTTAGACCAGGATCTGGCACATGGTAAAGGTTAAAAAAGCATGAGTTGTTATCGTGATCATCATCACTATCACTATTATTTATTGATCCAGGATTTCCTTCAGTGAATCTAGATTACTCAGCATTGTATAGTAGATGTGACTCTACCAAATTCCTTAAGTGCCCAAGACATGGCACAGTGTGAAATGAAGAACAGTCCTTAAAACAATCCCTAATCTTCCCTCAACCTACCTTCTAGGAGTCCCTTGAAAGTGCAAATTAGGGCCAGCCCCATGGCTCACTCGGGAGTGTGTGATGCTAGCAGTGCCGAGGCCTCGAGTTCAGATCCTATATAGGCATGGCCGGTGCACTCACTGGCTGAGCATGGTGTATACCACACCATGCTGAGGGTTGCGATCCCCTTACCAGTCGGGAAAAAAAAAAAAAAGAAAGAAAGAAAGTGCAAATTACACACTGGAGGCCTCAAATGGAACCTCTTGTCCTGCTTTCAATAAACTGGCCCTTCAGGCCAGTTTGCTAGGAAGGGGTTGGGGTGGGTTGGGGTGGGGTGGGGGTCTTCTCAGGGTCTTTCCCTAGAAAGAAGGTCCTAAAAAGCTGAAGGGGACATTAGGGGAACAGATATTTGGCAAGCAGAAATTCAAGTAGCTGTCCATTTAAGAAGGAGTCATAGACTGTACATCAGGAGTTTTAATTGGATGGACTTCTTCAGAAGAACCTGGAACTTTTTAATTCATTCATGCTTGGTTTTTGCTCATTTGTTTGTTTTTCTTATCCCTGCCTATTTAACTGAAGTGATCAGCAAAAAAGACTAGTAAAAGGATTCAAGGGCTTTTCTCTAGAGACAGGGAAAGTTTGGGGTGCCGGACAGACACCCTGAAGTCAGTGTGAGGAAAAGAAGCTCAGGGCACAGCAAGGTAGCTTACTGATGTCGTGGGCCTGCTGCATAGAAATAAAGCTGGTCTAGCCTAAAAAGAACTTCTGGACTGTGGCCAAGCCATGGAAAGCCTGGTGGGGCTTCTCTGACAGCATGGCCTGGGTCAGATTTCTTTTCAACCATTTCTCCAATCCCCAAAGACCACCATAACCAACTATATTCAACTGTTTCTGTTGCTTATAACAAAATACCTGGAACTGGGTAATTTTAAAGAAAACAAAATTTATTGCTTACAGTTTCTGAGGCTGAGAAGTCCAAAGTCCAGGGAACACACCTGGTGAATGCCTTGGTGGTGGCAACAGTGACCCAGGGGTCTCACATCATGAAATGGCGAGACAGAGAGGGAGAGATTTCCTTATACACTCTTGTTTTAAAGCCTTCAGAGCCAAACTCCTGACCACCATTTTTAATCCACTCACTACGGCATGGTCCTAAAATCTAATCACCTCTTCAAGGCCCCACCTTTAATTACCATAATAGGATTTCCCACCCTCAGCAGTTAACAGTGAAGATTAAGCCTCATTGGGGGAGGGGGGGATCCAATCTGCAGCACTAACTAATACAGCTGTGTGTACTAGTCACTAAGCCCTGCTCTGTGCTCCTTTGTCAGGAAGAGCTTGTGAACATGCTTTACTGTAGAAACTGGAAATGTTATGAGTTCTGAAAAACTGGCAGACAACTGGTAAAAGATATCCCAGAGACTCTGGAATCATCCATATCTGTAAGCCTAAGTTCCAAAGCTATTTCAGTCCCAAGTAGGCTGCCACACTGATCTAAAAACTGCTAATGGTTTAAATCTGCAGAGAATCAAAGAGTAATCATGGAGCAGGCAAATACTTAAATAAGAGTCCTTCTATAATGCTAGTTTAACAACTGTATTACCATGATGACCAACAACCTTTGAATCTCAGTGGCTTACTAAAACAATGCTTCATGCCTCACACACAGGACTTGTCCATCATGGGACCGGTTGCGGTTCTGCTTCTATCATTTCCATTCTGAGCCCCAGGTTGACAAAACAGCCCCCAGATGGGACAATGCTAGTTTTGTAGCAGAAGGAAAGGAGAAGGTGGCAGATCACATGATGGCTCTTCAAGTTTTGCTGAGAAATGGCACACGTTGCTTCTCAATTTCCCTTGGCCAAAGCAAGTCACACGGTCAAGCCAAGCATCAATGGGTCAGGGAAGAATAATTCTCCCCCAGGGAGGGGCTTCAAACCACCTGCCACGGGAACATTTCGATTTCTATTTTAACAAAGAACATTCTGTAAACACTAACTACTTACCGAGCACAGTTCCATTATTTAATCCTCACAATAATCCTATGAAGCACACAGTATTATTATCATCCTTCATTATACTGATTCGTAAAAAATAAAGAGAAAATTTAAGTCATTTGCCCAAGGTCATGTACTGGGAAGTGATGGCCTTGGGATTTGAATGCAGGCCTTCAAAAACCATGGCTCTCACATCTATAGTGTAACTGCTTCAGATATGCTTTCCAAAATAAAACCACCGTGCATGTGAGTGGTTTTTCTAAGGGTGATGATGGATTTCCCCTGACTCATCTATATTTTTTGGCCCACAAAAAAATATGATAAGCAACATAAATAATAGTAAGTTAGTATTATGCTTTACAATTTAATGCAATATGGAGTTCCACAAGAGAATTACAAAATACTACGGGTGGTAGAAGAGAAGAAAATTATTTTGACAGTGATCTAGAATGCAGGGGGTAGTATCTGCAGAGGCTATTAGGCTCACAGTGGCCCAATAGTAGGAAAAGCAGACTTTCACGTTGGATTCACCATGATTTGTTTTCCGCCTCTTTAACTTACTTTCTGTGTTTACATTGGACATTCAAGCTGTGGGTCTCTTGTACGTAAAGCATGTACAATAATATGCATTTCATAGGGTCATTGTGAGTATTAAAAGAGATAATGTACGTAGAATGCCTGGCTTGGTGACTGGCACATAAATAACAGACATTCAACAAATGGTAGTTGTTATTGTTACTGTTGTTGTTGAGGAAAGGATAGAATTTTAATATGAATAGAAATCATGTCAAAATTCTATCTCAGAGTATCTGAGAAATCAGATACTGAAGATGATTTGGGAACGGGCTGTCCAAGCTGGAAGTGGGGAGGGCTTGGAGTGGAGGAGGAGTAGCAACAATGGCAAGGAAGAGAAGGCTCAGGAGGATCCCAGGGTGGAAATCCATCCACACCACAGGTCAATAGAGCCCTCTTGCTCTGCTCTCTTCTGAGCAGGACCAATGGCTAATAGAACAGGGTCTATGGTCTCTAGCAATGCAAAAGACCCATAAGCCAGCCTCATGAGCACAATGACCTAGCCAGGGGGTCCCCAACCTTTCTGACCATCCTTTGGATTCTGCTAAAACAGGGATCCCTGAGTCTTCCCTCAGAGATTTAGGAGGGCTGGGCTGGGCTGATTCTAGAATAGCCCTTGCCTGGACTGGCATTTAGGAATAGCTTGACAAGGACACCCACTCCACACTGACTGCAGCCTACAATGTGAGGGGAAAGGGCTTGTCCCTGGCTATTGTATACCCTTAGTTCTTGAATGTGGCCTCATGGCGTGACTTGTAACGAGCCAAGAACAAAACAAAGACAAAAATTAATGAACAAACATAAAACGAAAAAGAGAAAAAGAAAGAAGGCCAAAACAGAACATAGGCTTTTCCTGAGGAATTTATCCAGATGTGAAGACTTCAGGTTAGAAGTTGTACAGGTAAAAACTCGAATACCTGTTCCCAAGGAGTGCAGGGGACCCAGTGAACTTTAGCTTTTATTCTATAGACATCACTGGTAGAAAGCGGAAAGCTCCTCCTACCCATCTACTAGTGAATCTATTCATTTATTGAATGTTTACTGAGCAGCAGCAGCACACAGTTACTGGATTGCTGGAAATGCAGAAACAGACAATGACTCTGCCCTAAAGAGGTTCTGGGCAGGGAGGAACAGCTAGGTGCAATCTGAAGAGGGACACACTCTCTTGGTTCTGTGAACCAGTTTGGTGGGAGGTGGAATTCCCATCCTGAGGCAAACTTTACACTGGAAGAGGGAACATTCGAGCTGGGCCCTAAAGGCTGAGGGGGTAGTTTGCCAAGCAGGGAAAGAGAATGCCTTAATCAGGAGTCACTGGGTTGCAAGAAACAGAGATGAACCCCAACCGGCTGCAGCAGAAAGAAGACTGTGCTGTGAGAACACACCTCTTGGGGAGTTGCCACAGGTCTCATGAAGGGCTGGAGCGAGGCTCTGGCAAGTTGGGAATTCAAATTACTGCCTTGTTTCCTTTCAGCCCTGTGGCTTTTCATCCCATTCTCTGTGTGTTTAATTTCCTTTTCTCTCTCTCTAGACGAGAGTCATCTTTTCTTGCACATAATGAAAAGCAGCGGTTGCACCCTTCGTGTATGGCCTTCTTGTTCCACTTTCCAAGAACAGCTAACCAGGGAGAGCAGTGAGTAACATCTTGTCTTCTAAGTGAATGTGAGTTCAGTAAAGGTCAGAATGTGTTGGAATGGGGGGTGAGGAAGGGGTTAGTGAAAAAGATAGGAGAGACAGAGGAACCAAAACTGTTGAGAGAATGAAGAAAAGGCTGGGTCAACTAGGCATGAGAAATGAGGGTACAGGTGGGGGTGGGGAGCCAGCAGCGTGGAAGAGGGAGAGAAGGGCAGGAGTTGTGGGAAGGGGGACACTGAGCAGGGAAGGAGGTTCCAGCTCCTGTGTGAGGTAGAAGTTGTAAGTTAACTTCCCCAGGCCCACCACACTTACTCTGTTGCTGTGTTTCCTTCAGAAAGGATGTTTTCTTTCATTTGGCAGAAAAATAGATACTGACTGCCTCTCCTCATGACCTTCAAACATGAGATCATTCAGTTACACTCTGGTCCCTATCCTCCTACCTACTGTTTCCTTTCTAGATAGGAATTCCGTCTAATCAACCACCAGAAGTGGCCAAAGTAAGGAGGAGGAGCTCTCAGGATAGGTATGCAGGGCACGAAGACTGATCTGTTCCACACCTTCTGCACACCTTGTAAGTGTTGGGCGCTGGGGGGTTGGGTGGGAGAAGCATAGTCAGTGACACATAAAGAAATCACCTGGAAAACATGACGGTCATCTTGAACTGTCTTGTCATCTATAGGTTATAAACAAAATGTCTTGGTCCTGAAGTAGAAGATCCCAGCACCTTAACTCAAGGAAACAGAAAGAAAAAACAAATGGCCCCTGGGAAAGCCTGGGGCTGGAAAAGCCTTTCTTTTTTTTTTTTTTTTTTTTTTTTTAAAGATGACCGGTAAGGGGATCTTAACCCTTGACTTGGTGTTGTGAGCACCACGCTCAGCCAGTGAGCGAACCGGCCATCCGTATATGGGATCCGAACCCGGGGCCTTGGTGTTCTCAGCACCACACTCTCCCAAGTGAGCCACGGGCTGGCCCTGGAAAAGCCTTTCTTTGATGCTGTCCTCATCTTTACTTCCCCCTGGCCACTTTAGATACACCGCTGCTCTTGCCCCCTTCTTTCTTCAGGGATTCTTGTCTGCTTTTCAGCTTGTGGGCAACGTGTACTATATCACCCTTACATAGTTCAACTATCAGATGGTGTAGAAGGATTTATAAAATTATCAGTCCTTGTTCATCCTTTTCCTCCTCCTGTACTACTCCTCATGGGCAACCACTTTTAACCTTACATACCTGCTCTCTGTGTGGCCTTGAGCAAATCACGTAACTTCTCTATGCCCCAGATTCCTCTTCTACAAAATGTCACTAATAATAAAACTACTTCATAGGGTTTTTGTGAAGATGAAATGAGAGAATCCCCTACTCAGGGCTCTCCAGAGAAAAATAACCAATAGGATATAGAGATTTATTATAAGGAATTGGCTCATGTGATTATGGAGGCTGAAAAGTCCCATGATCTGCCATCTGGAAGCCGGAGACCTGGGGAAGCTGCAGGTGTAGTTCCAGTCCAAGTCCAAAGGTCTGAGAACCAGGAGCACAGAAGGTATAAATCCTAGTCTGAGAGCAGAAGAATACTGATGTCCCAGCTCAAGCAGGCAGGCAGAGGGTGAATTCAACCTTCCTTTGCCTTTGTGTTCTATTCAGACCCTCAATGGATTGGATGATGCCCACCCACATTGGGGAGGCAATCTGCTTTACTCAGCCCACCAATTCAAATGCTAATCTCATCTGGAAACACCTCCACCGACACACCCAGACATAATGTTTAACCAAATATTTGGGCATCCCATGACCCAGTCAAGTTGACACATAAAATTAATGATCACACTAGTCATAAAGTGACTAGCATTGTGCCTTCACATAGTAAGCATTAAGTACATGTTACCTATCAATATCATACTGAATTGCAATCCATTGGTTTGGTCATCTCTTCCCTCCCCTCCCTCCTCCCACCCTCAGACTGTAAGCTCCTTAAGGAATTAGAGTGAGATACAAGTCAGTAGCAAAAAACCAAATAACCTGATAAAGAAATGGTCAAGGAGCCTCCCAGGCTCCCCAGCCAGTGTAGAGCCCCCCCCCTTTCCCCCTGTCCCCGCAGGACTCAGCCACGCCCCAGCCCCCCACCCCTCTGCCCTCTGCAACCAAGTGAGCAAAGGAGCCAGCCATAGCCCAGCCCTGACCTCCCATCTCCATCCCCCATCCCCCTTCCCCCTTCCCCTACCCCTCCCACTGCTCTGCAACATCTTTGAATGCAAAAAAATAATAACAACTAATTAATTTTTTAAAAATAGGAAAGGCCCCCAATAGTTCTTTCCCAAAAGAAGACTTACAAATGACCAACATATATATGAAAAGGTGCTCAACATCATTAATCATAAGGGAAATATAAATCAAAATGCAATGATTGTCACCTCAAACCTGTTAGGATGGCTATTATCAAAAAGTCAAAAGAGAACAAGTGTTGGCAAGGATGTGGAGAAAAGGGAACTTTTCGAGGGAATGCAAATTAGTACAACCATTTTGGAAAACAGTACAGAAATTCCTCAAAAAAACCCAACCAATTCCAGTTCTAGGTATATATCCAAAGGAATTAAAATCAGTATACAGAAGAGTTATCTGCATTCCCACATTCATTTCAGCATTATACACAATAGCCAAGATATGGAAACAACCTAAGTATATCGATGAATGAATGGATAAAGAAAACGTGGTTTATATGTAAATACTATTCAGCCATAAAAAGAAGGAAATTCTGCCATTTGTGACAACATTGATGAACCTGGAGGACATTCTGCTAAGGGAAATAAGCCAGACACAGAAAGACAGATAACAGGTGATCTTACTTATATGTGGAATCTGAAAAAGTCAAAGTCATAGAGTCTAACGGTAGTTGCCAGGGCTGGGGGTTGGGAGAAAAGGGGAAATGTTGGTCAATTTCAGCGATAAGATGAATAAGTTCCAGGGATCCAATGTACAGCATGGTGACTATAATTAATAATGCTGTAATTATTAATTGTTAATTATTAATTGTAATTATTAATTATTAATTGTTTACTCAAAATTTGCCAAGAGAGCAGAGCTTAAGTACCCTCACCACGTGTGCACACACACATACACAATGGGAACTAGGTGTCATCATGGATGTGTTAATTAATTTGATTGTAATAATCATTACACAATGGATACATGTATTAAATCATCACATTGTACACCTTGAATTTTTATTTGTCAATTATACCTCAGTGAATCTGGGTGGAAAATTTTATAAAGTGATGGGCATATAGAACGAACCCAGTAAAAGACAGTTTTATTTTGTTTTGTTTTATTACTGCTGTTGAAGATAGTAGAAAACTTGCCTTGCTCATCTGAATATTTCCAGCCTGTTGCCCAGAACCCAGCACCTCGTACCCTCTGAGCAAAACGTACATTGAATGAATGAGTTGAAGAGTTGGGTCTCTGTTCTGTTCAAAACACTCAGCAGGGAAGTATATGCAGTGATGATTGTTATAATTCCATTTTTTCTTTCCTTCAGACCCCGTGCTGCATTCTTCATGTGACTGTTCTCATTTCTCCCAATGTTGGTACATAAGAAGCACCACTCTAGGTGCCTAGGAGAGAAGCTAATTCATTACCCACAATGGATGCTGTGGACATTGGGGCTTAATTCTCTTGTGGAACCTGGAGGAGAAAGGCTCTAATGGATTGTTCCTGTAATTCCCAAGCCACCAGACTCCAGTGTGTCTTTGCTTCATGCCACTGAAGATGTGAGGCCACCCTGCTCACCCTCCCCCACCAACTCCTGCCCTCCCCCAACCCCCCGGAACGCCTCACTGGGAATATCCAGTAAGGGTAATGCTCTTGTCAGTGAAGAAGTACTGATATATTTGTTTAAAACAAACAAACAAACAAAAACCAGTTTTCTTTTAATCAAGTTGATATCAAGATAGACAACTAGTGAAAATTCCATGGAAAAATCTCAAACTCATCTTGTATGGAGTCAAACGCAGCTGTAACTTAACTAATATTTCCTTCTTGTGGAAGTGAAAAGACCCTTTTTCTTCACTAGCCGATTCAGGATATGAATCTGCTCCTTTGAACTATGATTCCTAACCTCCCAGGGCCTCGCTAAACACTTTCCCAGATCTTTGTCTGAGCTGATTGTAGTTGTCTCCTATAAGGTCTTTAAGAGGAAAGGTATTGAGGAGTTAGAAATCTTGATTCTCCTTTGATCTTAGAATAGGATTCTTAGGTAAATGCATGCATAGGGCTAAAGCTCTCGAGTGGAGGACAAAAGTCCACAGATAGCTTGGCAAAAGCCCATGTAATCAATTCTAATCACTGTTTAGGGATGGGATCGTGTACTTTGACTATTTTAGGTGACTGGTTCAATTCCAGCTCAAAGGACTATTGACTATTTGACCTACTGATTGTTGTTAAGATATGTTGAGGAAGCTGCTTGATTGTTGTTTAAATATGCTGAGGAAATTGCTGTAGGAAAATATGTCAAAAAAGAAAATGTTTGTTGAGGGTAAGCTGTGTGTTGGTGGATCGACTTAGCTTTTTACAAATCCCATTCTGGAATGTCACATTGTTAATTTTACTGCTGTTACTAGTTTTACACTGCCTTTGTTTTTATGTCTTTCTTTGGTGATTGAATCAACTGATTTTTCTTGTGAAACTTCCTTGTCTTTATAATAAAAGACAGAAGCTAACTTTGAATCGGGGCTGTACCCCAGTTTTCTTCTCCTAACAGAGGAGCTGCTGGGATGCAGACCCTTCGGGCTTCTCGATGCATTCATGGTACTTTGAGTAATCCTTTTTTCATCTCTTGTTACACAGAGGGAAGTGTAACAGAAAGGAAAACAAAAACCTGCAAAGTTTTTCTCCAGGGAAAGTGCTTTCCTGTGAGCTGGGAGGAGTTCAGGTTTCCACATGAAGCACTTGCTGATGGATGATTTATTTCCTTGCTCACTGGCTCTGTTTTGCAGGTAGTGCTGCAGGTACAGCTTTGTAAGTTTAGACAGCATTTCCGAAAGACCCTGCCAAAATTCTCAGATGGGTGGAAGAAATATGGCTCTAAAAATGACTGTTCTTAAGCAAGGAAATCCCACATTTTGGTGGAGAGAGCAATGCTCTGTAGTGGCAGCAGACAGATGTGTTTCCAAAAATAGATGGCAAGGCAGCATTTGTAAGGCTATTGAGAACCTCACTGGTTATGTGAATGCTTTCTTAAAAAGAACTCAACTAAGTTCAAGAATCCATTGACCTTAAAAAGACATTAGCTATATTATATATATGTATATATATTTATTTATTGCCTCTACAGTCTATGAAATCATTATTATAAAAGGTCAAAATATCTCCATATATTTGAAGAGGAGAGAGAGGAATGGTAATAAATTTTCCTATAAGAGCTTTGAATACAAAACCAAATGCATTGTGTGGAACACTGGATCCTTATTCAAGTAAACTGACTGTAAGCAGATATTTTGGGGTCAATCACAGAAATTTATACATGGACTGAGTATTAGATGATAATTAAGAAATCACTGTTAATTTTGTGAAGTGCGAAAATAGTATTTTGGTTGTATAACTAAATGTCATTTTTTAAAAAAATGTTTGAATTTATCTAATTTATCTAGAAAAAACATAATACAATCCACAGAATGGGAGAAAACATTCACAAATCATATCTGACAAGGGCCTGGTGTCCAGAACATTCAAAGAACTCTTACAAATCAACAACAAAAACCAAAATTTAATATGGACAAAGGGCTTGAATAGACACCTCTCCAAAGAAGATGCACAAATGACCAACAAGCAAATGAACAGATGCTCAGCATCAATAGTTATTGGGTTGTTTGCAACACATGATGAAAAGCCAGAATGAACAGTGGCTTGAGCAAGACCAAATGTAATTCTCTCACACATAAACATAAGCAGTCCAAGGCTCCCATGACAGCTTCAGTATCTTCAAGGACCCAGGTTTTGTCTCTCTCTTTAATGGCATTGTCTGGAAGTCACACACACTACCTCCTCTTATATCCTATTAGCAAGAACATAGTCCCTTGGCCATGCCTTCCTGCAAGAGATGCTGGGAAATGTAATCTTTTTTCTGGATGTCCATGTGCCCAGCTAAAATTTGAAAGTTCTTACGCTCAACAAGGAGGAAAAGAAATATCAGGGGACAACAAGCAGGCTCTGCCACAGTGGTGTGTCCCAATTGTGATTTGTATCACCAGGAAATCTATTACCAATAAAGTGCTCAAGATTACTAATGAACTATTTTAAAAACATGAGTGGGTTCAAGGTCATCTCTGTGTTAATACTTATTTGCTCTTCCTTGCATTCTGATAAGTTTTCTTCAGAGGTAGTGTTAAATTCAACAGTAGGGAATTGCGTAAAACATATTGACAAGCTTATCTATGCCCCGGTCTGCAATAAATTACTGCTGTTCACACTGGGGCATTTTTTAGTCCTTTCTAACATTTGTGGTTTTGTCAAATCTGAATATATTAATGAGAAAGTGTCATGCATTTATCTAAATGACAATCGTCTTGGCTTTTATAAAGGGGAAAAGTTTAAGAAATCTTAAGTCAAATGAGCTCTAAGGTTCTTATCATTTCTAAAACATCTCCGATTCAGGTCATATGAATTCTATTCTGCGTGAACCACTTGCAGTAGAATCATCTGGGAAGCTTGTAAACAGTACAGCTTCCCAGGCCCAATTCACACCTATAGAATCAGAATTTCAGGGGGTGAGGCCCAGAAATGTTAAATCTCATTTTTTAAAAGATGCCTACTGAAGTAGTTCAAGGAAAATATCATGATGTCTAGGATTTGCTTTACGTACTTTAGTAAATAAGCATATTCCAGGAGGCAAAAGTGGCTAAATGTCAATTATTAATGTAGGCAATTGTTATTTTGGGGTTATTATAATTTTCTCTTGATTTATACATGTTTTAAGATATTTCATAAAGTTATTTAAAAATAAAAATAAAAAATTTAAAAGAGACTCTAATATTACAAATAGATAATTTCTCACAAAAGAAATAGATGCGTTTCGCAAATGAATATTTTTTTGCAAAAAGTAATACTCAACGAACCTCAAGTAGGTTGTTTGCAAGCCTGATGCAAAGCAAATTCAGTTTTTTGAATGAATGTTGTCAATAATCCATGACTAGACACAATGTTGGTATTTAACATATGATAATGACCATAATAAAGAAATTAGAAGGTCAAAACAATATGAAATATGCTTCACATATTAATCCCAAAATGCACATTTAGAATTTTTAAAATTAAGGAAAAAGAAACATCAGAGTCTGTTTCTTAGTATTTCTTTGAAATTTGTAATAAAAATTGTTCTTATCCATGTAAGTAAGCTGAATCCTAATATCTTTACTGCTAGTTGATTTTTTAAAAATATATGAGTTAAATTTGCAGATTTTTTTACATTACTGAATAATTCCTGCAAATTGTAAGAGTTGCATAATTCCTGCAAATCAAGAGTGAGATTGATTCATTCATGTCTAACACAGCAACAAGAGCTGTGTGTCATTAGATGGATTCAGACGTGTCTCAGGTCACATCTCTGGAGATGTTTGTGATGGAACAATGCTTTCTCATGACTGACTTCACATTGTCAGCAGGCACTTCACATAGATTTAACTATAGTGGGAATTTGAGCTTATTCATCACCTTATTCTGGCCACCGCTGGAGTATAGGCACATCTAGAATGTTTCCTGAAATCCTATTAGGACTGGCCGGAAGGATGTGTGTCTGAAGAAGTGGGACTGAAGAACCTCCTGGGCCAGAACTCATTCTAAGGAGAGAAGAGACCAGACATAAGACTTAGTCATTGAAAGATGGTGAGGGTTCTGATGAGAATGAAGTGGGTTTTTCCTCTAATTCTATATCAGTTGGGGGATCTCAAATATGAAACAAAAGGCCCCTTGAAATTAGGATGACTTGAGGAGAGTTTTGGGACCTTTTACAAAGGTATGTGTAGGGGGAAACAGACATTTAAAACCAGGGGAGATCTTGCCACACTGTATATATATCTGCATACACACATATACATTCATATATGTGTACATGTGTGTGTGTATATACGCAGTCAGGCCACCATATCTGTGGATTCTGCATCCATGGATTCAACCAACCATGGGTTGAAAATATTAGGAGGAAAAAACAATAAAAAAACCGCAATACAACAATAAAAAATACAAATTAAAAAACAATACAGTATAACATAGCTTTCACATTATCTTAGGTATTGTACTTAAAGTAGAGATGATTTAATGTATATGAGAGGATGAGCGTATGTTATATTCAAATACTATACCATTTTATATCAAGGACTTGAGCATTTGAGGATTTTGGTATCCACAGGAGGTCCTGGAACCAATCCTCCATGGATACAGAGGGACGACTGTATAAAGAGTTTTGTTGCAGGGATTTGCTCTTACATGCTTGCGGGAGTGATTACACAGTCTCTGTAAGACTGTTGTCTTTGCATGTGATGCTGGAGCTTGAAGTCCAGGGATCAAACAGGAAGGGAAGATGGATGTGGGGTGGGAGACAGCAAGAGCCCTCTGGAACCCAACAGCATGAGCCAGAGGACAAATCAAAACCCATATCAGTTCTTGTTGACCTGACCATAGTGGTGCAGGGCCTTTTGTCACAGAGCTAAACACACACACCTGACCTAGGTATCAAAGAAGTTGGAGATACAGCAGTTGTAGACTGAATAGCAACCATGCATGTGACTTATAAAAACTGGCTGCTGCTCCCTTTCTGTCACCACATGTCTTGCAAGAAATATGTAGGAAAGGGTGTTCTGGGAAATCAAATTCAGGCTAGCTAAATTGACACATTAAAAACCCACATTCCTGCTCTTGACTACCGTCCAGGTAGCTGATGCCCTGAAATTCCCAAATGAGCTCAGTACTGCTTTCAGAATCTGCATGGATCTCTTTTCTGGTTCCATCTTTCTTTGGACCAACTATGCTGCCCTGAGGTAGGACAAAGGGATGGATATTTTCAGAGGTGTAAATAGAATTTGGACACCCAGGCTGACCCGTGTGTGTGTGTGTGTGTGTGTGTGTGTTCTCACGTGTGTGGCTGTGAGACTTTGCTGCAGGACAGAGTAGGGGATGGTAAGAGAAGGAGACAGGCCACAGGCCAGCTCTCCCCCATTATCACTTTCTTGGGTGAAACCCTGAAGAAATTAAAATTTCTAAATTTGAACATTGCAATTCATTATGAAGGAATGCTTGTTAAGGTTAATGAATGAAACAAACTTTATTTAACAGTTTTTTATGCTGATTTACAAATTTTAAGTATTTAAGCCTTGTGAGGGAAGAGTATCTGTGTCAGCAGGTGGGAGACCAGCCCTAGATAATTTATATTAATTAAATTAAATTTACAATTTAATTTATAAACACCTCCTAGGCGTGCAATATGACTTTTCACTTATTTAGGATAGCAGTAGCATGCTTCAAATCGAACTCACATTCCATTTTAGATTTGTATTTTTTTAAATTCACAATTCAAAACTCAAAAGGAAAAACTGATATTCAGTGAAAAGTGTGGACAAGAAATCTTGCCCGTTTCTTATGTTCCCTTCCAGAGACATTCTCTGCATTTATAAACAAATTTGTATATTTATATCTCCCTTTTAACATTTTTAACCCATATTTTAGCATATTATTTAAACTGTTCTTCACCTTCCCTTTGTCACTTACTGTTTTCTATCAGTACATGACGAGCTTCCTCCTCCTTTGTTTATGGCTGCATAATAGTTTATAATTTATTTAGCTAGTTCCTTGTTGAATGTACGTTTAGGTTGTTATCAATATTTTGCTATCACAAACAATGCTAACGTGAACACTCTTGAACATATAACTTAGTACATATAAATATATCTCCAGGGAAAATTTGTAGAAGTGGAATCACTGGCTCAAATGTCTTGTACTTTAAAATTCTGGTAGGCACTACTAATTGCTTTCCGTAGAAGTTATACCAAGGTCATAATCGAGGTTATACTCCCACCGGCAAGGTAGGAGAATGCCTATTTCCCTCTCTACCTTTGCTAGCAAAGCATATGTGGTGGCCTTGAAAAACGTGCCACTGAGACTTCTTTCGGTGGAAAATGTAATTGCTGCTGTGTTCTGAATCCACCACTGTGCAGACACTGCAGCTAGGCTTCCCACAGGCTGCTCCCAGCCAGCGGCTGAGTGAAGTCATTACTAAGGAAGGCTCATATCTACACGATTTGGCAGTCCTCTGTCAAGTGATGTCAGCCAAAGGATTGTATGAACCTGAACAAAACTCTCTTAAAACTGTGTGCTGCTGTCGGAGACTCTCGCTATGCAACCCTCCCTTCCTTCCCTCTCTCCTTCACAGGGGTTGGATCAGCATCGTGTCTCTCAATGGCTCTCCCTGTCTTCCTGTCTCTTCAGCTTTCTTCCTTTTTCCTTCACAGCAATTTCTCCCAGTTTATCTCTTGGATATTTAATCCCATATTGATGCCTGATTCTCAGAAAACCAAGTTAGCACAGCAAATAGTTGGTCTTTAGCAGTGTAATAGGTAGAAAACTGGCATCTCAGAAAATTGTTCTTTTTCACTTTTTAGTATAATTTAACTTGCCTCTTAACAACAGGGATGCAGTCAACAATCATCAAATCTATGTCAGTAAGAGACTGAGACTTTAGTGTCATATAGTAGGAATAAATAGGATATTCATCTTGAGAACAATCGGTGCCTGACTAATAACACAAAGAGATAATTTCTACCTGAGCTTCACAGGGGCATACCCAGAGACCAAAGCTGTTCCTGGAGGCTGACACCGTGCATTTGTCTGTAGGTGAAGCAGGATTAATGCATCATCCCGGTGAATGTTGATGAGACACACCCTTGAATTTAGTTCTATATCTAGTCCTCCTGCTTTTGCTCAAGAAGTTCAGTGTTTCCAATGATATGATTTAACTGCAAATGTTCTTCCTCTTTCATCTTCAGGGATTCTGATATTCTGGAGAAAACTAGTGTTATCTGAGGGTTAAAGCTCAATTATTAATGATAGACCTGCAACATAACCAGCGCCACTTTAGACAAGCCCAAGTACAAAATGGCGCTGCCCACCTCCTCCCCTCCCCTCCCCCCTTCCCTTTAGGAGAAGCCTCCTGACTTAAACAGAAACCCCTTTTGCTTCTGCAAGGATGGAGTTCTCCACCCTGACCCACATTAGCATAATGACCCTCCTTGATGGTATCAGCCAGCCCTTGGCGCACTATATAAGCTCTACCACCCCCACACCTGGTGCTGTCCCCTTTTCAGGGCAGCCCTGGGCTGCCTGCTACTTTGAGCACAGCCCAGCAGATTTCTTTCTTCAATAAAGCTTGAACTGTACCCAGCATCTCGGCTCACTTTCTTTCAATTAATCCTTTCTCAGAGTTCCAAGAGAATGTTATTCTGTTCAAGCATGAGATGCTTCACAAGAGAGCTGTTGACTTCCAGTCTGACTAAATCCTTTCACGTTGCAGCGTGTAGGAAGCATAATCATTTTGGAATGTCTCTGAGATGACTTCTGCAGGTGAGTCTTTCCTCTGAGTGTCTTTGGGGCTAGATCAGTCATGTCTTTTATTGCTGATGAGGTGTTTGTGTAAAAATGAATTTTTAAATGGTTTATTTAACAGCTCTGATTAACACTGAGTATTGGGATCCTAATGTGTCAGTTAGAGACATTTAATCTCTCATCATTAAACATTCTTGACTCTTTCACCAAGCGGAGGAGATATTATATGAGCAACATATGGGTGGAGTCGATCTGAAAAAGAATTTAGGAAGGGAAAAGTTGTGCAATCTCTAATTTTTTTTTATTTTTTATTTTTTTTTAGGAAGAGCCTGAATCTACATCACTAATTTTTACCAGGCTCTGCTCAAAGGTTCCTATTCCGTTTTGGTATTCCAGCTGAACTAATGTGCAATTCAACCATATTTTCTTTTTTCCTGGCCCTTCACACTCCAATGTGAATGAGATGTACTTATTTCAAACTAAATTCTCTAGCAGGTTGCTCTTTACAGGACCATGAAGAGCCATTGCCACCTATAGATGAACTAGAATATTAATGAAAAGATCGAATTTCTAAAGCACTGCTTCAGAACTTTGACAATCAGCCATTTCATCAACTTCAAAACATCATCAAGAAGAAATTCTAGTAAAAAACATTTTTAAACTGCCACCCATCCTCATACCACCTTAAGGGTGCATCTATTTTACAACTGTGAAATCCATTCCAATCTGTATTGACATACGTATGTAGCTTTCCCATAGTTGGATCATTGTGTATAAACAATTGTGTCCTACTTCTTTCTCTTGTTTCAAAGTTATGACAAAACTATCATATTTATCATTTTGATAGCTATGTAATATCTCATCCTTCATATGTAATTTATTTAATCACTCCAACTGCTACATGTCTAGGTTTTTTTCAGTTCTCTGATTTTTAAATAATCCTATTAAATTTACAAATTTGGGTAGAGGTCAAAAACTAAAGGAGTGCAGGGGCTTTTTGTTGTAGGAAATGGGCACCTCACGAATTAAGGCTGAAGAACCAGACAAGACTGAGACTGCAGGAGAAGATACTCTGTCCAAGGTTGGGATGACCAGAATGGCGGCCTATCCATGTTCACAGAATGTTAGAAATGGGAGAGACTTAGAAAAATATTCCTCCTAGTCTTTCTTGAAGTGGAGTCATGAAATACTGGTCTTGTATAATCCTCTGGGGGTGTATTAGTCCGTTTTGTGTTGCTATAACAGAAATACCTGAGACTGGGTCATTTATAAAGGAAAGAGGTTTATTTGGCTTATGATTCTGGGACAGCTGCATCTGGCATGGGCCTCAGGCTGCTTCTACTCATGGTGGAAAGTGGCGGGCAGCTGGCAGGTACAAGCAGATCCCAGGACGAGAGGAAGCAAGAGAGAGAAAGCAAGAGGTGCCGGGGTCTTTTAAAACAGTTAGCTCTCTTGGGAACTAACAGAGCAAGAACTCACTCACTCCCCCTCCTCCCCCAGGGAGAGCATTAATCCATTCATGAGGGATCCTCCCCCATGACTCAGTTTCCAGCACTGCCACTTTGGGGATCAGATTTCCACATGAGTTTTGGAGGGGACAACACATCAAAACTTCATCAGGAGGATAAAAGAATTTTGTGCTCAAACAATTCATTCACTGCTGTGTCCCCAACATCTAGAACAGTGCCTGGCACATAGTAGACACTCAATACATAATTTTTGAGTAAATGGAACAAGTTTGGGAAAAGCTGCATACTAAAGTTCCCTCTTGGAGAGCAGCTATGCACATTAGCAAAATAAAGTCTCTGAAGAGACCAGTAGTAAAGAAACTAGTTTTAACTGTCATCCATGCAGCGTTTCCTAGCTAATGTGTCCACAGATCTCTTTTGTTGCATAACACCAACACACAGCTTTTTGGATCTAATGCTGTGCAGGAAAGTTTGGCAAATGGTAACCTGGTCAACCCATCCTCCTCCTTATTTTACTGGGGAGTCACAAAAAAGCCAAATAGGGAATTTTAAACTAGACACAACTGCAGTGAATTCAGAAGTATCCAAATTGCAAGGACCTAAACCCCAAGAAAACAAAAAACAAAACTGTTATGATTATAATAAGTGTTCTGAGAGGCAAATTATCCCCTGGTTTGAATGGGAGCAAAGATGTCTGGGCGGCCTGTTGCTTCTCCTGCCAGAGTAATCTGAGCTGTGCCCTGGCAGAGGAAGGGCCCTTTCCACTTGGATGCCCTCTGGTCTTTGTTTTTACTTCCCTGGTTTGACAAGCAGTGAATACTTGCTTTGGAGTTTTACTCCAAATCAACCATTTATAAAGGAAACATCAGTTTTTCTTACCTGTAAAAGAGAGATAAAATACTACCTATCTTTCTACTAGAGGATCTACTGTGGCCATGTTTGAAGCTTAAGACTCAGGCCCTTCACTTAGGTGGACTTCTTTTACAATTTTTCACACTTTCTGTAGTCTTTCTAAATAAAAATTTGGCATAGTAAACTTCTGTACTCTTTCTAAGTAAATATTTGGCATAGTAATATTTGTTGTAGTAAATTTCTTCTTAAAGTGCCCCCTTAATTGTATAAATTTCAGACCCCATGCAACTTGGGTCCCATACTCATTGGTCATGGCAAGTGACCAGATTGGAAGCTCCAAGAGGGCAGGAGTCCCCTGAACCCAACATTCAGGGCCTGGCTGAGAAGTGATAGGAGCTCAATAAACATTTGTTGAGGATTGAGTGTTTAAAGATCATATATATTAAGCACTTGGCAAATAGTCCTATCAAAAGGAGTTTTTATGAATAAGGAGTGAGACAGAACAGAGAGGAAAAGTGCATCCAAAGATGCTAATATGCAGAAATATGCAAATGTGATTGGTCTTGAATTGACCTACAATACCTATGAAGAATATTCAACATCATGGGAACATACTGCAGGTTTAGCAATGTAAACATATACCTTTGCCCTAAAATAAGTTTGCTACTTCCACCATTTACTGTCAGGTAGTATCCCTTCTCGTTTGGAAGTCAGCTCTGGCAGTCTGCTCTGATCTGCAAGAGAATGACAAAAGGGACTTTGATGCAACATTAATCATATTCCAAGCTCCACACAGTGCAGGTGAAATCATTAGAACAGCAAACACTCTTTCTGATGTTCCTTAGACACATTTTCTCATTCAGTGCTGACTGGCATTCTTTATAATGATGGGGAAGGTGAGAGTTTCCAAGGGGAAGCCAACCAGTAGACAGTTGGAGGAGTTAGGAACAGTGGCGTGGGCACACGGGTGTGTGTGTGCACGCACGCGTGCCCTCACATGCTCTTTGTTAATGCAGTCTCCGTAAATGGAAAACCAGCTGAATCCTCTGGGAACAGTCATTAACCACAGCAGTCAGTGCCTGAGCTATTAATACAGGGAGCATGGGGGCATCGCCAGGCCTGAGAGGCTCTGCTGTTGTCTCTCTCACCCCCTGCGCCCTGCACCTCCTCCCTTCTCCAGAATCCTTCCTCGAAGGCACTCACCCTGCTCACCATTATCATAAAGAATGGCTGGAATGTGAGCATGGCTGGAACTAACCCCTGCCGTTCCATTGTCTGAGTCTTAAACACTGCTCCAGTCTGGTCAAAGGAAATGAAAGTGGAGGGACAACCCAGCTTATAAACACTGGGGACAAGATGTCAGTGCCATCCACTGCTCTCTGGAACACTGGGCTATTTATCACACAGAGCCCCATCTGTTCAAGGCAGAGGAATGCTGTTTGCTCGGGGAGGACAGGAAGCATTGATAACGGTATTCCCTAGCTTTCTCATTAAAGTGTTTGAAAAATAGCCTTTCAAAAGAAAGACATCTTTATATTCCAACTGAGTTATGAAATTAAAAGCATCACCGGGCTGAGGTTTATCATCTGCTTTAGTCAAGCCTAAGATGCAGCAGGCCTCCAAAACTTCTCTATGTTAATGAATATCCTGAACCTGGCAATTTTTTGCTGCCAGAAAAAAAAGAAAAGAAAAGATTTGGTTTATTTTATGGTGAGCAGAATTCAAACAGCAACAGAAAGAAAAAGAATAATGGCTTTAATAAGAAAAAAGAGTATTGGCAGAAAATTTGCACATGCATCTCAATCCCCAGGAAGGAATGTCTTTGAAGATGATTTGATTATTCAAAACCAACTAAATCCTCCCTTTATCCACATTTTCCTAAAAATTCATGATGATGTGCCTTAGTGTGGGCCTTATTTATCACCATGACCACCACCACCACCATCATCATCATCATTGTGATCATCTTCATCATTATTATGTTGGGCTTTTATAGTCCATTTAAATCTGGAAATGCATATCTTGCAGTTCTGTGAAACATTCCTTCATTATCTCATTGATAGTTTTCTCCTTTCTATTTTCTCTATTCTCTCTTTCTGTAATACCTGTGAGATGAATTTTGAGCCTCCTGGAGTGATTCTCTAATTTTCTTATGTTTTACTGCTATTCTCCATCTTGTTCTACATCCTGGGTGATTTCTACCAACATTTCTCATGAATATCTTTATTTGGCTAGCCTGCTCTTTTTTTTTTTTTTAATTTCCAAGAGCTCTTTCTTGAATTTTATTCTTTTTTGTTAGCATACTGTTCTTGTTTTCTCTTATTGCTCTGAGGATATCAATTCCAGTTTTGTTTTTGAAAGTTTTCTTCTGTTCTTTGCTTCTTCTGGGTTATTTGTTTTGTTTTCCTCTGGGTTATTTTGTTTGTTTGTTTTGGACTCTCTTGTGGCCAAATCATTAGCCATTACCCATGGATAGATGTGGATCCTTCCTTCTAGAAATCTCTCTTTCCAGGGAAAGTGAACAACTTGGTTGAAGTCCTGCCCTCCATGACCACTCCTGAGTGGGGCCCTAATGTTGCAGCTGTCCAGCTGGTGCCAGCAGATGATGTGAAACAATCTGTAAACAGCACTTGAATTTTTTCCCTTCCATCTGCATCTTACTGGGAACTCCGATGAGGCCATAGGTACAAGTTGAGGAAAGTCAGCAGTGCAGCATGAGTAGGAATGGTATGGAAGTCATGCAAATTACAGCTGCTTTGTGACCTAAGCAGGGCCAATCTTTTCTGCACTATTTCCATTTGATAGTAGGGGAAGCAGTAAAGAGCTGATTGGAAGTAGTGGAGTGTGCGTGCGTGTGCGTGCGTGTGCGTGCGTGTGCGTGTGTGTGTGTGTGTGTGTGTGTGGTGCTTTTCAACCTGTGGCTCTCAGAACAGGGTTCCCATGTGCCAAGTCAGCTTTTTCATCAGAATAACCCACAGATGTCAGTTTGTAGAAATCTTTTTCTGGGATCATTTTTTTATACAGATGATTCCTCCAATTTTCTTCCTAAAGGATATGAGCCTGACTACCAGCTTTCTGGAAGGAAAGCAGGGAAGAGATTTGTGCAAGGGTACTGCTATGCAGCATGCAGGTGCTCACTTAACACTCCCCCTGCCCCCAACTCCTGGAATATACCTGATGTTCTTATCTAGAAACACTCTGGTTCAATTTCCCCAGAGAATAAATTTTGGGGGACAATGAAGTGATGACTTCTTGCGTATCTGCCAGGGTTGAATGAGGCGACCCAGAGGTCTCACTGCTTCTTATATAGGCTCCCAATGATTATGCCTGTTTTCAGTCCTTGCATCAGTCCTTCCTTCTGCAACACCTTGCACCTCTACACCTGAGAATGAGGTTTGCAGAGCTTATGAGCTCAGTGCTCATCATTTGCGGACATGCAGATCTGTTGAAATCCTTCACCTGCTGTTGTCTCCTATTTTCTCTCTGCTTGAGGATTTGTCTCCTCTTTTCCCATTGTTTTCAATTAGTGGTTGTGGAAGATAGAATTCTAAAATGACATTCAAGATCCCCACCCCCTGGAGTACACACTTTGTATAAGTTCCTCCCCTTGAGTGTGGACAGAATCACTGCATATGATGGGACATCACTGCCATGAACTACTAAGTACTCAACTTTCAGTTAATAAAAAAGGAAATTTCCCTGGGTGAGCCTGACCTAAGTAAGTGAACCTTTGAAAAGAAGGTGACGCATCAGAGAGATACTCCTGCTGTCTTCCTTCCTTGGTGCACTCTTCCTTAGGCATGTCTGTCTTTGTCTATTCTTGCCACCAGAACACTAAGATCTAGAGGACTGATATTAAAATGAGAGCTTGGAGCAAGGATGATAAATGGGTTTTAACTTGTTTATCACTCTAGTTGGTCTTTTGTAGTTACTTAGAGAACTATTTTGAGAAAAGACCCTTAAGATTTATCCAGGCTCAGCATGAGAAAGCAAGTAATATGAGTAATGAGTAATGTATTCTGACATGGCCACTGTTTTAGGTGGATTCCACAGAAACAGACTCTGAGACTCAGAGAATTGCTTGCAAGAGGTTTATTAGGGAGTATGCTTGGAAACAACACTGTAAAGAAATGAGGAAAGAAAGGTGAGACACTGCAGTTGCAACAAAGGCCTTAGCCAATCTCATGGGGATCTCTGGAGCTGGGTCGTCCCAAATGAGGCAAAGGTGCCAGGCTTTAGCACTAACCCCGTCTCCTCATTCCCACCAACATTGATCACGGAGGGCTGTAACCTTGGGCGAGCAGCTCCTTTTGACCATGGTCTTTCCTAGAGAAGGACACAGTCATGAGCCATCAGTGGCCACCACTCCTGGCAGCCAGGGGAATGAATGCTAGGTCCTGAAAGGGAGATGAGGGTAGCATGCCACAGTATCCACTACAGCCGCAGAAGTGGGAGCATGTGCATGTGCCAGATATTTGCCTTTTCTGGCCTAGGGGAGAAGGCCAAAGAAGTTACTCTGCTGCCTTAAGTGTGAGCCTGAGGCCAGCAGAGCAAGATAAGACCATACAACACGCAGAGTCCAGTCTAGCTCACTGGAAGACAATACTGAGGTCAGGACCCAAAGTCCTTGTTTTCATAAAGTGTCCCTGTGCCTGGCCTTGTCTGCTGTGCATATGCCTCCATTGGCAAACACATGGGGTGATAGCTGTTTCAATAACAACTGGAAAGGATTTAGGAAACTGAGACCCTGAATTCTGGTCATCTTTCTTAATATCCACATTGGATTCATGACTAACATGTACCTAATACTTGCTCATTATAACTAAGTATATGATTCTTCTTTGCCTACACACCTGGCATCTTCCCCAGCTCTGGAGGTGTCCATGTTGTGGGGTATCAGGGTCCCACTTTTCATCACAATCTTCATTGACTATGGTAGCAGCTCAGAGCAGGTGTGAATCTGAGCCCTGAATAGGGGGTCATTTGGAGCCCAGGGGTTCTCTGCAATTCTGTTTATTCCTAATCTCCCCTAGATTCCTTCCATCTTCTCCCAAATCTTTAACTATAAGAAAACCTAGGTATAGCTGGTCTATGGAGCCAGAGTTAGGGTCATAATGTTCTATACAGTTAGAACAACAGAAGCACTTAATCTTCCACCTAGGTAAAGTCATACTGTGTTAATGCTGAAACTTGAACATTTGCCAACCTAAGTAATGAATGAAATCACTAGAAGTTTGCCATATATACTTCTTTGGTTAAGATAAGTTCTTTTCCCCCTTATGATTAAAAAAAGAAATGATCATAGACCTAAAAAATGAAAGCTGAAACTCCAAAGCTTCCAGGAGAAACCATAGAAAAATATTTTCAAGACTTTAGAGTAGGGCTGGCTCGTTAGCTTAGCTGATTGGAGCACAGCCTGATAACACAAAGATCACAGGTTCAGATCCCCATACTGGCCAGCACCCCCCCCCCCAAATCTTTAAAAATGCAGGAATGAGGGGGTGCCACAGGCCTCAACCCCACCCCTCCTCCTTCCTTCTTCTCCCACCCTATTTCCTTCTCTCTTCCCCTCTTTTCCTCTCCCTCCCAGCTGCTCCACAACATCATAGAATGTAAAAAATATATATTAATAAGTAAATAAACTTTTAAAAAATTTTAAAAAATAAAAGGTTGAAACTAAAAAAATAAAAATAAAAATAAAACACAGACCATTCCCTTACGAAAAAAAAAAAAAGACTTTAGAGTAGGAAAACATTTCTTAGACAAGTCACAAAAGACTTAGAAAACAAAATTGAAAATTGGACTTCATCAAAATTAAAAATTTCTGCCTATCAAAAGACACCATTAAGAAAGTTAAAAGATGTAGACTTGGAGAAAATATTGATAAGATATATATTTAATAAAACTTATAATCAGAATATACATATATATTTTTTAAACTCCTACACACCAATAATAAAAAGACAAGCAATTCCACTTAAAAATGAGCAAAAGACTTGAACTGGAATGTCACAAAAAAAGATAAATCACGTGAAAAGGTCCTCATAATCATTATTTATCAGGGCAATTAAAATTAAAACCACAATGAGAAATCACTATGGTTATGGCAGAATCAATAAAATTAAAAAGATCAAAAATAACTTGAGATGGCA
This sequence comes from Cynocephalus volans, assembly GCF_027409185.1. Taxonomy (NCBI): domain Eukaryota; kingdom Metazoa; phylum Chordata; class Mammalia; order Dermoptera; family Cynocephalidae; genus Cynocephalus; species Cynocephalus volans. The sequence goes on from NC_084464.1 coordinate 30,451,946, forward strand.
GGGATATGGAGGAGCTGGAATGCTCACACATTGCTGTACGAAATAGTGCACCCACTACGGAAAGCTGTTTGGCAATTTCTAACAAACTTAAACATGTATCTACCTTAATAAGTCAGCAATTCCACTTCTGGGTATATACCCACAAGTGAGCATATATGTGCACAAAAAGATTAGTATGTGGTTGTTCATAGAAGCCTTATTCATAATAGCCCCAAACTGGAAACAACCAAAATGTCCATCAGTGGGAGAATGGATAAACACATTGTGGTACAATAGCATGATGGAATACTGCTCAGGAACAAAGAACAAACCATTGATACAGGCAATAAAATGGAAGACATTCAAAAACATTAGTTTGAGTGAAAGAAGCGAGACACCATTAATGAATATATACTGTATGTATCCACTTATGTAAAGTCCAAGAACAGAAAAAATTAATCTATAGTGATAAAAAGTCAGAATGCAAGTGGGTGAGTATTAACTGGACACAGGTGAGAAGTTTCTGGGGTGACGGAAATGTGCTATACCTTTGTTTAGAAGGTGGTCCCACAGAGGTGTGCACATAGAAAAATTCTTTGATTTTTTTTTTAATGTAAAAACTCATCTTGAGATTTATGCATTCTACTGTATATAAGTTATACCTATGGGGCTAGCTGGTTAACTCAGTTGCTTGGAGTGTGGTGCTGATAACACCAAGGTCCAGGGTTCGATCCCTGCACCAGTCAGCTGCCAAAAAAAAAAAAAAAAAAGGTTATACCTCAATAAAGTACTGGTAAATGAATACATGGTCTTAACATAAAAATTGAAAATATAAAAAAGCAGAAAACAATCGCCCATAATCCAATCATTTATTAACACTTCTCTCAAGTCTTGTTTTAACTCATGTTTTATGTGGATGAACTATTATGGCACATACATATTTTATTTTGCTTTTCCCCCTTATCATCACATCATAAGCACTTCCTCATGACATTAAAAACTTCTTATGAACATGATTTTAGATGGCTGTAAATTATTTATCATCCCCTTAATGTTGGATAATCTGTTTTTGTTTTTGTTTTTCACCGCTATAAATAATGCTTCAATAAAAAGCTGTGTATCTAAAGTTTTGATTTCCTGCATTTTAGATTATTTACTTAAGTAACATTCCCAGACGTGTATCAATTATAATTTTTTAAAAAACAGTAGAAAAAGTAGCAGCAAAAACCTATGTCTGGAATCTGCCTAGTGGCACGGTGCCCTGGCATCCTGCTGTGGAGGTGTGTGTAGTTCCAAGCTGACGTATCATTTATCAATAAATGTTCATGGAGATCCTCCTCTGCAGAACCCTGGGGGAGGTGCAGGACAGACTGAGATGACGATAGCACAGTCGCTGCTTCTATGGACTGATGGTTGAGGCAGTAGGGAAGAATTAAGGAAAGCTTCACAGAAGAGGCGACGTTTTAACTGGCCAGAAGGATGAGTAGCATTTTGCAGGACACAAGGAGGCTGCAGAAAATAAGCAAAGCACAGAAGCGCAATATTGCTAGGTGCTGGGTTCGTGGAAGTGTTTAAGCATTAAAGTGACACCATCATATCTGTGGTTTGGAATTCTTCTCTGGCCATGTTGTAGATTGAGGAGGATGGATTGGAAGTGAAAATGGAGATAGCTATTAGATGCAGGTAGAAAAAATAAAGGACTCCTAACAAATGGGCAGGATTAGTGAAATTGGGATGGAGGTTATAAATCTAAGAGGTATTTGGGGATAAGGCTTTAGAACAACTGGGCACTGGAGGTGAAGGGGAGAAATTTTATTCAAGAGCAATTTCCTGCTGAATTTACAATGCTAGCTATGCCATCGACTAATTGTATGATTTTTTACAAGTCTCTTAACGTATTGGGGCTTCAATGTCTAAGCTGTGAAATAAGGAGGCTGGATGAGCTCAGTGCTAGATTGGACCCAGGATGTCACCTTCCCTCTATCAGAGGCTGACATTGCTAACTGAATGGAGTCTCTTTCCCTGCTGAATGGGGACAGGATTTCAGGCAGCCACCAATATGTATGGGGTTTGAAAGAGCTGAAATCTACATGCTTGCCCTGGACACGATATCTCCCAGGTCATTCCCAGCTCTGAAGGTAAATTGCATCACCACATTCTTCAAGTGGGAAGTGGAATTAGAAAAACCACTATTAAGTAAGTACCTGTAAGTACTACTATAGTTGAAATAACGTGAGCTTGTTCCTACATTTGGGGATTTAGTTTTTTTGTTTTTTTTTTTTTTAAAAAAGATGACCGGTAAGGGGATCTTAACCCTTGACTTGGTGTTGTCAGCACCACGCTCACCCAGTGAGCAACCGGCCATCCCTATATGGGATCCGAACCCGTGGCCTTGGTGTTATCAGCACCACACTCTCCCGAGTGAGCCACGGGCCGGCCCTGGGGATTTAGTTTTAACATGAGAAATTTCTCATAGTCAGAGTGTAAATGTAATAAAAGATAGTTCTTTAGTTCCTATTATTTTCACAACCATATTCTCAGATAAGTCACTAAAAATATATGTAAAGAAATAAACTTACAACCCTTCTCTTGAACTTATTTTATGTATTTATTTAGTTATTTACTTATTTTTTTGTAACACAAGGTACCTTTAACTATGCATTAATCCTAAATACAAATAAAACCAAATGAAGAACACTGTGCTTGTAATTATTTTTAAAGGAAGAAGTCAGAAGTTTCAGAAACTTAAGTGAAAAGATTATTCTTTCTTCAAGTAGGAGCATATCTCTAGTTAGGGGGGAGGTTTGTTTTCAACATTTAAATAATCTGTTTTCAGTGTTGGCTACCAATAATCTAATAAAAGTAAAGGAATTACAGCGAATCCATTCTTATCACTGATGTTTCTAAGAGTTAGGCATGTTAACAGGAGTAAGAATAACTGGGATAAACCAAAATTATACGGACTCCTGGGAGTGAGGCTTGACTCTCCCCTCCTTCCTACCTTCTCTCTCCTATTCCAGAGGCAGATAGGAGAAAACCCTCATCTGTGACACTTGCCGATTTCCACAGTGTAAACATGCCCAGCACGGCTGATTTCAAGCTGCCAACTCGATGTCACTGAACAAGAAACAGGAAAGCTACAGGCACAGTCTGCTCTCTTGAGCAAGCCCTGGCCGCTGCAGCACAGCAGCAAGGACTTTCATTCTTCTCCTTTCTCTCTACTGTTGGCTTTGCTTAGGCACAAACTGTTGCCCGAAGAGCTGCATCCAGCTGGAAAAAGTATTTTGTCTGGCTGCCACAGTATTTTTGTTTTTAATTAGGATATAAATGTCTTCAAACAGAACATGCTGTGTCCCCTGGACACAGATTCCATCACCTTTAATGTCTCACACCAAGCGCCCCTGGCTCCTAAGTCATTTGAATTTGTGACTCCTGGTTTGCACCATGTCATCTTTCTTCTGTCCTGCTGTTCATCCCCTAGCATTACCTACACACCTCTGTCCCTGTCCTCGTTGCTCTGTTAGGAACACTGGTATGTTCTCTCTCCTCCCAAGTCAAGAACTTTTGTATTTGACTCTGATTCCTTAGGGCTCAACAAATGTCTAGTACATACTAGGGACTTTATAAATGTCAATTAATGTATGACATAAATTTTAAAAATTTACTAATTTCATGAGCACACTTTGTGTACAAAGCACTATGCCAAGGCTAAGTACCACCTAACAAATAATTCCTTTGAAATTTGAAGATTTTCCAGAATATTCCAAGACATTTAAAAATAGCCAAATGAAAATGCTATGCCTTAGCCAAGACCCATTTTTGTCTAAGGGCATCTATCTACCATCATCATTTTTGCCCACATTAGGTAAAGATAGCCAAAGTTTTAGAAATAGTGACATTATCTGATGTCTAATAACAAGAAAACCCATAAATAATATTGTTTAATTAATAACAATAATAATGCGTAATATTTCTATAGTATTTTATAAATTTCTGAGTTCTAGTTTTGTTCCCCTTTTTAATTCCATACAATCAAACTTTACTGAAGTACAATGAGCCAGGCATTGTGTTAAATGCTGGGTATACAGTGGTGAAGAAAATACAAGATGAGAATATAAGGAAGATAATAGAGTGGGTGAGGAGAGTTTGTACCTACTTGAAATCTGAAAGGTGGCTTGCTCCACTCGAGCTCTGAGGGGTGAGGAAGAGCCAGTAAAGCAAAACATGGGGAAAGAGCTTTCACAGCAGAGGAAGCAGTTTGTGCAAAAGCCTTGAGCTGGCACGGAGACAGGTGCATTGAAGAACTGAAAGCAGGCCAGAGCGGCTGCAGCCAACTGCGGGGTGAAGGAAGGCCAAGTTGATTTTGGAGCAGTAGACACAGTCCTTTACGTGGGACCTAACAGACCAAGATAATGAGTTTGGATATTATTTAAACTGCCGTGGAAAAAAGATCAACAAAACTGACAAACAATTAGCTAGACTGACAGAATAGAAGAGAGAAGACTCAAATTCTAAAATCAGAAATGAAAGAGGGGATATCATTACCAAATTTGCAGAAATAAAAAGGGAATACTATGAATAATTATTTGCCAACAAATTAGATAACTTACATGAAATGGACAAATATCTAGAAAGACAAAAACTATCAAAACTGACTCAAGAAGATGTATAACAGGTAAAGAGATTGAATGAGTAATGAAAACAAATAAACAAATAAAAACTTCCCACCAAGAAAAGCTCAGGCCCAAACGGCTTTACTGGTGAATTCCACCAAAAGTTTAAAGAGGAATTAACCTTTCACTTCACAAACTTTTCCAAAAAATGGTAGTGGAGGGAACACTTCCCAACCAATTCTTTGGGACCAGTATTACTTCAATACCCAAACCAACAAAGGCATGACAAGAAAAGAAAACTGTAGACCAACATCCTTGATGAATATAGATGCAAAAATGTTCAACAAAATGCTAGCAGACTGAATACAGCAATGTATAAAAAGAATTACACACCGTGACCAAGTGAGATTTATGCCAGGCACTCAAGGTTGATTTAACATATGGAAATCAATTGATTTAGTACAGCATACCAATAAGATAAAGGACAAAAACCATGTGATCATCTTAACAGATATAGAAAAAACGTTTGAAAATATTTATCACCCTTTCATCATAAATACTCTCAACAAATCATAAATACAAGAGATTTTCCTCAAACTAATAAATTCTGTCTATGAAAAACCCCACAGCTAACACCATACTTAATGGTGAAAGACTGAACATTCCCTCTAAGGTGTTTACTCTTACTGCTTCTATTCAATATTGCACTGGAGGTTATAGCCAGAGGAGTTCTGCAAGAAAAAGAAATAAAAGGCATATAGATTGGAAAGAAAGAAGTAAAACTACTTTTATTTTTAAGAAAGTGAAAAGATAACCCAGACAATGGAAAAAAATATTTGCTTATCATTTTTCTGATAAGTGAATTATATCTAATATATAAAGAGCTCTTACATCTCAACAACTAAAAGAAAGATAAATAACCCAATTTTTAAAATGGGGAAAATATTTGAGTAGAATTTTCTCAAAGAAATATGCAAATGACTAATAAACACATGAAAAGATGCTCAACATCATTAGTCATATTAGGGAAATTCAAAACAAAACAACAATGAGAAATAGCTTCATTTGTGGCAATAATCAAAAGACAAATAACACCTGTTGGTGAGGATGTGGAGAAATTGGAACCTTCATACATAGCTGGTGGGATTGTAAAACAGTGTAGCCACTCTGAAAAAATAGTTTATCAGTTCCTTAAAAGGTTAAACGTAGAGTTTCCATATGACCCAGCAAAAGATGAAAACCTAAGTCTACACAAACATTTGTATAAGAATGTTCATAGCAGCAAAAAGTGGAAACAACCAAATGTCCATCAACCGATGAGTAAATAAAAAAATGTGGTATATCTATACAAATGAAATATTATTTGGCAATAAAAAGGAATTAAGTATTGATATATATAATAACATGGATAAATATTGAAAACATTATGCTAAGTGAAAGAAGGCAGGCATAAAAAGTCATGTACTGCAGGATTCCGTTTATATGAAATGCCCAGAACATGCTGTAACACCAAGGTCAAGAGTTCAGATCCCTGTACTGGCCAGCTACCAAAAAAACAAAATGTTCAGAACAGGTAAATTCACAGAGACAGAAAATAGATTAGTGGTTGTTAAGGGCTGGGAGGGGAGGGAGCGAGAGTGATTTACTTATAGGTATTGGGTTTCTTTCTGGGATGATGAAAATGTTGAAGAATCAGATAGGGGTGATGATTGAGCAAAATTGTGAATAGGCTAAAACCACATTGTACACTTGCATTTGTATACTTTTAAAGGGTGAGTTTTATGATATGTAAATTCTATCTCAATAAAGATGTCATTTAAAAAATATAGTGGGAAACCATCAGGAAGGGTTAAGCAGGAGAGTGGTATGATTTATGTTTTAAAAATGTGCTGCTGTGTGGTAACACCAAGGTCATGGGTTTGGATCCCTGTACCAGCTAACCACCGATAAACAAATAAGTAAAATAAAGTAAAATAAAATAATGTGCTGCTATGTGGAGAGTAGAATGGAGATGGGTGGGGAGCAAGATTATAAGTGGAGACAACAGGCAGGAGATTACAGCAATAGTCAAAGTAAAAAATCGTGATGTTTAAGATGGGTAATAGCTGTAGCAACGGAGACAAGTGAAAACACTTAGATGTATTTTGGAAGTTGAACCTATGGGATTTATTTTTGAATTAAATGTGGGAAGGGAGAGAGCATGAAGTATTAGGAATTATAAATTTCTAGCTTAGCAAGTGAATGGATAACAGTGCTGTTTACCCCTTGGAGAAGGTTCATTTACGTCTCACCAAATATAGGTCATACTGTAAACATTTGATAGATACAGAAACTGAAGATCAAAAGTTGTTAAATGAATTTCTCCCAAATCAAACAGGTAGTAAGGGGTGGGGAGTCAGAATTGAGACTCTGTTCTAATTCTGAAGTCCACATGCTTTCCACTGGGTAATCTGCTCCCTATGTTCTCTTTGCTATACCTGAAGATATATGTGCATTACTTTAGGAATTTAAATTTGAGAAGATAATATTTACAAAAGATAAATAAAAATTTTAAAAAGAATAAATTGATGTACATTTTTTGCTTTTAAGAAAAAAAGACGAATGTTTATACATTTGTAGCCTGATTGTTGAGTAAGTTGAGGAACTTTTCACTAAGTAAGAAAATAAATGAAGTTTTAGCATTCATATATGAGAAAAGAAACACGCATATTACCATTTATTGATTTCTGACATTTCCAGCCACTGAATGTTAGAATCTAGAGGATACCTCCACAATTTAGTGGGTTAGATACACATTTTTTGGCTTTGCCTGCTGAAATTATTTGCTCCCTCTAAATGCTAGGGGGTTTTTTAGTGCCTTTTTTTGGCTTGGCACAACTGGCTTCTGTTATTAACTTTCACATGTGTAGTGGATTGAATTGTCTCCCCCAAACTCACTGAAGCTTGAATTGTGTCCCTGAAGTTTTATGTATTAGAAACTTGGTCCCCACGGTGACTGTTAAGCGGGTGGGAAATCCTATTATGATAATTGAAAGATGGAGCCTTGAAGAGGTGATTAGATTGTAGGACCGTGCAGTAGTGAATGGATTAAAAATGGTGGTCAGGGACATGGTTCTGAGGACTTTAAAAGAAGAGGAGAGTCTGTCTCTCTCTGCTCTCTCTGCTTCCACCGTCTCAGAATGTGAGAACCCTGGGGTCACTGTTGCTACGACCAGATGGACTCTGGACTTCCCGGCCTCAGAAACTGTAAGCAATAAATTTTTTCTTTATAAATCACCCATTTCCATGTATATTGTATAAGCAACAGAAACGGATTAATACAACATGCAATTTTGGATAAATATTTCATCGTTAGGCTAACCAATGTCATTAAAATAGAAAAAGAGATCTCATAGAGGCTCTACTCTGCTTCCTAGATATCAGCCAAAGCTAGGACATCCTCAGGGGAAAATGAGGGTCAGGATTCAGAGAACAGAGAAGACATGAAAAAAGTGGGAGAAAGCTTCACACACAAGCAACCAAGATAAGTGTTCACTATGTGAGGGTACTGGAGAGGCCAGGAAGACCTGTGCCAATGACATATGTCTGACACTGCTGAAACCTGAAACTGTGGCATCTAAGTGATTAACTCTAGGATAATATAGAGTTTTTCAATCTTTTTAAATCTCTGCTCTCTTAGATAAAATGCCACTTCGGCTTCTTACAGCTCCATTCTCCACTAGCTGAGATGCTGATATAGACTCCCGGGGTCATGTGTCCTCAGGGCTTTGCTGCCAGCCAAGATTCACTAAACTTCATGGTCGATAGTTTGTGTTACTTTCAAATTTTCAATATGCCTTTGTGTTATGATATTTAATATGCTTTTCCTAACAACAATCCACCTCTGCCTCTCCAGTCTCACAACAAAAACAACATTTCTCTTCTTTTTTTTCCCCCCTCTCCTTCCCATTTGAAAATCAGGGATTCAGGAATTAATCAGTAATTTCACTGTAGATACAACAGAGGAGAGAACATTAAGCTCCATTTGTCACTTGCATGTTTAGTGGGGAAGAGTCTATCAGTGAGGATAAACAGGGGAGACAGCTAAGGGACACAAAGTTTTGATGGGAAACAGGAGAAAAGATGGCAGAGGTCCTCAGGAAGCTGGACGTGGGTGCGATCTTCCTTCTTCTCTATCCCTACCAGATGCCTGCCCGGCCAGCCTCGTACAGCTGCCCTTGATCCCCAGGGTTTCGATTTTAGGATAGGTGTTGTGCATAGTCTGATAAGCTTAGTAGTTTTCCACAAGGGAGGACTTCCAAGCACACTTCTGTTCCTGTTCTAAGTTAATAAGTCTCAAGTGCTCTCTGGTGAGTTATTAGGCTACACGTTACTGAAATGGTCCAGGAATTTAGGCTGGACAAAGAAAGCACACTATGGAGTTGAGGGAGGATTATTATGGCTTGCTTACTTTGGGTGCATGAAAGACCCAATAAAATTATCGTGGGACAAGTGGGATTTATTGTAATGATATCTAGGCACTAGCCCTGAACCTGGAAAGGAGCCAGGAATGGGGACAGCTCCAGGGGCCTAACGTTCCCTGTGGTCTCTCAGGGGACACTTGGTCTTGTAGCCTCTTCTCTCCCCACTAGGAGTTTCTTCTGCTTATTCAAAGTTTCTGCTCCATATCTTTGGCTTGGTCCTCCTGGCCATAAATCTAGCTTGGACATCTGTCTCTCCAGCCTTTTGGCTTCTGCCCTTCCTGCTGCTAACTAACCCCTTTTCTTGTTACTCTTCAGTTCAAATTGCTGGCAGAAAGAAGCTGCCTGGCCATGTTCAGGCTGTAAGTCATGGCCGACCCATGTAGAGTCCATACCTGTTTGGATCAGGTCAGATCAGCCATGTCCAGACGAGGCTGGTAGAAAACATGGCTGTCAGGCCCTAACACTTTAACAAGTGGATATCAGTGAGCAAGCCCATGGAACCTGCTTAGTACCGCTGTTCCCGGAGGTAATGGTGACTGCAACAGCAAAAATTGTAGCTGCTTTGCCAGTACTCCCCTCCAGGAATTCCACATTAGGATCAGTCACTCTGTGGGAATCCCACTGTGAAGATGGCCAAAAAGCTTCTATTAGCTTTGATGTTAACCCCTTAAGCTAGGGAAACTGAGGCAGCTTAGTAGGCTTTCCCTAGAGATAGCTAGCATAGGAACACAAAGTAAATGCACATTCTTTAATACTACTGTGGCCCTAAATCCCTACCTGGCCCTCTTTACTGTGACAAGGTGGGGACTAGCATGACCACCACATTTAGCTGTGTAGGTTGTGCACTGCACCACTCCAGGGAGAACCTTTTCCGCATTATCTTTACCCTAGCCACACCTCCCCCCCACCCCCAGGCCATTTGTACTTTTCCACCTGTTACTCCTCTCACTCAAAGCAACATGAATGCAATGAGAAGCCCAAAGGGACTGTGCCTCAGCCACTCGTCTGTTAGGAGAAACTGGGCACAGTCCCGAGTTGGTTTTTGCTTTGGTTTTTACAGTAAAAACAATGAAATTATAGGAAAAGAACAGATGGTTAATCAATCATAGTAAGAACATGCAGAATTGGCTATGTAACAATCTTCATCCATGCATGCATAGCTCAAAATAGTTTAAACAATATACCATCAAGTGTCATAAATCTAAGCAATGTGACATGCAAAAGAAACAATGACATAATCATTAAAGTGCCTGACTTCTTAAGAAACTCAAAGAAACAGCTTAAAGCAAAACGTAAAATGACCCCCATGTACTAACTAATCTAGCAGAATGTCCTTGGAAATCTTAACTCACATATTCTCCCATCATTTAAATCTTGTTGTGTTAAGGATTATCACACTCAGAACAATTCCTGTTTTGCTTCAGTTCTTTTGTTCACATTAAAGGCTTTAGACCTGTGTAAGTTTCCTTCTCACAAAAATCTTCCAATGAACCCATAATATTAACAATCAGTGTATACAATCCCTTACCTAAACAGTGATTAGAGTTGATTTGATGGGCTCTTTCCCCCTAGCTGTAGGCTCTTGCCTCCTATTCGAGGACTTTTGTCCCATACATGCATTACCTAAAAACCTTATCCAATAATCAAATAAGAATCAAGATTTCTAACACTCTACATCCAGCCATAAAGTGGAGAAAACATGGGCAGAAAAAGAGAATTCCAGTCCTTCTCCTTGCTCTGCCTATCAAAAAGTCCTCCTGCAAATCATGCCCCCGTGGTGGGCCATTGCATCCTCTCAGGGCTGAGGGTGTGCTCTCGGCCCATAGACAAAAAGGTTTTTCTTTCTGGATGTGAATTAAGGATGTATTCCCTAATGGTCTCCTGACTTTAACATCTGGAAGGGTTCTTCTTCCAGAGGTGATGAAGGTGCTCAAGAGCAAAGTGGAAGATGCGTGAAGACAAAGCTGTCCTGCTCCCTAATTGTGGCCCTGCCAGCCCTGGCATGGGAACATTCACATTTCTGTTAGCATGAGTCAGTGTGGCCAGAATAGAAATGACCTAATTTGGGGGCTGAAATGAGACTCATGAGGCTCTCTATTCCTCCTCTGTAGCACTTTCTGTCACCCTTGTTAGAAAAGAGAAAGGTTGCCAAGGTTGGAGGGATTGCCATTGGGAGTGGAATCAGGTTAAGCTGGAAAAGAGTTCTATACAGATAGTTCTCAGCTTATGATGATTCGACTTACAACTTTTCAGTTTTTTTTTTGTTTGTTTTTTGTTTTGGTGGTTGACCAGTATGAGAATCCAAACCCCTGCCTGTGGTGTTACAACACTGCATTCTAGCCAACTTCACCAACTGGCCAGCCCTACAAATTTTCAAGTTTAAGATGGTGTGAAAGGGATACCTACTCAGTAGACACCATACTTGAGTACCTACCCAACCATTCTGTTTTTCACTTTCAGTACACTAGTCAATAAATCATATGAAGTATTCAAAACATTATTATAAAATAGGCTTTGTGTTAGATGGCTTTGACCAAATGTAGGTTAATGTAAGTGTTGTGAGCACAGTTAAGGTAGGCGAGGCTAAACTATGTTGTTTGATAGGTTAGGTGTATTAAATGCATTTTTCACTTACAATATTTTCAACTTATTATGGGTTTATTGGGACGTAACCCCACTCCAAGACATGGAGCATATGCACTTCCTCTGCACCATTTTATGTACAGTATCTGTATCTGATTGACAAAGAGGAAGAGAATTATTTCTTTCTGGTATTCCTTATTGGTTCACATTTCTCTCTTCCTTCTGCCTCAGACAATGAAGTTCACTGCTTTGAACACCACCATATCCAAAGCTTAGCAGAATATAATTTTCCTTAGCCAAAATATTAAAAATATTAAAAATACGAAAATAGAAAGAATAGTATTAATAGATAATATGCCCAGCAGTGGGTTGAATGATGACCCCCAAAATGTATGCTCATGTCTTAACCCTGAAAATCTATGAATGCGATCTCATTTGGAAAAAGGGTCTCTGAAGATGTAATTATCTTCAGGACCTTGAAATGAGGTTGATCTGGATTATTTGGTGGGCCCTAAATCCAATGACAAGTGTTCTTATAAGAGACAGAAGAGGAGAAGATGCAGCCACAAGCTAAGGAACACCTGCAGCCACCAGACGCTGGGAGAGGTAAGGAGAGATTCTCTCCTAGAACCTCCGGAGAGAGCATGACCCTGCCTTGATTTCAGACCTCTGTCCTCTGGAACTGTGAGACAATAAATTTCTGTTGTTTTAAGCCTCTAAATTTGGGGTGGTTTGTTGTAGCAGCCACAGGAAACTAATATATCATCAGCCAGATTCAAAATCACGGTTTTGTTACATTTGCTTCATCTATTAATTTCCCCTCCCTCCCGCCCTCTCTCCCTCCTTTCTTCCTTCCTTTCTTTCTTTTTTTCGAAGCGTTTTAAAGCAAATTTCTAATATCGTGTCATTTCACCCCTACTTACATCAGTATACATCTCAGAATTTATGAACATTTAAACATGTAACCACAATGCCATTAGAACAACTAACCAAATAATTAACTAATGAAAATAAGTCCCTGGTATGTAAAATGTCTTTTAGTATTCTTTTAACTCTATCTATGAAATCTTATTAGATTTTTCACTGCTCTTTGAATTACCTTATGTTATCTAGCTATCTTTCTAGAAAATAAGTGCCCTGGGATTAAATGCACCCTTATAGATTTTGGCTCCTAAGTGTATGGATCAAAAGTATCAAAATACTCTTCTCCACTAATGATGAAAAATTCCTAGAATTCCTTCTCTAGCTAAAAAAAAAGGTTTCTTTTTCCTTTACAATATTAGCTTTTGTCTAGTAGGACTTGTTCAGAAGTCTTACTTCAAAGGCAGTTTGGAGGTAGGCAAGAATAAAGTCATGAAATAGAAAAGTAAACTGAATTCTAATATTTTTTTTCCCCAAATGTAAAAGAGTTTAGCTTTGAAAACTGAAATATAAAAAAAGGTGAAAATCAGAAATTTACTCTAAGTTGGCTTTTAAGTGGTTCGCTGAAATGTTCCCCTTATCTTCATTACTTGAAAAATGCAAAATTTTATGCTCTCATTGCATTTGGCAGTCCTTTCATAGAGATGGATGGTGTCTGTGGACTGTACTCTAGTGCTTTCTATTATACAAGCATGTAACCCTTTGGCACTTTACCTGTATTCCCAAAATTGCTTTTCTCTTCTAAGGAGATAAACATTGATTAGTCCCTTGCTCCCTAATAATAGGGGCAAAGGGTAAATCATTCTTAGAAAAAGGTAGGATTGGGCAACCATTTAGGTGAGGTGGTGTGAGGGGTACAGGTAAGATCCTGTGACTGAAAAGCATACTCTCCATCTCCTAGGTTATCCATAGAAGTTTCTTCATTCTAAGGTATGCTTTGTCAAAATTTAATACTTCCAGGAAAGATTGTACCTTTGCATATTTTGAAAAGTGTTGGTGATGTGAGCATGAATGTCAAGCTTTCAGGAGCTGACCACTAGCTGGGAGTTAGACTTTAAAAACTGGGTACTGAATATTTTGGGAAGACAGAAGAGAGGGTGATGACATAAGGATGGAAGAAAGGTAGTTTAAATAACAGAGAAGTATGAGAGTACCAGTGATAAAACTCTCCAGCTTCTTCTCCTGCTGTTCTCTCTTCAAACCCCTGTGCTCCTGGGCGCAAGGCTGACTTGGCCACTGGGACAATTTCTGAGTGGCAACTTTCTGTGTGAAAACAGTGGAACCTCCTCATTTGAAGTAGGTTTAGTCAGATCTTGAGATCTAGCCAAGTGACTCCTCCTCCCTTTTCTCCACTCCTACAAATTGTATGAATGGTTCTCTTTGAACAAGGCCACTACATCTCCCTCCTGTAGTCTTTGAACCCCTTGATTTATGAAACTGGTTTGTTCATGCTTAAATAAAACCCTTGGCAGAGTAGAGAAGCTTGTTCCAAATCTCTTTTCCTGGTAATATTTTTCTTCTGTCATAACCCAGTAAAGGCAAAAGAGGAATGTTAACTGGCGAGCACACAGTTTACAGCATAAAAAGTTGGGAACTAACAACAATGCATTTTGAATTCTAACACTTGTCACTTTCCTCAGTAACTTATTATCTTAGTCTTCTTAGCACTACTGAAGGGAAGGGAGACTAGATCAAGAGAGGTCTTTCAAAATACAGGAAAAGACTAGATTCAGCTGGCATGTGAAAATTGTTGGAGGTCATCACTCCTGTCTGTACAACAAGAAAAAAGCTGAGCAAATCAAAAATCAATACTTAGACCCTTCTGAGAAATGACGTCACAGGACAAATGACTACCCTGAAATCTGGAGAGACCGGTAAAAAAAGAGAATAACAACCAAGATCAGCTTACCTGGAGCAGAGGCTGCTGGAGTCATAGATGGGTAGGGACATTTAAATAAATAGTAATTCTGACAAATTGCTAGAGAAATTCCTAAGGTCCGGTCTAGAAGGACCCTAAACTTTCATGGATTTTACTCCTAGGAACCTTACCATGTTCTCAAGATAAAGATCTGAGAACATTCCCTCATATTTCTGGCAGGGGGAGGGAGAAAGTAACTGCCATGGTTTGAATGTGAGTTCTCTCCAAAATTTATGTTCAAATTTAATCCCCAATGCAACAGTTTTGAGAGGTGTGGCCTTTCAGAAATGGTGCCTCACAGTAGGTAAAGCCCTCATAAATGAGATTAGCACCCTTTTAAAGGGCTCGAGTTTGAAAGGAGTGCTCCCCTACCTTTTCACCTTTTGCCATGTGAGGACACAGCAATAAGGCACCATCCTGGAAGTGGAAAGAAGCCCTCACCACACACTAGATCTTCTGGGGCCTTGATCTGGGACTTCCCAGCCTCCAGAACTGTGAGAAATAAATCTCTATTGTCTATAAATTACCCAGTCTGTGGCTGTCTATCATAGTAGCACAAATGGACTAAGACAGTAACCATTTTGATATTTTCTCGAAGTGATCTCCATAACAGAGTCCTACTCTTCAAGGGTAACAACTTTACCAGAGCCTTATCTATCTGAGAGAATGGCAACTAGCCAACTCCAGCCCCCTCTAGCCTCTTCTGACTACTTTAAAGGGAGCCCCCCCAAAAGATAAGAAACACTTCAGAAGGTGCTGTAGATGGACTGACTTGTGTCCCCCAAAGTTCATATATTAGAAGTTTAATTCACACTGCAACTTTTGAGGGTAGGAAATCCTATCATGGTAGTTGAAAGGTAGGGCTTTGAAAAGGTGATTGGATTGTAGGATCATGCTATAGTGAATAGATTAATAAAGGCACTAATAATGGTGGTCAGGGGTGTGGTTTGGAGAGCTTTAAAAGGAGAACACACGAAATGTCTCTCACTCTACTCTTCCATTTTCTGCCATGTGAGACCCCTGGGTTACTGTTGCCACCACCAAGGCCTTAACCAAATGTGTTCCCTGAACTTTGGACTTTCCAGCCTCTGAAACTGTAAGCAATAAATTTCATTTTCTTGCAAAATACCCAGTTCCATGTATTCTGTTATAAGTGACAGAAATGGACTAATACAGAAGGTCACAGCCCAGGGATCCAGACCTACTAAAAGACTGAGATTTAATTATAAGATTAGAGAGTATTTCCCCTACCTTACATCTTATCAAACCAACAAGTCTGCAGCATAATAATAGTACATTACAACTAAAAGGGCTACAAGATACAAACTCGATTTAAGAAGAAATTCTTAGGGAAACCCAAAAGAAAAAGGGTGAAAAAAATATGAGGACACTGAAGGAAACTAAAGCCTCTGGCATCTACATATACATAAAATATTAAACACAGCCCAATTCCTAGCCACATTAACATAAAACCTTATATTAAGGCCTATTTACTGCTGTTCCTGTTACCCAAAACATCAAGTTCCACTTTCAGAAAAAAAAAAAAATATGACAAGTTATACTAAAGGGCAAGAAAAGACATAGTCTGAAGAGACCATGACACAGATTTTGGAATATGAGTTAAGGAATTTTAAACAACTATGATTAATATGTTATCAGCTCTAGCAAAAAAAGTAGACAACATGCAAGAATAGACAGGTCATGTGAGCAGAAAGGCGAAAACCCTAAGAAAAAAATCCAAAGGAAATGCTAGAAATTAGAAGCCTTAACAGAAATAAAGAAAGCCTGGGCTCATCCATAGACTGGGCATGGCCAAGAAAAGAATCAGTGAACTTGGAAATATGTCAGTGAAAACTTCTCAAAATGAAATGTAAAGAGAAAAAAGAATGAAAACAAAAACAAAAGAGAACACTATAGCAATAAGTGTGGAAAAATTATAAAAGATGTAACTTATGTGTATTTAGTACACCCAGAAGAAGAATAAAAAGAGAAAGGGGAAGATAAATAATTGAAGTAATAATGGTAGAAATTTTTAAAAAATTAATGACAAACACCAAACCACAGATATAGGATGCTTAGAGAACAACAACCAGGATAAATACAAAAAATTATATACCTATGTGTATCATATTCAAACTGGAGAAAGCCAAAGACAAAGAGAAAATCTTGAAAGAAGCCAGAGGAAAAACACTTTACCTATCGAGGAACAAGAATAAGAATTACATGAGAGTTCTCATAAGAAACCATGCAAGCAAGAGAGAGTGGAATGAAATATTAAAGTGTTAAAAGAAAACCCCCACCAACCTAGAGTTCTATATTCAGTGAAATTATCTTTCAAAAGTGAGGGAGAAATAAAGACTATCTTAGAGAAATTAAAACTGAGAAAATCCATTAATAGTAGGCCTTCCTGTAAGAAATATTAAAAGAAGTTCTTCAGAGAGAAGAAAAATGATGTAGGTCAGAAACTTGAATCTTCCTTTTTGGGGCAATAAAAAAAGGAAGAGCATTGGAGAGGAATAAACAAAGGTAAAATAAGACATAAAAATCCCTAATGTATATGTATCTACAGCATCAAAATATGTGAGGCAAAAACCGATAGAACTGCAAGGAGAAACAAATGAATCTTCTATTGTAGTTGGAGACTTCAACATCCCTCTATCAGTAACTGATAGATCCAGCTGGCAGAAAATCAGTAAGAATACAGTAGAATTGAACAGCACCATGTATCAACTGGATCTAATTAACACTTGTAAAATATAGATTAGCCTTACTTTATTTTTATTAAAGCATATCTGATTACACATGATTGTGGGGTACAGAGTTGAATATCAATACCTGTGTACAATGTGATCAAATCAGGATAATTAACATGTTCACCATTACAAAAAACATAATTATTCCTTGTGTCTATTAACCAATTTCTTGCTAGATTAGTCTTACTATAAAGAAAATTGGAGATATGAAAAATACATACTTAGGAAACCAGTAAGTTTAGTTGTGATTATTCATCATACAAAAGAATTTTTCAATTTACTTACTTAAGTATATATATTCTTTACTTTACCTAACACCTTTTTACAGATTTTCCTTAAACATTTAAATTATGAATCCACTTAGAAGTTTACAGTTTACCTTATCAGAAATTTAGTTGTGACAGATCATCATAAATCCCTATAAATATTTGGAAAAGTGAACTCCTGAATTGCCAGTGAATGTCACTCACGATGGGACCAGCAAACAATCCTCTATGGAGCCCTCTCTAGGGGGGGTCTTGTGTTGTAATTTGTGGGGGTTTTTTCCTCCTCCCTACATCTGAAGATTAGAGTGATGGAGTGCTGCTCCTCCAAACCAAAGGTCCTACTTTTCAGCGGCAGTTAGAGAAGAAAGTGCATAAGACAGCTTGTTCTGCAGGACTCCCTGCTTGCACTGATGGCTCTTATCTGTTCCTTGTTAATTTCTGACATTCATTCATTCTTTCAGTAACATTTCCTGAGCACCTGCTGTAGACCAGGCACTGCCCCAGATGACCACAAGATATTCAGATCAATTGGTGGGCCATTAACATCACCTTATGCATCAAAACAATGATGACAGGTTAGAAAAAATGAAAATTCTCAGCCCAAGTTGTCCATCCAATGTAGCATCTATTATCAACCATATGGTTCTCAATGGGATTCAGTGAGAGTCACTGCAAATCAATCCCATATCCCTTTCTTCTTTACTCTCTGCACAGGCTCCAGTCAACCATTTGGGGCTTTTATTCCTGGGACAACTTGAAAGTTCTTCAAGCCTCCCCTAGGACTCTAGATAACTGTATTCATTCATGCCTTTATTCACTCAGTACTCATTAAATGCAAGATGCTGCATTGAGGATTATCTAAAATACAAAGATGGAAAAACCTCAGCCACTGCCCCCTAGTAGTTGGCAATCTATTATATTCCCTCCCAACAATTTTTGCGAGATTCTTACCTGTGCCCTGTGTTTCACAAATATGGTTCCTTTCACTTAATTATATTTTCTTCCTCACTTTTCATGTCTTTTGAAAGCAGCATACTTGATATTAGAATAAAATATTAATACATGTTTGTGTGTGTATTTGTAAGTCTATAATCACCAGAGCAAAACAAAGTCCTCCTTGGCACAGATTTAAGAATCAGAAGATTTGGGCTGGAGTCCCATCTGTGCCTGTGTGGCCTTGGATCACCTACTTAACCTCTCTGAGTCTCAGTTACATCACCTATAAAACGAGACAAATATTTCTGCCTTATCTATTGCACAGTGCTTGCATATGTGTGGATTAAATGAGCGACTGTCCATGTATACATTTTCTGCAATATAAAATGATATACAGAGATAAGTTGTCATAATTAAAAGTTTGTAACAGAATCAAGTTCAGGGTTTGCTTATGTTTACAATACAAATGCCATAGAAATAGTAACTAAGGGCAGAATTTGGCCCAGTGCACTTTACAGCAATTACAACCCCCCCCCCAAAAAATCCCAACCAAAAACGGGAGGAGGGGGAGAAGAACAAAACATTGGACTTTTTATTCAAAACGGAAAACTTTTAAACAAGAGTCAAAACTTGCCAAAGACATGGTTACTAAGTACGTCTCTGTGAAGAAGAAAATTCAGGGGATGGAGAGCTTCAGAGGGCAGGAATTTGAAAAATAGCCTTCAATGTTATCATCTTCCTCCTCCACCCTTGTGCTGCCTTGCCTAGAATTTCTTATCTAATCAACTAGAGACACACATCTTAACAGTCAAACAATAAAAATTGGATGCACTTTAAGTATGGATCTTTACAAAGGCCAAAAACAACATTCTGGTCAAGTTGCAATCAGTGGCACTGGACTCCACTTTCACTTTTAAGAGAACTACAAATAAAATGTCTTTCCCGGATTTCGGAAGTGTTAGTAGTTAAATCTGGTTAAAATACTAAAAATTACATTATGTTTATAAAACTTAGCAAGAAGCAATGTTTATGCTCAGTCCCCCAAATGTGAATTGGCAGGTAAAAGAGAGTGCAGTCATATGGGGGGAAGGAAAAATTTCAGCCACTCCTAATTTTTCCAGCTTGGACTCCTGTGTGTTATGGCTTGTTCTAGAAAAGTAGTAATAGGAGAGGTTAATGGAAGTCCACTTGGTGTTGAGATTGGGACAGCTGAAGTGAGAAGGGGTGAAGGTAACTGGAGAGTACTAATTACTTTAAAACAGCAAAGAAAACCTCACGCCTGCCAGGATGGCTGCTATCAAAATCACAGAAAATAACAAATGTTGACGAGGATGTGGAGAAATTGGAACACTTGTGCACTGTTGGTGGGAATATAAAATGGTGCAGCCACGATGGAAGCAGTATGGCAGTTCTTCAAAGATTTAAAAACAGACTTACCATACGATCCAGCAACCCCACGTCTGGGTATATATTGAAAAGAATGAAAAGCAGGATCTCAAATAGATATTTGTACACCCATGTCCACAGCAGCATTATTCACACTAGACAGAAGGTTAAGCAACTCAAGGGTCCACTGACAGATGAATGGATAAGCAAAAATGTGGCCTATACATCCAGTGGAATATTAGTCAATCTCAGAAAGGAAGGGAATCCTGTCACATGCTACAACATAAATGAAACTTGAGGAATGGTGCTCAGTGAAATAACCCAGTCACAAAAAGATAAATACGAGGTACCTGGAGTAGTCAAATTCATAGAGACAGAAAGTAGAATGGTGGTTGTCAGTGACTGGGGGTGAGGGAAATGGGCAGTTACTGTTCAACAAGTACAGTTTTAGTTTTGGAAGATGAAAAAGTTCTGGAGATCTGTTGCACCACAACATAAATATACTTAACACTACTGAAACTACTGACACTTACTTTAAAATGTTTGAGATAATACATTTCATGTTATGTGTTTTTTATCATAATTAAAAAATTTTAAATTATTTCAAAAATTGAAAAAAGAACAAAGAAGAGAAGAAAAACCTATATATAACCTCACCGCTCAGATTAACTTTATAGTTCATGACCAAGTTCTGTGCTCATAGATCCTGATGGTTGTCCATTCCTACAGGAAACTTCTCAGAACAGCATTCAAGGGCTTCTTGGAGGTGGACCCAGTGGCCCATGCCCCCAGTCTTACCTTCTGCTACCTCTCAGGGCGCCAGGTTCCATGGTCCCTGCCCCTGCTGCACTCACCTCCACGTGCCTTCTCACATGGTGTTCTCTCTCTACGGCCCTTCTTTCATCTTTGCTGGCCAAAGCCTCATTCATTCCTCTAGATCCATTCAAACATCCCAGGAAGCCTTTCCTCGGGGGTGGTGAGCTCCCCTTTGCTGGGTTTGTAGTTTGCAATTCATCACGTCCTGCCCTGGGTTCTAAGTGTTCGTGAATACATCTCTTAGGAGCGGGTCAGCTCTCCACGGGCAGCGTTAGTGGCATATTCATTCAGCACCTTCACAGCACCAGTCATCAACAAATGTTTCATGTAAGACAAATCATGTCGCATTTCTGCTGAGAATCCTTCAGCGGTCACAGTGACTTATACAAGGGCGTCAAAGGACTGACACAGTCTCCCCCAGCCGTCATCCTACTTCTCTATTTTCATCTCCTACCATTTCCCCTCATTTGATCCATTCCAGCTTCCTGGCCTCCTCATTGTTTCCTGGATCCACTAGGTATATTCTCACGTTAGGACCTTTACACAGGCTGATTTCTTTGCCTGGAATGTTCTTCTCTCAAATTCCTACACGAGTCACTCCTTTACCTTCTTCAGGTCTTGCTCAAAAGTTACCTTCTGGAAATGCCCTTTCCTAACCGTCCCATTTAGAATTGCAACCCGGTCCCATCTCCTCCCCAGCATTCCCTACCCACTTTTCCATCTTTCTTTTTCTCCATCATGCTTACCACCAGGTGACATATATTTTATTTGTCTGGTCTTTGTCTCTTCACTGGAGTGTAAGCTCTGTGAAGGCTGATATTATTTTATATTTTTATTTACTGCTTTTTTTGGTAATCCTTGGCACCCTGTGCAGTGCCAGCACATAGGAGACTTAATAAATAACTGTCCAGTTAATTGAATGAATGAATGGCCACAGAAAGCACTTGCAGTATAGAATTATTGATTTATTTTGGCAGCTGGCTGGTACCGGGATCCGAACCTGTGACCTTGGTGTTATAAGGCTGCGTTCTAACCAACTGAGCTAACCAGCCAGCCCAATTGAATAATTTCTAATTGTTTATAATCCACAATTTTTTTCTGTGAGTGTCATCCTGGACTTGAAAGAAAAAACAGAACTTTGCAATACAAGCCCTTGTTTGTCTTCACTACACAGGGTCTAACCTGGACTAAGTAGCAATTGACATTTTTATTTTGGCACACTCTTTAATCATTTTCTGTCACAAACTAAAGCAAAGGTCATATTAGATAAGCACTCAGTTAAATCTTTAGATGATGATATGTGTAAACAGCTTATTAGTATACACATGTAGTTAATTTTTACATTACATTGCAGGAATTAAGGTTATCAGTCTTTTATTAAGCCCCCCTCCCAACATTTTATTGTGAAAAATTTCAAACATATTGGCAAATTGAAACTTTACAGTACATCTCCATACGTCTGTCCTTTAGATTTTACTATTGACATTTTAGCATACTTGCTTTAACACTTTTTTATTGTTGTTGAACTGTTGGAGTTCTTTCTATATTCTGCATACTAACTCTTTATTAGATATATGATTTGCAAATATTTTCTCATTCTGTAGGATGCCTTTTCACTCTGTTGATTGTTTCCATTGATGCACAAAATGCCCTTCTATAGCTCGAGAAATATAAAGTCTGCTTCATCTGCTATTAGTAGAGTTACCCTAGATTTATTTTTGTTAGTATATATTTTTTCATCATTTTCTTTCAATATTTCTACATCCTTACAATTAAAGTGCATCATTTTTTGAGCAGAATATAATTGATGCTTTCTTTTAATCTTTGTTCTTTAATTGGAGTATTTAATCCATTTGCACTCCATGTAAGTACACTTCATATAATAAATGAGATCAGGGTGTGCAGTTTATAGAGCTTCTTGAATCTGTTGCTTGATGTCTTTAAACAGTTTAAATTCTCAATCTTTGTTAATTTAAATATTGTTTCTTCCTATTCTCTTTCTCCTCTTCTGCTGGAACTCTGATTACACATATGTTAGGTTTATATGTTTCATTTGTCTCTTATGCTCTTTTCTGTATTTTCCATCCCTGTTTTTCTTTGCTGTTCTTCAATTTGAATATTTAAACTGAGGTGTCTTCTAGTTCATTTGTCCTTTTCTTTTCTTGTGCTTATCATCACTTTTTAGTTTTATAATTTCCACTTGGTTATTTTAAAAAATAGATTCCATTCTTTTGGTGAAATTCTCCATCTTTTAATGGATCTCTTGAACATGTTAGTCATCGTCATAGTTAATCAAACCCTAATATCTGGTCACCTGTGCATCTCTTTCTATTCTCTATTTTTTCTCTTGGTTTTTGGGCATGTGTTACTATTTCCTAGCATGTCTGCTAAATATTGATTGAATACCAGACACTGTGGGTGAAAAATTACAAAAGATCTGGATTATGTTATCCTCCTTCAGAGAAGATTTAATTTTTATTTTTTCTAGTAAGACCCAAGCACCTTGATCCAGAGACTGGAGATGATTAAAAGCTAAATTTCAAGCTATGAGAGGGCCGGTTTATTTCTGGTTTCCCTTATTTTTAGGACAGTAGTTCTAAACTGAGGATGATTTTAACTCCAAAGGGACATTTGGCAATATCTGGGGGCATATTTTGTTGTCACAAATTGGTGGTGTGTGCTACTGACATCTGACACAAGTTGGTGGTAGGTAGAGGCCAGATATGCTGTTAAGCATCCTACAGTACACAGGACAGCCCTCCACAAAAACGAATTATCTAGCCTATAATGTCAACAGTACCAAGGTTAAGAAACCCTGCTCTAGGGCATAGTCCTTTAAGATTCTCAACTGAAACCTGGAGTATTTATCACATCTCCTAATCCTTGGCAGGCTTTGAACTCCAGGTTTTGTCTTTCAGTACTACCAGACTGCAAAAACCTTTGTTTACCTTTACAGGCTTTCAGCAGCTACTTTGCTTAGTTTTTCAGCCTCTTACCCAACTTATGGTTTAGGAATGAGGAAATGCTTTAAGTGGGAAAAGCAGTATTTTATGTTTGTATCAACTATCCAGGATCTTGGCCCCCCCAAGGCCTGTGGTTTGATTAATTTCTGACATTTTAAGAACATTGTTTTGTTTGTTGTTATTGTTTTGCATTTTATCCAGCTTTTACATTTATTTTTATTGTGGTGGTTATTAGTATCCAAGGTATTCTGTTACACCTGGAGTGTAAGTTTGCTATGCTTACATGTAATTGAGTCCATTTAACTCCATTTTGAATGTCCTTCAGCTAATAACATCTCCCGAAAGAAAACAGGTATACAGATTGCTTTAGAGTTGAATAACAATTATTTTGTTCACCCACTGATTTAAATAAAAACATGTTTAGGTTTTATTTTTTGCCCAGGTACATGATGTGCGAAAACATTTTAATAATAAGATGCTTTGCGAATATCTGCTCACTAGGTAATTTAGAAAAAACAGAAAGGATAAAGAAGAAAATAATACAAATGTTGTCTGCCATCCAAAACAGCACTAAAGTTTTGCTATAGTTCTTTTTAGTGTTTTTTCTGTGTATATTTAATACTTTTTTTCCCAAGACTAACTCATACACCTGTATTAATTTATTTTGCATTTTTGTTTTAACAGTTTTATTGAGGTATAATTTACATATCATAATATCCACCTAAGTGTACGATTCAATGATTTTTAGTAAGTTTAGAGTTATGCAACTGTCACCACAATTTAACCTTAGAACATCACCATCCGGTTAAAATGAAATCTCATGCACCCGCCTGGGGACCTGAGGCATGAAGAAGGGGACGGGACTGCCCTCCCACAACCAGGCACACTGCACCAGTGCCTCGGGGCCTGCCCAGGGACCCAAGGCATGAAGAGGACCAGACACACCTCACAACCAGGTACAACGCCAGCGCCAAGGAGCATGCCAAAAACATCGCCTTCATGGGGATGGCCCACCACAGCTACCACAATAACCATGGCTGCCGCGAAAGTGACTAGACACCACAACCACCATGCAGAAAGTCTGCCAACCACTGGAGTACATTGACACAAGGAGAGTCACCAGCAGAGACAAAGAAAAGAAGAGGATGTCTCTCTCCACAAAGCCCATTTCAGAGTGACAGAAGAAGCATCTGCTCTATGATAATATTGGGGGACATGATCACACCTTTCAGCATTGGACAGATCATCTAGGCAACAAATCAACAGAGTAACCATTATACTTTCAGGAGGAGAGAAGAAATCTAGGGTGATTAGGGGGGAGGGGGGAGGGAGAGGGGGATGGAGAGAGATTGGACAAGGGGCATAAAGAATAATTATGATTTGTAACAATACATATGCTAGTAATATCGATTTGATTGACATATCTCATTGTTGAACCCCAAAAATATGAAAAAGAAAAATAAATCTCATGCCCATGTATACTCACTCCTTGGTCCCACTCCCCACCCCAGGCAACCACGGGTCTATTTTCTGGCTCTATAGTTTTGCCTACATCTTCCATTTTATTTTATTAGTAAAGTTAACTTATTTTGAATGAAATAACCCAATTTTAGTTGTAGAATTCTTCTAGTCATATCTAAATGAAGTTTGAGCAAGTTCAAATAAGGATGTCTGTTGTGAGATATAAATTAAATTTGTGTTGGATGTGTGTGGTATGCAAATTCCTTAATAGATTATAGCATGTTTGCACCCATTATCTTAGGTATTTTTCATTTTCTTATTGCGATTTAATTCATATACCATAAAATTCACCCTTTTAAATGGTAAAATTTGATAGTTTCTATATATTCACAAAGTTATATAACTGCCAACACTTTCTAATTCAAGAACATTTTCATTACCACAAAAAGAAACCCCATACCCCATTATCAGTCACTCTCCATTCCCTTCCCCCACCCAAGTTTAGTTCTTGGTACACTAAACTTATTACTGTCTTTATTGGATTTGCCTGTTCTGAACGTTTTTTATAAACAGAATCATATAATAGGTGGCCTTTTGTGTCTTGCTCTTTCACTTAGCGTGTTTTTAAGGTTCATCCACGTTGTAGCATGTATCAGTACTTCATTCCTTTTTATGCTGAATAATATTCCATTGTATGAATATGTCACATTGTATTTATTCACTCATCAGTTGATGGACATTGGGTTGTTTCTGCTTTACCTAATAATATTTTTTACAGTATCCTGCTGTTGCATTAATAATATTTTAATTAATACAATTGAACTAATGAAAGGGGAGAAAATTATGATTTGGATGGTATATCTGTCCTTTTCTAATATTCTCAAGAATACATTAACCAAAGGTACTAGTAAAGAACAAAATGATATAGATTAAAAAAACAAAGCAAAAAAAGATAAGCAGAAGAGCTAAGCTTCTTTGAAGACTCTGCTTGATATGAAATAACTTTATACCCTGATTTTTCTTTATGCAAAATGTAATGAGCTACACTCTCAAAAACTGTTATGAAAACTGAAAAATAACTGTACAGAAACACCCTTAGAATAAGATTCTAAACAAAGAAGCAGTATACGTTGGGTGAATAGGGAAGTGACAGCAGTGGGGTTGATTCCAACTGGATACTTCTGTTGTTGATGGTAGAAATCCCTAGAGGGGAACTCCACAATGGCAATAAGATTGGAACAATGTTTTATTCCCTTAATTTCCTTGCTATTAGAGGAATCCTCTTTTCTTCATATCTTAGCACTCCCACATAGAGCATACCAATTAGTTTAATTGATTAGAGAAAGGGGCTCATGAAGCCAATTAATTTTTTTCTTTTTCACAGTGACAGGCTATAATCCTAACATCAGCCATTAGTGTTGCAAATATGGGTCATGATGAGAAACTAGGAGCATGTGATTCCCAAACTGGCTGTACATGTACACACACACACGCACTCACACGTACACACACACTCACACAAACACACACACATAATCTTCTCAGCTCCCATCTCACCACAGGAAAGCCTATATTTTTTTTAGGTGTCCCAAGTGATTGTGATGTACCTGATACGTTGACCAATCCAAAACCACAGATTTAGAAAAAAGCGTAATCTCTGCTAGGAAAATAACTTGATGAATATATGAGGATACTTCAAAAAGTTCATGGAAAAATTCAAATTATTTTTCAGTTCTATTTTTCCATGAACTTTTTGTAGTACACTCAAATTCTCTGAATTAGGTATATACAAAGGCTAGCAGAATCACTGTACATTGTAACTGTTCAGTGCGTTCAGAGCAACTGCCATATTGGAAATTTTTTTTTTTTTTTTTTTTGTCTTTTTCGTGACCGGTACTCAGCCAGTGAGTGCACCGACCATTCCTATATAGGATCCGAACCCGCATCGGGAGCGTCACTGCGCTCCCAGCGCCGCACTCTCCGAAGTGCCCCGCGGGCTCGGCCCATATTGGAAATATTTAAGGAGACTTGTAAAAAAAGATTCCATGAAGCATTCATTAATTAAAAATTGATTGAATGCCTATTGAGTGCCAAGCACAACGTTTCTGTGATAGTTGCTGGGGTGACAATCATGGAGCAAACAAAAATTCCTGCCCTCAAGCTGGGAATATAGCTATGTAAGCAAAAAATTACAATACGTGGAAGAAGTGACCGGAAGTCAGCCTGAAATCTTGGAGGCTATGAGGGCTGATAAGAGAGACACCTAACCTTCGCCCTAACAATAGTCCCTCACTGGGGACTGGGCTAGGTCACTACTATCCTAGAATGAGTAGGTGGATGAATAAATGAGACAGGGAAGGGCATTTCAGAAAGAGGAAACAGTGTATGCAAAGAGATCATGGTGTGTTTGGAGAAAGGGGAATAAAATGTGCAGGGAGAAGGTTGGGGCATGAAGCAGAGAAGGAGGAAAGGGCTAGAACTGGAGGACTTTTATATGCTGCATTAGGTATTTTAGACTTTATCCAATCAGATGATGATGTCCAAAGAGGAAATTGGAAGAATTGTTAGAAATTCTATTTAAATTTATTTACATCATCCATTTTAATTTTAACTGTTATGTTTTAAAATGTACATAAATATTATTTGTGTAGTGAATGTGTGTGTGTGTGTGTGTGTGTGTGTGTGTGTGTGTGTGTGTGTGTATTTGGTGCATGGTCAAAATTTGGGGGAGTTGAAGTCCACTGCCATGGGTAGTGAGGAGCAGGAGAAGAGTTTTCAGCAGAGGAATGACACAATCAGGGTGGCATTTTGGAAGTATTCCTTGGTACTGAGGCATCAGTAACCTACGAAGCTGTTTGTTGAATTGTAAGTTCGATTCTTGCAGCTAGGGCAAATTGCAGTTGTCTCTCCTCATTTTCTAGTAAGTTGGCATTCCTCTTGTCATTTAGCCTGTAATGTCCAGTCACCTCTGCTTTCCTGCTCTTTCTCATTACCTCCTACAGGAAGGCAAAGAGAAGAAGGGTCTTTTGAAAGGGAAGGGTCAGGGACAGGCCCACGGTCAGTCATCCAGCGAGGCAGCCAGGAGAACATGCTGTGGGGAATGTCGTGGGGACAGCCCCAACCTTCAGGTCTGTGGCAGTGTTTGTGCTTTGGCTATGCACCCCTGGGCCACTTCTAGCCACGACTGAGCATGGCGGGGGTGCTAGGGCCAGACAACGAAGGACCTCTCTAACAGGCAGGATCGCTCAGGGACCCCCAGACAGTTGTTGCAGTCTGAGGCTCTTCTCACCTGGTCCTCCTTCCTGTTCTCTCTCACTCCACAGATGTCAAACCTGCTTTGCCTGCCTTCCACTCTTTCCCCTCCCCTTGTTCATACACAGGCATATCCTCCCAAAAGTCTCCTGCTCATTGTATTAGTCTGCCCAGGCTGCCATAAAAAGTACCACAGGCTGGGTGGCTTAAACGACAGTAATTTACTTCCTCACAGTTCTGGAGGCTGAAAGTCCAAGATCAGGTGTCAGCAGAGTTGGTTTCCCTGAGGCCTCTCTCCTTGGCTTGTGGATGGCCGTCTTCTCCCTGTGTCCTCAGATGGCTTTCCCTCTGTGTGTATCTGTCCTCATCTCCTCTTTCTATAAGGACATCAGTCTTACTGGATTAGCGTTTACCCTCATGACCCCATTTTATCTTAATTACCTTTTTAAAGAGGTATCTCCATATACAGTCACATTCTGAAGCACTGGGCATTAGGACTTCAACATACGGATTCTGGGGGAACACGAACTCATAACTCTCATCATTGTGTCTTGGCGTCTGCTTCTCAGATGCTGGGTTAAACTATAGGAGATATAAACAGATAAAGTGTATGAAATGACCGGTGGCTCATATCTCCCTGCTCCAGTCTAACCTCACCAATCCAGTTACAAAAGTATTAATAAAAAATATACAAAAACATGAAAAAATGTGTTTTAAATATAAAATAAATCTTCAGTTTCTTGGATAATCCTTAACCCCTCAGAAACCTTATGAATCAGTCCATTTCTGTTGCTTATATCAGAAATACATGGAACTGGGTTATTTGTAAGAGAATGAAATTTATTGCTTACAGTTTTGGAGGCTGGGAAGTCCAAAGTCCAGGGAACACATCTGGTGAGGGTCTTCTTTGGTGGTAGTTTTACAGGAATGTAGGTGTTTTAGTCAGTTTTGTGTTGCTCTAACAGAATACCTGAGATTGGGTAATTTATAGAGGTAAGAGGTTTATTTGGCTTATGATTCTGGGACAGTTGCATCTGGTACGGGCCTCAGGCTGCTTCTACTCATGGTGGAGAAGTGGCAGGCAGCCAGTGGGTACAAGCAGATTACATGGCAATAGGAAGCAAGAGAGAGAGAAGAGGTGCCAGGATCCTATAAACAATCAGCTCTGGTGGGAACTAATAGAGCAAGAACTCACTTACTACCCCTCCTCCCCCAGGGAGAGCACTAATCCATTCATGAGGGATCTGCCCCCATGACTCAATCACTTTCCAACACTGCCACATTGGGGATCAGATTTCCATATGAGTTTTGGAGGGGACAACACATCCAAACTCCATCAGTAGGGGTCTCACAAAAATGGGGGAACAGAGAGAGAGAGATAGATTCTCATGCCCTCTCCTTTTAAAGCCCTCAGAACCATGCCCATGACCACCATTAAACCATCAACTTAATCACCTCTTCAAGGCCCCACCTTTCAATTACCATAATAGAATTTCCCACCCTCAATAGTCACAGTGGGATTAAGTTTGGGGGAGACATTCAATTCAAGGCTTCCACTAAAAGCATATGATAACAGGGAAAGCAGCAAGTGTCCAAAATAAATCAAATTCTTATCTGTCTCCCTTCTAAGTAGAGCAGATGACCCTCTGTCAGCGTGGCTGTCACAAGACAAGCATAGATTCATCTCTTTGAGCCTAACACTGGATCCATCACCAGCATGAGAACAGTCCTCTGCAGCCAAGATGGCAGACGCAAAGCTTAAAAAACTTGGGTTGGCAGAAATGTGAGTGAAAAATAAACTCTAGCAGAAATGTGGTGATTTTTGTCATTTGTTGGCTGACATCTGAATATTATTGGCAGTGCCTTAGGCATATTTTGCTTTAGTGAGTAGAGAAAATGCTCTAATTGATGCCCTTTGTTTACAATTTTCATTATGACATTTATAATTTTCATTATGTCTGTGGAAAATTCCAATGTCTTTCACCTTCTGGTGAAAATTTCTGGGTGTTTGGCAGTGTACCAACCAGCAATTATTTCAATAGAGAAGAACGTCTTCTCTTACTCAGCAAACACATTTTATTACTTGGAAGGTGGCTCTTTATTAATACTATCAGGAAAATACTAACATGATCCTTAGAGTTTATGGCTATCCCCTCATAAATGCTTTTTCTTCACCCATTTTTATGAAGGGTGTGTCGACCTGCAATGAGTGCCCACTGTACATCAAATTCCTTATGAAACAGGACTGGGTTGACTCAGGGTGATAAAAAACAGGTGCAGTCTTTGTACACAGTATGCATTAGTATCATTATTACAGTCATTGCTCTCCTTATGCCAGAACCACACTGTGTTGAATACTGTAGCTTTAAAGTGAGTTTTGAAATCAGAAAGTGTGAGTCCTTCAGTTTTGTTCTTCTTTTTCAATTTCAATTTCTGCAAAAACGATCATTGGCATTTTGATGGGGATTGCATGGTACCTTGGATTAAATGTCCCCCCCAAACTTAATCCCCACTGTAACTGTGGAAGGTGGGAAATCCTTTTATGGTAATTGAAAGGTGGGGCCTTGAAGTGGTGACTAGATTGTAGGACTATGCCATAGTGAATGGATTAATAAGGTTGTTCAAGGGCATGGTTCTGAGGGCATTAAAAGAAGAGTGAATGAGGAACTCTCTCTCTCTCTCTGCTCCATCATTTTGTGCCATGTGAGATCCCTGGGTCACTGTTGTTACCACCAAGGCCTTCACCAAATGTGTTCCCTGGACTTTGGACTTCCCACCTTCCAAAACTGTAAGAAATAAATTTTGTTTTCTTACAAATCACCCAGTTCCGGGTATTTTGTTATAAGCAACAGAAACAGACTAATACAGATGGACTCTGTAGATGTGGGAAATATTGATATCTTAACAATAATAAGTTTTCTAATTCATGGACACAGGTATCTCTCCATTTATTTTAGATGTTTTTTCATTTCTTTCAGTAATGTTTTATAGTTTTCAGGTACAAATCTTACACCTCTTTGGTTAAATTTATTCCTAAGCATTTTATTCTCCTGATGCTATTGTAAATGGAATTATTAAAATCCACCTTTTTAGGGCCGAGCCTGTGGCGCACTAGGGAGAGTGCGGCGCTGGGAGCGCAGCGACTCTTCCGCCGTGGGTTCGGATCCTATATAGGAATGGCCCGTGCACTCACTGGTTGAGTGCCGGTCACGAAAAAGACAAAAAAAAAAAAAAAAAAAAAATCCACCTTTTTAAAATGTAAAGTTTAATGAGTTTTAGTAAATTTATGCTATTGTACAACCTTCCCCAAAATCTAGTTTTAGAACATTTGTATGAAGTTCCCTTGTGTCTATCTGCAGTCAACCCCAGCTCTCACGCTCCAACCCCAGGCAACTTCTTTTTTTTTTTAAAGGATGACCGGTAAGGGGATCTTAACCCCTGACTTGGTGTTGTCAGCACCACGCTCTTCCAAGTGAGGTCACCAACTATCCCTATATAGGGATCCAAACCGTTGGCCTTGGTGTTATCAGCACCACACTCTCCCAAGTGAGCCACGGGCTGGCCCCTGCCCAGGCAACTTCTGATACATTCTGTCTTCATCATTTTGCCTTTTCTAGAAACGTCATATAAGCAGGTACTTACATACATATAAAATGCATTTACAAACAACGCACCATCTCCTCATTCCTTTTTTGCTCTCTCACAAAACTTACATCTTAGTTTGTCTAGATTGTGGCCTGTCCAAACAACCTCACCTCTTAAAGTATCAGTAGTTACCAAATGAGAAAATCTTGGCTCATCCTTATCTCAGAGGAATATGTCAAGAGCCAAGCTAGCCAGAGCAGGCTTGATGGGGTTAGTTCTGGAGAAAACACCCACATCTGTGTGTAGTCCTGCAGGTGTCTGAGGCTTGTGAATATGTGCTGAGCTTCTGTTGGACAAATCTTCCACAGAGAGAGTAGAACTGAGGAGTGTTATGGATTCTTTCTCTTTATTGAAAACCAAAATTACAGATGTTGTTCAGCCACTGTTTAGAATCCACTAGAATCTGCCACACATGCTTAGCTCATTAGAATAAAGACTGTGAGTGAGGTTCAAAAATTGATGTTAAAAGCAAGGTTGCATTATTGCAAGGTGGATGAAACGGAATTAGGAGCCAGGTAGAGAATGGGAGCCAACCACCAATGCCAATATTTTGATTCAAACATAGCTCCACAGTCCAAATCTAAAGCTTCTGGAGGATGGCCCAGGCCCTGTAATAACTATACAGTTTCCTGCTCTCCAGTTTCCCCTGGTAGCTTTCATCAGCCATCCCTTTGAATTCCCAAGACACCTTATTTGTATTCTTGCTCAACAGTTCTCCTAAGGAGGGCCAAAGCATGGCTAACAATGACTGCAAGTGCTTTCATTAGCACAGATAAAAAGCTCATTTACTTTAACCTACATATCTCCCTGCCAACTACAAAGGCAATACAAAGCTCAGATGTTACTAGAAGTTGCTGGGCACTTTCCTATTCCAAATAATAAGAACACCAGGTTTCTTACAATGCACCAAACCTCTTATCCTTGGATTTTATAAATTCTTCAAAGGGGGGGAAATGGGATAGTGTTTTGATTGGGGTGAGGGGCAGAGGGCCTGGATGTTTGATTTGTTTGAAATTAATGGGGAAAATATTGAACCAAAATTCTTATGAGTTATTGTCATATCCTTGTTTGTTCTCTAGGACAAAATAAATATGTCTTGATGGCCTACTATGTGCCAGACACTGTTCTAGATCCTGGGGTATAGCAGTGAATAAGACAGACAAAAATGCGTGCTCTTCTTTTATTCTAGTGGGAAGAGACACACAATAAACAAACTAAATAAATGTGATCTAAGTGGTGGATGATGGTAAGTGCTAGGGAGAAAACTGAAACAGGAAGGGCCCAGGGAGTTCTGAGTGAGGTAGGATGAGCAATGGCTTGGATTTTATTTATTTATTTATTTACTTATTTTGTCTTTTTCGTGACCGGCCCGGCCATTCCTATATAGGATCCGAACCCGCGTCGGGAGCGTCGCTGTGCTCCCAGCGCCGCACTCTCCCGAGTGCGCCGCGGGCTCTGCCCGCTGGCTGGGATTTTAAAACAGAGTGTTCATGGAAGCCTTCACTTAGGAGGTGGGAGGTGAGTAATGACCTGAAAGAGGTGATGGACCAAGTCGTGCCAGCATCAACCGAGCAGGCCAGAGAGAAGGACAGCAGGGCAAAGGTCCTGAGCTGGGAGAAAGGCTGGTGCGAGTAACCACGAAGGGCTGGGGAGGCTGGAGGGGAGAGATGGAGCGGGGGTGGGAGGAGATGAAGCGGAAGGTGACTGAGAAAGGGGCAGGTACCACGAGGACTCGTAAGCCATTATGATGACCTCCTCTGTTTCCCAGGGTGAGATGGGAGCCAATGGAGGCTTTTGAGCAGAGGAGGGACATTATTTAGTTCTTAACTTTTTCTCTGGCTGCTCTGTTGATTGTGTGGAATGAAATACGTAGCACCACGCTGGGTACATAATATATGATCAGTGAATGTTTGTGCATTACAAGTGCATGCAAGTTATCCTTGAATGGAAATTTGGAGCATTTCCCCCCATAATTCCATGGTCCTGAAGTGACACCTTCTATAACATCTGGACAGGTTGAGAACATTCGCCATCCATTCATTTACTAAATGTTTATTGTTGGATGTCTACAATGTGTCAAGCACTGTTTTAAGCACTAGGGACTCAGAGGTGAGTGAATAAGCTAGAAAAATACATGCCTCAACGGGGGCTTTCATTGGAGTGGGGGGAGGGCAGACAATGAACAAATAATATGTAAATAAACAAATACATATACACACATATATATACATACATGGATATGAGGCATCTTCAAAAAGTTCATGGAAAGATTTGTATCATCTTTTAATTCTATTTTTCTATGAACTTTTGGAAGTACCCTCGTGTACACACGCACACACACCCACACGCACACATCAGGTTGCAATAAGTGCTAAGAAGATAAAGTAGGTAAGGGGACAGTGAGTGGCAGAAGTGAGGGGCTATTGTAAATAGAATGGCAGTGATGTTCTTCTTGAGCGCACCCATGTTTGTTGAGTTTCCGCTATGGACATGGCACTGTGCTAGGTTCTGAAGCGTTCTCTGTTCAATTCCAGTCCTCATGGGACTTAGAATCTGTGGTAGACAGAATTCTGAAGTGGCCCCTAAGATTTCTGCCACCCTGGTGTACATGCCCTCCATAATCCCAGAGTCATGGTGTGATAATCGCTCCTGTGATTAGGTGGTAGTATATGGAACAGCTGCCTTTAAGAAGAGATTACCTGGGTGAGCTTGACCTAATCAGGTGAGTCCTTATCAGGACCAGGCTCATCCCAAAGAAGAGATTTGAAGCATGATATGTCAGGAAGTTTCTCCACTGCTGGCTTTGAAGATGGAGAGGGTCACAGGGCAAGAACGTGCAAGTGGCGTCTAGGATGTTACAGCAAACCATAGTCAACAGCCACCAAGGAGACAGGGCTCTCAGCCCTAAAACTATAATGAACCAGATTCTGCGAACAACCTGAATGACCTTGGAAGTGGATTCTTCCTTAGTCGAGTTTCCAGACAAGATTTCAACCCAGCTGACACCTGAGCAGACAACTCAGGCATGTTGTTCTTGGACTTTGGACCTACAGATCTGTGAGATAATAAGTAAATATTATTTTTAAGCTGCTAAATTTATGGTAATCTGTTATGGGGCAATAGAAAACCCATATAACATTCTAATAAGGGGACATAAAAAATAAATCAAGGGCCAGCCCGTGGCTCACTCGGGAGAGTGTGGTGCTGATAACACCAAGGCCATGGGTTTGGATCCCACATAGGGACGGCTGGTTTGCTCACTGGCTGAGCGTGGTGCTGACAACACCAACCCAAGGGTTGAGATCCCCTTATCGGTCATCTAGTAAAAATAAATAAATAAATAAATAAAAAATAAAAAACAAATCAGCATATATAGTGCAAAGGGCCCTCACAAGGGTGCTTTTCTTTTGCTTTTTGAATGACAAAATGGGTAAATGATGAGGTGGCTTGTGGGCA
This sequence comes from Cynocephalus volans, assembly GCF_027409185.1. Taxonomy (NCBI): domain Eukaryota; kingdom Metazoa; phylum Chordata; class Mammalia; order Dermoptera; family Cynocephalidae; genus Cynocephalus; species Cynocephalus volans. The sequence continues at coordinate 30,487,357 of NC_084464.1, forward strand.
GACACAAACAGAAACTTGTTTAAAATGACCACATCTGATTTATCTACTTACAACTTTACTCTCTTGTCATTGCTTTCCTTGGAACTCTTCAGGGAGTGCCCACTGCCTATTGGAGAGTCTACACTCTTTTAAAAAAAAAAAATTATTTATTATTATTTTTTTACATTCTAAGATGTTGTTGTAGAGCAGTTGGGGGTGAGGGGGAAAGAGGAAGGGGAAAGGAAATAGGGTGGGAGGAGTAGGAAGGAGGGAGAGCTTAGTCGAGGCCTGTGGCACCCCCTCATTCCAGCAGGGGAGACCAGGGGGGTTCTAGTGGCAGCTGGCTGGTCATTGCTGGGCTGGCTGGGTTGTGTGTGTGTGTGGGGGGGCATGGCTGAGGCCTTCAGCCTCCCACCACCCCAGCTCGTGAGTCCAGAGTGCTTCCTGCAGTTGCTCTGTGGTTGCTGCTGGGCTGGTTGCAGATGTCAGAGGGGGGTGTGTGTGGCTGAGGCCCACGGCCTTCCCCCTTCCCTGGCTTGGGAGCTCAGGGGGCTTCCAGTCCTTCTAGGTTTTATAAGTGATCTTTTGTGGTGTTAGACCTTTACTAGTTAATATCAGACTTTGTCTCTGATCTGTGGATATTTTGTTTTTTCTTTTAGTTCTATGTTGGATTATTTGCTGTTGCCACTACTTAAACTCTGCACTGGAACTAATTTATTGTCCTTTGCTTACTTCTAAAATGGAGGAATTTCCTGTGGGGACCAGCACTTGAGGCCTATAGTTGAGCTAAATTGTTGCTTTGCTGCTGATTCCCTGGGGAAGGCTTTTTGTGCAGCTCAGGTTTTAATCGTTGGCCCTGTAAGCCCTTCCATGTCTTATTAGATATGATGCACCTGGGTTGTGTGGAAACTCTGGTCTGGGCCTGAGTCTTTTCAGCAAACTGTACCCCTGCAGTTCTATATTCCTAACCAGTCTACACAGAGTGGGCCTGTGCTGATTGGAGAGCAGATCAGCTGTCCTTGCTGTGCCCCAATGTTCCCCCCACGGCCTGTCTCCCCCACCGCCCACACTCCAAACACTTCCCATGGAGAGGGCTGTGCACAGTGGGTTGCATGACTCACTGCCTCTGACTGCCTCCTTTTTTCAGTTGTTGTGGCTCCTTGCTCCTATGTGGGTCCACAGGAACCCTGCCAGTGGTCTTGCTGGCCTGGGGGACACCAAGGCCCTCTTCTCCCCTGCTGCCTCCAAGCAACTTCATCCAAAGGGCACAACAGCAGCTTTTGCCAGCTCTTGCTCTGTGTGCTCACCCAGGCCAGGCTTGAAGTGTCTGGGGCTTGAAATGGTGTGAGTGATCCTTGCTTTCTCTCATCGTGGCTTCTCCCGCCTTCATGTACTCTGTAGGTCTTTCCTGTTCTTCCCCTGAGCTCTAGCAGCCCCAGGTTGGCTGTTGTTGCTTTTTAATAGTTGTAAATTGGTTGATTTGTGGGAGAGAGTGATGCTGGGGACCATCTATTCTGTCATCTTTACCAGAAGCCCAGGAGTCTACGCTCTTGAGCTTAATGTTTATTTTAGCCCTACTGTCATCTCCAGAACCTACCATTCAAAACTCATCTCTTATTGTCTTCCATACTTTCCACTTCAGACTCTCATTAAATGCTGACCTTAGCAACTCACTGTCCCTTGGATGGTCCAGAATGTCCTCTCCATCATTTCGCACTGCTACTCCAGCCCAGAAAAGAGCAGAATCATCACAGACAAGATGAGCCAGGGGAAAGCAAACATTTTAACTCCAGCACTTATCTACAGAATCATTGAAATTATGATAAATTTTAGAAGACTGAAATCACAGCTTGTCCCCTCCTAGCCAAAAGTATTCAGTTCATATTTCATATTTCAAATCAGATCTTTAGCCTGATGATCAAAATCTTCCAGGACATGACCCCCAAATACCCCCCAAAACTGTCTCTAGTTTCATTGCTCCGTGGCCCATGTATTTTACGTACACTGTACTGGTTTTGCCCTTTCTGTTCTTTGGTCCCTATTTCTTGGAATGTCCTTTTTCTCTTTAACCCTTTATCAAGTCCTGAGGCTCAAAGAGTTTCATAACTTGCTCGTAGTTACAGAGTTTGGGTTAATCTCACTTTTTCCAGTGAGAAACACTTTTCAGGTCAGGATCCATCTTTTCCTTCCTGGTACTTCCATAATACTTTGATTCTTGGACCTACCAAACCCTGCCTTGTCTTTTAGTTACTTATGTATATAAGAAGAGATGTGTGGATAAATACATGGCTCCAGAATTAGATAGACAGTCTGGGTTCCAGTCCTGGCTCTATCAAAAGCTAACAACTAATTGGACCTGTAACTGGGCCTCTTTGAGTTTTAGTTTTGTCATCTGTAAAATGGGGCATATGAAAATATCTACCTTTCAGGATTTCCCACCGTGTGATAATTTACTTTGTGGTAGGAATGGACTTTTTCATACTTGTATTTCCTTTGGCTCTTAACACAGTGTTCCATAAATCATACAGCTTAAAAAAACAAACAAACAAAAAAAAACATGGTTGAATGAAATCCCCAGAATATTTTTAGATCATGCTGTTAAGTTTTTTGGTCTTTTTCATTTTTAAACTTCATTTCTTATCAAGTCACGATGAAACCATTTGGGTTCCTTTCCTTCTTAAAATGAAGACTTATTCCATAGATAACAGGCATCTTTCAACCTTTTGTTTTTTGTTTCTTTTTCTCCAAGGACATGGTCCTTGGAGGAAAAGAATATTTAGAGGATTAAATCATACCAGGAAGCTTAGGAACATTTTTGTCAGGAACCATAGCAGTCATTTCCATGTAGGAGCCTTCTGGGATTGAAGAAAGAAGGAGGCTGTTTACCCAGAAGCTGTCTGGTTTCAGGGCAAAAGCCAAGTGGTGTTTTTTAATGTTAGGGAAAGTTGGCCTCTCCTTGTTTATTTATTTATTTTTTTAAAAAAGCTTGTTTAAACAGGTTCTTAGAGGATTGTTTTTGCCAAGCGATTGTTCCATGCTGTACACTGGTTTGATATAGGAGACAGTTTAAAGAGAGACAAAGGCTGGTGGGTGGCTCTGTAATGAACACACTCGAAGGATAATCACTGGGCTTCGGGAAACTGGCAAGAATGGACCCAGGCTGGGTAGTGGGAAATGCACCAGGGTTGGGTTCGTGCTTCGATTTTGCTCTTAACAGGTTGTGTGATTTGGGGAAATGGTAAACCTATTTTCTTTCTGCTAATGTAGAAATATTCGTCTGTTCCAATTATATCACAGGCTTATTATAAAAGTCAAGGAGAGATAAATTTAGAATCATTTTGAAGAATAAAATTATATAAAATATGAAGAAGTACTATAAAGCTTAAATTTGCATGATTCTAAATGACAAAGCTTCTGTTTAGTAATAGGAAAGCATAGTATATGATTATTTAACAAAAGGAGATAATGTATGGTTTTTGGCTTGTGATAAAATATGGAATAATAAGATATTTAAGGTACCAAAATTTTCAATTTATCTCGCAGACAAGTATTTTAGTGATTTTTTTTTTTTTTTTGGTGGGGGGCAGGTGGCTCATAATTATAATTAAAGCTTGCTCAACTTGGCTAGGCTTATGTAGAATACAGTTGCCATATTTTACTCTCTTATCAAGCGGTGTTAATATGAGTTTTCAACGTGGAAGATTATATACGATCTTGGACTAGCTGGAATTTTCTCTGAAGTCAATCGGGGATATAAATAAGATTGAAAGATTCTGAGACAATAATATTAGTACCTTGCAATGTTATTAACTTACCACTATGAATTTGTGGTAGAAACCTCTAAGCTGACCCCCCGTAACTGAATTTGAATAATATACTAGAAGAAGGCTGTCTTTGGTGAGAATTTTCAGTGTGCGGAGTATCCCAACCCCATAGGGAAGAAAAGGATGTGCTTCAAGTTCAGTAAAAGAAGTTTAAAGAGAACCACTTGCAGAACTTGGGGTCTGGGGACATATAGATTAGTGTCTGGCTCTTGCAAAGGGACATTTACAGGTAAGAGAGTATGGATGGAACTGCTCTGCCTCACAGTGGGGTGAAGACAGGGTGCCTCTAGAGTCAGCTGCATTTACACTGCATTTTACTAGGAACTGGATTCAAAGGCAGCTAGCATGGAATTTGCTTAAACATGGTTCTTCCCAAGAGGCCTGCCTACAAGGACAATGTGACGCAGGCGGGGGATGGGTACAGGAAGCCCAGGTGGCATGAGCAATCAGAGACACATTGTCTCCATCAAGGAGCAGGTGGGTCCTTCTCTGAGGAGCTTCTGAAAGCTCACCAGGAGAAGAAGCATCTGCTATCCAGAGGGTACCAGCAGCAGGATCACAGTAGTCCAACTGAGTGGGGCTGTGCTCTTGTCCTGAGCCCCCTTTCCCCAGGACCCAACCCTGGAAGGGCTGCAAACAGCAGCTTATAAGTGGGGAAGCAGGTGGACTGGGAAAAGAGAAATGAAGCCAACTGTATCCTCAACTCTGCTTCCCAGCTTGGGCCAGGTCCAAATTGGAGAAGGAAAAAATTTAATTGGATAAAATCTAGAGTTCTGATTTTTATCCTGGACTACATTAGAATTATATGATTATTAAACAGACTTTGTTTTTTAATGCTAAAACAAAAGGCTTTTCATTCATTTTCTAAGAATGATGGGAAAAACCAAGGGACATGCCCATGATTCCATCCTGGGGCAAGGAAGAATTAGACCATGGAGCAGTTTGAAGAGACAGTGGAAGAAAGAATAAAGTTATTTTATGCTTATAACCCTCTAAGTCTAGCTCATTCAACAAAATGACTATAAGTATTTATGGAAAGAAGGAAGGGAGAGGTCCTGCTGCCAGGAAACTGCCTCTAGCCACAGAGGATAATGGATCACTAAAGATAAGGGTTTTCCCAGTGAAGAGCCTCTGTCATTGTCCTACCAGCCTCCTCTGGTTCCACATCTTGCCTCTGATTTTGTTCTTTACCATATACCTACCATAGTCCATTTTCTGTTGCTAAAACACAATACCACAGGCTGGGTAATTGATAATAAAAAGAAATTTATTTCTTACAGTTCTGGAGGCTGGGAAGTCCAAGGTCGAGAGGCAACATCTGGCAAGGACCTTCTTGCTGTGTCATAACATGGTGGAAGACATCACAGGGTATGAGGGATGCACTGAGAGCCAAACTGGCTTTAACAACAGACCCACTCTTGGGATAACTAACCCACTCCCTTGATAACTCATTAATCTTTTAACCCATTAATCTATTAGCCAGTGAATGGGTTGCACTGGGGATTAAGTTTCAACATGAGTTTCAGAGGAGATAAACATTAAAACCATAGCACTACCCAAGCTTGATGGATTGTTTTCTGATCCAAACGCTGTGCCGTGTGTCCTGGAAATCTACTGTAGCCTACTGGGGCTTGCAAAGCTTTGAATTAAGGAAAAATTTCATCTCCCCAAATATTATGTGCTTGGGCAAGACGTATTGCTGGAAATTCAAGCTCTACAGGATAATCTAAGATTTTTATGTTAAGTCCTCACTTAAACACTTCTGTGGCTCCCCTTGTTCTTACTCCACACTCTAGCCACATGATCTGGCCCTGATCCCCTCCTAAGCCTCATTTCTTGCACTCTCCAACCCTATTCTCTAAGCTTAGCCACATGAGCCTGTTTGAATTCGTGAGAGTACTTGTCATCCCTCTCTCTTTCCCTCTCTCAGTCTCTCTCAAACACCTAAGGATATCACTGCATTTCCCTCTTTTGGAACATGCTCCCCGCTCCTCCTCTTTACTTGGGTACCCCCTGCCTATTCTTCAAGTCTCACCTTGTCCTACCCTAACCAAATTAGGTGCCCCTCCTTTGTGTCATCATCCACCCTGTGGTTATGCGTATCTCAACTCTGAATTACCATTGCTTGTTTTCTTGTCTGTATTTTTCTCTGGACTATAAGCTGCATCATGTCTGGCACATAGTAGGTACAAAGAAAATAAATGAATGTGTAACCATTTTATTGAATGCAGGTAAGCAGAAGGCAATTGTCTGAGTCTGTTTGAGCTGCTATAAAAAATTGCTATAGACTGGTTAGCTTATAAATAACAGAAACTTATTTCTCACAATTACAGAGGTTGAGAAGTTCAAAGATCAAGGACCCAGCAGATCCAGTGTCTGGTGAGGGCCTATCCCTAGCTGTGTCCTCACATGATAGAAGGGACCAACCAGCTCCTTTGGGCCCCTTTTCTAAGGGCACAAATCCCATTCATGAGGGCTCTGCCCTTATGACCTAATCACCTCCCAAAGGCCACAGTATCTAATACCATCACCTTGGTGGGTAGGATTTCAACACAGGAATTTTGGGAGGACAAAAACATTCAGACCATACCAGTAACTATATTCCTTTTTCTTAAAGCTCCAAATGATTAAAAGTTGCCTTCAGAACTATCCTTCCTCATCCCTAAATGAAATTCCCTGCAAATTATATAACTATTTCTCGTGTTTGAATAACAGAAATCCATATGCCACTGGCATATTTCCAATCCTGTCTCATACAACATAATAACAAAATTTTAAAATTATCCAATGTTAAAACTTCTTCTATTCTCCATTGAGTTCTCTTTAAACTTGGGAAACAAAGAGTTATGGTGGATCCTCTTCCCTCACTTACTTTCTTTCCTGCTGAGGAGATGATGTTTCTGAACCTGCTCCCTTCTCTACCCCCACCCTGTCCCGCATTCCCCAAAGGTTGGGCCCAGTCGCAGGGGGAGAGGACATTAATGGAAAATTCCATGGTCTTAAGTGGCTGGTTAAGTTGTGTCCAGGCACTGGTGCCCTTTCAGAGTGGTACATGTCTAATGCTACAGTTATGAGACTTTTCCAGGTGCCTTTGAGATTCTCTTACTGGCAACTCCTAACATTATATATTAGTTATCTATGGCTGCAAAACAAATGACTCCAAAACTTAGTGGCTTGTATTTAAAACTGGAAACATTCATCATCTCAGTTTCCATGAGTCAGGAATCTGGTTGCTGCTTAACTGGGTGATTTTGACTCAGGGTCTCTTGTAAGGTTGCAGCCAAATGTTGGTAGAGGCTGCAGTCATCTGAAAGCTAGACGGGCTGGAGTATCCATTTCTAACGTGGCTCTCTCACATGCCTGGCAGGTTAGTTCTGGTCCTTGGCAGGTGGCCTTAGTCCCTTACTACACAAACCTCTCTATATGGTAGTTTCCCCTAGAACAAGTGATCCAAGAGGGAGAGCAAGGAGGAAGCCACGTGCCTTTTATGATCTGGTCTCAGAATTCTACACTGTCACTTCTATTGGTCATTGCCTTATCCTGCTTGGGCTGCCATAACAAAATATCATAGACTGGGTAGCCTCAACAAAAGAAACTTATTCCCTCACAGTTCTGGAGGCTGAGAAGTCCAAGAGCAAGGTGCTAGCATGGTCAGTTCTCGGTGAGGGCCCTCTTCCTGGCTTGCAGATGACCTTTTCACTGTGTGCTCACATAGCAAACAGAGAGAGAAAAAAAGTAAGCTCTCTGGTGTGTCTTATTTTTTATTTTTTGACGGTAAGGGAATCGCAACCCTTGGGTCGGTGTTGTCCACACCACGCTCAGCCATTGAGCACACCAGCCATCCCTATATAGGATCCGAACCCGTGGCCTCGGTGCTACCAGCTCTGCACTCTCCTGAGTGTGCCACAGGGCCGGCCCCTCTGGTGTGTCTTATAAAGGCACTAATCCTGTCATGGGATCCCCACTCTTATGACCCCGTCTAAACTTAATTACCTCCAAAAAGGCCCCATCTCCAAATACCACCATAATGGGGGTAGGCTCGGGGAGGACACAATTCATTTCACACCAGCCATACAAACCAATCCCAATATGTAGTGGATTGAATCATGGCCCCCCAAAACTCCCTGAAGCATGAATTGTGTCCCCCAAGTTTTATGTATTAGAAACTTCACCCCCACTGTGACAGTTAAGAGGCTGGGAAATCCTATTAAGGTGGAGCCTTGAATAGGTGATTAGATTGTAAGACCATGCCATAGTAAATTAAAAATGGTGTTCAGGAGTGTGGTTTTGAGGGCTTTAAAAAGAACAGAGAAGAGAGTATTTCTCTCTCCTCTCTCCCCTCTCCCCTCTTTTCTCTCTCTACTTCCACCATCTTGCAATGTGAGACCCCTGGTTCACTGTTGCCACCACCAGATGGACTTTGAACTTCCCAGCTTCAGAAACTGTAAGCAATAAATTTTGTTTTCTTTCTAAATTACCCAGTTCCAGATATTTTGTTAAAAGCAACAGAAATGGACTAATACAGAAAATTGGTAACAGAGAAGTGGGGTGTTGCTTATAACAAATACTTGAAAATATGGAAGTGGCTTTGGAACTGGATGTTGAGGAGAGGCTGGAAGAATTTGGAGGAATAGGCTATGAGGAGCCTAGCTGCTGGTGGGAGTTCAGAAGACAAGAAAACCAGGGAAAGATTGGAATGTTTTATAGATCAGTTAAATGGATTGTGACCAGAATGCTGATAGAAATATGGACTGTAAAGACCTTTCTAAGAAGGTCTCACATAGAAATAAGAAGGAATTTATTGGAAACTAGGGCAAAGATCACCTTTGCTATGAACTGGAAAGGAATTTGGCTGCATTCTGTGCATGCTCTAGGACTTTGCGGAAGTTGGAACTTAAGAGCTATGAACCAGAGTATTTGGCAGAAGAAATTTCTAAGCAGCAAAACATTAAGGGAGCTGCATAGCTACTTGTAACAGCCTATCCTGAGTTATGGCAGCAAAGGCATGACATAAAGCCAGAATTTAAAAGAGAAGCAGAATGTAAAGATTTGGAAAATTTGAAGCCTGGCCATGTGGTAGAGAAGCAGAGAGCATTTTCAGGAGAAAAATGCAGTAGAGCCAAGCAGATTAATACAAAAGAAAGGGATTATCAAGAGAAGGGGGAAAGGGCCCTGCAGGCAATGCAGAAGGTTCTGGTGCCAACCCTTCCATTACAGGCCAGAAGGCCTAGGGAGACAGGATGGTCTTAGGGAACAGGCCCAAGGTGACCTCCATGAGCTCACTGCCCAGGGCCAATTTGGGAAGCTGCTCCCAGCACCAGCACCTCAGCTGCTTTGGCTGTTCCAGCTGTGGCCAAATTGGCCCCAGGTGTGGCTGGACGTGCAGCTTTAGAAGATACAAGCCAAAAGCTTTGGTGGCATCCACATGGTATTAGGTCTGCAGGCTCGTAGAATACCAGAACTCTGAAGCCTTCGGTGCTTCCACCCCAATCTCAAGGGATGTATGGAAAAGCCTGGGGACCCAGGAAGAGATCTGTCCCAGGGGCAGAGTCACCTCGGACAGCTTTTGCTAGAGCAATGCTAAGTCAAAATGTGGGGTCAGAGTTGGAGCAGAGAAACACCATCACTGCCTAGGAGCCATGAGAGTGGGACCATCATGGAGACCCCACCCCAGACCTGTGGAGCTACCAGCATGGAATGCAGGCCTGGGAGAGGTGAAGTGTGGCCTGAGACCAGGAAAGCCATAGGAGCTGAGCTGCCTGAGCATCTGGGGACCCCATCCCACATTAGCATGCAGAGGACATCGAACATGGACTCAGGGTACATGATTTGCCAGCTCTGAGATTTGATGCCTGCCCTGCTGGGTTTTGAACTTGTTTGGGACCTGTTACCTCTTTCTTTGGCCTCCTTCTCCCTTTTGGAATGGGAATTTGTACCCTGTGCTTGTCCCATCATTGTATCATGGAAGTAGATAACTTGTTTTTAATTCACAGATGGGACTTTGAACTTTGGAATTTTGAGTTGAAACAAGTTAAGACTTTGGGGATGAAGAAATGAATATATTTGCATGTGAAAAGAGCATGAATTTTGGGGGGCCAGGGGTGGAATGTAGTGGATTGAATTATGTCCCTCCAAAACTCACTGAAGCTTGAATTGTGTCCCCCACGTTTTATGTATTAGAAACTTGGCCCCCACTGTACTGTTCATATGTGGAAAATCCCATTATGGTAATTGAAAGGTGGGGCCTTGAAGAAGTGATTGGATTGTAGGACCATGCATGAGTGAATGGATTAAAAATGGTGGTCAGGGCGTGGTTCTGAGGGCTTTAAGAGAGAAGAGAGTCTGTCTCTCTTTCTCTTTTGCCCTCTCTGCTCCGCTATTTCGCAATGTGATACCCTGCTACCACTGAAGCCATGACCAAAGAAAGGCTTTACCAGATGTGTTCCCTGGACTTTGGACTTCTGAGCCTCTGAAACTGTAAGCAATAAGTTTCATTTTCTTTATAAATCACCCAGTTTCAAGTAGTTTGTTATAAGCAACAGAAACATATGTGGAAGGAGACTGCATGAGGGTGTGAACTCCAGGAGGTGGGGATCATTGGGGGCTATGCTGGAGGCTGGCTACCAAACAGGTAAATCCCAGATCAGCAGCCCCTGGGCTTCTGGAGGCCCTGCCCTCACCTTCTGTTGGAGGCTCCTTGTCCTTCCAAGTGACCTCATGGTGGGATTTATTATTGCCAGCTCAGGCTGGCTCCCTTCTACAAGTCCCCATGGAGAACCTGGGAAACATGTACTTTTGCCCTGGAATGGCTGGAAGTACAGGCATTTCCAGTGTGCACCCTCTTCCTGGGTCCATCAGTATCAGCCAGTCTTGCCTTTAGCACTCTCCGGTGTGTTTTAGAAACCAGTTCTTGTGATCTCTAACCCCAGGGAAAGTAGTCAAAGACTCTGAGTGTTCCTCTTGGATGCCCATTCTCACTTAGATTAAGAAGAGAACCCCCTTTGGTGGGGGGGATACTGAAAATTTACCATACCCCAAATATTTCCCCAAAATGTCTCACTTCTCCAGCCTCTTCTACCATAACTCTTTTGGTAACCTGGGTGTGAACTAGTACTATTTTTTAGCTCTCTTTGCATACCCTCAAGAGGTGGCCAGAGCAGATGATTCCAGTACCCTGCTCCTTGGTCCTCATGGCTGCTCTTCCTCCTGATTCCGAGATCCCAATTTTTGTTTCGTGTAGTAAGCCAATTGTTGTGATAAGTGGATTCCATTTTACTCACATTTGTAAGAAAATAAGTGATTCATTTTCAGAAATAATTCACGCCCAGCATGAAAGTTGTCTGACTGGGCCAGCCCATTCCTGGGGGGTTGCTGAACAGAGAAAGTTCTCCTTGAGATGGTAATGAGTTAATAGCCCTTTATTGTCCTTTTCATTTCCTAATGCTTCTCCTTTCACAGGGTTTTGGTGGGCCTTTTTCATGGGCTTGTCCTGAGCCCTCAGACAAATTTCTTACAAGTGGGTGATCTTAGACGTTATCTGGGAAGATTGTGCACCCCAACCAATGAGGAGGCAGGGGCAGGAACTTGCACACTAGGGAATAAATTACTTGCTTCAGCCCTATTCCATGTGCCTGCCCATCAGACACCCGAACCTTGCAAGGCCGTAATTAAAATCTTCCTTTGCTGTACCTCGTGTCTCCAAGTCCATCCTTTGGCCTTGGACAGGTGAGGGCATTTCTCACAACATTTGACCTTGTTGTGTAAAGTACATTAAGTGACAATGAATATGGGAGGGTATAAAGATAATAATTGCCATTTATTAAGTGTTTAATATGTGCCAGTCATCAGTCACAAGCATTCTCTCATCAATTTAAAGGAGGTGTTAATGTTCTTGTGCTATAGATAAGGAAAGTGAGGCTCAGAAAGTTTAAATGACTCACCAGAAGGCACACAATGAGTGGAAATCTAGATCCAAATGCCCATGCTCTTAGGCACTAGTTTATATTACTTGCTCATAGAAGAAGAGATCATTTCAATGTCTGCAGTGCTTTTTTTTTTTTTTTTTAAAGATGACTGTTAAGGGGATCTCAATCCTTGGCTTGGTGTTGTCAGCACCATGCTCAGCCAGTGAGCAAACCGGCCATCCCTATATAGGATCCGAACCCGTGGCCTTGGTGTTATCAGCACCGCACTCTACCGAGTGAGCCATGGGCCGGCCCTGCAGTGCTTTTTAAAGGCTTGTTACAGGCCAGCCAGTTAGTTCAGTTGGTTAGAGCACAGCCTTATAACTCCAACGTCAGGGGGTCATGGGTTTGGATCCCTGTACCGGCCAGCTGCCAAAAAAAAAAAAAAAAAAAGCCATAAGCCATGTTACGATAATCTTTGCACAACCTGATTTCTTAGGAGTCTGGTCAAGTTTCCTTTGGACCTTAAGCTTTTGGTCAAGAAAAGTACAAATAGCAACAGCCCAAAGACCTTCGGAGAAATAATTTCTTTGGAAAAAACTGCTGAAAAACAACATGCTGATTTAGCCTTAGGGAACTGGTTGATGGTTCTCTGCAGTAGATGCAGCCTTATTCTTTTGGTCTGAACACTACGTTATATCTTCTGTCCTAGCCATTGCTCAAACTGTCTCCTCTGCCAGCTCCCTTCATCTGGACACTCCCTTAAGCCTCGGTGTAGTCATAACTTCCTCCAGGAAGCTTCCCTGCCCTCTCCCAATGCCCAGTCCTGGGTTGGGTTGCCATGATTAAGCATTGCTCCACAGCACTCCCCAAAACTGCTGTGCATGTATCTATTACTATTAAAATGGGATGTCTAGTTATCTGCTTCCCCCACTGAATTGTAAGCTCCTTGGGATGCTTGACTCATCTTTCATCCTTGTGTGTAGAGGCAGCTTACTAAACCTTTGTGGAAGGTCTGACTATCTGACTGGCTTGCTGCCTGGTAAAATACAGAATCTCCTTTCCCAAGACCCCTGACCACCTGAACCTCCCCTAGGTGAAGGATGTAAAGGAAGGGGCGTTGGCTGCACAAAGAGCTCAGAAAGGAGAACTCTTTCTGGTGAACGAAAATAACAGCTGGTCAGAGCCCAAGTGTGATCTGAAAGGGAACATTTAATATCAGACCACACCCTTGGACTTGGCTGATTCTTCTTTATTTGAGGGCGTGTCACTTCCTTTTCTCAGATGTCACACCCCATCAGGGAGGTGTTATTTGCTTCTATTTTAAATGAGAAAAGAAATAGGTGCCTTCAGGGTCCCTGGGCCTTTTATGAGTGAAGGGCTTTCATTATAGATCATGAGGAACTGAAGATAAATATGAGACAGCCACTTGGCTTTCGTCAGCTCATTCTCTAGACATTACTGACAGATGCAAAAGTGGACAGATTCTGGGAAGTGACAGCAATGGGCTTTCAGTTAGAACTGGATTTAAGTTCCAGTTCCTTGGAGTTCTTATTATACAAGTTACTTAACCTTGCTCAATCTCCCATTGATCAACTATGAAGTAGAGATTATAATACACTTAATCTTGTAGTATTGTTTTCGAGTTTAAATGACATCATTTATATACAAGGTACCCAAAGGAGATCACCAGTCGATATGTTTGCTCCTTTGCCTGCATACTCTTTAGTTCAAGGTCATTCACTTGCAGTTGATGAACTGCACCCTTCCTTTGAAAACTAGTTCTCAGCCCTTAGCAGCTTAAGAATCACCTGCGGTCCTTGTTAAAAGGCTCCAGACCTAGAGATTCTGGTACAGTGGATTTCATTATAGCCCAGGAAGTTTCAGTTCTATCAATTGGCCCAGGTGATTCTGAGTCAGGTGTACTGTTGTCCACACCTCTAGAAACATGATTTTAAAACTGCAAAGCCTTTCTTTCTTTCTTTTTTTTAAAAGATGACCAGTAAGGGGATCTTAACCCTTGACTTGGTGGTGTCAGCACCACGCTCTCCCAACTAAGCTAACCGGCCATCCCTATATAGGGATCTGAACCCGTGGCCTTGGTGTTATCAGCACCACACTCTCCCAAGTGAGCCACGGGCCGGCCCAGCAAAGTCTTTCTTTGGGTTAGCACATAGACTCTTCTCCTTTCATCAGCAGTAGCCTGAAGAAAAGTCCTTTTAAGTCAAAATATTTAGTTATATATCCTGTCCTGGAAAGTGGTGAGAAAAACAGAGTAAGCTGACGGGGTGGTGGTAGAGGAGGCGGTGGTGAAGGGTAGGGAAGGTTGGCATTTTTCATGGGCCTGCAGAGCATGCCGTCCATATTCCTTGGGGAGTGGGGAACAGGGAGAAATGGAGCAGGTGGCCTATATCAGAAGTGGGGAGGCGGGGGGTGGGGGTGGGATTTGATGGGGCTGGAGAGCTTCCAACTTGTATTAAGTCAGCACTTTGAGGTATGGCATCGTTATTTACCTTAAGGGCTGTAAATTTCCTCCATGTCAGACCCATTCAAATTTAAACATCAGTTGGTGTAGGGTAAATGCTAGACATAGACGTATTCTCCCTCCCTTCCTCTTCCCCTTGGGAAACTATTCCTGGCCAAGGTAGTTACCCAAGGGAAGGCACATCCCCTTTAAGACAAACTGAACACTGGAGGAAGCAAGGACCCTAAGTAAATGAGCACGCTGGTGTTAAAACACTCTGGCGCCAGGAGAGTAGCGAGTAGATTAACTTATCTACTCAGCCAGGTCTCCCGTGCGCTCTGAGTTATGTGAGCAGGGTGAGGGTCTATGCATAAGCCTGCAAATGATTTACAACCCTATTTCAATCTGTTCACTATACAACTGTTGTATGTACCCCAAGGAGACACAGATATCCAGCTGGTCGGCTGCTGTCAGCGACTCCCCTAAGTTTAATAAACAGATATCTCTACCTATTAACTGGTTGAATTCTTTGGAATAGAACCCTACGCTAGTCCCCTCTCATATTTGGGGCTCCTGCGATACAGTTGAATAGAGCACTGTGTTATAACACCAAGGTCAAGGGTTTGGATCCCCATACTGGCCAGCTGACAAACAAATTTAAGCAACAGTACTCATATGTATCCCTAAGCCAATTATAAGAGATGTTGTTATTATCAGTGGTTTTGGGATGCCCTGTCACTGTGACCTTCATTAAAGTGGAAAATTGAGAGGTAAGTAGATATGTTGTCAATCTGACTCTTGCAAAACCCTCATTGATACTTACAGTAGCTGGAGCCTTAGGCTGTCTCACCTTCCCAGGCTCTCAGTAGGGCATTTTGCCAAAGAACACCTGGCAGGGGCTCCCAAACTATCTGGGCATGGGTTATTCCTGGAATTTCCCCCCAAATTCTTATTTTCTATCCCTTACTCTCTTGTTAAGCATCATTGGAATTTGAAATTATTGCTCTGTGAGAAATGCAATCTGGCTCTTCCATAAGAGGACTATGTGCTGCTGGTGGTTCTGCTGCCATGTCTCTAGTGATCCCTGAGAAGTTCCAGCACATTTTGAGAGTACTCAACACCAACATCGATGGGTGGCAGAAAACAGTATTTGCCATCACTGCCATTAAGGGTGTGGGTTGAAGATATGCTCATGTGGTGTTCAAAAAAGCAGATATTGACCTCACCAAGGGGGTAGGAGAACTCAGTGAGGATGAATGCATGACCACCACTATGCAGAATCTGCACCCGTATGAGATCCCAGACTGGTTCTTGAACAGGTAAAAAGATGTAAAGGATGGAAAATATAACCAGGTCCTGGCCAATGGGCTGGACAACAAAATCTATGAAGACTGGGAGCAACCGAAGATGATTTGGGCCCATAGAGGGCTGCACCACTTCTGGGGTCTTCATGTCTGAGGCCAGCACACCAAGACCACGGTCATTGTGGCCATACCATGGGTGTGCCTAAGAAGAGATAATCGTAGGCCTTGTCTGTTAATAAATAATTTCTCTACCTATGGCAAGAAAAAGAGAGAGAGAGAGAGAAAGGAAAGGGGAGGAGAGGGGAGGGGGGGAGGGGTGGGAGGAAGGAAGGAAGGAAGGAAGGAAAGAAAGAAAGAAGGAAGGAAAGAACATCTGTAGCTCCTCTCCTGTGTAGCTTCCCCGCCGCTGCCCTGCCATCAGCTACCCACTGGAACAGAGGGCAAGTGGTACAAATTATCAGCTCTGCATCTGTTCCACAAACCTTTTTTAAAAATTGTGGTAAAATACACATAACATGTAATTTACAGTCTTAATCATTTTTAAGTGTATGATTTAGTACTGTTAAGTACATTCATTGTTGTGCAACAAATCTTCAGAAATTTTTTCATCTTGCAAAATTGAAACTCTGTATCCTTTAAGCAACTCCCTCTAGACCCTGGCAACCACCATTTTACTTTCTGTCTCTCTGAAGTTGACTACTCTAGGTATCTCATAGAAGTGGAATCATACAGTATTCATCTGTTTGTCACTGACTTATTTCACTTAGCATAATGTAATGTCTTCAAGGTTCATCGATGTCATAGCAGGTGTCAGAATTTCCCTCCTTTTAAGGCTGAGTATATTCTATTGTATGGTATACCACATTTTGTGTATTCACTCATCCATCAATGGACACATGAGTTGCTTCCACCTCTTAGCTATTGTGAAAAATGCTGCTAAGAACATGGGTGTACAAATATCTCTCTGAGAAATATCTTTTAATTATTTATTATTTAATTAATTTTAATTATTTAGGGTATATCCCTAGAAGTGGAATTGCTGGATCATATGATAATTCTATTTTTAGTCTTTTGAGGAACCACCACACTGTTGTCCATAGCAGTGACACCATTATACATTCCCACCAGCAATGCGCAAAGGTTCCAATTTCTCTACATCCTCACCAACACTTGTTATTTTCTGTTTTTTTTAATAGTGGCCATCCTAATGGGTGTGAGGTGGTATCTCATTGTGGTTTTGATTTGTCTTTCTCTAACGATCAGTGATGCTGGGCGTCTTTTTATGTGCTTCTTTGGGTTGCATACCTAATAGCCATTTCCTCTTGTCTTCCTGGCTGAGGTTTAATTTAATCTCTCCCTGACATGATTTAGGAGTTATTCCAGATTAGTCTAAATCAGTGCTCCTCAATTCTGGCTGCTCATTAGAGTCACCAAGAGTAGCTTTAATAAATACCCGTGTCTGGACCTCGTCCTCACCAATTAAATCAGAATGTCTAGAGATAGTCCTGAGCATTGGTGATTTTAGAAGTTTTCTACGTTAGCCCCAAATATTCAAATATGCTGCCAGGATTAGGAACCATGGATCTAAAACAACCATAGCAGTCCCATTCCCCTGGACAGTGATTGGATTAGGATTGGTCATGTGACTTGGTTCTAGTCAATGTCACATGATAGCTTCTAGGAAATAGTTACTTTTTCTTAAAAGGAGACATGGGATAGGGTGAAAGGTGAGATGAATGGTTTCTCTTCTTTCACCGAGTATGCTTCTTAGAGCTAGGGCAGTCTTCTCCCAACTGTGAGAGGAACTAGCCCGAGGGAGTCAGAGCTGCAAAATGTAGTAGGACCCAGGCAGCTGATGATGTTGAGTTGCTGACTTGACCCACCCTGGAGCCACCTTACCTATGAAGTTCCGATGTAAGAAAATAAATGTCCTTCTTATTTAAGGTGTTTTGAGTTCAGTTTTCCATTACTTGAGCTGAAAGTATCCCAGAAATACACTTACTATGTGCTCAGGATTAAAGGAAGGCACAGGGCTGTCCTTATGGAATCTGTTATGATAAAAGGAAAAAAAAAAAAAAAAAAACAAGACCTTGTCTTAAACAGACTTAACCCCTGGGTTATCATATTGAAAGTCTGAAGCTCTACTGCCCAAGGATTTTAAGCCTCACTCGGAAACCAGGTGGGACAGGAAATCAGGAAAATTGGACAGGTTGCACAATCAGCAGCCAGACCTGAACTCGTGGCATCCTGAGCTTAAATCCAGAGTAGAGACACTCTGAATTTAAGCGCTGTCTCTGCCTCAACTTGCCCTATAGTCCAGGCCAAGTCCTTAAATCCTGGTTAGTTATAGGGTCAGGATCCAACATAACAAGGGAAAGAAGTTTTGTTCATGAGAAAATTCGGAGTCCAAACCATGTAAGTCTTTAGACATTAAATGTAACACCTTGGTGTGATACCTGAGCCCAAACAAGTAACTAATTTAAACTAATGGCCAGCCAGGTAGTACTTATTAGGTTACATGATTCTCAGGTTTATAGCAGGAGTAACCTTTTTTAGCCTCTTCTTTCCAGGAGGAGATCTAGGTGTTATCTCTAGATCAGCCTCATGTCTACTACAGTTTCCTTCAAGGACACCTGTGGAGGTGGCTTCTGAGTAGGTAGTGGATATCACTATTTAGTGAGTCCCAAGAGAAAGGCTGGGTGAGGGGCACATAGGATATTCTGTTGGCTAGGCACAGTTCTTTGCCAACGTAGCCATTATTCAGGACTGACAAATCTCAAGATACACCAAAATGCTAAAAAATGATAAATGATAAACCACTTAGCTAACAGCACTGTGTGACAAGAACCAGCCATAGGAGGGTTTTGATTCAATATAAAATAGTGAAGAGTACTGTGTGTCTAGGAAAGCCATTGAAGTAGAAAATACTAAAAGCATATTTACCATCAACCTTTTGGAATCTATTTTCTCATCTCTTCTTGTAGATAGTATCAAAATATGAAATGAACGTTGATGAATATTAATAGAGTTTATTCAGATCTCCACCTGTCGGTAAACCACAATTGACCTTCAAACCTGCTTGGTTGGCTTTGTGGTCTCTATCATGCAGCCAAAAGCCTGCATTAGTATCCCTGAAATCCTTAAAAGAGAGACTTGCATAAAATGCATCTCAGTTTTAGAATGAATGTGAAAATTTTGGGAAAAAATGTGCAAGGAGGAGAAGAGGACTGGTGTCAGGTCTGCCGCGGGCCAACCCGAACAGCCCTAGCCTTGTTCCCTTTGGTGGGCGAGCGAATGGCCCGGATTCCTCTTTCCCTCCTGTCCCCTTTGGAAGGAGACGGGGGAAGAGAGCCGTGAAGAGAGGTGAGCACAGCCACAGGCCCCAACCAGCCCGGTTTAAAGGACACTCAGACGTGGCGGGGGTTCTGTCGAGCAGTTCCGTTTATTATCACACAAGCACTTGCTTTTAAAGGCAAATAGGGAAGGGAGGTTTTTACATCCTCCAATCAGCTTAAAGGTTACAAGAGCATGCATCCTATCTCAATGCCTAGCTATTGCAGTCATGCAGTGTTCACAAGCGCAGAAGCCCGTATTTGGCCAATAAGGGCTAAGGCAAGGTTCCCGCAGACACTCCCACCCTACTTCCTCCCAGCACCATCTTAGGCTGCCATGTTAATATGCCCTTGTGGGCCCATAATGGCGCCGCTTGTAATGTCACCTAAGGTGGCATTAGTTTTTAAGGCCTGAGAGCCTGGGATATTCATGTAATTGGATGAGCATTAATGTTGGTTCCCGTGCTGTTTTGTTTGAACAGAAGCAGCATAGTGATGCCCCCAAGTCTGTCATTAGGTCTGTGAAGACCCTTGAAAATAGATGGATTTTGAGTGTGAAAATTATAAATAAAGATAAATCCTACCCATTGTACAAAATGTATTTAAAATTATTGCTAGAATTTTGAAGACACAGGTAAGTGTGGAAAATGCAGAGCACTTTAGGAAGATAAAAGACAGCACCACACACGATGATAATTGCTGCAAGTGTTAATGAAGAAAGATGATTCTTCCAATCAGAAAACAAAGGTCATCTTGTACAGAGTGTTAGTGTGTCAGGAGAGAAGAGGCTAAATGCTAAGCTAGAACTGACTGTTTATGAAAACTAGAAGTTAGGAGAGGGGCTTCTGATGTTTACAAAATTTGCAGAGATATTCTGCTGCTGGGCTTGTGCTTGGGAAGATGAGTAGGACCCAGAAAGTGGGATGGTGGCTTTCTTGGCACTTCTGGGCCATCTCTTGAAGGCAACTGTATGTGCCGGTCTTTCTCACAAGCCCACCTTGGGGTGTGGGAGTATTAGTATTTTTTTTTTTCTTCTGTTTTTAAGGGAGTATGGAGATATAATTAAGTCAGGGTTGATCCTGCCCTTCTGAGTGAGCCCAAGGTGGTTATTCTTCCTTAAATAAAACCTGCCAGAGACATTGTCTCACCATATCTTTTCATCCTGAAAATAAAGGCCACACACAGAGACTGAGAAAGAGAAGCATAACCAGAAAAGCAACCAAATACAAAAGCTCAGAGGAATAGGAGGACGGGAGGGAATATGAGAATTCGGAAACACAAGGACAGAACCGAATCATGGGAAAAGTTGGTACTCAGCCTTGGGAAAAAATTGTGAGAATTCATGCCTCTACTACTGCACTTATCAAAACACTGGATCTTTGTTGAGATAAGTTTGGAAAACACTGTACCCTACATCTAACCCCACCCCACCAGGTAATTTATAATGCAAAATAGCTTTTTAAAAAAAATCATTACACAGTGTAAACATTTTTGAGGCCCTTTACCAATTTCTCCCTACAGAATAGCTTATTAATGGCTCTGAGAAGTACTACTGTAAAGAAATCTATTTAACTCATAAATTTATTGAAATACACATTTCTGTTCCACATTACCTCATTTTAGTAACATCCTGTAGGGCTAGAGTTCTATGCTACACCTTTGTTACCTGCTGCTGTAGTGTATCGAGCACACATGGCAGCCACAGGAAAAGTGTTTGGTTATAGGAAGAAGCATTATGTAACGGGAAAAGCACCAAACTAGGTTAGGAGTCAGGTGGGCTGACAGCAGCTGCTGACTCTCCAATTCTGCGTATCTATGTAGAAAACATGTTATGTGTGGCTCGTATTGCTGAAAATCCAAAATAAGAGAGAATTCAAATGGCAGCAGGGTTTAGAATCCTAGTTTTTCTCCTAAGTAGATTAATCAGCTTGTCTAAGTTACTTAACCTCTCCAGACTTCAATGTACTCATTTGTAAAGTTGGGGAGTTAGACATCAGGATCTTATGATCCTGACAAACTTTAAAACCTTATGTATCAAAGAAGCTCTAATCCGAAAACATCCTTTCAATAGGTACCATGCAACGTTCCCCCCAGTTGTCAAAAAAACATAAAACAACTTATTAGCAGCTTGACTTTCCACTCAAAATTCAAGGGAACCAAATTATTTTCTTCTATTGTGGAACTCTGAGCACAGACTAAAAACCGGGTTCATACTGCCTTGACATAAGCTGTAAAGCAAAGTCCTTGAAATGTATGATGTTTTCTAGAATAGCCTGCCTTGGACTCTCTTAAGGTTCTTATAATTTTATTTTTTTCATTGAAACATAATTGATTATACATATTTGTGGGGTACAGAGTTGAATATGAATACCTACATACAATGTGTGATGATTAAATCAGGATAATTAGCATATTCATCATTACACAATGTAATCATTCTTTGAGTCCATTAACCAATTTGTTGCTAATCCTCCTTTGCATCCCGCTTTCCCAGCTCTAGTAACCACAGTTCTGATCTCTCCTTCTGAAAGTTCAACATGTTATAGTGATTGTTGTTTCTTAAGACTCTTTTAGATAAAAGTCACAGGCAATCAATTCAAGTTTATTTAAGGAGAACAGAGAATTTACTGGCTTAGATAACTAGGACATCTTCATAGATAACTAGGATTATAGCTTCATAGTTCCTAACTGCCATGCTCAGAGAGAGACGTAAGGACTGCCCAGTTAGCTTACTTGTTAGAGTATGATATTGGGTTCATATACCCTTACCTAACAGCTGTCAAAAATAAATAAATAAATAAATAAATAAATAAATAAATGTAGTGCCTTACTGCAAATATTTCAAGCAAAATAATAATTTCTAAGAATTACCGAGTTCTTACCACATGTCAGTCACTGATCTACTGCACATGTGTGAACTTATCTAGGCCTCACAACAATTCTGGAAAGTAGGTACTATTAAGTTTCCATTCCAAAGATAAGAAACTAAGCCTCAGAGAGATTAAATTGCTTGCCTGCTTTCTGTACGTGTGATCTTGGGCAAATATGTTAACCTCCCTGATCCTCAGTTTCCTCACTTGTAAAAATGCCAATAGCAACTATTTACTAGGCTCTTAGGAGGATTGGATAGGTATATGCAAGAACCGAAGGATAGCATCCAACATAGAATCACTGCATACAACAGGAAGCCAATAATTCTCTGTATCATTTCCACTTGCTGTTCTCTCAATCCTTGCCCCTTTCCCTGTAATGGTCAAAAAAAAAAAAAATTTTTTTTTTGGCTTCATAAATCTCATGGTCTTTAGCAGCATTTGATAAGATAGAAAGTGTTACAATGGATCACAGCTGTGGATGTAAGGAAGAAAGCCTCAAGCATCAGAGCTAGAGCAAAGCTGGGACCAAGATATAGTGTCTGCATTGAAAAGATGGAGCTGAGGGTAACAACAAGGTCAAGGCTGTCAATCTAGCCTGGATAGGAGCCAGTAACAAGACCAGAACACTGGATGGCCAACCCCACGCACCAGACAGGAAACACTTTAACTGGAAGCCTCTTAGACTGCTCCTGCTGGGGTAGGAGCCAGCTTTAGAGTGTGCCAGCAGGAGAGCTGCAGGTGGTAGTCCATTCTCCCCATAAGGGAGAGGGTAATGAGTTAACCTGGCTGGAAGGGAAAGTATAGAACCCAAGTGAAGGTTATATCCTGACAGGAAGCCTTTCATTGATGGTGATTATATGAAGAGATGGTGCCAAATAGTATTCATAAATTATTTGGCAAGTTTCACCGCAAAGATAGGATCTTATAGAAAATGTAACACATGCCCTGGCAAAAAACACCTCTTGACTCAATTGTGAAATATCTCATCAAATCCACATTACTGAGAGTGGTTTTCATTAAAATTGGAGTAGCTATTCTGGATTTCTTGACCAAGTGTTAGGTGCCTGGAGTCAAAATTATTCTAAGGCTCCATATTTCTCATACATTATTCTTGAAAATTAGTCAATGTTTCTGAGCCCTTTTAACATACAATTCCCAATCTATTAAATGGAGCCAGCAGAAGAAAGCTTGCAATTGCTTTATCTTGAAGTTGGGCTAGGGCAGGACTCAAGCACTACCCTCAATGCCAAAATATCTAACAAAGTCCCGATCCCCCAGTGCTTGTGGCCAGGTGCTGAGCTTTACAAGATTCCAAAAGCACAGAAGGACACCTCCCATGACAAACATCTTGAATTAGAGAAATATTTGTTATGTCAATTTGACTTCTCCTCTTATAAAATCTCTGGTTGCCATGATAATGGGAAAGGGCTAAATATGGGAGGGAATTATAAAATACAGTAGGAAGTTTTTATTGTAATACTCATTAACATTCATAAGCTTTATTCGAAACGGGTACTTGTGACCTGGGCAGATATTAATAGATTTACTACTTTGGTGTTTAGCTTAATGCTAAAATGTCAGTAAAATATCCTCAGGTGCCCTAAAATACAGCTGTCATTTTTTCTTCTTTGTATAACTCCAGAATCCTGACTGGCTATAGTTATAGAAAAGAAGATCCTGATATTGGTAACACAAAGAAACATAGTAGACTGAAATACAGCTGTTTACTTTGAATTCATTTTGGATGAAGCAACGAGTGTTTATAACATTAATCGGTCTGGAATTTTAGGCTGACATCATTTCTTCTATTATGCCTTTTCCGTAGTGGCCATGTGGAGTTATCTCTCCCTCTTCACCGTGCATGCTTTGAGCACATCTTTACAATAGCACTTAACCATTCTATACCATATTCTTGTCCATCTCCATGCCAGACCACTAATGCCCTAAGGGCATCTTTCTATCTCACCGCCTAACACATTGCTTCACATACTGTGAATACATAGAAAATATTTACTGAATAAACAATTGCCCACTCCAAAAAAGATCAAAGAAATGTGAAAGATTTCTTTAAATGGATAAACTTCCTGTCCCAGTATGTTCAGTAAGCTTCAACTGGCTGATCTTCCTACGGAAAACAACTGTAAAAACTCTGCAATATATATATATGATTTCATGAAGAGTAACCAGGCATTGGAAAGCAACCAAAAGCAAGAAGATTTTGAAGAGGATTTCAGCCTTGGAAGAAAGATACGGCACTGGGTGAGTTTTCCTATTTTCCTGGTTTCTAGTTACAGGAATTGTCCTGATCCATACCGCGCAGTGTGGCTAAAACTTAAATAGAAAACCGTTAGTTTCTACTATCTGAACAACCAGAGAACAGTTTTAGGCAACCAGAACTGCTGGAAAGTGAGAGAGAAATTCTGAAAAGGAAGGAGTCAGAAAAAGTGCCACTCAATTTGTGTGTACGTGAACTCTGCCCAAATCTCTGTCTGATCTTCAACCCTGTGTTCACCAGGCAAAATTCAAGCAATGTACCTAGGAGCAAAATGTTGAACTGAAACTTGAGCTGATGATTAAGAAAAAGAATTTACAATTTGAGTCCAATCAAGTTAATTGTCTGTTAAAACAAACAAAAAGTTTAGCAATCTTAGAAGAAATATACCAGAATTACGAGTCTCCATAACGTAACAGTCACAATGTCCAGGATACAATTAAAAAGTAACCAAAATATGAAGAAAGAGTAAAATGTGACCCATTCTCAAAAGAAAAGATCTTAACTGAGATCAGCCCTGAGATGATCCTGATGTTGGAATTAGCAAACAAGAAATTTAAAGCAGGTGTTTTAACTATCCTAAGATATTAAGGAAAATACACTCATAAGGAATGAACAGATGAAAATTTTAGTAGCAAAATAGAAAAAATAAAGAATAAATGAAAGTCTAGAAATAATAATATAACATTTAAAATAAAAATTCACTGGATGGGCTTATCAGCAGAAAAGAGGCTGAGAAAAGAAACTGAGAAGAAAGCCAGTGAACTTGAGGATGTATTAATGGGATTATCCACTCTCAAGAGGAGGGAGGAAACAGATTTTCCAAAAATTTGAACGAAAATACAGGGACCAATAAGACAATATCAAAAAATCTAACATATATGTAATTAGAGACCTGGAAGAAGTAGTGAGAGAAAATGGGGCAGGAAATATATTTGAAGAAATATATAATGGCCAGAAACTTCTCATGTTTTATAAAAGACAAAAAATTACAGTTTCAAGGAAATCCACAAGAAGACATAGAAGGAAGAATAGAGGAGAAAAGCAGAGGGGATAAACTGAAAACAATAAAATGGAAGACCTAAATGCAATCACATCAATAGGTACATTAAATATTAATGGACTAAATAATACAGTAGCATCCCCCTTGCCACTGAACATATATCCCAAGACCCCACTGAATGCCTGAAACTGCAGATAGTACCAAACCCAATATATACCACATTTTTACCTATATGTACATACCTACAATAAAGTTTAATTTATAAATCAGGCACATTAAGAGATTAACAACAACTAATAATAAAATAGAATAGTTAAGTAAAATAAGAGTCACTTGGGGGTAGGGTGGGGGGAAGATAAGGGGTGAACTAATGGGGACAAAACTATGCTATCTACAATAAGTGAGTCATTGTACAAGATATGCATGCATTGAAACAGTGCAGTGTACACCACAAAAATAAATCTAAATAAAATTGGGAAAAAAAAGGGGGTTACTTGAACAGAAGAACTGTGATACTGCAACAGTTGATCTGATAACTAAAATGGCTACCAAGTGACTAATGAGTGAGTAGCATATACAGCATAGATACTCTGGACAAAGGGATGAATCATGTTCTGAGCACTGGTGCAGGACAGCATGAGATGTCATCATACTACTCAGAATGGTGTGCAATTTAAAACTTACAAATTGTTTATTTCTGGAATTTCCCATTTAATATTTTTGGGCTGCAGTTGACCATGGCTAACTGAAACCACAGAAAGCAAAACCCTTAATAAGGGGGAACTACTGTACCATCAAAAGGCAGAGTTTGTCACAATGAATTAAAAAAAAAAAAAAAAAAGCAATATCCCACTATAAGCTTTCCACAACAGCTGCAATTTAAAAATAAAGACATAGGCTGGCTGGTTGGTTCAGTTGGTTAGAGTGTGGTGTTATAACATCGAGGTCAAGGGTTTGGATCTCCGTACTAACCAGCCACAAAAAAAAAAAAAAAAAAAGACAGGTTGAAAATAAATAGATGGTAAAAGACATACCATGCAAAGAGTAAGCATTAGAAGGCTGAAGTGGCTAAGATCAGATAACATAAACTTCAAGACAAAGAATATTATTAGAGATAAAGAGGAACATTTTATAATATAAAAGAGACAACTTATCAGGAAGCCATTAAAATCGTAATTGTGTATGTTTCTAATAATAGAGCTTCAAAATACATGAAGTAAAAATTGATAGAATTAAAGGGAGTAATAGACATTTTATAATCATTACTGGAGATTTTAACATCCCTTCTTAGCAACTGATAGAACTAGACAAAAAAATCAGTAAAGTCACAGGTGAAATGAACAATACATCAAACACATTGACCTAAATTAATATGTACAGAACACTACACCCTATATAATATGCATTCTTTCAAGTCTACATAGTATGTTGACCAAGATAGACCATATGGCAGACCATAAAACAAATCTCAATAATTTAAAAAATTTTTCCTCCATAAACATGAATGACTATCATTAAATTTAAAATAATTAAAATCATACTAAGTGTATTTTCTGACTACACTGGAATTAAATTAGATCTCAGTAACACATTTTGTGCAAAAATTCCAAATGCTTAGAAAGTAAATAATATATTTTGAAATAATCTCTGAGTCACAGAAGAAATCACAGGAGAAAACTTTAAAAATTTTGAACCAAATAACATGAAAATACAGCATCAAAATCGGTGGGCTGCTGCTAAATCTGTGCTGAAAGCGAAATTCTTGGCTTTCAGTGCTTATAGTAGAAGAGAAAAAAGGTCTAAAAGCAATGACCTAAGGTTCCACCTTAAGAAACTAGAAAAAGAGTACAGCAAATCCAAAATAAGTAGAAGGAACATAATAATAAGAAATCAACGAAATAGAAAAGTAGACAAATAATGAAGAAAATTAAAGCCAAAAGCTGGTTCTTTGAAATCAATAAATCAATAAACCCCTCGCTGGACAGATAAAGAAAAATAAAGAAAATATATATTACCAATATCAGAAATGAGAGGAGTTACTACTACAGATCCAACATGTATTTAAAGGATAAAAAGGGCATATTACAAATAACTTTATCGTCAACAAATTCAACAACTTGGATTAAATGGAAAATTTCCTTGAAAAATACTATTTACAAAACTGACACAATATGAAGCAAAAAAATCTGAATTGCCCTATATATATTGAAGAAATTAGATGCATAATAAAAACAAACTTTCAAACAAGAAAACTCCTGGCCACAGATTTGACAAACGAATTCAATCAAACAGTTAAGAAAAAGTAACATCAGTGTTACACAAATTCTTTCAGAAAACAAAAGAGAATACATCCCAGCTCATTTTTAAGACCAGCATAACGCTAATGCTAAAACTTGACAAAGACATTACCAAAAAACAAACAAAAAAAGTTAACTGAAAAACTTCATAGATAATTATAGAAATGCATTTGGAAGTCCTCATCTGTTTCATTTGTGCAGATAGTTCTTCTAGCAAATTTAGCAAATACATATAGAGTGTTCTTATTAGTTTATCAGAAAAGAGAATGTACTAATTTTAAGATTTATATTTCAGTGTCCACCAGGGAGGACTAATACAGTCTTGAGGAACGTAACTCCAAAGTATGATGAAATTGGCCTCCTGTATCATCAATTTCACAGCCATCCGGGCATATCAATCCATGGCTTGAAAATGGAAATAGAGTGCACAAGCCTGTGTATCTGGGAAGAAAGTTCATTACATTGAACTTTTATTTTGGAACACCTTGCTCATCAGAATGTGGGCTGGGTAGAGGGCCTGAATGGCTGACTTGAAGAAACCGGAGCAGGAGGTTCCTCTGATCCTACCACACTCGTTACCATGTGACTACACCCTGCACCCTGCAGCTCACTGCCATGCTGCTCATGTTTGATCTCCTATTTATAGAGCTCTTTTCCCTCGGTCCAGCAGCAAGGACAAATTGTCCTCATGATCGGTGAAAAACAAAATCCTGAATACATACAATAAATACAATAAGCTGAATTTTCCTGGTTATAATACAGTCTTTGATAAGACTAAAAAGATCAAGAGCTTAATTAGAGTTCACTTAAATTGTACTGTGTAAAATCTAAGTACAATATTTCATCTCTGTAGACGATCATATTTTCTTTATGAAACTTGAGACCTCTGCTTAACCTCAACATTTTTTTGTATCTTCATCACTTTTTCTTTTTTCTTCTCATCATCGCACAGATGTGCTGGCTCATCTTGGGTTCTGTTCACAGCAAGAGCTGGTCATTTGGCCCTGCTGAACTACAGGGGGCTGGGAATTGTGAAGGGCAGATGGAATATTTGGTGAATACCTCTCTTTCTCTCTCTGCCATAGAGCTTTTGTTTCTCATGTTTTGAGATCTCCAAAATTGAGCTTCAGCTGAATGCTACGAAAATTTACTTTTTGGCAGAAGAGTTTGCAGTTTATATGATACATTTACTGTTTTACAAAATTTGGATATATAAAATGATTTTCACAATAATTAGAGTCAGCTCAATTCAAAAAATGGTAGGAACAGTTTTCTCTAATTAAAAGTGATTAAACATCTTTATGGTTATCTACCTTTTCCAATTCTACAATGAGCATGTGTTACTTCTACAACTCAGGAGGAAAAAATTACAAAGAAACAACCATGAAAGAAAGGGCACATAACAGGAGGGAGAAATAGGAGAGAACTTTGGGGCCTCAGTGTTTGGAAGGAGCCTCTTCTGCCATTTGCCCTGTGGCTCTTGAAGTCCCTCCCCACCTTATAAGTTAAGCCCTACACAACTCTCTGATGTCAGATCAAAGCACTACAGAGCACTGTGGGCTAGACAGCTAAACAATTACATGTGGTGATTTCTGAAAATAACAAGCACATCAAGCACATATCATTTTCCTTTAACAAAAACATTTTATTTAAGCGAAAAAACAGAACTTGACACCCACCACTAAGTCCTCCCCTAAGACCCTGCCATAGCTCTAGCTCTTGCTATGTAAACAAGTGTCTCTCAGTAGCAGACATGCAGCAGTATGTAGATCACATGACACACAGAAATGGACAGGATTGGTTTACTTTATGAGCTGAAGCTCTGAAACCTCAGAAGAGTTCCAAAGTTTCTTCCTGAAGAACATGACCTAGGGCTGACACAAGTTGATGTGAACAGTGAATATGATAATACCACAAAGGCATGGTTGGGATATTTATTTGTTCGCTAAAGCAGTGGCACCCAACTGTGGCTGCACATAGAATCACTGGGGGTGGGGGTGGGGGGCAAATTTTTAAAAATACCTGCTGTCTCCTAACCTAAAACACCAGGATTTGGTTATGTAATCTTGGGCAAGTCACCCCTTTCACTGTGAGTCTCAGCTTCTTCACCTGCAAAGTCACCTTAATAAAACCTGCCCTATCTGCCTCAAAAGATGTTGTGAAACAATTCACGAGTGTTATGAAAACATTGGTTATGTTTAAGTTCTTTAACCATGTTCCTTCTAAACAAAGGCTCCTTTTCATAAAAAGGACAGGCACTGCTAGAATATATTTGATGACCACGAAATAGAAGGAGGTTATCTAGCACCTACAGGAACTGAGCCTCATGACTTTGGACTCAGTAGGGCCTACTAATGCAATGACTGAAGGGTTTGGCCTCATGGTTATGGCTGAATCGGCCAATCTGGAAATACCACAGTGTTCTCTTGAGTCAGCGTGCACTCAAATCTGGGTGTTATTTGAGAAACAAACAGTAAAGTATCCCAGCAGATGTCGTGAAACAGTAAAAGTTGACTTAAGGAAAGTTGGGGCAAAAGGGTCATTTGTAAAAAAACATGAGAACTTTACAGATAAATGATCAAGTGCTGGGGGTACGTGTGTTCGTGTGTGTGTGTGTGTGTGTGTGTGTGTTTATTCCCAAACTCTGACTTTGAGATCCTTTCCCACTAGAAGATTGATGCGGAATACAGAAAGGTCCATTTTCTAGTTCTGGTTCTGTCCTTAACTACCTGCGTGACCTAAACGAATCCTTTTACTTCTATAGGCCTCAGGTGTAATTTGAGTGGACCTTAATAGAAATTTCCTGTTTCCATCCAGTCCTAAAACTCTATGGCTTGAATCACAATTTCTTTTTTTTGTGTGTGTGTGTTGTTTTTCGTGACCGGCACTCAGCCAGTGAGTGCACTGGTCATTCCTATATAGGATCCGAACCCGCGGCGGGAGTGTCGCCGCGCTCCCAGCGCCGCACGTTACCGAGTGCGCCACGGGCTCGGCCCTTGAATCACAATTTCATCTGACCATTTTAATAGTTATTTAAGATGTTCATTGTAGCTACTTTTATGATATTGTTAGTCAATCCAATGAATGATTTGACCAGAACCCTTTGTCGAGAAATTAGCCACCTATTCTGTCATTGTTTCTGAGGGAAAATATGAGCCGTTCTTCAACTACTGTAGTGGATAGACTGTATATTACAGGTTGTAGCCTGTCAGTCAACATACATCTGTGGAGGAGCTGCCCATGCTGTAGGGGTGGTTCCTGGGAAAGGTTGAAGCCTCTTTGTGTACCCATTATTAACCAAAATTAACCTAAGATAAGTTCAACAATGCTCCAAGCACACCACTAGCAGGTGTAGGGGTAGGTGGGAAAACACACACTGTTGATTTTTTCTCTATTCTTAGCAACAATAAACACAGAAGACCAACTTCTGTGATCAGATGTGTGGGGACTTCTCCCCACTGGCAAGTAAGCCAACAGTTCTTCAGCAAGCACCAACGAGGTGTCCACCAATTCAATTCTGACTCTATTTACCTGTGAGAGCATCAGATCCCACAGGTTGAGGGCTCAGTCCCCAAGACTGCCCCCACTTTAGATGTTAGTCACAAGTTCAGGCCTTCGGAACTTCTGACCAGCAAGCTATAAAGCAGGGTTCCCACAACCTCTGCCTTGGGTTTGATTAGTTTGCTTGAGTGGCTCACAGAATGCAGGGAACACGTACTTATGTTTAGTGGCTTACTGTAAAGGGTCTTACAAAGGATACTGATGGAGCGATGCATAGGGATAGGTATGGGTAAGGTGCACGGAGCTTCCATGCCCTCCCCGGGCGCCACCCTCCAGAACCTCCATGTGTTCAGCTGTCCGGAAGCTCCCTGAGCCCCGTGCTCTTGGGTTTTTACGGAGGTTTCTTTAGTAGGCATGACTGATGAAATCATTGGCCACTTGTGATCAACTTAGTCTTCAGCCCCTCCCCTCTCTCTGGAGGTTCCTCACCTTGGTCTTTGCTGTGACCAGCCCCCACTGAAGCTACCTAGGGGCTGCCAGCCATCATTAGCATACGAAAAGATTCCTATCACTTTGGAGATTCTAAGAATTCCAGGAGTTGTGTGTCAGGAGACAGGAATGAAGAACAAATACATATTTTCACAATATCAGCAAGTGATGCAGAAGGAGTAGATATCCCTGCCTGACATCAGAGAGCTAGCATACCGGTGCTGTCTCTTCCCTTCACGGTTAGATGAAAGATGTGACTCAGGAAGACTTAGGTAAACCCCAGTACCTCAAAGTCCATGTGCTTGGGTGAAAATGGACAATATGGTCACCGATAACATGAAGTGCTTCACACAATCCCAAGCCAGGCTGCCACAGTTACCATAGTGCTTCTGCAACTATGAGTCACTCAGCAAACCCACCACAAATCATTTTAATTGTAGATCAGCTTCCCCAAGCTACCCAGCTCCCTACACCACTTCCCTTTTATCAACAAGAGGGATACATAGTCTAGAAAAATTCCTTGGGAAAAATGCATTAATTCAGCAAGTATTTTTGAATGCCTACAATGTGTTAGGCACTGTTCTGGGCACTAGGCATACAGCTGTAAACTACACAAACATCTTTCATGAAGTGTGCATTCTGGTTAGATAGAGGCTAACACACATGCTTTTCAGATTCTTCTGCATACCTTTTAAACATACTCCAGCTCGCCATGATCTTTCTTAAAATGTGGCATCCCAAAACTAAGCAAAAACTCCATCCAAGTATTCTAAAATGGAACCAGACTTCCAAATCATGACAGCACAGTATATTTTTAACATCTCTATTGATCTCTGTTAAAGTAAGAGGACTGGATGTATTTTACTTATTTTGTTGGCTTGATTTATAACTCTTAAATATTTACACCTGTGATATGGGGCCTCCCATACTCTGTACTCTGGTCTGAGGCCCCACCATCATTAGGGTCGATGTGTTGATGGAAGAGGGTTGCTCCCCACAGAATTAGTTTCTTACTCTAATCAACGTCAGTAGGTTTAAGTCCAATCATCATCAATGTCAGCAGATTTAAGTCCAATTTTCTCCAACAAATCAGCAAAATTGTATAACTTTTCTTAGGTACTTTCTGTTACAAACAAAAAACAGAGACCTATGCACATTAGCTGAAGCAAGGGAGCATTCAGTATAAGGATTCGCGTGGTATAAGGTAGAGTTCTTGGGACTTCAAGAATAGAAACCATCTGGGCCTTGCAGAGGGGCAAAGTGGATCCAAACAGCTGCCCCAAGACACTGAGGACCTCAGTGGTAGGGACCATCATGCTGGTGCCCTGGCGTTACATGACTCTAAGCTGCTGCTTCTGGGGTGCATCTTCTACCTGGATTCTTCTAAGTTGGATCTTTTCTCTGCCTCACTTCTTCTAATTCGTGACTTGGCTTGCTCATAGGGGCTCCTGCACCCCTCTAAGCATGTGCTCAGCATTCCCCTATGCTGCCATCTGCCTGATTTGCTGCATATTCTTCAGTTCAAAATTTCAAGGACAAAAATCTAAGTGTATCTTTTTGCCCCTATTAAGGAAAACCTGTTCATCCCAGGCCAAATTGTAGCCAGTTTCCTTGTCTAACTAATACATTTGATGGGGCATGATTGATGGACTGCCTGTTCTTCGGATAGGTGAGCTCCCCATCCAGTCAGCTATTGCTGGAGGGGATCCTGTAGCAGAAACTGTGGCTGCCGAGGGTTGGCCCACTGGCAGGGCCTGTGGGAGGGGCAGGGTTCCTTAGAAGTGGCTGTGATTGTCCAGTACGGCAGCTGCAGTGAGTCTTGGCAGGCTCCCTAACATATTTCCTACATGGTCTTCAAGAAAAGTTTGTCTTCTGATTAACCATGATATACCACCATAGCATATCCCTATTAGTAGAACCCTAACCACCAGTATATATTTCTTCTGTAAGGATTATTAAATTAGCTATCATCAATGGTTCTTCCTCATTTCTCTGAGGTGCATGGGATAATGCTTCTTCCTCGAGAGGTACAT
This sequence comes from Cynocephalus volans, assembly GCF_027409185.1. Classification (NCBI taxonomy): domain Eukaryota; kingdom Metazoa; phylum Chordata; class Mammalia; order Dermoptera; family Cynocephalidae; genus Cynocephalus; species Cynocephalus volans. The sequence continues at coordinate 30,520,632 of NC_084464.1, forward strand.
AATTCACTTTCAGTGGTGTCTGCACCCCACTTAGTGGGGGGCCAGGAAAGGTCTAGAAAGACACTAGTGAAGTGGTGATGGTTTGGTTCCTGGGATCCTGAGCTAGACTTGCTACAGTGGAGATTTAAGAATCTCAACCAAGGTCTTTAGAAGATGCCAAGGAAAAAGACTGAGAAAGCCAAGTCCAGAGGGCAGAACAAGGTCAAAAACAGGAGACAATCCATAGACTAGGAATTGGGCGAACCTGGAACAGATGGAGGGCGAAGAGAGAACTGCTGAGGCAGGAGCCCAAGTGTCCGCATTGGCTTTTATGGACTCACCAGGTGCTGCACGGTGAATGTTCTGGAAGAGCCTGTTTTTGTTTTTGTTTCCTTCTGCCATTGTGCCTGTTCACATTCTTTTGTCTCAGTCCCTGAAAGTCATTCCAACTCCCCTCCATCATCTGGGAGCCTTTTACTTTCTGCAGGGATTATTTGCTCCTGCCTATCTCGAAACTCTCCAAACTCTTTAATAACCTGAGGTTCACTGTGACAAGTCTCAAGCCCTTTAACCAGTTTGCTTTGAAGAATACAGTCTGGAAGACGAATTTTGTATCCGCCTTACAGGTCACTGAAACTATTCCCTCAGCGTGGGTGTACTTGGAGATGAAGAAGAAAAGCAACCTTTGTTTCTTCCCCGGGGAAACTCTGCTCCTGTGTTATGCCATTCCTGGGAAGAGCTGCTTTATGTACATTTTATGTTGCATATCCTGCCCCTCCCCCCTCTCCCAAGCCTGACAGTCTACCAAGGAGAGGTATAAGAGTCAACAGTCAGCTGTTAACATATGTCTGATCCACTCCCCCATCGTCTCACAGACTTGCCCCTGATTCTGTGGGGTAATCCCACAGTAACAAGCAATAGCTTGTTCACATACCTCCACGTGTGTTACATATTCCACTCCTTCACTATGAGAGCTGTCTGAAAAAGACATAAACACAGCTTTAAAGTCATAGATGATGCTATTGATAATTCCAAAGAGAAAATCTCTTGAATTGGCTCAACTGACTCTAAGATCATTAAAATGTTGTTCCTAAGGAAAACGTTTTAAGATCAGCCCGCAGTTGCCCTACTTGCAAATGACCAAGTCTGAACTCACATCTCTACCTGGAACAACTTTTCTTCTTACACACTCAGAATACCTGCGAACACCAATCTAGGGGTGACCGCTAAGGGTGGGGTATGTGTGTGTGTGTCCCTGGAATTCCTATTTGGAATGCATTTACAAACCGTGGTCCAGGGTACCAAAAATCTTACTGTTAGTGGTGCTATATGATGGAAGCATTGAAAGCAAGAATTGGTTTCTGTGGGTTGGTATGCGAGCCAGGCTCTTACTTTTAACTCCAAAGGACAAACTTACAGTCCTTTCAAACATATCTTACTCATAATTTGGGGGCTGTCTCCAGTATATACATTATATCTATTAAAACTTTGTATAACAGAATACTTTTTTGTTGATAAATCATCAGTTATTCCCTAAAGCAAACTCTCACCTCTCAAAAGGAACATTTTCTCTTTGAGAAAATATTCCTGCTGCTTTTGAGGTGCTGGTTATTTGGAACTACTTCAACAGCCCTAAACTCTAAGATGTTTGCACTAGCCAAAAACATACGACTTATAAAGAACTGGCCACTTGACCTGAAATCTCTACCTACTCATTTACTCAATTGAAACATGAGGTGGGCGTTATCTTGGTCAAAGCTACTTCAATTCAAGAAGTATTTAAGTGTTTATTAGTGGCCTAAAATGATCAGGAAAACTCTTGTGTCCTTTGAGCAGTGTTTGCACAAACACATGGGACAAATTTAAATTGCACAGAGAAAACCCCCATCCTAAAGTGCTCCAGGCTACCATCCATATAAAATGGCAAGCAAAACCATTTCTGCCATGAACCTATTGTGGTGACTTATCTCCTTAAGAACATAAACATGTAATGGGTATTATCTGTCCCTCTGACACTAGTATGTCGAGTGTTCTGCAGTAGTTTGGAACTGACACCAACACAGGCCTTTCTCAACCAACCAATCAAGTGGTATTTCTTGAATGCCCAGAGTGGAGGAGATACAGGTACTAAAGACACGTTTAATGTGAAGTAATGCAAATGTTATTAGCAATTCTGCAATGTGTATTTTAAAACAACATGTTGTACAAAATAAATATATGCCATTTTTATTTGTCAATTGAAAATAAATAAATTTTTAAAAAGAAAAAATAAAAATAAAGACACGTTTACCTTTTTAATAAGCAGTTCAATTGTTTTTCTTATTCACGTAATTAGGATCAACAGTAATTTCACCTAATGTACCGTCAGAGGAGTTGCAACTGAGCTAAACTGACACTCACCACAAAATCCTTTTGCTCCTAAACTCGGCTCCTTGCTTAGTGTATCTAATGAAAATAATTAACTACTTGTAAAGAGTACACATAGGAACAATATACGCTCACAATATTTTTCTCACATCTGTTATCTTATTTGAAAAAAAGGGGTTTTGGAGTCAGAATTGAGTTCAAATTTTAACTGTCATAGTAAGTAAGTGTGTCCTTGGGGAAGTCACTTAAGCTCTCTAGGTCTCAGTTTTCTCATCTCTAAAATGAGAAATTTTTAGAATAATAAAAATTAACTCACTGGGTAGTAAGAATTAAATGAGCTAATATTTAAAAATTTCTTAGCCTAGGAAGTATGCATTCAGTAAATGGTAGATTTAATTATTATTTTTTAATAATTGCCCCAACCTTTGTTAGGTGGGCAGTTATAATTATCCTTGCCTGCCTGGATGGGATTAAGTGACTTATCCAGGGTTAAACAATTCATTAGTGGCAGCACCAGGGCTTCTGATTCCAGGCCTCAGGATCCCTGCCACATCCTATCACCCCCAGTCAACTTTATAGACTTTTACAGAATGGGATGCAGTATCCAGCACAAGAAGAGAATTCTCCTTGGTGAAAGTCAGAGCCACAGGATGGAAAAGACCATGAGTGACCATGGGCCTCACTACTGGAAACTCCTCAGGTTTTCCTAAGCACAGGATAGATGGACCAGAGTTATCTGCAACAATCACATTCCCCTGGTGATCAAAGGTCACGGCAGAGGCAGTTATTTTGGAGGGGAAGAAGAGGCTCAGCCCAAAGGTATCCACCTGGCCGATAAGCTGCATACCTGAGCTAAACACCTTCACCCTGGTGCTGCAGGCCTCAGTCCCCAGAGCCAGGGGGTGCTCTAGGACTGCAACAGCCCCTGTGAGCCAGGACACGGCCACCCCTCGGGGATTGCACAGATGAGCTTGCAACTTTTCAGTCCTCCGAAGGACCCCTTCCGGGAAGTCGACTTCCAGGAGGTGCAGGGACCCTGCTTCCGCATCAGTTACCAAAACCCCATTCTGAGGGGTGGTCTCTACACCCCAAGGTAAGGAGAACTGGCCTCCAATGACGAGCTTGATCTGGCCAAAAAAATCAAACGCTTTGATGGAGCGGTCGCCAGCGTCAGTGACAATCACGTGACAGTCGCTGGTTACGGTGACATCCAGTGGGTACTTAATATCTTGGGCAGCGTCCCCCTTCTCTCCAAACTGATGCGCACAGCCTCCCCCGGAGTCAAAGATCTTGACCCTCCTCCTGCCGTCGTGCACCACCACGACCCGCCCGGTCTTGGGACACAGCGCCAGCCCGGTGGGGTTGACCAGGGTCCCCCAGCCGCCGAAGGAGTGGTGGCAAGTGAGGGCCCCGGGCCCGCAGGGGACGGCGCGGTGGGCGGCCGGGGACGGGCGAAGCGCAGAACCCAGGAGCTCCAGCAGGTGCAGCACCGGCAGGCAGTCGCTGGTGTCGCAGCCCCGGCAGGCTCGCCGGCAGAAAGGGCACTCTAGGGCCAGCGTCCGCGGGTGCGCCAGGGCAGCCACGCAGGCCAGGCAGACCACGTGGCCGCAGGGCAGGTTGCGCGGGCGCCGCTGCTGCCGGTGGCCGAACCTCTCAAAGCACACCTTGCACTCCAGCAGGCTGGTCTCGGCCTCGCGCACCAGCTCCCGCAGCGCCGGCCCGCCCACCGGGGCCTCGGCCCCCATGGCACGGTCCTGGGAGCTCCCTCCGCGCCTCCCCGGGTCACGGTCACGGTCACGGTCACGGTCACGGGGCGGGGCGTCCGCCCTGACGTCAAGCGCAGCGGGCCGCGACCTGCTGCCCCCTGGTGGGCGAGCGCGGCACCGTTTACGCAGGGCCTGATCTGGACGTTCGCGCGTTGTGCAGACCTGCAGTCTTCACCAAAGTCACGGGTAGATTATCCTCCACAGATGAGGAAACACACCTATTGAGGACACGGGGGTTGCTCTCTGTTACTAGTGTGTTATTAGTGTGTAAGTGCTAGAGCAAGAACTGGAACCCAGTCTTCCAACGCTGGTGCCCCGCAGTGTTTCCAGTCCGCAGCGCTGGGCGCCAGGGCTGGCCGGACGTAAAACCTGGTCCTTTAGCTCATGATCCTTGTGATCTGACTGGGAAAACACAGACACAAGAGGGAAGTTGAACTCCAAGGAGGTGGTGAGGCAGGTGATCCTTTTTTAATCCTTTGCTGCCCACTGCGGGGTAACTAGTAGTACTGCACCATCAGTTCAGCTCTGGGATTGCAGCCCAACCCAGGTGCCCGGCCCTGCCTCAGAAGCAGGAAAAAACAGGCGTTTAGAGAGGTAAACCAGAGAAAGCGGCGATAAACCTGACATATTTAAGAATGTTCATAGTAATCGCTCTACTGCCTGGTAGTTAGACAGTATAGTACTGGAAAGTCTTGTGGCACATGATATATCTACTCTAATGATTTACTGATATCTACCCTAAGGATTTATTGTAAAGAATCTAATGGGAAATTTGCAGCATGGAAATATACCTTTATGGCATTTAATTGTGAGTTAAGGTTTTCTCAATTACACAAAGCTTCAGAACTAAAAAACATTTAGGGTAGAGTCTTTCACAACTGAGGATCCCCACATCTTAGCTGGGCATCCTTTGCAATCATTTTCTTCATCGGTTGCTGCCTCCCTGTGGAATTAGCCACGGTTTCTATTCCAGCATTTCTGTCAACCCAGGCTAGCACTCTCTCCCTTAGCCCTTGTCCTTTTTGTACTTTACCAAGTCCATGGAGTCCAATTTACATTTTTATACATTCTTAGCATTGTGCTTTATCTTCATCCCTCTTTCTTCTGCTCCTGTCTCTGAAGAGATAAACTAAGTTCTGGGCGAGCAGGGACCACATCTGGTTTTGCTCCGTGCAGTATCTCCAGTGCCCAGCACATGCCTGAGACACAGCGGGAGCTCAACAGATATTTTTTAAATGAATAAATGAATGAATACTTAAAAGTATTCTACTTACAGGCAGCCAACTGAAATGTTTATGCCTTTTCTTTCATGGATCTCTGTTATTGTTGGGAAAATAGCATTTAACTATTGATTGGTTGATTGATGAAAGAAATGCCTTGAGTCTAACTCTAACATTTTGAGTTTCCTACAGCTGTACTTTCCTCTCCCATGGCTGAGCCTCCATGGATTTCCTCTGTGTCCAATACTCCTCCCTTAGAGGATTTTGGAGTACCATACCCATCTTTTCCTACTTTTGCCTAGAACAAGCTCTGAGAGTCGTGGGGTCAAAGGACTTGAAGAGTAGAACTGCTGATTTCTGAAGTGGTCAGTGGGTGACCTATGTGCAAAGTACCACACTGCAGTGGGAGAAACATGGCAACCCAGCTCAGAACGGCTGTAGAGAGCAGAGAGTGCAAGGGGAACAAACAGAGGCATCTTGGGGAGAAGGGGGGAGTCCGTGCTTAGGCAGGTGAGCTCCTGGTTGTACAAGTATAGCAAGATGTGCCAGACACAGGCAGTTTAGAAGGAACAAGTCCGATAATAGAGTTACATCCCAGGCTGTACCTGATGATGAAAGGAAGAGGAGCAAGTCCCATAGAATAGAATCATCTCAATCAGGGAAAGCTGCACACCGTTTTCTAAGAGAAGGAGCAAAACCAGTAGGCGCTTTAGCATGGACTTGTGAGCCCATGGTAGCAAAACACTCGCTGCTTTTGCCAACCTGAATCCTTCCTGGGTTGGTCAATTTTGTGTTCCAGGCCAGCCTCAGGGTACCTCCTCACCAGGCACATACTGTGAGGTTCCTTGGATTCTGGCGTGGCTTTGTTACCGTTTCCAGCTTTGCCATCCCCCAGGGCATCTTGTCTTCCCAGTGGCCACTCCGACCACCACTCTAATTTTTTAACTCATGCCCATGTACTTGGCTTCTTAGGGGTAAGGGTTTTGTGGGGAGAGAAACCATGATTTAGTTTTGATTTTTTTTTTGAGTATCTACAGAAAAATGAGTTGGAGATGTGTGATTGGAAATGGGCATCTGGAGATTTGAATGATTCTCAGATTTAACATGAGAATGTTTCTCTGGGTGCATCCTTGGTCTTTTTCTCTTCTCTTTCCACCTGCTCTCACCAAGCAATGTCATCTTCATTTACTCATCGTTTCAATGACCACATATAAGCTGACAGCTCCCTGCCTGTACCCCTAAGACAGCCTTACCATGCTGTATCATAATGTTCAATGCTCAGTCCCCACCACTATAACCTATGATTCCTGAGAGCAGGACTCTGTCTTCAATCAGTAAATCTTCATCTCCTAGTACACCCAATAGTACTTGCATTTGATGAATGAATGCAGACTCTAATAGCAGAGGAAAGATTAAATAATTATGGTATTGCCATATGACAGAACATTATACAACTATTAAAAAATCTAGTTTTTAAAAAAATATTTAGGGACATGGGAAAAGGTCTAATGAAATAGAGGCGAAGATATTAGAGATTCAATACTGTATCTATAATATAATCATAACTGTAAATACACACACATAAGAGCAGACAAAAAGATAAGAAAATACCACCATCTAACCAATAATTATCTCTAGTGATAGGATTTAGTTGCTTTTGTTTTTCTTTTTTCAGACTTTCCTGTACTTCCCAAATTTTCAATAAGAAAGTATTTTTATTATCATTTAAATATAAATAAATGTTCATGTTTTATGGTGTATTTTATTTCTAAATACTTGCCTTGATTATCCTCCTTCTATCTGCTGTTGAGAATTACCATCAATAGTGAAACAAGTTTCTATTCATACCCACTGGTTAGGGACCACAGACTTTCAGATATATATTTTTAGTTCACACATTAAAGGCACACATAATTAATAAATCTGGGACATGACAATTTATACAGACTAGCAGTGACTACGCTTAAGGTACTTACAAGGGTACTTCAAAAAGTTCATGGAATGATTCATATTATCTTTTCATTCTATTTTCCATGAACTTTTTGAAGTACCCTCATATATGGAATTTTATCCTATCTTCATTAACTTAGCTGCTCTGGTCAATTTGTAATGTTTTGTAAGAAATAAAGCACATCGGATAAGAAGTGATGGAAACTCAGAGCAGTATTGAAGAAGTATAAACTCAAAGGATTAAAGATAATTTTCATTTTTAGAAAGAATTAAGTAGAAATCTTCCTTTGAAAGATACTTAAGGAGTGCATGCCATATACATGTATACATAGGTGCATAAACACATCTAAGTTGCTCTCTCATTAAAATAAGACAATGATAGGTATGCACTGCAGTTGTGAATGGGTAAATTACTTAAATTAATATCCCTGTGGGTTCGATTTCTATTTGTCACTTCATGCTGCCCAGGAGTCCCTTTTCATCTGGGAGCTCTCACAGGTACATCTTTCAGGTCACCTTCTGTGGGCCCCATACCATTACGCCTTTCTGGAACCAAATCTCTGGCTAACCAGAAGTAGGTGTTAAAGCTTTGGTCATATTCCTTCGTGGTTTTCTTTCTACATTCACTCAAATAGACTGATTATTACATTCGTTTCTTGTTTCATCCTGTCTGCTACTGATAGTATTAAGACTGTCTATGCTACTGTGTTTATGCCTGCTGTGTAGGCAGGGCAAGGCATTCAATAAATCACTGTATGCACGGCACAGAGGCTCAGGTATTCTATTATTTAAATTACAAAATTATTCAGATCCTGAACCAGCCAGCCACCAAAACCAAAACAAAACAAAAAAATAAATTACAAAATTAAATAAAAGGCATTTTTGGAAAATCCTGAAAACAAATTGTTCTAAAGTAATTTGTATGTAGCCTCCATCTTGAGACTTTTTAAAAAGTCAGTATTTCCCCAACAGAGACACGTATCACACAAAACAACTGACCACATAAGGATATCTCATTCGTGTAATATAAGACTCTTTGGGTGAAAGTTACAGAAACCAACTCTAACCAGTACAAGAGAAGCGGACTCTATCAGCACATGGACAACGACTGTTCTTCCCCAGCTAGGGCAGTTGGGCTTCAAGGAGGAAAGTGGAGACTGAGCACATCTGTGGCCTCTCTCGGGTTCTCATTTCTGCTTCTTTTTCTGCAGATCAGCATTCTCTGTTTCTCAGATCATCTATGGAATGTGGCTGCCCCATAGCTCCTGGGTTTGCATGTTACAGTTTCACCCTTTAAGCAGCCAACTTGCCTTTCCATCTCTCAAGTCCAAAAATCTCTGAAAAGAATCAGATTAGTCCAGCTTGAGTCAGTTGTACATTCTTGTCCATTCAACTGGCTACAGAGGTGGAGTCAAATAGTTGTGTCTTCTGGAAGCCCACACTGCGGACTGGAGTCAGTTCTCAGAGAAGCAAGAATCGTTGTGAGCAAGGGAGACACTCCAAGTCAATAGCCTTAAAAGTGTACTAGAGTAAGATGAATGGCAGAAAGCATGAAGGGCAGCAGTTCCTAAATGTGGCCCAAGGGGACAGGGATAACTCTGACCTTTTAAGGAAGTTTACGCAGAGTTTTATGCTTAGGGCACATCTCTGGGGAGAGTACCCATAGCTTTCATTAATATCAAATGGGTCCCAAATCCTCCCATTAACAACCTTTAACCCTGTGTGTGTACATGCACACAGAGAACTAAGTAAACTTAGTTTTTTATAGTACATACTGTCCTATTAATATGACCTAAAAAATCTAAACTACTTAGCTATTAGATAGTGTGGGGTTAGAAAAGAAGGTCTGATTTGACAAAGTGTGATTGTTTTTTTTTTTTGTCTTTTTGTGACCGGCCGCACCGCCCTCAGCCAGTGAGCGCACCGACCATCCTTACATAGGATCCGAACCCGTGGTGGGAGCACTACCGCGCTCCCAGCGCCGCACTCTCCCGAGTGCGCCACGGGGCCGGCCCAACAAAGTGTGATTGTTAATGAAAAACCAAAACATTCTGAATCTGAACTTTCATAATGAACAGCCACGAACCCAGTCCTAAGTACATTATACTTCATAAGCCTTAATCACTGAAACAAGATTAAATGAGAAAAAACAAAAAAACTGCCAAACTCAGAAAAAACATTTTTTTTTCTTTTTAATTTATTCTTGCAGTTTGGGAAAAATTTTGTTCCTTATAGCTTTATTTAATTAAAATTTTCTATTTGTTCTTTTATTCTGTTACATATAAAATTACGTATGGAGAAAACATGTAAAAAGGGGTGCTAGGATTTGAGTATAAGACGAGGGTTTACAGTAAAAGCTAGTATTTTATGTAACTTTTTGGATCACCCTGAATTTAAGTACTAAATTTCTTCAATGGTTCTAAATTTCATGAAGGATGTCAGGTTTTTCTATGTCTATTATATTTTTTTTAGGATATATGCATTGAATTTTTCTTTTATTTTTTAATTATACAAGGAATACCATGTAAAAAATTCTTGCAATCTGTAAGTGAAACACACAGGTACAATCTTTCACTCCCAATCATACTCTCCTTTCCAAAGATGCTACCTTAACATTTTAGTATGTATTTTTTCCCCAAGGAGTTATATGCATTTTGAGCAAAGATCTATGACATGATTTATGAACAGTTTAAAAAATTAATCCATTATATTTTCAGACTTTAGCATAATTTTCAATTGCTCAGAAACATGTTGATGTTACTTGATTTTATTGACATCTCATTTACTTTTCTGTAAGGAGATATAACTTCTCAAAAAAGTAGTCAATTCCCCAACTTTTATGTCGTTCTTCAAAAGCATCAACATTCTCAAGACAATAAATATTGCATATTGTACCTGAAACAAGAAGAAAAGGTTACAAGTTAAAACATTATGAAGAATGACATCAGGGATTCTTCTAAAAATACTTCAAATGATTTTTATTTTGTTTTATTTTTTATTTTTATTGAATCAAAATTGATTATACATATTTTTGGGGTTCAACATTGAGATATGTTGATCAAATCAATATTACTAATATATACTTTGTTACAAATTGTAATTATTCTTTATGCCCCTTGTCCAATCCCTCCCCATCCCCCTTTCTCTCCCCCCTCCCCCCCAATCACCCTAGATTTCTTCTCTCCTTCTGAAAGAATAATGGTTACTCTGTTGATTTGTTGCCTAGATGATCAGTCCAATGCTGACAGGTGTGATCAGGTCCCCCAATACTATCACAGACCAGATGTTTCTTCCGTTACTATGAAATGGGTTCTGTGGAGACAGACATCCTCCTTTCTTTATCTCTGCTGGTGACTCTCCTTGTGTCATCTCACTCCAATGGCTGGCATCTAGCCGCCTTCATGGCGGCCATGGTTATCGTGGTGGCTGTGGTGGGCCACCCACATGGAGGAGATGTTTTTAGCCTGCTCTGCGGTGCTGGCAGTGTGCCTGGTTGTGGAGAGCGTCTGATCCCTGGTTCCATGCCTCAGGTCCCTGAGTGGGTCCCGAGGTGCTAGCACAGTGTGCCTGGTTGTGGGAGGGGGGTCCAGTCCCCAGCTCCTTACCCTGGGTCCCTAGGCAGGCCCTGAGGCACTGGAGCAGTGTGCCTGGTTGTTGGATGGGGGTCTGGTCCCCTTCTCCATTCCCTGGGTTCCAGGGTAGGCCTCAAGGTGCTGGCACAGGGTGCCTGGTTGTGGGAGGGGGTCCAGTCCCTGGCTCCATACCCTGGATCCACAGGCGGGCCCCTAAACGCTGGCACAAGGTGCCTGGTTGTGGGAGGGGGGGGTCTGGTCCCCTTCTCCATACCCCAGGTCCCCAAGTGGGCCCTAAGGCACTGGCACAGTGTGCCTGGTTTTGGGAGGCAGGTTCAGTCTCCTTCTCCATGCCCCAGGTCCCAGCGCAGGCCCTGAGGCACTGGTGTGGTAAGCCTTGTTGTGGGAGGGGGGTCCAGTGCCCTTCTCCATGCCCCAGGTCCCCTGGTGGGCCCTGAGGTGCTGGTGTGGTGAGCCTGGTTGTGGGAGGAGGGTCCAGTCCCATTCTTCATGCCTTGGGTCCCTGGGTGGTCCCTGAGGCACTGTTACGGCATGCCTAGTTGTGGAAGGGGGGTCTGGTCCCTGGTTGTTAGCTCTGGGTCCCTGGGAAGGTCTCTGGGCATTGGTGGTATGCCTGTATGTGGGAGTGGGGTCCAGTCCTTGGCGTCAATCCTTGGGGTCCTGGGTGGGGCCCCAAGGTGCTGGCAGTGTGTGTGGTTGTGGGTGGGGGTCCTGCCCCTGGCTCCAAGCCTCATGTCCCCTCGTGGGCCCCAAGGCATTCATGGTGTGCCTGGGCCGGAACTAAGTTTTTGTCCTTTGCTTGCTTCTAACCCAGGGGAACTTCCTGTGGGAACCAGTACTTGAGCTATGTGGTTGAGTTAAATTTCTGCTTTGCTGCTGTTTCCCTAGGGAAGACTTTTTGTGCAGCTCAGGGTTTAATGGTTGACCTTTAGGTACGTCCGTCTCTCCAGATACTCGGTGCACCTGAGTTGTGTAGAAACTCTGATCTGGTCCTGAGTTTTTTCATCAAACTGCACCCCATGCAATCTGCATTCCTGACCAGTCTCCTCTGAGTGGTCCTGTACTGACTGGGGGGTGGATCGGCTGTCCTTGCTGTATCCCAGTGTTCTCCTGGTGGGCCCGTCTCCCCCACTGCCTGTGCTCCAAACACTTCCCATGGGATGGGCTGTGTGCCGGTCCCTTGTGATGACTCAACGGCCTCTAAGTGGCTCCCCTTTTTCAGCTGTTCTGGCTCCTTGCTCCTGCGTGGGTCCACGGGAACCCTGTTAGTGGTCTTGCTGTCCTGGGGGCCATCAAAGTCCTCTTCTCCCTGCTGCTGCCAAATGATTCTATCTAAAGGGCACAGCTGCGGCTTCTGCTGGCTCCTGCTCCATGCGCTCCAGCATTAAAGCAGCTGTGGGCCAAAATGCTGAGAGCAGTTTTTTCTTTCTCTCTTCATGGTTTTGCCCACCTTCATGAGTTCCATAGGTCTCTCCTCCTCTTCCTCTGAGCTCCAGTGGCCCCAAGCTTGGCTGAGTTTACATTTTTATAGTTATAAATTTGTTGATTTGTGGGAGAGAGTGATGCTGGGGACCGTCTATTCCTCCATCTTGACTGGAAGACCTTCAAATGATTTTAAAAACAATATGTACTGAAGATTTTTCTCTTCTTTTTAATGAAAATGGGGAAATGCTAAGGATAAACTTTTTCACCTCTGAATTGTTACTATCACCTGTAACTCCCAAAAGCAAAAATAAATATGCAATCTCGCTAAGCATATAGCTAAAGTCATATTACAGAGATTGGTTCCTTTTCTAGGATAAAACAGTCTTCAATAAAATGGTCTCTACATTCAAAATTGTATAGACATTTAGATACTAATAGTTTACTAACAGCTCAAAACAGTTAACTGTGGACTTTATTTTAAAAGTTATAGAATGAGTCTGTAACTTACCGAACAACCTTTTAATTTCAGCATCTGGAACATAAAATGGTGGGCCTAAGTAAAAGAGAAATGTGAAAAATAATTTCCATAGATCTCCTAATTCTAAGGAGAAATAAACTCTCAGGGCCTATTTCTCAGCTTATTTCCGATGACCTAGGTATACTTATTCTATATGCAACTTAATTATCCAAATAGGTGAAGATGTGGCATGTTCTTATAATTGTCTGTCTGCAAATCTCATACCAAAGAAGTAAACTGGCTTCCTGAGAGGATGGCGATGTTACCTGCCTATCTCCAGCTTAGAAGAGATGGCCAAGCCAGCCACGGGATTTCAGAACGGTGAAATCAGAGTAGAATCCATTAGAAAATTCCTCTTGGGTATCCTTCATCTTCTGGGGTATTGATTTTCCACTGTTGATTGACTCCTGCACTCACCCACATTCTGTATGCTCCTCCCGCTCTGCTGCGGTACACTGACTTTGTAAGGAACCTTAGGCTCTGCCCCTTCTGAGAGCAGAAGTGTTCTGAGCCTCACTGCCAGACAGAGCTTGCTGTGTTTTTTTCCCACAGGGGAAAAAAAAAAAAAGAGGCCTTCCTTAGGCCTCCTGTTCATGAATGGAATTTAAATCAGATTAGCAGAGCTAACTTCTGCCTCTGTTAATTTCTATTTCCAACTGATTGTCTCAGACTTAATTAGGGTCACTAGGTCTCATCTTTTAATGAGTTTTTAAGACCTGATTTATTCAAATAGAAAGAAAACACTAGCATATGTAAATATTTATAAAACAAGGCATTTTAAAAAAGGCTCAATTAAAAATCAGAAAGGGGATTCTTAAATTGAAAATCAATGTATTTTGTTTTTACTTCTTGAAAATAAAATCTAGCCATGACAAAGGTTAAGTTTCAATCAATGTTCAAATGCATTGAGTCCAGAAGAAAACGTCCCTTTCACAAATTCAAAACAGAGTGATTAAAGGCTGGTTGGTTGAGCACAGTTGGTTAGAGCACAGTGTTGTAACACCAAGGTCGAGTGTTCAGAGCCCCATACTGGCCAGCTGCCACCCCCCCCCCCAAAGAATGCAATAGATAAATTATAAAATTTCAGAAATTAAAACAAAGCAATAGGTTAGGGTTCTTCCTGCACAACTCCTACCTCCCCATGTTCCACCTCTCCTCCCGTCCCCCTACGAGGGTATATTTGGGTGTGTATGCACAGCATCTGTCTAGCACATCCACCACCATGGATGAAATGGATCTGCAATATCCAGAGCAGGGTAATCAAATTTCTCCTTCTTCCTAATCAAGGGCTCTTTGATATCCCTTTGATGTCAGGATCCTCTATTTACCCCCTCTTCTATAGTTTGAGCTATGAGTGCTGAACAAAATGGGAAAAAAAATATAAGAAAAACTCGTACAGAGTGGGAAGAGAAAAAAATGTTTACACTTCCCATTAGTGAAAAATAAGACTTATCTTCATGTATACAACACATGTATACAAGCAGTATGCTTCCTATGAGATAAATCAGAAGAAAATAATCCTTATCTATGTCCTAGAATTAAATCAGGAAAGTAGGCCACTAGAAAAAGAATAAAAAATCTTACCTGCATGTTTAGTTGGGTCATAAGAAACAACAGACACGAGATAGTGAAACCCTTTTCTCAGCAGGGACAACACTGTATCTGCATAGCTGAAAAGAACACAAGAAGGTATACATTACATTTTTCTACATGGGTGAAGGCTGGAGGGGACAAGAGGCAGGGAAGGAAGCCAGCATTTACTTTCATCGACATTACAACCGGGGCTGGTTGGTCAGAGCATGACCCTGTAACACCAAAGTCAAGGGTTTGGTTCCCGTGTTGGCCAACCGCCAAAAAAAGAAAAAAAAAAATTGAAAAAAAAAAAAAAAAAAAGACATTACAACAACCACATGAAGTTGATTCTCATTTTTTCTTTTTCCTTTTGGCTAGTCAAGTGAAGCAGTGGGAGTAGACAAGGAACGAAGAAATCTGTAGCTGGTTGTGATCAATTCACCACCTCTGGACCAGCCTGATCCTCATTTTAAAAGCGAGAATGGGTTCAGCCAGTTATACGTGCTGCCTAAGCTGGGAAACGGTAAAAATGGCAATCAAATTGCGTTCTGCTTTCAGAGCTGGTCAGACCAGAAGGCATCATGTAAGGGCAGCAGAAACTCCTTCCAGCCTGATGTGGTACTCGGGGCCTGCTGACCTTGGACACGAACGTCCTGAAGGACTGCATGCTACTGTGTGCTCAGGGCAGTGGCTCCCAGACCAGGCTGGCTACCAAAATCACCTGGGCACTTGCTGGAGGAAAAGATGCTTGAGCTCCATCCCCACAGACTGATTTAGTAGGTTTGCTGTGGGGCCTGGGATGCTGCAGTTTAACAAATATCCTGAGTGACTGTGACTTCTCCAGTGGCACATAGAAGAGAGTTAAACCACAATCCCTTCCCTCTATTTAGCTGGAGAAAGACAAGACTACCAAGCAGGCAAAAAGTCAAGGTAGTATGAAATTCAAGTTCTAGAAGTGCGGCATAAACCATGAGAGCTGTTGGAACTGTCCTTCTCAGTAGGTGCCTCAGGGAGCAGGTGACACTCCTTCCCAGCCATGTCTGACTGGCATGCCCTAATGGGACCCAGGGCTGGGCCTGGTATGGAGTGATGAGATGGACTAATCAGATGACTACACTGGGAAACTGAGTTAAGAAACCCAAAGAGTGGCTGCCAGTTTGCTGCAGTCATTGTACTGAAGGCCGGGGCTTCTGTGCTGAGTGGTGGCTGGAGTTGAGGCAGCTGAGGCTTGTGAGCAAGTCAGATATTTGGGAATAGAAATGGAGGAAGCAGAGGAAGCTGAGTGGTCAAGGTAGGAGGGCAGAGGGGACACATGCAGAGAGATGGAGAGGCGGTGAGGGACAGGCAGAGACGGACAGGCTTCCCTGCTCAGAGGGAGGGGTCCTGGCTCTTGGCGCTCCAGTTTCCACAGAGCCTGGCTGTACTGTGATCCGAGTCCAGAGTTCTCTGAGAAATCAGGGAGGCTGTACACTGTGGGCATTAGGAGTGTGGACTCCGAGATGCCTGAGCTCAAACCCCAGCTCCTCTGCTTACTGGCCATGTAAGCTTGACAAATTCATAATTTCTGCGTGCCTCAGGTTCCTCACCTGTAAAATGGGGCTAAGACTAGTAACTATCTCACAAGTTGCAGTGAGAATTCAATGAGCTAACACATATAAAGTGCTTACAACATTGCCTGATACATAAATGATAATTGCTCAGGGTTAGCTACCATTATTCCCTTCTGCATCCTTGACAGAAGCTCCCCAAAGAGCTGGCTCCAGTGGATCGTTCTTCCTTGCAAATTTCTGAGCAGAAACCTTTCCGTCTTAACTTTCTGATTCTTGTTTTTAAGAAGAGGCAAGAAGAAACCTGCTGTCCCCATGAAGATGGTCAGTCAGACTAGTTTGTCAGCATTTCCTAGGACTGACAAACTTCACTCTTCTTGGAATGTGAACTTTCTCTCTCAATCTCAAAACATTCAGAAAAATGAGAGAGGTGTGCCCCTCTGATTTCTGTTAGGCAAGAGGCTCAAGAGTCACAGCAGAAAACACATCAGTACTTGACAATGTGCAATCTAAGCAGAAAGACACCCAGTACTCACAATAGTACTGAGATGAAATACTGACATAATAAGATCAGTGAGAACATATCTTTTTGTTGCTTCAAAGTAAGTAGTTATCCTGGTAACAAAGGCCAACATGTTCTCAGGTGTGCTTGGGGCTGTGACACCACACACACACACACACACACACACACACACACACACACACACACACACACACACACACACACACACACACACACACACACACACACACACACACACACACACACACACACACACACACACACACACACACACACACACACACACACACACACACACACACACACACACACACACACTGTGAATGAAACAGCTCAGAATCTACTTGGATGGCCTTTATCTAAGGACAGATGAGGTGGTGTTGGTTGGTAGGAAACAGTGTATTTTCTTTGGTTTAAATCCAGTTTGCTTTCATTCATTCATTCAAGAACTACTTATGAAGCTCCTACTGTGTGCTAAGTATATACTATGCTAGATGTTAGGGAACTAACTATACACAGTGTATGTGGTCTGCCTTTGGTCTGTGCTTGGGGACTTCCAGTTTGCTCTCCACTGCCTTGTGGACTTTACCATGTACACCAAAGTCCCCAGAGGGACTAACCTCATAGCAAAGATGAACAGCCTCAGGGAGTGGGAAACACCTACAAATTTAAACATTTAGCAGAACTGAGTTTAGTATACAAATGTGGTGCTTTATGGAGACAAAGAGTTCTCAGGTGATACTTTGATAAAGGACACTGATTTCACATGGGAAATGCAAAGTAGACACTGGAAATGTGATGTGGATGTGTGGGAGAAAGAACAGAGCTGACAATATAAAAATCATAGGGACAAATATTACGTACAATTTGTTTAGTTATTTCCCCAACCTCTGGTGCATATATGTGTATATATATTTAAAAATATATATACACACACGCACATATTTAGAACATAGTAGGAACTTAAAAAATACGCCTATTTGTTGAATTACTGAGTGAAAGTAACAAGAGAATTGATCATTAAAGGATTGAATATAAGATAGAAAAGCAAAAGGCTGAGGATGGTCAGTCCCTTAGGGAATGATGACTTTCAGGCATGTGAATCTCAACTCTGTCACATACTGGCTGCCTACTTTGGACACATAACTTAATCTCTTTGACCTTAGTTTCCTCATCTGTATAATGGAATAATGCTAGCATATACCTTGCAGGATTGTTCTGTGAATTAAAAGTATTAATCCATGTAAAGTATTTCAAACAATGCCTGGCACATGCCAAGCATCCAGCAAGTGTTACCCAGGAACATCGGTGGAGGTGGTGATGAGGGTGTTAGTAGAAATATTCCAGTTTTAGGGCCGGCCCGTGGCTCACTCGGTAGAGTGCGGTGCTGATAACACCAAGGCCACGGGTTCGGATCCTATATAGGGATGGCCGGTTTGCTCACTGGCTGAGCGTGATGCTGACAACACCAAGCCAAGGGTTGAGATCCCCTTACCGGTCACCTTTAAAAAAAAAAAAAAAAAAGAAATATTCCAGTTTTGCGGAGGAATGACTGAGGCTTTCAGAAGTTGGGCCGAGCCCATGGCGCACTCAGGAGAGTGCAGCACTGGGAGCGTGGCGACGCTCCCGCCGCGGGTTCGGATCCTATATGGGAATGGCCAGTGCACTCACTGGCTGAGTGCTGGTCATGAAAAAGACCAAAAAAAAAAAAAAAAAAGAAGTTGGGTACTTTGACCAAGACAACACAGCTTGGAAGTGTCAGAGCCACACGTCTTGTACTCAGGTCCCTATAGCCAAATTTTTAGACAAAGCTGGTATTGAATTTAAGTCTTTTAATTCTAAATACAATAAGCTATCTCAAGTTGTTGAAAGTCTAGCTAATTTCCTGGAACCCAGAAAAAGTACAGTATACCAAGAAAAGAAGGCTTAAAAAAAAGAAATAAAAAAGGAAAAACCAACATAATTTAAAAACCATATTACTTACCATTTGCGGTCCCTTGGATTAACAGCAACTAATGCTCCTCTGTCCCAAATCCTGTCAAATTTGCCAATATTTGTTCTACCAGAAAGAGAGAAAAAAAAAAAAAATGCAACATTTTAGGTAAGAAAATTCAAATCTTTAACATGACAGTGTTCCTCATGGTGCATGTTAGTACTTCAATCATCAAGAAATTGGGATCTCATGTCTGCTTTTCCTCATGGAGTCTACAGGGATATGTTGGCCTGGGTGTGGGGAACTGTCCATCTCCTAATAGTTTTAGGAGCCTGTGGCAGCAGTCTCCTCATTCTGTTTTGACTTGGGAGCAAAAAGGGGGAACAAAAGACAGTGTGTGACAACTCTGCTCCTAGCTCCTGGCTCAGGTTATCAGGGACTTTCAGGAGGTGGGATCCCGCCTCCCTTGCACCTTGCAATTCATTTCTTTTACAGGCCCAGGTGCAAGGTGGAAGATACTGTCTTATTCTTCTCTCCTTTCCCCTACCTGCCTAGGGTCATAATACTGTTTTCCATAGTTTGGGAGCTATTTAAGGACAAACATATTAAGTGTACAGACATCTAGGCTGTGATGAAAATAACTGCAGAACAGAGACCCATATCAGTGCTTTATGGATGCTACACAAGTGGATGCGAGTGATGAAAAGACCCCTACCCCCATGCCGGCACTGCCTCGCAAGCACTGAAGTTTTTAAAGGTTCAGATGCAGTATTCACTCCTACCTGGGAAGATCAAAAATGCTGCAACAGTACAATGAAATATTCCCCGAATGACTCTGTAATGACACAATGAAAAAAAAATTTTTTGCACTTAATTAGGAGATACTTGAATGGTTAAGGCAAGAAAGGAGGGCCCAAGCAAACCAAAAGTGGTAGAAAGAGAATGCTTATGAGAAATAATTAAAGTAAACAATTTAATGGCACTTTAATGGCACCTCATTTTTTTCTTCTAAAACCAGTGTGGGGTTCTTTTTGGTCAATTGGAAGATGAAAATCACAGAGAGGGTAACTCTGAAGATCAGTTAGATATACTTTGTTTCAGAGCTTGTTAAAATTCTAGCATTGTTTACTTGAGCAGAGTACTGATATTCTGATGCTGCTAAAGATAAATCCACAGGTCAATCAGTTACCCAGCAGGCTGATATGCAATGGTCAGATATTTTCAATTATTCAGGAAAAGAGCAGTTGTACTACTCCCTGCTTTTTGCTCATTCATTCAGCTGATGAGCATTTATTTACTGAGCACCTAGTGGATAGAACTACCCTGAGTTCTAGACAGTGGGTGTGCATTTGAAACAGTCTCCGATCGCACTGAGGACAGCCTGGAGCAGAGAGGCATGGGCACAGAGAAATATTATAACATGGAATGGCCCGTACTGTGATGGCTGTGTGCCCAAGAACTATTGCAACACACAACACAGAGCAGGGGACTGTCTGGGAGCCTTGGGGAAGGCTGAACAAGAAATGGCTTCCGAAAGGGTGCATCGGTGTACCTGCTGACATTACAGGGGGTGGACTGGGGGTATACACTAGGGGGAGTAACATGACACAATTTGAGAAGTCTGGGAGCTGGGGGTAGGGATGAAGGGCAGAGTAGGATAGCTGCATCAGGACAGGCTGAATTTTATTCTGAGATGTGGCGTATACACAGGTTTACAAGTAGAAGAGGGAGGGTCTGTGAAGACCAGCCCAGAAGCCCTGTGGGGGTCAGCCCAGAGATAAGTGGGCTTGCAGGCAGGGAGAACAGCCAGCAGATCTCAAATCAGGCTGCAGACTGAAATTGCTGGGCAGCTTTAAGTGGCACTGATGCTTGGCTTCACCCCTAAAAGATTCTGATTTAATGGCCTGAGGTAAGACCTTAGCATCGGGAATTTTTTAAAGATCCACAGATGATTTCAAATGTGCAGCCAGGGCTGGGAACCAACGTTCCAGAGGAGGGTGGAAAGCAGGACTAGCCTCTTTGGACTCAGTAAACTCCTGGAATTCTTAGATGATTTGAGAATGGGGTGGGAGGAAGCTGTAAAATAAAGTACTATCAAACCTCCTACTGATCTGAGCAATTAATTTCAGTATTTAGAAAAGAGTACTTTGTGAGAGACTACATGCACATATGGACGATGCACAGACCATATATGACAAAAGAACTCTGACCCACAACCTCTGCAGCAACCAGCCTGGAGAGCCAAACCACAACCTCTGCAGCGATTTGGTCAGTGACCACCAGCTTCCCAAATTTTTACCACTACCCCCTTCTAACTCAGGGCCAGCCACAGAAAGCCAAATATGCTCCCTAAACCAACCACATAGAATGCCCCACTTCCAGCTGCCCCCCTTGGGCTCCCCTACACCTGCAGCCTTCGCTGTTTTCCACTATTCAGCTCCCCATACCTCTGCCTGCCTTTGAGTCTCTGCCAAACCCAAGTGGCTGACTCCCTCTGAACAAACAGCCTCTGCTTGTTCTCATTTGTGTGGTATTTATTTTTTGGTACATTGGTGGTGAAGCAGTTCCACTGGATGCTTCTGGTCATAAGTTGAAGGCAACTCTCAAATTTATCATTTCCAGCCCAAACACCACCCTGTGCTTCAGAGACATAAAACCCTTGCCATTCCACAGGTCCCTTACGCTCATCACCTCTAAAACAAAACTCACTTTCTCTGCTCTTCGACTTGCTTCTCCTTTATTCCCCACCATCCGACCAGTCACCTGAGATGGAAGTATGAACTTGTCACACCCTTGGTCCTTAGTCAGTCATGTAATCCTGCTGGTCTGACATCACACATTGCCTTAGTTCACATTATGTGCCCTATATGCCCCTGTCACACTCTTTGCTCTGCCCTTCATGATCTCTCTCCTGGGTCACTGTCCACAATCTCCTGTCCGGTCTCTCTCCTTCAAACTACCTCCCATGAGGCCCTAACGGTGATTTATCTCAAAAGGAAATCTGGTTGTGCCTGCTCCTATATAACACCCTACTGTGCAGGATGAAGTCCTAGCTTCCCGGGGCATCTGAGACCATGGACCTACACCCCTGTTCTTTGTCCCCGTGCTGCAGGAAGCACCCTCAGGGTGGGCTCAGTGACTCTCCTGTCTGTTCTCATAATACCCTATGTCGTTATGCTTCACTCCATGTACTACAGATAACTTTGTCCCTGTTTCTCTTCTCTCCCAGGCTAAGTTATTCCTTAGGGTAGGGACTGTGTTATCTTTATCTCTCCAGTGTCTTACGTAGGGACTGGCACAAAATAGGTTCTCAGAAAATGCCTGTTAATAAAAACAAAACAAAACTAAAAACTAAAAACAGGAGAACAAAGAGGGTTTGACCTCAGCTTTTACATACAGTATATGTATATCTATATGTATCTATTTAGCTAGCTATCATTTATCCTCTATATTTTAAAGCCCTAGCTCCTTACATTATCTAATGTCCAGGTAAATCTGTGATAGCGAGCAGCCATCTGACATTTGTATAGTGTCTTCATTCACATATGCAGAGGAAAACCTTTTTTGTGGGGGTGTGGAAACAATTATTTACCAAAACCAAAACGAACCTTAAATACTTTGGCACCAGGAATTCCAGTGATTGGTTCTTCTGAGTAAGAAAGATTCTGCTCCATGAAAAATTCCCGTATCCCAAGTTCACTGATTTCCACACCAACTACACTGTGTCCTAGGTCTGCAAACCTGCATAAAATTATATTTTTACACTTAAATTTTTATTTTAAATTCAGTACTAAATAAAGGTGTATACCCAAATAAACATATATTTTCCTTAATTTTAAGGGATTTATATGAATCCAGGTTCATGGGGTTTCATAGAATATGTAGGAAAGTGGATCTATATATTCTTAAAACTTGTTTTATATGAAATTCTGAAATATTGATTTATATGACCTTAGGAAAAAATTAAAAATTCAAAAAATTACATCTTAAAGAATTGATTTAACACAAATGGACTTGACTAGAGGAAATGCTTTTCAACTTCCCTAAATCAGTGCTGTCTATTACAATTTTCTGCAATAATGGAAATGCCTATATTTGTGCTGTCCAATATAGTAGCCATTAACCACATGAGCTATTGAGCTCTTGGGATGTGGCTAGTGTGACCAAGGAATTGAATTTTAAATTTTATTTAGTTTAAATTTAAATAGCCACATGTGGCTAGTAGCTACCATATTGAAGCGCAAAGCTCTAGAACATTAGTATCCATTTCTATAATAATCTGGTAATTTTAATTTATTTACAATAAAAACTATCTAAGATTTTATTTTATTACCATTGGAAAATAACTAATATTTTCCTGGTAAGCTTTATAATTAGAGAATTCAGTCTTGGGATGTTGGAATGGTACTAATGGCACAAATACCTAAGCAAAATAATGATTTTATGTCAAATTAAATAAAACCATAGTTCTGCTATAGTATAACATATGCTTTCCTTATAATCACTGCAGTATGCAAAATCATGCAACAAAAATCACAAGGCTGTTGCAGAAAGTGGGGGCTAGGGTGTATTAAAAAACTTTGTCAGTGCCACATTAAAAACAAAAACGGTGGGAAAAGAAGGAGAGAAAAACCAGGAACCTAATAATAACAGTTTTACACATGTGAAATGGTTAAGAAATAGATAAGTACTGCAAAATGGTTCTTTACTCTGAAGAAGACCTAAAGTTCCAATACTCAGTAAACTGGGTGTTGAATGGGCTGCATTTTGTAAGTTACTGTGAAATGGTAGAAGGAAGGTTACTGAAAATCAAACGGAAAGCTATAAACACCAGCTGTGGGTGGGAGAGGCTCATAGCACCTGGAATAAAATGAAGTAGCAGGGAGAGGTTTGAAGTATGTGTACGTGTGCATTTTGTCTTTTCATACACAGCTTAGTTCAGCTGGGCATAGTTTTCTGTTTTCACCTAAGGTTTCTTGAAGACAAAATCACACATAAGCCAATGCAAAATTCACTTCATGCTCAGATTGTTCCATAATATATCAGTTAAGTGAGAACAAAATTCAAATTTTCAAAACAAGAGGTAAAGCAGGACTGATTGTACCTATTATCTACACAAGAGTACACACTTGCAACGTGGGCAGAGCATGAACGTCTATGGTTCTAAAATGAAACATATTAATAACTTGTCTTTCATATTTCTTAGGAAATTTGGAAGCTAACATAAAGGCAGTATTTTTTTATTCTGTACACAGTTTTTGAAGTTACAAAATGTAAACAAAAAGTTATTCAAATTGGCTGCATTTATTTTTATTTCCCATTCGCACAGGGAAAAATGAACCATAGCCTGCTATAGACTGGCAATAAAAACAAACATTTCATTTTAACGCTATTTGAGGTTAGTTCATGGTCAGTTTATCTATTCAAACCTGATGTCTGCATAGATCTCAATATAAAGATTAGTTACAAACATGAAAATCTTCTAATAACTTAACATGCAATTACATAGCTCAGTTCTGATATTTTTATTATGAATGATTTTAGATCCAAAATGCTCAACAATCACTTTTAACTGGCTATTTCATCCTATTGTTTTCCTAATGTTGCCTCAAAACCTTTCATAGAGCTATATTTATGACAGCACTGTAAGACAATCCACTTACGGAGTTAATATTTCTCTTGTAGGTAGTTTCCAAAGTAACTCTCTCTTCTGGTTTAATGAGTTGGGTAAGATAGAGGTTTAATAGTACAGTTTAAAACTTCTCAATTTCATGGCCACATTTGAATCTTAAACCATAGCAGCCATTTAACAAACACTCTCAACTACAAGTTCACAGAGTGTGGGCTGGTTGCAAAATTTCCACCACCTCTGCTTGAGAATCAACTCCATATGTATGCTCTGTGGGTCAGTCATCAATATTTACATAGGGAACAGGGCATTTTTAAGTTACTATATTTCACATATAATAACCTTTTTCACGCATCCTTTTTACTTTTCTGCTTAATGATCAAAGTTCTCAAGATTCAAACTTATAAATGAATTCATGTCTTGCCAGGTATGATTGAGTCTGTACATTATCATTACAACAGAGCTCTGTATAGAGAATGATTTTGAGATGTGTGACTTTAGGCTAACCAAAATAACAGTGGCTTGTTAATTAATGTGAATTCTCTTCACAGAGAATTACTCACAAGGGATACCTTCTTCATCATTGGTTTTACAACAGTCACTCATGATAACAAAAACTCCTATGTGCCCATAGCGGGAGGGGAGAGTTGAACTGAACTGTGGACTATAAACACTGTCCTGTAAAATGTTGTAATTCATTTTGGATTTTTCTGTCCGCCCTCATTTCAAAGATTTAAAATTAACTTAGCTAAATTCTTCAGCCACCTACAAAAACTAAACCACGTGCAAAGATCCAGGAGATGTAAGAGGAAAGCCTGGTTTTTCTCCCCCATTGGTTCCAAATGAATTTTTTCTTTAAAACTAAATACGGAAAGACTATGTCACATCTATTTCTTCGAGAATATTATCTCCAACTGTGTACCGATCACTAATAGTCTACTAAAGTTAAAGAATCCCTGTGCATTTCCTGAGAATGGAATTTTTTTTTTTTTTTTTTTTTAAAAGATGACCGGTAAGGGGATCTTAACCCTTGGCTTGGTGTTGTCAGCACCACGCTCAGCCAGTGAGCGAACCGGCCATCTGTATATGGGATCCGAACCCGGGGCCTTGGTGTTATCAGCACCGCACTCTCCCGAGTGAGCCACGGGCCGGCCCAAGAATGGAATTTTTAAACCTACATCCTATTAAATATTCACCCGAAGAATTCCTCATGGAGATGAGACTGTGTTAGTGCTTACGTACTCATACCATTTCATCTCAACTGCTTTTCCACAAAGAGGAAAAAATACCCTCAGTCCACTCTCGCCTTTAAGAAAAGTATCCAAATGCTTCTTTAATAGCCTGGGGAGAAAAAAAAAAGTTTTTTTTTTTATTTAGCCCAATGCACAGAGGAAAGGAGTATAACTGTATGATACTAAGTACTTTTCATTTATTATCTCACTGAATACTCCCAACTACCTTAGCAAGTAGGTAATATTACAATCTCTTGCTCAGTCACACAGCTAGTTACTAATAAACCTAACTTACACCTGGGGCATTCCTGATTAGTAATTAAAAATGAAAAATTATTTTTTCCTTGATATGTTTTGTAAATTTGTTATTAATTCTCCAAATATATACTTTTTTTTTTTTTTTTTTGGTCAGGGGGGAAGGGAGCCTCTGAACCCAAGAATTTATAATATTTGTTTTATGGCAAATTTTCAAGACATGTACTTGGGTCTCAGAAGTAGTTCTGAAAAATTTAACTCTTGTAATTAATTCCTTCTCTAGAGATGTGGCTCTTCTCAGGCCATCCACACAACGGAGGTAACTCATACAGTGTTTCTAGGATGATGTCCCAACTGCCACTCAGTGTGCAAATGTGATGATGATAATAATGATGATGATGATGTCATTTCCGAGGAAGTTTGGGTGGCTGCCTAGAACAAGGAATGTCTATAATGACCATTTTACCCAGTAATGGCCCCATGATTTATTGCTGCTGCTTTGAAGACTACTACTACTAATACATTGCTCACCATCCTAGCTCACTTACTAAATTCTCTCAACTTCTCTTCTTCCACCATATAGGTAATGCTTTGACACCTGAACACATGCTACTGGAAAACAAAGTGAGAACACCACCACTTTTCAGTATAAAGAGATGTAAGCGTAAGTGTTGCTTGAGCATCTGCTGTACGAATAAACACTCATGACCATACACAGATGCTGCAGGAGATTAAAAAAAGACATACTTCATACATCTAAGATGCCTTCAATTGCAATTAACACCATTATTTATATACTGTGGGAAGAGAAAACACTGCCAATTAAACTATGACATGCCATAGGTGCATTCTGATTTCAGAGATGTGAAAATATGAAAAAATAAAAACATGCATGTAAAAATCAGTCAAATAATGTGTCTCTATATTACTATATCTATTTGAAAGTCAGGTTCTCAGAAGTCATTTCTCTGATATATATCAAACATTTCTTACGGATGTCCTTGCTCCTTATGAAATCCAATTTTGTGGTTCACCCACTTGTCTTGCCATTCTTCCAGAGTTAGTGCTTGGTTTTTCTGTACCTCAGTATCAGGGCACTCTTCAATATCAAGTAGAGTTCTTGTATCATTCATAGTTTTGTAGACCCCTTTGTCTCACAAGTAGATGTCTCCAATGCCTAAATGGAAAATATTTGCAATGTTGTTATTTAAGGGCATTATAATTCTATTGATGAATGTTTTAGTCCATTTTGTGTTGCTATAACAGAAATACCTGAGACTGGGTAATTTATAAAGAAAGTGGTTTATTTGGCTTACGATTCTGGGATAGCTGCAGCTGGCATGTGCCTCAGGCTGCTTCTATTCACGGTGGAAAGTGGCAGGGAGCCAGCGGGTACAAGCAGATCACATGACGAGAAGAAGCAAGAGAGAGAGAGAAGGTGCCAGGGTTTTTTTTAAGCAACGAGCTCTCGCAGGAACTAATAGAGCAAGAACTCACTCATTAATCCCCCTCCCCCAGGGAGAGCATTAATCCATTCATGAGGGATCCTCCCCGATGACTCAATCAGTTTCCAACACTGCCACACTGGGGATCAAATTTCCACATGAGGTTTGGAGGGGACAACACATCCAAACTCCATCAATGAACTAAATGAAAACCAACGATCCTTAGCAGTATGATTTTGAAAAAATATTTCAACATCCAAATAAAAACCATACAAAAAATAACGTTTGAATTCGAGTCTGGTGGTAGAGGCATACCTCTTATTATACATTAGGAAAGATGTTTAAATAAATTAAATTATATTGTAACATTAAAGTAAAAAGGTAAAGTAATTAAGTTAAAAAACGGGAGGGGACAAAATTAAACAGCATTTCAGAGTTTATAACTTTTGTAAGCTTTGAATTTTTTTTAGCATCTTACACTCTAATTTTGAAAATTTATTTCAATATTTACTTCTATCAATGTTATAAAATGAGGGGACTTCAAAAGGTTCATGGAAAGATTCATATTATCTTTTTAATTCTATTTTTCCATAACTTTTTGAAGTACCCTCGTAATACAGTTTAAAGAGTTCAACAGGGCTGAGCCCATGGCGCACTCGGGAGAGTGCGGTGCTGGGAGCGCAGTGACGCTCCCGCCGCGGGTTCGGATCCTATATAGGAATGGCCAGTGCACTCACTGGCTGAGTGCCGGTCACGAAAAAGACAAAAAAATAAAAAAATAAAGAGTTCAACAGATTTGAATTCACTGAACTTATTTGAACTCAGAGCAGTGCTCATTGCCAATGAGACAGGCAAACATCTTTAACTCTTTTAGCTGAGTCTAGAAATCCACCTCTATATCTCAAATTAGAATGCTTGTTTTGTATCTTCTTGATTTCTCATTTCTAGGTAGTATCTACAATTTAAGCATTTAGCTCTCTTTTAACTTTGCAACACACACACGACATCTTTCCAATACAGTCGTAGCATACTTTGGATTAAATATTTGGGGTGCAAATTATTATGACTAAGTAAATACTACTGGCAGCTAAGCCACATAGTATTCATGATTACTTTTCATTTTCTATACAACTTTTTAATTCTGTAGTTAATTACTGTCTCGCTTTCTTATTTATGGAATTTCTATGTACTTGTTACTAAATCAACTCTAAGCTCTGCCCATTGTCCCTATCTCCTCTCTATATACCCTCAATCTCTTTAATCATCAGATATCCTATCAGTATCATCTTTTTGGAGAAGGCTCTCTTGGAGACTTCTTACCTGGTTGCTCTCTACTGGTACACAACTAGCATTCTGGGATCTCTCTTGATCATCATCCTGGAGTTTTCTTTCTTGTCATTTGCTGAACCTCCTATTTCCTTTTTCCCATGGTGGTTTTTTTTTTTTTTTTTTTTTTGCTTTGTTCACCACCCTTATATCGGTAAAGTACAAATTCCAGTGGATTCCTGAGAAAGGGCGTATGGGAGGCATTAACCTATTCATGATGGATCTACCCCCACTACTCAAACTCCCTTCCACTAGGCTCCCTGTAGTGGGGAGCAGCATCCCAAGGCAGGCGCAGGGCAGCTGCCACTGGCTGAATCTGTCCCCAAAGACCTCTGGGCCTGTGATGGAAGGGGTGGCCTGGAAGATCTTTGAAATGCCTTAGGGGCTATTCTGCCACTGTCTTTGCTGTTAGCACCTTGCTGCTTTCTAGTCACACCAATGTCTTTAGCAACCACTCCCTCTACCGCACCCTTGAATTATTCTCCAGAAAATGCTTTCATTCTCAACCACACAGCCAGGCTGTGGATCTTCCAAATCTTCAAGTTCTGCTTCCCTTTTAACTATAAATTCCATCTTTAGGTCATTCCTGTCTTCACTCATTTTACTATGTTCACTTAAAAGCAACACCTTCAATATTTTGCATAAAAATTTCTCCCACCAAATATTCCAGTTCATCCCCTTAAGTTTCACCTTCTGTAGCCCTTGGGCATGGACACAATGCAGCTGAGTACTATGTAACAAAGGTGACCTCTGTCCCAGTTTCTAGTAAGTTCCTCAGTTCCATCTGAGACCTCATCAGAATGGCCTGTACTCTTCCTATTTCTATCCACAGCCTGGTCACCACCACTTAACTAATCTCTAAGAGGTTCTGCCTTATCTTCAACACCCCCACCAGAATCACCCTTAATGCTCTGTTCACTGCAATCATCTTTTTCTAGCCTGCTCCTCCAAACTCTTCCAACCTCTGCCCAGTTCCAAAGCTGCCTCTACATTTTCAGGTATCTGTGTAGTAACACCCCACTCCTCAGTACCCATTTTCTGTATTAGTACGTTTTTGTGTTCTTATAGCAGAATATCTGAGACTGGGTAATTTAAAAAGAAAAGAAGTTTACTTGGCTCACAGTTCTGGGGCAGCTGCAACTGGTATGAGCCTCAGGCTGCTTCCACTCACAGCAGAAGCTGAAAAGCAGCTGGTGGGTGCAAAGAGATCACAGGGTGGCCAGAGAGGAAGCAAGAGAGAGGAAGCGGGGAGGAAAGACAGGGCCAGACTCCTTTCAACAACCCTCTCACAGAAACCAATAGAGCAAGAACTCACTCACTCTCCACCCTCCAGGGCATTAATCTATCCTTAAGGGATGCAGCCCATGATCCAAACACCTTCTACTATGCCCCATGTCTTAAAGGTTCTACCTCCCAACTCTGCCACATTTGGGAATCAGATTTCAACATGAGCTTTGGGGGAAACAAACATATCCAAACTATATCAGATTGCCTTAGTTTTTATCTTTCTACCTTTCTGTTCAGTTTTTCTTTTCTGTTATCAAGTCTCTAATTTTCACGAGCTCCTTTTTGTTCTGTGATGTTCTCTTTTTATGTTATTCTGTACTTATTTCATGGATATGTTATTTTCTCTAATTTATCTGCATAGCCTGTTACTTACAAGTTGCTTTTTCTGTTGGTTTGTTTTGGCCTCTATCTTTAAAATTAGAGACTTTCCTCAACTGCCTAGCAATTCCTATCAATTGCTCATATTTAAGAGTAGGTATCAAAAAGCTGATTAGAAGTTTAAGAATGTGGGTGAAGCTCATTGTCTATAAGTGTCACTGTAGGATGATGTGAATGGATTTCATTTGGAAACCCAGATGTTATTAGCTTTATTTTCTTTGGGCTGGTCAGACATTCCATAGACAGTTCTTCCAATTTCTGTTATAAGGATTAAGTCTTTGGGGCCACTGTTCTATACCAACATAAGAAAAGGATAGAAGTGTGTGGGTGTGTGTGTGGTGCCTGTGTTCAATTAATCTCCATATTTTCAGTATGTTACTTCTGTCCATACTGTGTACTGTATCTTCCCAATCTAGATAATCTTTGTTTTACCTTCTCCGGGGAATAAACCCCCAAAAGTCTGCTGGTGTAACAAGGGGCAGACATCAGCTTGCAAAAAAGTTGAGAAAGGGATTTGTGGATTTAGCTTTTCTGAACCAGAATTTCAAGCAATCCTCGTTTCAACCACACCCATGCATTTTGGGAAGGTACCTGTTGCTGCTAATCCCGAGCATTTGAGGATTCTGTAATAGGATTGCTCAATGGCTTTCCTCATTGCTGGTTTAGAATTCAGCTTTCTTGAATCAGCAAAATCCTTTCCCACTTCCTCTATCTGCCTTCTATATACTGAAATTGTATTGCTTTTATCTCCTCTCCTGTCCTCTGTATCTTAGTGGTCTATGGCTTTTTAGAAAGTCCTGTTATTGTTTTGGGGGAGTTTCAGGTCAGAGCAAAAGTAGGTGCATTGGTCAATATTATATCTTTATTCCATAAATTTGTATTTTCAGATAATTTTCTTATAGATTTTTTTTTTTTTTGCATGGGAAAATGCACATAAAGCGAATTGAGAAAAAAGGACATGCAAACATAACTTCTGATCCATCTGAATGTATGAGGAAAATGCCTGTCCTTTCAATGTCAACTTTGCAATATTAAGGACAAAATAACATCCTAATTCTAACATTCCCTTTAATCATTAGTGAAACTGGTTTAGTTTGGTACGTTATTATTCGCGGGTCTAATTTAATGATTTATCCATGAAATAGCAAACATCGTGTCAAAAGTGGGAATTTCAGGAAAAATTCCCCTTTTGTTGCAAAATTTGGCCTCAGTGTGTTTAGGATTTAGGGAGAAAACACAGGAACATAAATTCACTTCTCAGCAAACATTTGCTAACAAATGGCTTTTGCAAGGCCCTGATGATGTCAGGAAGTGACTTTCAGAGTTTTCTGAGAGGTCAGGGAAAATATCTGATTATAGTGGGTACAGAAAAGCAAAAGAGTTACAGTTTTACTATCCCCGTTTTAAGCCAGAAACTCTGGAACATAAACTAGAGGCTTCATAAAGCAGTTCTCTACTTAAAATAAAAGAGAAGCATAATCTTTATCATAGAGCCAGGGCAACCTAAAATTGCATAACTCTCTTCCCTTCACATAAACTTCAACTATAACAATATCATGAATGTAATTTAATCACTTAGCTGTTCTAATAACTTCTCAACGTGTACTCCACTTGTCCACCTCATTTCTGGAGAAATCAAGAGTTTCTTTTTATAACACAATAAAAGTGCACATTGCAAGCATCAGGAAAGGCAAATTTCACAAATAATTCCTACTTACATAGAGAAATTGCCGATGAAGTCCTCAGGTTGTTCTGGTCTCCTTCACCTTTTGGAAAAAAATGTTCCTGCTTTAGTTTTCTTTCTAAATTTCGTTAAATTGAAGAGTAACTTTCCTAAGCTGCACAAATCTTAAGAGTATGGCTCAGTGAATCTTTTACAAATGCACCACCACAGAGCAAGAGAGAGAATATTTACAGCACCCCCGTTTCCCCGTCCTGAGAGCATCACTCACTATTCTGGCAGTACTTCACTTTTCTTAAAAATCACTAAGACACAACAATGCTTTGCGGTCTCTTTAAATCATGGACTCAGAAAGGTCATTCATTGCTTGACCTCGTTATTCCCATTCCCCTCTTCTGCCCCTTGAACCCCACTTCAGGGCTCGAATTCCTGGACTGTCCACGCTTGTCAGGACCCCCCACTCCGGAGAATCCTATCACAGGCTCACATACTTCTAGCATGGTTCCAAGTCTCCCCCGTACCCTCTCTGCGCTCCGGGGAGCCTACCTCACCTTCAGCGGGTTGCCAGCCACTGCCACTGCCGTCGCCGCGGGCTCCGGGGGCACCGCCTGTTCCCCGCGCCCCGCCCCCGGGCCCGCCCCCTCCCCGGGCGCACAGACCCCGCCCCGCTCCCCAGGCGCCGGGTTTGCGCAGCGGCGGAAATGGGCCGGGCGGGGCGAGCGCCGCCGCTGAGAGGAAGGCGGGGACCCAGCTCCTCCCTGGTCCCTCCGGCTCCTCCCACCCCGGGTCACGCCGTGACAGAGGCGGAAGCGGCGGCGGCGGCGGCGGCCGAGAGGGGGCTGCGGCTCGCGGCGCGGGTCCTGCCGTCGTGTGCGCGCGGCGCGCGGCTCCGGAGAGACGCCCGCAGCCCGGGGCGGCGCGCACCGCCTCGCCGGCGCTCCGAGGTGGGGACTCGCGACTCCGGGGTCGCGCGTGGGGGCCGGGGCGGATTTCGGGTGACAGCGCTGCACAAAGCGGCTCGGCTGGGGTGCAAGCACTGCTTCTCCCCCCGGCGCAGCGCCCCTCGCCCGGGTGGGAGGGGGGCGGGTACCTCAGGGGCTGGCTGGTACCTTCCGCTCCCGATTGGAAGGGGGTGCGGGGTGGGGATCCCTGTGTGAGGAAGGGGGAATTCCCGGGCTGGGGTGTTGTGACGACGGGGTTCCCCCGTTCGTCACGGGGTTGCGGGTCTCCTAACCCCCCTACAATGTTTCCTTTCTGTACAGCGGTGCCTTCTCCCCAAGACTCCTTGCGCCTCTGCAGCGCAAAGGTGAGCCCGGGGGGCTGTTGCTTCTCCGACTTGGGAGAAGACACGAGAAAGCTTTTCGGGAAGCGAGGCGGCCGCAGGTGGTACCCGGGGGCTGGGGTTCCCTCCTGGGGGCTGTCAGAGCTCTGTCATTCGGGCGGGTGTCTGCCGCGGGGGGAACCCCACACAGTTCGCGAGTGGGAACTCCCTCGCTTGTTCTTGCCAGCCGATCAGGTGGCGGCGAGGAGTCTGCACAGCCTTGAAGGTGTAGTGATTCTCCAGCACAGCCACCATGCATTGAGACTTGATTAGCATTGCCCAGTTGCTGGGGTAACTCCTCTGTGATTGGAGACGCGGAGGGGTCGGCCCGATTACGGTAGCTGTTAGTCAACAGTGTGGCAGCTGGCAGGTGAAAGAGGAAGGAAGAGGCAGGCCCAGCTGTAGAAAGTTGGGGTTCAGTGATCTGGAACCTCGCCAGATAGAGGCCCAGTCTTCCCCTGGGTAAAGTTGCAGGACTTCATAGACCACTACAGTTGCGGGGGTCGCCCCCCTTCCCCCCACATATATATGCACACAACTCAAGGCTTTTGCCAGTTTTGTTTTGATTTTTAATCTATTTCAGTGGAAGAAAAGTGAGAGGGAAGATTTCTTCAGGAGGTACGTGAGAAAATTACCATTAATTTTCTTCAGGCACAGAAAGTAGTCAACAAAAGACATCCAGGCAATTGGGGATTTAATATTGAATTGGATATTGAATATTGAATAATTCGATATTGAATTATTGTGCTGTATCCATATTTCTGAGAATGTAATTAGTGTGGAGTAATAAGGTTCTAGTCCTGCCTCATTTTAAGTGGCTGAAAGGGAAATTTCTGTTTCTTTTGTCTCTGAAGAAGTTTCTAGTAGTTGTCCTATTTTTAGAAATTATGCTGACTACATTATACGTTTTTATTCTAACCTGGAGTCCTTTTGGTTCATATTTGTATGACTTCTGCTTCAGAAAATTCTGGGAATTAAAGTAGAAATCTAAATGTTGATATATTCACCAAAACCCCCACTTTTTCCCCTTTCTTTTATCACATTAAAAGAAAACCAAAGCTATGAATTTAAAATTAGGAGAAAAAATGCTTCTAATATTGAACATGAAACAAATTGGTTATAAATATAGGTGTGTTTATTAATTTGAAGAATCAAGTTTGTTTTAATGACACTTTGGTCAGTATTTCTAACATATTTAAAAGCACAATAACTTTAGTCCTTCCAACTTAAAATTTTTTGGTTTTATTTTTGGGGGGTCAAACCATTTTATTGAGGGGCTTGGAGGTGGCAGGTGGAGGTTTCCTCCAGCAGGGCGGGGATCTCCCCCACCTCACAGTTGTGGAAAAAAGTACTTAAAATTTTTCCCTTCATTTCTAAACCCAAGGATCCAGCAACAGTGGAAATACAGAAATTACATTAAGTGCCAAAAAAAAGTATGGAAGCACATAACCCTCAATTGTATAATTAAAGGTGGAAATGTACTACCTTAACAACCTTCAATCAGATTTAATAATGGCTTTTATAGCTAATGTTTTCATTTCCTTTTAAACCATTTCTTGAAGTATTGTTCTTTATTGCATTAAGTACATATTTTCCGGTATACGGTTAGATTTAAATGTTTGACGTTTCTGGAAACTATGCTTTCTTTTGGGAATGTATGCATTCCTAAATGACATGGTCAGACATTGCTAGGCTGATTTCATTTATGTTCCTAAACCCCATATTAGACTTCAAATATTTTTGCGATAATACTTACATATACTATATATTTCTGTATACTATATACATATTTACATATACTATATTTGTGGTTTATTTTATGAATAATGTGGGTATATATATTATATATAAAGAGATTTATATATACATGTATATAAGAATTCATGTTTATATATACATAGGTAGAGGACAGCCTTTTGAAAATACAAATGGGGTCTAGAAAGCCTTTGAGTATAACAATTATAGGTAGATAGAACTTTTAACATTATTAGCACCTTATCCAGCAGTATAATGGATGCTGTAGAACTAAATGGTAATTTATTTAGTGTTTAAATAACTATAATGCATTTCAGAATATGTAAGGTTTATGTGTTCACAGCTAACATAATATTGGTTTTGAGAAAGTGAAGACTAAATGAAAGGAAAACTATGCAGAACACTGATGACAATCATGAAGAGATTTACCATTTGTCTGATGTATCTATGGAGGGGAGTTTGGGGGGAGATTTCTCAGTCAATGTAGATGGCAAACTGAAAGTTTTTCCACGTGATGTTAATAATTCATGGAAATACTCTTATGGAGGTTAGTATACCTCACAAATTTAAAACAATAGGATTAAAAGCTCCTCAAAGCTTTTCTCCAAGATTAAGATGTGTGGAATTTGTATTTTATAGTATTACTTTTCTACTTTCATATTCCTTATCTATAGATCCTGCTTATTTTTCATTCTGTCATTTTGTGTGTACATATATGTGTGTGTGTGTGTAGTTAATATGATCATGGGAGGAAATGAATGATAATTACAGAATTCATGTATTATTGAGGACTTACCTATGGTAAGCATTTTTCATTCCTTATGTAATTTTTTTTTTTTTGGCAGCTGGTCAGTATAGGGATCAGAACCCTTTCATTATCTAATTTAATTGAAAAAAAATCTAATAACTCAATATTTCATGGTTACTGTGCGTTATTTCTCTTGTAGATTTTGGTTCTTTAATGTTTGTTTAACCGTATTGTTATTAGACTAGTTTGAGAACTCAAGACTTTTCCAGTAGGAGATACCAGTTCTAGCTAATCCAGATTACTACTCTATTCAGTGATGACTAGACAGTGTGTATAATATTTCTTTGAATTTTACTAAGAAGGAATGAATTAGTTTTCTTTTTAAAGTGTACTAAGAGATCAAAATTCAGGAGCTGCTAGAAGATACAGCAAGATAAAGAGGAATATAACAGACAAAAATTAGGTGTTTTTCTTCATTGAATTTTACAAACAGTAGTGTAATTTGTTTATTGGTTGTTCATATGGTATGTTTCACACTTTAAATGTGCATACTACTAATGGATAATAGTTATTGAGTACTTATAATATGCCAGCTCTTTGGCTTTAAATAGGTTATTTTGTTTAATCTTCACACCAATGCTGTAGGACATTCTTCCTATGCCCATTTTATGTATGAGAACACTCAGGCTTAGAGAATTTAAGTAACTTGAAAGAGGTGACTTTATACTCAGACAGTCTAACTGCAGAGCATACACTCTTACCTACTAAACTACATAGTAAGTTTGCTCCAGGCTGTTAAAAACATTAGCAGATGCTATTATTTAATGGTTTAATTTTTTTCTGGCAGATTTTCTCGTACAATGGCAACCCCACGGGGGAGGACAAAGAAAAGAGCACCTTTTGATCATTCTCCAGACAGCCTTCCTTTGAGGAGCTCCGGTAGGCAGGTATTATTCATTTGTTTATTCGACACATCTTTTTTAAGCATGCAAGATTATTTTGATTGGGACTGGAGAATTAGAGATGAAAATACACAACTCCAGTCCTCAGGAGGCTTGCAGTCTAGTGGCGAAATTCACAATGCAACCCTAATACAGTGTGATAAAGGGATGGGAAATGGAACATAGTAGTGTATCTGGCAGAGGCAACTGCAAGTGTAAAGGCATAGAGTGTGGATTGGCATGGGGCATCCCGAGAATCCAGCTGTGTGGTTGTTTCCAGGATATGAGATTGGGGCCAGATCAGGCTTGGCTTGGCTGTCACTCATAGAAATTTGGACTTTAGCTTGTAGTTGGTTGGGTGCTGTTAGAGCGTTAATTTGTGGGGCTTTTATTTTATTTTTTTAAAGAAAAAATTCAATGATATAATTCTTTTTCTAGGTTTTTTTGTTTGTTTTTTATCTGCAATACTGAGAGAGTGTAAACACTCTAAATAAAGAAAAATATCTTAATTTGAGAATGCCTTTTGTCTATTTTGACGGTTGTCACCTTTTCCTAAGAAAGGGTCACATGAATTTTAGTTCTTTCCTCAGCTCACTGTCGTTAAAGTGCTACTTCTACGAGGGTTCTTCAAAAAGTTCATAGGAAAATAGAATGATAATATGAATGTTAAAAAGATAATATGAATGTTTCTGTGAACTTTTTGGAGTACCCTCGTGTATCTCTAGCGAGTTAGTGAGTTATTTGCACGGTGCAGTCATGAGGAAATTGCTGTATCGTCAGCTCCTAACCTACTGCCAGGATGTCATTGATCTTCTAACCTGGATGTGATTCAGTAGTAAACCTTCCACAGCCTTCACCCCTGGTCATTCTGGTGAAATCTTATCCTCAGCTGGTTCTCCCTCAGGCGAAGAAAAAAGCAACAGAGATGGCAGATGAAGATGAAGATGGTGGGTCAGAAAAGAAGTACAGGAAATGTGAAAAGGCGGGCTGTACGGCCACGTGTCCTGTGTGCTTTGCAAGTGCTTCTGAAAGGTCTGTTTAGATATTGGGTCTTGGCTTCTGAGAGCATTCTTTGTGGGAACATCATCTTTGAAGATAGTTTTCCTAAATATAGATATAGATTTTGAAAGTCGTCTAATAATAGAGATATTGCCTGGACGTTCTGTATGCACCACACTCTCCTTAATGCTCCCGTCACACTTAGCCTACTGGGAGAGACTGCACCCATGTCAACTTTGTAATACAGTGTCCTCAAATCCAACCAACCATAGCTGGGGGTCGAGCATGGGACGGGGTATAGACCACACAGTGGAGAGAACCCTTGATCTCCCTGTCCAGACCAGCATGCATGTACTTTTCCCTGTGCTGCTTTTCTCCCTCGTATAACAAACCTCCATTTCCCATATCCATACACAAGTCTCAGAAACTATGTAGCCGAGTCTGGCCCTTTTTTTTTTGAGATGACAAAAGTATGACCTTTTTTGACTTCTGGAGAAAAATCTTCAGTTAAGGCTTAAGATTCAATAAAACCTGGAAAACAAATCCCACTTTTTAAACACAAAGAGGTGGTGGTGGTCATGTTCATAGCGGCATGATTTTTCAGTCTTCTGCTGTATTATTGGCTGTTTGACAAGTTATATTTGCCAGATTGCCGCTTGATTTTCCAATTGCAGCTGGCCAGATTCATTCACTGTTCAATACTGGGCCAGATATTATTACTGGAGACCTTACTTCTCTCCTTCACACACATGCAACTTACGGCAAGTGAGCAGCATCACCGTTTCATGTCATAAAACCCCATCTTTACTCCATGGAGTCTCGTTAAGGCTCCTAAGCCCCAGGAGGGTTAGGTAGACCACAGGTCTAAGTCCCTGTAGGATGAAGATGGAAGGTCACAGGAAATGTGAAAAGGCCACTGTGCGGCCACATGTCCTGTATGCTTTGCAAGTGCTTCTGAAAGGTCCATTTAGACATCGGGTTTTGGCCTCCCGAGAGCATTCTTTGTGGGAACATCATCCTTGAAGATAGTTTTCCTAAAAATGGATATAGATACTGTGAGTCTTCTAATAATAGAGATATAACTTGGACATTCTGTATGCACCACACCCTCCTTAATGCTCCCTTTATTAATAATCTGTGTAGTAGTATCCACTCCAATTTCCTCTGTTGTTAGCTTGGGGTTGTTAGGAGTCTCAGTGGAGATAGTGCAAAATGGGCCCATAGGAGATGCTTGCTAATTTTTTTTTTTTTTTTAAGTGAAAAGAAATGTTTATTCATTACCAAAGCTACATATTTGTGCTATTTTCAGATGTGCCAAAAATGGCTATACATCCCGATGGTATCACCTCTCCTGTGGGGAACATTTCTGTAATGAGTGCTTTGACCATTACTACAGAAGGTTTGTGCACTAATTGCTTTTGAGTTTTCCATGGTGGAGGGGGCAGTGCAAAGGCAGCAGAAGGGGTTGGTTATGGCTTAGCCCTGGGCTTACTGAATTAGTTGACTGTTCCAGCCATGCCTGTGGCAACTGTAACTTTGACCAGAACTTCGATTCCATAGGTTGCATGTGTGCATGCTTTTGTGTGTACACACGCAGGACCTGAAAAATATCTGCTATATGACAGTTAATTTCTTTAGTCTGCAAGTTCTGGAAAACATAGGAGCTGTTGGTTCTCCATTTTATTGTTTTCAATTTCATTGATTTACACTCTGATTTTTATTATTTACTTTCTTCTGCTTGCTTTAGATTTGATTTTCTCTTTTCTCTCATTTCCTAACTTGGAAGCTTAAGTTATTGATTTTAGATCTTCTTTTCCAATAAATGCATTTAATGCTATAAATTTTCCTGCAGTCATTGATTTAGCTATATTCCACAAATTTTAGTAACTTTTATTTTCATTTAGTTCAAAATACTTTTTAATTTTTTTTTGCCCCTTAGATTAGTTAGAAATAAATTGTTTAATTTCCAGAATTTGGGACATCTCCAACAATTTTTCTAGTACTGATATCTAGTTTAATTCTGTAATGTTCTGAGAATGTACTTTGTATGACTTCTGTGTTTTAAATTTATCGAGGTTTGCTTGATGGCCCGTAATGGGGTGTATCTTGGTGAATGTCCCACGTGCAGTGGAGAAAAATGTGTATTCTAGTGTTGTCGTATGCAGTGGTCTGTAAATGTCAGCCAGTCAAGTCAGTTGATAGTGTGGTGCAGGTCATACACATCCTTTGATTTTATTCCCACCTGACCTTTTAATTACAAAGAGAGGTGTCTTAAAGTCTGCAATTTTAATTCTCTTGAAGTCTCCAACTATAATGCTGATTTGTCTATTTCTCCTTTCAGTTCTATAAGTTTTTACCTCATATATTTTTCACCTCAATCAATGTAGTTACATTGTGCATCTAGGATTATTATGGCTTCTCTGAAAATTGTCCCCTTTATGTAGTATCCCTTGTCCTTGTTATTCCTGATAATATTACTTGTTCAAATTAGTATGGCTACTTCAGCTGTCTTTTCATTAGTGTTAGCATGATTTACCTTTCTCCATTTCTTCACTTTTAACCTTTCTGAATTTTTGTATTTAAAGTAGGTTTCTCGTATACAGCATATAATTTTTAAAATCCCACATACAGTCTCTGTCTTTTTTTTTTTTTTTTAAAGATGACCGGTAAGGGGATCTTAACCCTTGACTTGGTGTTGTGAGCACCACGCTCAGCCAGTGAGCGAACCGGCCATCCGTATATGGGATCCGAACCCGGGGCCTTGGTGTTCTCAGCACCACACTCTCCCGAGTGAGCCACGGGCCGGCCCTCTGTCTTTTAATTTATAAGTTTAGACTACTCATGTTTGGTTTTTTTGTTGTTTTTTTGGTCGCTGGCCAGTACAGGGATCTAAACTGTTGATCTTGGTGTTACAACACTGTGTTCTAACTACCTGAGTTAACCAGCCAGCCCTCTATTCATGTTTTAAATGATTATTGATATAACTGGGTTAAAATATGTCATCTTGGGCCGGCTCCATGGCTCACTCAGGAGAGTGCGGCGCTGGTAGCGCTGAGGCCATGGGTTCGGATCCTATATAGGGGTGGCTGGTGCACTCACTGGCTGAGCATGGTGCAGACCACACTGTGCCAATGGTTGTGATCCCCTTACCGGTCCAAAAAAAAAAAAAAAAATGTCATCTTACTGTTTTCCATGTGGTGTGTTTTCCCCCCTTCTTTTTTCTAACTTTTCTGATATTAACTGAGCATTTTTATGATTGTATTTTATTTCATCTATTGATGTAATCTTTTTTTAACTGATGTAATTTTTTAAATGGCTGCCCTAGGATTTAGTATGTAACTTTAAAAATATCCTAATTTCCTCTTCAAATAATATTGTAATTAGTTTGATAGTAAAACTGGCAACCCTTCTCACTGCCTGTTTTATGGGTGCCAGTTAATAACTCTCCACCTCCCTTACAGTGAAACTTGTTAAGTCCCTTACATAAGATTTACTAACATGCGTCCTATTTTGAAAATCCGATTAACTTAACAACTTGACATATTTATTTTTATTGTTTTTCAGCCACAAGGATGGATATGACAAATATATTACCTGGAAAAAAGTATGGACTAGCAATGGCAAAACTGAGCCTAGTCCCAAAGCTTTCATGGCAGATCAACAGCTCCCTTACTGGGTAAGAAGAGTGATCTCTATTGCTCTATAAAGCATTTACAGAGCTTAAAGCAAGAGTAATGGGTGAAAATACTGATTTTTAGGAGATATTGCTTTTATTACATTTATTGTTCTTTCTGTGACTATTGAAGCAAATATTTTTTATTTTTGGAGAGAGCTTAGATAGTTGAACATCGACTCGCTAGAGACTCACTATCAGCTAGTGATAGTGATTGCTGACCTTGGTGCACATCTTTCTAATCTTTTTTTTCTGTTCTTATTTTTATGTGTTTGTTTATATACAAATCCTAATTAGATTTAAAATCATACTTGGGATATGATTTTTTGTAATTTATAGGTTTTTTTTTATTAATTTAACTTTATATTACCCTTTTTCCATTTAGTCATTCTTTGAAAATATATTTTAGTGATTGCATATGTTGTA
The DNA here is from genome assembly GCF_027409185.1 of Cynocephalus volans. NCBI lineage: Eukaryota > Metazoa > Chordata > Mammalia > Dermoptera > Cynocephalidae > Cynocephalus > Cynocephalus volans. The sequence continues at coordinate 30,562,120 of NC_084464.1, forward strand.
TAAATATACCACCATTTTATAAATGATTTGCTAATTTCTTTAACATTGTAAGTAATTCTGAGCCTCTCTGTGCACACTTAAAATTTTTTTTTAACTGATGTGAAATTTATGTAACATAAAATTAACCATTTTAAAGTGTACAGTTCATTGGCAATTAGTATATTCACAGTGTTGTGCAACCACCACCTCTATCTAATTCCAAAATATTTTCATTACCCACAAAGAAAGCTTTGTACCCTTAAGCAGTCACCCCCTAATTTTCCATCCCCCAAGTTCCTGGCAACCGCTAATCTGCTTTCTGTTTTTGTGGATTTACCCATTTTGAATGTTTCATGTAAATGAAATCATGCAGTAAAAGACCTTTCATTTTGGCTTTTTTCACTTAGCGTAGTGTTTTTGAGGTTCATTCATATCGTAGCATGTATCAGCACTTCATTCTTTTTATGGGTGAATAATATTCCATTGAATGGATATGCCACATTTTTAAATCATTCATCTGTTGATGGACATTTGGGTTGTTTCAACTTTTTAGCTATTGTGAATAGTGGTGCTTTGAACACTCATGTACAAGTATTTGTCTGAATACCATTTGCAGTGGATGTGAAGTGGTATCTCATTGTGGTTTTGATTTGCATTTGCTTGATGACTAATGCATCTCTTCATGTGCTTGATGGCCATTTTTATGTCTTCTTTGGAGAAATGTCCATTCAAGTCTTTTGCCCATTTTAAAATAGAGTGGTTTATCTTTTTGTTGTTAAGTTGTAAAAGTTCCTTATATTCTGGATACTTAACCCTTGTCCAACCTATGATTTGCAAATATTTTCCCCTATAGATTGTGTTTTCACTCTGATAGTGTCCTTTGCACAAAAGTTCTTAATTTTAATGAAGTTCAGTTTATCTATTTTTTTCTTTTGTTGCTTGTGCTTTTGGTATCACAGCTAAGAATCTGTTGCCAAATCTGAGGTCATAAAGATTTACTCCTGATGTTTTCTTCTAAGAGTTTTATCGTTTTAGCTCTTACGTTTAGATGTTTGATCCATCTCGAGTTAATTTGTGTGTGTGTGTGAAGTAGAGGGTCTGACTTCTTTCTTTTGTATATGGATATCTGCATTTTTTATTTTACACGAACTTTTTATTTTGGAATCATTTTTAATTTACAGGAAGTTGTTAAGATAGTATAGATAGTTCCCATATATCCTTCACCCAGTTTCCCCTGATGTTATCATTTTACATACCATGATTATTTGTCAAACTAAGAAATTAACATTGTACAGTACTAATAACTACATTATAGACTTTATTTGGATTTCATCAGTTTTTTCACTAATATCCTTTTACTGTTCCAGGATCCAACCCGGGATAACATGTTGCATTTAGTGTGCATGCTTTCTGACTAACTTTAACTGAATTTAACTCTGGTTATTCCCTTAGGTTAGAGCTGGGAAAGCTTTCTGACAGTAGTACTCAGATTCCTTTTGCACTTTCCTGATGGCTGAGCTAGTATTAATTCAGAAATTACCCTAAAAGAGTAGAAGTGGATTCTATGGGTTGTGGTGATGCAAGAGGGAGAAAAAATACTTAGGACAGCTAAAAGTTGGTCAAATCATGTGAAGAAGATGGCAGAGTAAAATGGTGAAGAATAAAAACAGTAGCTCAAGATTAGTTGAGTTATTGATCCTGACTTATTACTTCCCATCTAGGTTCAGTGTATAAAACCTGAATGTAGAAAATGGAGACAACTCACCAAGGAAATCCAGCTTACTCCACAGATAGCGAAGACTTACCGATGTGGTATGAAACCAAATACTGCTGTCAAGGTATGATCTCTATTGGTTTTTGTTTTGAATTAACTGATAGGTGAATTTAGTTGTCAGCAAATATGAGTAGTAATGGTATGTATTTTTCATTTATTGTGTTCATTGTATCAGGATTTTGTTGGTGTACATGTAACAGAACCCCAGCTCAGTGGCTTAACCAATTAAGGTTTTGCTTTTTCTGTCATTATAAGAAGTTTGGAAATAGGCTGCCCTGGTTGCTTTAATTTCCCAGGGAAGTCTCTTCCTAGTTTCCAGTCCAGCCACCTTTATTTTATCTTCCATCCTCAATGCTACAAGATGATTACTGCACCACCAGCCATTGTGTACAAATTTTGAGCAGAAAAGAGGGGAAGGGCAAGAGAGGTGTGCCAGCTGAGTCTGTCTGTCTTTTATTAGGTATATTCCTGGAAGTTCCAACCATAGATTTCTGTGTGTGTCTCATTGGCCAGAGTAGGATCATGTAGCTACTCCGAACAACAATGAGGACAAAGGGAGAAAATATTTTACAGCAGCATGTTGCAACAACAACCAGGATCTTGTTAGTAAGGAAGAAGGGATGAATGGATATGTTTGGCAGTTAGGAATCAGCCATAGTTGGAATAAAGTCTCTTTTTTGAAATTTGGCAGTTACCTAATATATAAAATTGTGTAATGGCTTTAGTGTGCTAAAGGCATTTAATTTATGCAAACATTACTTGTATCTTGAGAACATTAAAGAATATTAGGATTCATTGTAACTCCAGAAGAAAAATACTTTCTTTTTTAAAAATTGTCATATAGTTCATATACCATAAAATTCACTGTTTTAAAATTAAAATTATATACCATTAATTCACCGTACAACTCAGTGGTTTATAGTATATTCACAAAGATATACAATTATTACCAGCAAAGTACTTTCTTAATTCAAATATTTTCCTTTTAAAGAATGAATGGAAAGTTTTATAAAGTTTATGATCAAGTTTTTAAAAGTCTGGGATTTAAAATATTAATATAATATATATATATGCATAATTATTATTAAAAGTTTTGGAAGTTGTTGCAAACTAAAATAGGAAAAAAGGTATGAACATTTAGGAGATATATTTTTTTGTTTTAAGTTTTACATAAAGCGGGCTAGTTAGCACACTTGAGAAAGCATGGTGCTGGTAACAGCAAGGTCATGGGTTTGAATCCCTGTACTAGCCAGCTGCCAAAAAAAAAAAAAAAAAGTTCCCTTGATCAAAATATGAGATTTGGGGTTGGCCACTTAGCTCAGTTGGTTAGAGTGTGTTGATAAAACACCAAGGTCAAGGGTTCAGATCCCCATACTGGCCAGCTGCCAAAAAAAAAAAAAAATTCCTTTTTACATAAGTATTATATGAATATATTCTTAGGATTTAAAAAAAGTAAATGGAATGTGTGTATGTATGTATAAATACATACACATGCATATAATATACAAATAAAGAATGAAAGTCCTCCTTAACCATCTCCTTCCTGCTTTAATAGATTACCACTTTTTGTGATTCATTTATCCTACTGGAATTTTTAAAAAGGCATTTGATTACATATTTATGGAAGGCACGTTTTTTAAAGGCTGTTGATATGAATATCCAAACTACTTTTTAAATGTTTAAAGACCTGTATAGCTCAGAGTGATCATTATATCAAAACCTTACCTGCTTTGAGAAGTAGTATTTTTAATAGATGTAAAATTACATTTTATTTTTGTTATTGAGGTATAATTACAGGCTGTAATTATATGCACACATCTTAAATGAACTTCATTGAGTTTTGGAAGAGGTCTGCAATGTGTAGCCAGTACGCCAATCAAGATACACAGTGCTTCCATCACCCTGAAAAATTCCAGTTATTTTCTCCCCTCCCCCCAGTAGCAACTGCTGTTCTGATTTCTGTCCCCATAGATCAGTTACGCCTCCTCTTAAACTTGATAAAAATGGAGTCAGCCAATATGTATTCTTTAGTGTTTTGTTTCTTTCACTGAGTACAATTGTTTTTGAGATTTATCTGTATTGTACGCATCTGTAGTTTCTTCTTTTTTATTGCTGACTAGATTTCATTGTATATACGCTACAATTTGTTTACCCATTCTCCTGTCGAAGGACATTTGTGTTGTTTTAAGTTTTTTGCTGTTATGAATAAAATTGTAGTGAACATTCTGTGCAAGTGTTTTTGTGGACCTATGTTTTCCTTTCTTATGGGTAAATAAATAGGAGTGTAATTGCTGAGTCATATGGAAAATATATGTTTAATATTTAAGAAACTGCCGAATAGTTTTCTGTGGTTGTGTACAATATGACAGCATTTGGCAGTGCCATTCCTTTTTTTTTTTTTTTTTTAATTCTTAATTGTAGCCATTCTAGTGGATGTGTACTGGTATCTCATTGTGGTGAACTAACACTAGTTTCCCTAATAACTAGTGATGGTGAACATTTTTTCATATGCTTATTGGCCATTCATGATTTCTCTTTAGAAAATACGTGGTTTTTTTTTTTTGTTTTTTTTTTGCAAATTGGATGTCTTACTGATTTGCGGGAGTTCTTGAAATAATTTGAATATGAATATGTATTTTGAATATTTTTTTCCCTACTCTGTATGTACTCTTTTCATTTTCTTAATAGGTGTTTTGTTGAGCAGGAGTTTTAAATTTTGAAGCCCAGTTTATGCATTTTTTTCATTTATGCTTAGAACTTTTTGTGTTTTTTCTGAGAAACAATTGACTACCTTTCACCTTGCAAGGATATCCTATTTTGAGAAGATTTATAGTTTTAGCCTTTTGCATTTAGGTCACTAATGTATCTCTAGTTAAGTTTTGATGTGAGTGGTTGACCAAATTTCGTGGTATTTTTTTCCCATACATTTAGATATTTAGTTGTTCAGTGCCCTTTGTTTAAAAGACTGTTCTTTTGGGCCGAGCCCATGGCGCACTTGGTAGAGTGCTGCGCTGGCAGCGCGGCAACGCTCCCGCCGCGGGTTCGGATCCTATATAGGACTGACCGGTGCACTCACTGGCTGAGTGCCGGTCACGAAAAAAAAAAAAAAAAAAAACGACAAAAAAAAAAAAAAAGACTGTTCTTTTCCCATTGAATTATCTTTGACACCAGTATAATAAAAATCAGTTTACTAAATATGTAGGTCTATTTCTGGACTCTATTCCAGTGATACCTTTGTTAATCCTTACCCAATACTTTATTTTCTTGATTATTGTATCTTTATAGTAAGTCTTAAAATCAGGTAGTGTAAGTTCCTCCAGCTTTGTTTTTCTTTTTTTTTTTTTTTTTGTTTTTGGTAGCTGGGCGGTGTTTTTCTTCTTCAGGATTGTTTATGTCCTTTATGTTTCCATATGCATTTCATTATCAGTGTGTTAGTATCTACTAAAAAGCCTCTGGGATTTTGATTAGAATGCATTGAATCTATAGATCATTTGGAGGAGAACTGACATCTTTATGTTTTTCAGTCTTCTTATCCAGGGGTTGGCAAACAGTGTGGCTCATGAGCCAAATCTGGCCTGCACGTCTTTTTGTAGATAAAGTTTTATTGGAACACAGCCATGCTCATTTATTATGTAGTGGCTGTTTTCACCCTACAAAAGCAGAGCAGTTGTGAAAGTGACTGGATAGTCCACACAGCCTAAACTATTTACTCTCTGGCCCCTACAGAAAACTGACCCCTGTTCTGACCCATGGCCATGGTATATCTCCCCATCTTTTCAGGGTTCTTTAATTTCTCCCAGCAGTGTTTTCTAATTTTTCCTGAGTGTATTTTTTATGTCTTGTGTTATTTCTAGATTTTTTTTTCTGTGATAACTAGTAGAATTTATTTTTAACTTCATTTTTAAGTTGTTTGTTGCAATTATATGGAAATACAGTTGATTTTTGTGTACTGACCTTATATGCAGAGACTTCATTGACCTCACTTTTAAATTTCACAAATCTTTTTGTAGATTCCTTTGAGTTATCCACAGACCAATCATATCAACTGTGAATAAAGATTGCTTTGCTTTTTCTCAGTCTTTTTTTGCTTTCTTTTTCTTGTCTTGTGACATTGGGGAGAACCACCAATGACCATGTTATATAGAAGTGGTGAAAGCAGACTTGCCTGCCTTGTTCCTGACCTTAAGAGGAACATGTTCAGTATTTCTCATTGTGTTTAATGTTGGCTGTAGCTTTTCATAAATATCTTACATCAGATTGAGAAAGTTCTTTTCTTTTCCTAGTTTGCTGAGAACTTTTATTATGAATGGATGTTGAATTTTGTCAAATACTTTTTCTACATATTTTATGATGATCATCTGGTTTTTCTCCTTTAATCTGCTAATGTAGTGAATTGCACTGATTTCAGAATGTTTAAACAACCTTGCATTCCTGGAAAGAAAATTCCACTTGTATTAATTATGATTTTGATGTATTGCTGGATTTGATTATAATGTTAGGGATTTTGGCATCTGTGTTCATGATGAATACTGTCTGTCATTTTCTTTTCTTGTAATATCCTTATCCGATTCTGCTCTCAGAGTTAAGCTCTATAAAAAAAAATGGAGAAGTTCATCCTTTCTATTTTGTTAAAGAGTTTGTTGTATAAGGTTGATATTGGTTCTTTTTAGTGTTTGGTTGACTTCGCTAGTGAAGCAATTTGGGCCAATAGTTTTCTTTATAAGAAGTCCATAAATTGCAGATTTGATTTCTTTAGCATATATATGGCTATATAGGTGGTTTATTACTTCTCTCCATTTTGGAAGGATGTGTTTTTCAAGGAAATCTTCTTTTTCATCTATTCTGTCAAATTTGTTAATGTAAAGTTGTTTGTACTGTTCCTTTATTCTCCTTTTAATGTTGGTGGGCTCTGTGGTGGTACCTCTTCTTTTATTCTTGATGCTGGTAATTTGGGAGTGTGGATCTAAGCCTTGGAGCAGGTTCCTAGAATTGGTAAAGCCTCTTCTAAAATCTCTTGGCTTAGCCCTTGATTGATTCTCGAGCTCAACTTTCAGAGTAGAAATCCTCTCTGAAGGGTAAAAGAGAAAAAAAGATGGGAGGGGGCTGACACTGGGGGGTGGGTAGTTTATTTTTCAGGCTGAGTGGCTGCACTGATGGGGACTAGGGTCTGTGGAATGAAGACACCATGGCTTGTGGGGTAGAGGGAGCATGTCCAGTAGCAGAAACAATGTCTTGGTTGCACTGAACGTAAATAGCTCCTGTGTCCCAGATTACTTCTCAAGTAAAAAGTAGATTCAGTGGCATTTCATTAAAATAATGAAAGGAGAATTCAGCCAAGCAGCGGTCAGAAATAACAGACTATTTTAATGGATTGTACTTTTTGAGCCATTTTTGCTCATCCTATTTATGTGATTTTTAAAAAATTTTAAACAGTTTTTTAAAAAAGATTTTGGATCATTTGAGTAGTAATCTTGTGTTACTAAATAGTAGTACATTTTATTCTGTGCTTTGACTAAACTATAATATGGAGTTATCCATAATCTCCCCTCTCTTTTACCTGCTGATAATTGAATTGACCTCATCTCTACAAATTGTTCAAACTCTTCATGTGCCTTTTTTAAAAAAAAAAATTTTTCCTTGGGTGGAAGTTGTCATTTTTAGCTTCTCTAAATAGTTTTTTAAAACTCTGTTTTCTTTAAAATGGCTTTATTTTTAAACAAATGATATGTGTTCATTATTGAAAAATTTAAACAATATAGAAAAGAACAAAGATGATAACAAAAAATTCATGAAGTTATCATTACGAAATAACCACTATTGAGCGAGATTCATTCAAAACTATTCCTGTATATATACAGGGAGAAGGCCTGGCCAACAGATAGCTTCATATGAAAGAATAGTGCTTTATCTGCTGGTTTTTTGTAAAATGATTGAATTTAATATAACATATATTTAACATAAGAAAAAGAAGCCAAAGTGAAATAAATTGTTGAACATAGAATAGTTATTTCATCCCAAGAAATAGTAGTTTCTAAAAACTCCCTACAAGGTTAAGAAAATACATTTTGAGAATGTTAAGAAGTTGGAATCATTCTAACTTAAAAACATTTTTTTTCGTGTTTCAATTTTAGATAATGTTGATTGACACCCTGGTATGAAATCAGAAAAAGTAAATTACATCACACTTGAGCCTACCTCCCCTTTTCTTCTCTCCCAGTGTGTTAGTGTTTTTTTTTTTTTAGTTTGTCAGAGATTTTATTATTTATTCTTTTATAACCATAGTTCCTCATTGCTTACTCTCACTCCTATATTTATGTGGATTTATTGTTCCCTACAATTTCTCTTATTTCTCTTACAATAACTCCTGTCCCAAGTTCGCTATTTTGATTTATTGCCTGGTTGGCTGTATTTTACATCAAGCATTTTTTTTCCAGGAGGCCCTCAGAGGGATCAGATTCCATAAGTTTTTGAAAATGTAATTGCCTTCTCTCCTCCCACCCCACTTTATAGTTGAAGCCTTTATGGTCTCCTTAAATTGCAACTTCTGAGGATGATGTCAAATCTCTTTAATCTCTGCCCCACCCGCAAGTCATTCTCCCTTGAGACCTCTTCATTATATAGCTCCATCTGAATTGATTACCATCCATAACCAGAACTTTTGAAATGGTACTTATTTATATGATGTTTACTGACCCAGAGTAATTTGGGTGTTCAGCTTGGTATGCTGTCAAGGACAATCAGGAAAAATTTATTTATAGAACAACATTAAAAAGAATGATAGCAAACTATAACACTATTTTGGATCTTTCTGTTTGTCACTTAATATATCTTAAAGATATTTCCATATTAGTATATAAAGATCTCTTCTTTCTCATTAATGATTGTCTAATAATCCACGGAATGGACATACCAGGCTTAATTTAGTGCTAGTGAAGGGCATTTAGTTACTTTTAAATGTTTACTGCTAGTGGCAGTGCTGCAGGGAATAACTTTGAATCTTTGCCATTTTTGAATATATTTGTCAGATCAATTCCTAGAAATATTTCTGTGTCAAATGGTGTATACAGTTATTTTAATTTGAAATAATTTATAGACACAAAAGAGGATTTATACTTAGTATGAGGGTACTTCAAAAAGTTTATGAAAAATGGAATTAAAAGATAATGCGAATCTTTCTATGAACTTTTTGAAGATCTCTCATATAAAAAGAGTAATGAATTAAAGCAAACACTCATATCCATCCTCTAGTTTAAGAAACCGGAAACGCAGCACTAACAATGGCTTTGTACCTCCCACCTTGCTCCTCGATAGTTCTTTCTCTCCTTTCCCTGCAAGGGTAGACAGTATTTTGAATTTTGTATTTATCATTCTCTTGCTTTTTGTTATAGAGTTAATACATATTTTTGAAACCCTAAACAACATGTTAAGTTTTGCCTATTTTTGTACTGTTTATAAATTGTATCATATTGTTTGTATTTCTTTGCAACTTGCTGTTTTCATTCAACATTGAGGTTTTTGAGATGCATCCGTGTTTATGCCTAAATTCTGGTTTATTAATTTTCCATGCTGAATAGTATTACATTGGGTGAATATACCACAATTTATCTATTTTCATGTTACTAACATAAGGGTTGTTTCTAGTTTTTGGCTGTTAACAAACAGTGCTTCTGTGAGCATTCTTGCAAGAATTTCTTTGAAATATATTTCAAGGACTGGAATTACTAGGCCATATGGTATGCCAATCTTCAGTTTATTTAGGCAACTTTTCTTATGGAAACATAACATTCAAACAGAAATGCACGAATCAGAATGCATACCTCAATGAATTTTCACAAAGTATCCATTTAGCCAGCTTCCAATAAAGAAATCAAACACTCTCCTGCACCCTTTCAGCTACAACCTCCATCCTTTGTTCTCTTAGAGTAACTACCTATTTACTATTCTGATTTATAATGCTACAGATTTCTTTGCTTGCTTCTGAACTTTGTGTAAATGGAATCATACGGTATGTATTCTTTTGGGTCTGGCTTCTTTCACTCAACATTATGTCTGTGAGACGCATCGATGTTGTTGTGTGTAGTTCATTCCCGTTGTTATGTAGCATGCCATTGTTTGAATATAGCAGTTTATCCATTCTACATTTGGGTTTCTATTACAAACAATGATCTTTTGAAGACTTTTTAATACTTCTGTTGGTGTACATGTACAGGTGAAAAATATATCAAGGTTAGAATTGCTGGTCATAGAGTATATTTTCAGTTATACAAGATCATGTCGAATTATTGTGCATTTAAAATGTTCATATTTTTGTCAGACTGCTCTCCTTAGTTGTTATTTTCCTTTATATTTCTGCCAGGAACGTTCTTACGAGTACATGTTTCTCCACACCTTCACTCATACAGTGTTTTATCAAACTTTCTCTTTGCCACTTTAATAGGTGAAAAAAGATATCTCATTGAAGGTAAATTGACACTTCAAACTGTATTTTATAAGTAAGCCTAATTAACACTCTGTTTTCTTTTGCAGCCCGAGACCTCAGATCATTGTTCTCTCCCAGAGGATCTAGTGAGTATTTCTGCATGTTCTGGCTTGGACTTAATTGTGCTTTCAGTGATAAGTACTATAAGTAAATGACAGTAAACTTTAAGAGTTTCTGTCTATTTGGTTGCTGATCAAAGACTTTTAAATCTAACTTGGTAACTATATTAGCCATAGTTGTATGATTAGTGATTTCCCCTCCACCCCCCAGCTTAAAAAAAGAAAAGTCATGTTGCTTTACATGAAAAGGGAATGAAGAGGAAGACACTGCTCCCGTCTTGCTGTAGGGATCAGGCTTGCTGTACTTGTTTTTCAAGGATGACTTTGTGACCTTTTCTGCACTTGAAACCTACTAAGAAAAGACCAAGATGGCCATAATTTGATTGTCTTGGCCCGGGTTCAGTTGCAGGAGTGTTCCTGTGTGTTCTGACCTCAGGGTAACTGCTTTGTCCTGCCCACACCCAGATATGGGAGGGGAGCGGTGTCTCTGGCTGGCACATTTCATGTGTCTTCATGAAACTTTGCTACCTTAGTTGGCAAGCTCCATGTGCCATGCAACCAGTGGCTGTTTCAGAACATGATTTTTAAAGTTTTGGCTTTCTGAGTTTCTAAAGTCCTGAGAATTCTGAGTTCCAGTGATTCAGGGTTGTTAATTTGAAGTTGTTCTAGATGTCTGAAACTCAACAACTATGATGGATTTTTAGTCAAAGGGAAAATTGACACCTAACAAGTCTGCTTTAAATCCATTCTGTTATTATATAAAGTGATGTGATATCTATGTGTGTATATGTACACACGCATAAATATTTTTAATAATAGATTGTAGCCTCAACCATTGCCATAGTAAAGCAGTGGCCCAAATAATTTTCAGATTTGGAATAGACAGGATGAGATTATAGAAAGAAATGAAAACTAACTTTAAATACATTTAAAATACCTTATTCATCTGTTCTCTAATATTGAGACCATTTTGACCCAGAAGAATCTGAACTTTAGGACAGAGGCCATATTCATGGGATATAAGAACTTTAAAAATTTCTGGGAGTCCCTGATGTTCATCTGCCAGTTATTTATTTTTGTGTTCAGATAAGAACGAGTCAGGTACAGCTTTATAGCCATAATCATGTACTTTTACCCTTTTTCTATTCCTATGTATTCTAGGGTCACTATTAAAGCAGTTTCTAAATTATGAGCAGTTTTATTAGTTTCCTTGGGCTGCTGTAACAAGTCACCACTAACTGGTGGCTTAAATAACAGAAGTGTAATTTGCTCACGGTTCTGGAGGCTGGAAATCTGAAATTAAGGTGGCAGCAGGGCCATGCTTTCTCTAAAGGCTCAAGAGGAGGGCCCTCCCTTGCCTTTTCTAGCTTCTGGTGGTTTCCAGCAATCCTTGGCATTCCTTTGGCTTGTAGATGAACAACCCCAATCTCTGCCTTCATCATCATGTGGCTTCTTCCCTGTGTGTCCCCCTGTCTCTGTGTCTCTTCTCCTCCTCCTTATAAGGACACAAGTCTTAGTGATTGTAGGGCTCACTCTACTCCAATATGAGCTCACTTTAACTAATTACATCTGCAGAGACCCTATTTCCAAATAAGATCATGTTCTAAGGTTCTAGGTGGACATGAATTTTGGGGGAATACTATTTAACCCAACCCAGCACAGTGGGTATTTGTAACTCTTCTAATAGATTGACTATATCAAGTGTGATTTCTTTAGTAGTATATGTTGTAGAGGTGAGGGTGCTATTTCTGATGGCAAATTGACAAACTTATAGCCAGGCGTCCAGGAATGGCATGAGTGCTGAGCAAAGACACAAGCAGGAGCAAGCGCTAGTTACTGTTTTTCCTTCTACACCAGTGCAGAGGATGGGCTGGGGCTCCCTCAGGTGGGCTTCTTAGTAGGAGAAAGAGTGGATAAGTAGCAAAATGGCAGGATTTCGCTTGATCCTGACTCAGTTTACCCACATAGCTGCATGACCCAGGAAACAGAAGAGTATGGGAAGAGCCTGGGTTCATGTTTGTTAGGGCACTAACATTTTGCCCTGTGTGTGGTCCATTCAGAGCGTCAGGATCTGAATACAGCAGTTTGCGCTTTCCTTGGGACTGAGGTAGGAAGGGGGTTTTTAGAGGCAGACCTGGTCTGTTGGGGAAGGAGCCAGAGCTCCCCTTCTTTTGGTACAGCATAGGCTGGCCAAAGATGACCAAACCTAAAAGAAGCCTTGAGAGCAACGATTGAGGACTCGGATTCCTGCAGGGGCTGGATGAGTAAGATGAATATGTGAGGCAGCAGGGATTTCTTTCTAGGGGGATTTGGAGCTTGTAGTAAACTGAAAAATGCTTGTCCCAGATTTGGACTCTGTGAAGTCTGAAGTCCAAAATACGTCTCCAAGCTGGATTCGACCTTGAGTTCACAAACTTCTGCTTGATGGCACATGGCATTTGCTTGGAGCCTGGAGAACTAGTAAAGGAGGGTCCCTGAAGTTCTCCTGTATCCAATTCTTAGCATTCCTGGAGCATATGTTTAAGATTGCGTTTAGAGAAGTCCGTCTGTCTAACATAGGATTTGTGGCAATGTTGCTTTAGAAGCCACATAAATTTTATTTTTATTGCAATAGTCAGTCATCATAGGGACGCTTTGATCCAGTGACTCCATATGTTAAATCAGCTCTGGAACGTGATCACGTGTTTGAAGACTGAAAATAGCTTCTTTTGTTCACTTCTACATCTGACATCCTCTTTTGATGGTTGCAGGGTACTTTTCTCTCTGAAAGTCATTTAATAGCCTTTAGCAAAAGCAATAATGCTTGACGACTACTTAGGAGAATGATTTTTTTATGCTCAGTTTCTCAATATCAACTATCTTGAGATCCTAAGTAAAAAGGGGGGCTGGATGAGAGATGATTACCGAGCAGAAAGAAATTTACCACTTCAGATGTAAATCTGGGCTTGCAGTATAGTAAATGGACACAGCTTTAAGACTCACCTGGTATTGGTGGTGTTTTTTGGGGGGAGTGGGAGGCTGTTGCTGTGTATCAGAAAGAATTCTGCCTAGGAAACATTCTCTTCAGGTGTCATCAGCTCACTTTTATTTCTGTTTGTGCAGAATTGTTAAGTCTGAGTGGGAGAAGACCGAGTAGAAGGGTTAAGGATGAATGAAATGAGGAGCATCCTCTGTCATTGGTGGAATCTTCATGTACATTTCTTAATGTTGTCTTCTTGCTCCTGCTTGGCCCATTTCAGAGAGTGTCAGAAGTGGCCAACCACTGGTGGTACTCCATGCTCATCCTACCTCCTTTGCTGAAAGACAGCGTGGCAGCGCCCCTGCTCTCTGCCTACTACCCCGACTGTGTTGGCATGAGCCCCTCCTGCACCAGCACGAACCGCGCCGCCAGCAATGCCAGCCCCGGGAAGTTGGAGCACTCCAAGGTGCCCTCCGTGCTCGGTGAGAGCCGTTACTCTACGCCCTGCTTTCCATTCCCTGCCCCCTTCCTGGAAATCTGTGGATGAGCATAGTACAAATGGTTTTTTAAATGTGTGTGACACGGGTTCTAAAGCATCTCATTATTTCACGGATTTGGTTATACTGTGGATCAGTCATATCTTTTGCGTATAGTGTGTGCACTTAATTTTTCCCCCAATAATTTGGAAAGCCAGTAACACTTGTCTGTGAATTGTCTGCAGGGTTTAATGAGTGTTTATTTGAAAGTTGGATAGCTGTATAATTTAATGGTAACACAAACTCTGACTTGCCAGAAGAACATTTTGAATTATGTGAGCAGCTCCTCTTTTTTCTCTGAGTCTTTCTGCCTCTAATTATGGGATTGGTGATCCCAGAAAAATGATCCACCCTAGAAAAAATTCAGAACTTCAGGTCAGGATAGGCATGCTGCTGACTGTCAACTTTAAAGGAATCTTTAAAATTCTGTAACAGAATTCTTGGTGTAGAAGCAAGAATTCTGGATCTTCTGCCTGGGCAATAACAAACTGCATTTTTGATGGTGCATATAGAGTTATGACCTTATCTTAATACCACTAATAACACTAATAACACCGGGCCCTCCTAAAGTGTAGATGTGGTGGAACTTAAAGCTAAAGTAGTAATTTGCAGTATTAATGAAGGTGTAATGAAACAGGCACTCAAATACTATTAGTAAGAGTGCACCTTTGTGAAGGACAATTTGTCAGTGTGCATTAAAAACCTTAAAATAGACACCCTTTGACCCAGCAGTGCCATTTCTAGGAATTTGTCCTAAATTATCAAGAGTAAATCCAAAGATTTATGTGCAAAGAAATTTGTTTTGGCATTATTTATAGTAGTAAAATACCCTGGTTTGAGCATCACGTATTGCACACAGGTATTGATGTTCAACTCTGTACCCCACAGATAAGTACAATCACGTACGTCACAAAAAGAAAAAAAGTGAAATACTTGGATGAAATTTAAATAACTAGCAATAGGGGAAATGGTTAAATAATAAATAAAATAATATATGGCAATCGATGTTATATTTAATGACATGGGAAAATGTTTATGATGTAAATTTTAAAAAGCAGGTTAAAAAACAGGACTTCTATTTTTCAACTTCTTAAAAACAAATACAAGAGCACTTCAAAAAGTTCATGAAAAGATTTGTATTATCTTTTAATTCCATTTTTCCACAAACTTTTTGAAGTATCCTCATATTAATATTTTCTATTCATAGAAACAGAAGTAAGGATGGAGTGTACCCCTAAATGTAACCCCACTACTCGGACATAATCAGGGGTTAGTGATTTTTATTTACTTCTGATAACGTATTCATTTTATAAATAGGAAAATGCCAATGAGTTGTTTTAAAAATATGTTTCCATGGGGAGTCAGTGTTCAGTGGATACAGGGTTTCAGTCTTGCAGGATGAAAAAGTTCTAGAGATGATACACAATGTGAACATACTTAACACTATTTAACAGTGCACTTAAAAATGTTAAGATGGTAAGTTATATGGTATTTTTTTTACCACAATTAAAAATTTTAAAGAATTTTGAACTTTGAAAATTAAAGTTGTGAATAATTTCTGAAGAAGGAATGGGAAAAATATTTATTTAATTCATGTATGTTTTGTACGACTGGATGAAGCAGAGATATTTACGTAGGGTTTAGGAGCTTGTCTAGGTTATCCTTTTTGGTTTGTTTTTGCCCTTTAATTCTTCTGGATTTGGAAGTGACAGCTGGTAGGAGTTGCCCTTTGTGTCGTCTGTCAGTTCCAGGCATGAACCGGTACTTCCAGCCTTTCTACCAGCCCAACGAGTGTGGCAAAGCCCTGTGTGTGCGGCCAGATGTGATGGAACTGGATGAACTCTACGAGTTTCCAGAGTATTCCCGAGACCCCACCATGTACCTGGCTTTGAGAAACCTCATTCTCTCACTGTGGTATACTAACTGCAAAGTAAGTGAGGCCGTGTTAGCTAATGGCACACAGACAGGGTACTCTCAACCTCTGCACTACATACTGATTTATTAGGTGGGTAATTCTTTGTGGCTGTCCTATGCACTGGCCTCTCCCCACTAGATGCCAGTAACACTTCTCAGCTGTGACAGCCAAATATGTCTCTAGACATTTCCAAATGAGGGCAGCTTTGCCCTCTGCTGAGACCCACCACTTTAGACCATATGTATGTGTACGGAATGCTGACTGTGTAGTGAGTGAGTATAAGGTGCAGAGTTTGATCCAAAGAGTTCCAATGGCAGTGCCAGGAAAAAACCCCAAAACATCAGCAGTTGGATTATATGCCTTTGAGGGCAGGGTTTATTAAATCTTACTCACCTTGACATCCCCAATCAATCAAGACCAGTGCTTTTTTTCTGTTGAGACTGAATAAATGATAGGGGTGTCATGTAGCACCCACCCTGAGAGAGATGAAGATAAATTGGGAGAAGGGGGTAGATTGATTCAGCTTTTTTTTTAAAACAAATTATAGACTCTTTTGACCTTAGTATTTTTCTGATTGATTAATTTCCTCAGCAATTTTTTGAGTGACTGCTGAGTGCAGAACATTGTGCAAGACTGCCAAAGTGGTCTTGATTAAAGAAAGATATTCCAACTCATCCTGATATTTTACTGGATTAGAATACAGTATGAGATGAGATGACCTGATTAAGTTACGGCTGTTCATGCAATGTACATGAATTATACCCAGGTGAGTAGATTGGGTAAGGTAGAAATATTCGATTTTCTGAGGTAGGTGCTCAATAAACATTTACTAAACTAAACAAAATTGTGGTCAGAATATCCTATAAGTAAGTTATAAAGATAGACTTTTCAGAAACAAACTTGGATTCATTTTTCTTCATATTTCTTTTTATTTGACTTTGAAATTTGACTTATACAGGGGAAGAACCTTATAGAAAAAATCCTAAACTTGTCAGTCTGGTATTTCAGTTTTTAATAAGAACGTAGTATTTATCATTTATACTTAATACTGTAGTGGGAAAACATAAGTGTATTTGCTTTAAAAACTTCATGAATACAAACAGACTTTTTATCTTCTGCAGCCATTCAAGTCAATGTTGCATGTATTATTTCTTGGATACTTGCAGTATATAATCATGTGCCTGTGTTTGATCAGGTTCTGGGGGAGCTGGGGGCTGGGGATAAGAAGTAGAGGACAGGCCTGGGGTGGAAACCCCTCGGCACCTGTTCTGACTTCATGTCACTGGGGTGAGGCAGTGGCTTTGTAACTCTTGAGTCTAGGAAATGGACCAAGGCCTTGCCAAAGCTGGGGTGAGCAGAGAAAGGCAGTATCTTTGTTACGGGTTTCTAAATCAGCCCCTGACATCTTATCAGTCATGAGAATCCAGTGTTCCTGCTGCCGGTACAAGCAGCAGCCTGGATCTCCGTAGTGACCTTTGTTGAGTCAGGAATGTGATGTGGTCTGACCCCACTCTCCCCGTAGCAGTCATTCTCTGTGAGGGGGACCTTATGTGATAAAGTATAAATGGCTGTGTCCTCCTTTTGTCCCTTTCTTCTCTCTCCCCCCCCCACCAGGCAAACCTCCCTTTGTTCTTAGTATCTTAGTGATAAATGATGGATTTGAATTACCCTGAGTTTTTTATTATCGTGGTAAAATACATATAACGTAAAATTTACCGTTTTTACCATTCTAAGCATTGTAAAATGTACAATTCCGTGACATTAAGTTTATATAAAGTGTTGTACAACCATTTCCACTATCTAGTTCAGAACTTTTTCATCACCCCAAAAGGAAACCTTGTACCCATTAAAAGGTCACTTCCCATTCCCCCTGCTTCCAGCCCCTGGCAACCACTAATCTACTTTCTGTCTCTATGTATTTATCTATTTTGGATATTTCCTGTAAGTAGAATCATACTATATATGACCCTTTGTGACTGGTTTCTTTCACTTTGCATAATGTTTTCAAGGTTCATCCATGTTGTAGCAAGTGTCAGAATTTCATTCCTTTTTGTGGCTGAATAATATTCCATTGTATGGATATACCTACCACATTGTGTTTATCCATTCATCCACTGATGAACATTTGAATTGTTTCCACATTTTGGCTTTTTGAATACTGCTGTTATGAACATTTTGTTGGAATACTTGTTTTCAATTTTAGGGGGATATATACCTGGGGGGGAATTGCCAGGTCATATGTTCAATTTTATGTTTTACTCTGAGAAACCAAGAGATTTTTTAAGTTAGTTTTTTAAATTGACAAAAATTATATACATTTATGGTGTACAACATGATGTTCTGAAATACGTATACCTTGTGGAAGGGCTAACTTGAGCTAATTAACATGCATTACCTGACATACCATTTTTTTGTGGAAATAAAATCTACTCTCAACGATTTTGAAGTATACAATACATTGTTATTAACTATAGTCACCATGTTGTACAATAGGTCTATTGGAATTATTTCTTCTGTCTGATATTTTGTGTCCATTGACTCACATCTCCCCCATAGTGTCCCAACCCCTTTAAGCCCTGGCCACCCTGATTCTACTGTTTCTGTGAGTTCAACTTTTTTAGATTCTGTGTGTAAGTGAAGGCATGTGGTTCATCCATGTTGTCATAAATGACAGACTTTCTTTTTTATGGCTGAATAGTATTCTATATATATAATATATATATATATATATAGCACATTTTCTTTTTCCATTTATCCATTGATGGACACTTAAGTCGATTCCATATCTTGGCTATTGTAAGTAGTGCTGCACTGAACATGGGAGTACAGAGATCTTTTTGACACGCTGGTTTCATCTCCTTTGGGTATATACCAGTAGTGCAATTGCCAGATCATATGGTAGTTCTATTTTTAATTTTTAGAGGAAACTCCATACTGTTTTCCATAGTGGTTGTACTAATTTACATTTCTACCAACAGTGTGCAAGGGTCCCCTTTCCTCTCCAGTACTTGTTACTTTTTATCTTTTTGTTGATTAGCTTTTCTAATAGGTGCGAGGTGACATCTTGTAGTTTTAATTTGCATTTCCCCGATGATAGTGATGTTGAGCATTTTTTCATATACCTATTCACCATTTGTGTGTCTTCTATTCAGGTTCTTTGCTCATCTTTTAATTGGGTTATTTGTTTTCTTGCTATTGAGTTGTTTGAATTCCTTGAGTTTTGTTTTTTTTTTAATAGTTTGGTTTCATTTCCAAACACAGGAAGCTCTTACTCCTCAGAAATGTGTCCCTCACATCATTGTCCGGGGTCTCGTGCGTATTCGATGTGTTCAGGAAGTGGAGAGGATACTTTATTTTATGACAAGAAAAGGTCTCATCAACACAGGAGTTCTCAGCGTGGGAGCTGACCAGTATCTTCTTCCTAAAGACTACCACAATGTAGGTGACTGCAGCTGTAATGTTAACTTTGCTCATGGTAAATGCTAGTGTATTGCTGTTAACAATGCTAATAAATGTCACATTATCACTGTAAAACTTCGAGAATCAAGACTTTGGTAGAATATGTGTTTCTCCCCAGAGTAGAGTATCCAGCACTGCTCCCCAGAGTGTGGGGAAAAGGAAAGGATTACTTAAGACAAGTACCACCATATTCTTTTGGAAAATAACTTTCTAAGGACATCAAAGAAATGTATGTGAACTAACATAGCTTGGGAGTTAGTACCTTCCAGAACAACTAAAACAGTTCATTGTTATCACTGCTCTAATTGGAGTTTTGTTTCTTTTCTCTCTTTTTTTTTAAGAAATCGGTCATCATTGTTGGGGCTGGTCCAGCAGGATTAGCAGCTGCTAGGCAACTGCATAACTTTGGAATTAAGGTAAGATTTTTGGGACACCTACTTGGAAGTGGATGGTTAACTGCTCCTTCAGTCCACATTTTCTAAGACTTAGAAACCAGTTTCTAATTCTGGTGAAGAACACTAAATAAGTACATTGTGTCTTTACACTAGATCCTAGAAAAGTCACAACACTTGAAAATGATCTTATAAAAGAAAGATAGAACAAATAGAAATTCCCACAGCTTTGGAGAGAGTATTAGACTCTAATGAGCAAGTCAGAAGAAATTCTAACTTGGTGTTAAAGCTGAAGTTCTTGACAGATGACAGATTATGGGAAAAAGTCCTTGTTTCTGCAGTAGTTTGAGAAAACAAACAGCAGCATGAAAATTCACCATTTCTTGTATGGAGGTTTCTGAACTATGCAGATTTTCTTATGCAAATCAAAGACACCCTTTGAATCTTGAATCTTATGCTGGAAAACAAAAACCTTTGCTTTTGGAAGCAAGACCGAGTTAGTTAATCCATTGGTTGAGATAGAATTATATGACTTACTGTATATATTTAAGGCAGCCAGCATCCGCAAGGTAGGATAAGGCAACATACTTTTGCCAGACTGTTGCCTCATTCCAGTTCAAAATTACCCCAAATAGAGACTATGACAAAAAAAAGTTTGTGTCATTCAGTATCTGCTTTCCATTAAATTCATTCAAATTAACCATTCCCTAGAATTCTGTGATTTGTTAGGTCTGACACATTTCTCCTCTTTGAAAACTTATTTTGCAAGGACTTTGGTTTTCAGTGAAACCGAAGTGTAAATTAACGTTGTAGAATTGAATTAGTCTTCTCACTACTCTATCTAGTTAAAAGAAGTGACAATTCCTTTTTAATACTGTTTTCTCTGTGGGAAGATTTTCATAGATGAGAGAAGTTTTCAATAGGTACGCCTAGGAGGGATTTTCCTCTTGGTTGGATGGAAGACCCAAGTCTTGGATTACATTATATTCTGGCAAAACAGAAAAATATGAGTTGGATTTATAGGAATTGTGCTTGCATTTTGAAATATTTTTTTGTGGTATTAGCTGGAAAGAGTTTTAATTGATTATTTTAGCATTAGATATTAGGGCCGATGTCTTTGTTTGTGTTTTACTTGGGAAGCCTACAGGGAAGATTATTAATATCCAAAGTCTAGGGAGGCTGTCTTTTTAATGTTCAGACTTCCTCTTACACAAGAAAGAAACTAGAAACAGTTGGTTCTTTGCTAAATTGAAGTCAGAGAACGAGGGTGGGGAGGGTAGTTGTAGTTAGAGAAAGTGAAGAATTTAGGTCTGAGAATGAACATTTAGAGAACCCCTATTACTTTCCTCTTACTCTTCCCCAAGTGATGAGGGAGACATCCAGGAAACTGTCCATCCCCTTCATGGTGAGAAAATAGATTCCTCTGAGTAACCTGAGAGATGGTTAACTCAGGGAAACCTCTTCTTGAGCAATTCGAAGTAGGGCTTAGGGATCCAGAAATGAAATGACGGGCCTTGCAGTAAATAAGACTCACATTTTCAGTTAATGCAACCCACGGAATCCCAGGGCTGCAAGTGAGACACTGCCTGTCCATCTAAGAGCAGCTCCTCCTCTAATGCCACCGGCATTAGAAATTTGGAGGGGATAAAATAGTCTGGGTGTGGGACCAGCCTGGTTAGGATAGGTCAAGCCCATGAGGTCATACTTATACAGAGTATAAGTTTTTTAAAAAATAATGGTCATGTCTTAGAGAAGTTAAGGCTTATTTGCAGTGCTAAAGGAATTTTGCCACGTAGGTAAATATTTCCTTTTTGTTTATGTATTTATTTTTTTGGTGTCTGGCTGGTACGGGGATCTGAACCCTTGACCTTGGTGTGGTAACACGACGCTCTGACCAACTGAGCTAACTGGCCAGCCCTAATTGTGCTTCTTAATTTATGGTATATTGTTTCATAAAAGCTTTCAAAGTACATCTCATGCGCTAGTTCATTATCTAATTTGAGAGGGAGCAGTTTGAGGGATTCCTTTAACAGATCACTCAGTTATTCCTCACTAGAATTTGGATTGTTTGTTTTGAACATTTGCTTTGGCTTCTGTTTACACTGCCTGCTTTTGAAGTTGTTTCTGTAGAAGTATGAGTTAACTAAACATAGAGGTTATTTAACAGTGTCAGTCTACATTTTTATAATACTGTGTCTGATATTGCTATTCTATCCTAGTTAGCTTCCCTTATTGTCTTTTTAGGTGACTGTCCTAGAAGCCAAAGACAGAATTGGAGGCCGAGTATGGGATGATAAATCTTTTAAAGGTGTCACAGTGGGAAGAGGAGCCCAGATTGTCAATGGCTGTATTAACAACCCTGTAGCGCTAATGTGTGAGCAAGTGAGTGTCTTTAAGACTTGTACTGTAGATAAAGGAAAGAAAAATTGTCTCAGTTTGCTTGTGCGTAGTATTAATATGCTTCTGAAGTAGATAACATAACAACCCCCTACCCTCTCTGTAAAATAAGAACAGTTGCTCTTCTCCCTTTTTAAGAAGGTGGAACTAGACGATTTAAGGAATATTTTCCCTTTTTCTAAGATCTTTTATTTGTGTGTTTTTTGCAGACCACTTGATTAGCTCATAATTTTAGGGTTGCTAGATTTAGCAAATAACAGTACAGAATTCTTAGCTAAATTTGACTGTCAGATAAAGAAGGGTTTGTTTTTTTTTTTTTTAGTACAAGTATGTCCCAAATATTACATGGAATATTTTGCATGCAACATTTGGAACGTACTTATACTTTAAAAGTATATGTTATTTATCTGAAAGTCTGATTTAACTTGGCATCCTGTCTTTTATCTGGCAACCTTACTTAGTTTCTTTAAAGAGCAGGTAGGCCCAAGGCTTTTTCTGAAACATTTATTGACAGTTCAATTTCCACTTCTGCTGTGAGTGTTTGTATGTTTGTGTGTTCATTTATGTGAGGGTTCAGAGAGGAGATATGTTAGAGCCAGGACAAGGCAATGCCCAGCATCGGAAACACTAGCCAAAAAGTTACAAAGTGCATGGCATAGAAGCTGTTGGTGTCACCCTCATTTTCTCACGAAATAAGCTCTTGTCGATTTCATGCTTTTTCCACTGCCTGATTTTTCTGCCATTCCCCATTAAGCATATTTAACTTTTTTGGGGGGAGTTACTTAGACCCTTTTCTCCATGAGAGCTCTGTCTAATTTCAGCTTAGAACCTGTAAATATTTTTTCCAGGGAAAATTTTCACCTTCTTATTCTTATTATTTTGAAGCTTGGCATCAGCATGCATAAATTTGGAGAAAGATGTGACTTAATTCAGGAAGGTGGAAGAATAACTGACCCCACTATTGACAAGCGCATGGATTTTCATTTTAATGCTCTCTTGGATGTTGTCTCTGAGTGGAGGAAGGATAAGACTCAGCTCCAAGATGTCCCTTTAGGAGGTATGGGGAGAATGGTGTTCTGATTGTTCCATCTTAGTTTCATGTAACCTAAGCTCAATTAGTCGTAGCGTCCTGCATTCACGAGGTTGGATGTCTGCGTTAGGGATGGTCCTCATGAGTGTTCCTTCTGGACTGGCAAATTCTCCAGACCATTCCTCAGAGGGGAACAGAACTTTCCTAGGGTCCCTTGGATGCTTGTGTTGTGTGCGCACACACACAAACCTTACTTTACACTATAGCTGGTGTTTTACCAAATTATCTAAATGTTTAATGGTGAATTTCCCAGAGAAGCTTACTTATATGGAAACATGTGGTAAGCCCTATGTGAATAAAGCATCTCCCATAATGTCTTTTCTGGATAAGGGTTTCTGTATGTCAGGATTTCTTTTCTTTTCCTCTTTGTGGGCAGTAGGTAAAGGTTTTTCAGTATAATTTGTTTAAGAATGCAAAAATGTATATAATAATCTGAGAATGTTAATTTGAAATCTTTTGGCATTAGTACTTAAATGGGTGATATTAACCACAAGTCTTTAGAAAACTTGACTGCTGGTGTTGACTCATTTCCACAAGGGTACCAGCTAAGATTTTACTAGTATTGCTTCTCAAATGGATATTTATGCAACTTAGAGTTTTGTGACCTGAACATATTCACTTGTAGTTCTTGGAGGCATGTCGGAGTTTCTTGAACTGCAAACATTTGAACTGAATTTGCAAGATGTTAATTTCCTTCAACTATATGTTTCATTGCAAAGGTTCTCAATTCTTCAGGCTGATATACACTTCATTTCTGTTTGGGGTAAACTTCTCAGTAGCAGGAACTATCCATGTCTTCTTTTTTTCCTTCCCCTCTCCCTCAACTTCCTCAACCCACCACCTCTAAGAGACCCCCACTCTGATCAGCCTTAGTAGGTGTTGACTGACAAGCCATACATAACAGAACATTCTCTGAAATATACTCTGGCCAACAGGGATCATTTAATCAAATATCATTGTGTCCAGACCAGTTGGTGAGTTGTTAAATTTTCTGGAGTTGGGTACAGTTACTAGGCTGACTTGCAGGATATTCTCAGAATTGGGTTCATGTTGCACCTGCGTGGTCATTGCTGGCTGAGGTTTTTTTTTATACTTCTTTCAGAGTCACCAATAAAAAAGTTGAATGATACTGCTTTGCCTGGCCTTACTTGAAAAAAGTTAAGGGAAGCTCAGCAATACTTACTGTGTAACTAGTTGTATTAATATTACATAATATTAGTTGTAATATAATTAGTTGTTTAATATTTTATTAAAAAGCTTTAATGATAGCACACACATCTCCATATGAGGTTATAGTTACATCCTGCCCATTAGTAGTATCTCAGCTCTCTGAGAGCTCACCTAATTGGCACAAAGCTGAAAAAAACAAAATATAAATACTAAGAGGCTAGGTTTCATTTTTAAATATTATTTATGTAAAAATCACATTAAGGTTTCTGTCAGTCTGTTTATACTTAATGACTGTTCTAGCAATCTTGGTTTTTCTCACTCCACAAAGCCGACAGGAAAGTAGAAACTCCACATCAGGAGGCAGGAGTGGGAGTGCTACACACTGCAAGTGGTACAAAACCCAGGGGTCTGGGGGCAAAAGCCCAGCACAGATCCATATGTTCTTGGACATCCCTATGTTACACTCTAGTGTAAGAATTGAAAGTTTTAATGAGAACCTCGAGTTGTATGTGTTGGATGGTTGACCTGTCCTGAGATGCTTATAATTAGACATGAACTAGAACCTTCCCACCCTCCAGCCCGCCAAAAAGGAATTCGAGATAATAATCGGAATGATCTCACAGATCTGTGTCTATATAGTTATAAGTTCCAGTTGAATGGGATAGATAAGCTCTGGGGCTGGTAACAGGGAGAGATTCTGGAAGCTTGCAGTGGCCAGTTGGTGCTGGGCTGTAAAGGATGGATGGGATTGGGGGGGGCATTCCTGTGAGGGAGAGGGGAGTAGCAAAGCCTGCAGGGTTGGAATTCACCAGGAGAAGACTCAGCAGGAGCACAGCAGGTCCCGTAAGTGGGCAGTAGTCGTCACTACTTTTGGTAAGGCTAAAATGTGCTAGGCTTGCTTGACTGTGGCTTTTGGAATTTATTACACAGGCAACAAGGAACCAGTAATTGAAGATACTAAGGCACAGGGGCTGACACGATCAAAGTCCACAGTGGAATATTCTTGTTTGGGAGAGACTATATAGTCCATAGTGACTATTATAGGTCTCTTAGTTGAGGTGGGATGTTAAAAGAGCTTGACTAAGGTGATAGCAGTGGGGCCAGAAGGGGAATGGTAATCTCGTGTGTGTGTGTGTGTGTGTGTGTGTGTGTGTGTGTGTGTGTGTGTGTGTGTGTGTGTGTGTGTGTGTGTGTGTGTGTGTGTGTGTGTGTGTGTGTGTGTGTGTGTGTGTACGTGTACACACATATATGTGCAGGGCTACTTTTTCTGTATCTTGAGCAAAAGAGGAAACAATTTCTCAGTGAGGCAGAAATGAAACATTTTTGCAGGTAGAGAACCTACATAAGCTTTGTTTCAAGTTAAGATAAACTTTTACTTCCTGAGAGAAATCAACCTTATCAAGACATTCTTTTTCTCCTGAGTTGACTTGAGAAAAGACATTGGAAGGTTTAGGTTTTGCTGGGTGAAGGAGGTTGAAAGCAGAGGATAAGGAGTTGGAGAATGATGTTAAAGGTGTTTTTTCCTGCTTTGATCCATTCCCGTTGCAGAAAAGATAGAGGAAATCTACAAGGCCTTTATTAAGGAATCTGGTATCCAGTTCAGTGAGCTGGAAGGGCAGGTGCTTCAGTTCCATCTCAGCAACCTGGAATATGCCTGTGGCAGCAGCCTCCACCAGGTGCGACTGCGTTTCGTGAAACATACTTCGAACGTAACTGTTTTGGGGTATTGTGTGTATTTTGTACATCTGAATATTGAAGTAGGGCTGGCTTGGATAAAGGTTTGAAAACCACCACTACAGAGAATTTCAACCCCACGGTGATTTTAACATTTTATTAAAAGCGAGAGAAACCCTTCTTCAGTATTGTCTGTGAAGAAGCTCAATTTGTAAAACCTGAGAAAGGAGGCTGGCGGGCTGGATCAGGCGGCAGGAGCTTTTCCTGTGACCGTGCTTCTTTGCTTGCCCTCACAGAGGCCTCTGAGTCATTTCTCTGGAACTGCAGAGAAATGCTCTCAAGAAACCAAAACATTGTCTCATTGCAGTTCTGGTCTGTTTACCTTGTTAAAATAAATTTAAGCTTGCCTAAGTCATTTAACCAACTGTGAACTTAATACATTTGTCCCTCGGTATCCTTGGGAGGATTGATTCCAGGACCCCCTTGGATACCAGGATGCTCGAGTCTCTGATATCAAATAGCACAGTATTTGCATATAACCTACGCACATCCTCCTGTACACTTTAAATAGTCTCTAGATTACTCACAATACCTAATACAATGTAAATGCTATGTAAACAGTTGCTATACTGCATTGTTTAGGGAATAATAACAAGGACAGGAGTCTGTACATGTTCAGTACAGACGCAACTATCCATTTTTTTTTCCTGAGTATTTTTATTCCATGGTAGGTTGAATCCACAGATGCAGAACACATGGATACAGAGGGCTGACTGTACTCCAGTAGTCTGTATTTTGAATAGAAACCCCGTAAATGATTTAACTTGTTCTCTTTGGGATCTCCCCACTTCTATTCAGTTCTGTATTGTGGTTGGAATCATTCAGTTTTCCATGATCCTGTTGGGTTTCAACCTCTGTAGAGGTTCCATATTGAAGACATAGTTGGCATATTTATGTATGGAGTTTATCAAATGCGGTTTTACCCTCACAGAATTCTCCTTTGCCAAAGTTGTCAGTATATAAAATCTCCTTTTATTTTTATCAAGTCATATAGATCTCTTGTTGTAACATAACCGTTGTGTGCACTACTGGGAGACTTCCTTCCCTCTGACAGTGGTACCTGCCTGGGTTGGACTGTCCCCCACCTCCCCGCCTCCTGCTTTGGGTGGCTGTTCCTACCTGGAGCTCTTTTATTGGCCCTCAGGCGCAGGCTCAAGGACTTACACTATGTCCCCAACCTCTCTTGTTGTTTCCCAGGTGTCTGCTCGCTCCTGGGACCACAATGAATTCTTCGCCCAGTTTGCTGGTGACCACACTCTCCTAACTCCTGGGTACTCTGTAATAATTGAAAAATTGGCCGAAGGGCTAGACATTCGGCTCAGATCTCCAGTGAGTATCAGCAGTGGTAGGAGGCTCTGGCCTTGCCTTGTTTGGGGAGCATGCGATGTGTGGGGCACATGGGTTCCTCAGGAGGCCGGTGTTTGCTTTGACGTTCATCCAGTGCCTACAGTTGCTTTTGTGGTAGTCGTAGCCTGTGATCAGTAGCGTGATCTGTATCAGTTAGGAGCTGCTGCTGTTTGGAAACAATAGTGGCCCAGATGCATTTTCATAAACAGTAAGACATTCAAGTTGTTCACAATTTCCCTAACCCAGTGGAGTTATTTTCACTTTAAAATATTTCTTCCAAGTCTTGTCCCAGTGCATTTGTATTGTACATTGTTGTAATCAGAGGTAATTATTTATATATATATATATTCACTTTACACTGTGTTATATTTTCCATATTCTGATATAGTGTTTATGGATTTTAATCCCTGGAGTTCAACTCTTACTGTTGTTTAGATCTCTGAATGTCAAGAATTGACTCCCCGTAGCCTTGGAGATGTAAACTCATGTAACACAAGAATAGGAAAGGATTCTGGATTAGTTGGTTCCATCCCCAATTTTTTTGTGTGATTTTGTTTTTTTCTTGAGCAGGTGCAGAGTATTGATTATTCTGGAGATGAAGTACAGGTTACCACCACAGATGGTGCAGGGTATTCTGCACAAAAGGTAAGCTCTAGGGTTGCACTAGGGTTCCACGAGGGTAGAGCTGCTTGCTACTGGGGGCCTGGGGAGAAGGAAGAGCACTCTTTCCACCAAGTGCTTTGCCTTTGGCAGTCTGGTGCCTTGTTGGGTTTCTGACAGTTACATATCTTCACTTAATTGTGTGTATATGTACAAATCTGATTTAATTGATCTAACCTTATGTAGCTTCCTGGCAGATAGAATTCTGAATAGTGTTCCTTACGGTGGGTTCTGTGGTACATTAGTCCTGAGAGTTGAACCAGAAAAGAAATTTCCTTGGCCAAATAAGTTTGGGAAGTATTGTAACTACATTCCACTTTAGGGTTAAATAGGAGTATATTAAAGGCTCTGAGAAGTCCTGCATTAAAGAAATCTATTTTACAATAATGCTGTGCTTTCTAAGTTTGCTTTTTATCATGCAGTGTTTCTTCGGTTCAAGAAGTTCTGTTTTCATCTTGAAACTGTCAGAAGTACTTTTTGTAACTTAAATATTTTTGGAAACAGTGTTAGTAGGTGGACAGTGCAAGGTACTACTGTATTTAATACCTGAAATCACATTGAAATTTCTCTAGTGTTATAGCATTCACTTAAGGTAGAGGGAACTTAATAAACCTCATAAGTTTATTCTAAGTTTATTTATGTTTGAAGTTATTATCAAAAATATCATTGACTTATCACTAGTTTCTAGCTTTCTTCAGTTTTCTAAAACCTGTTTCATAGTCCTTGATATTCATATAGAAATAAAGGATTGCATGTCACCTGGGAAAGACGGGGTCTAGAGGATGAGTTGGGGCAGGGAGGGGTTTCCTAATATTATTCCTGCCACTAGCTAGCTGAGAGACTTTGGACTAGCATTGGTTCTCAATCCAGGCTGCGTGTTAGAGTCTCCTGGAAGGTGCCTAGAAAGATTGAAAGCCCCACCCTGCAGTGATTCTCATTGAATTGGTCAGGTCATGTTTTTAGAGCTTCTCAAGTGATTCCAGTGTGCAGCCATGGTTGAGAACCACTGGGCTACAGTGTAAGCCCCTAATAGCTAAGGCTCTTCCTAGTGGTAAACATTTTTTAAAATACCACCTTTCAAAATTGCAAGTCAGCTGACGGTTCAGCCTCTGATATCCTGTGACTCTGCCTCTGGGCGTCCAGGACAACACCCTAGTTCTCCTGCTTGGTCACACCCTGCCTGACCCTGACCAGGCACATGTGCCCTTCTGTCTTTGTATTCTGGCCTTCCAGAGAAATCAGTGCATGACTTCAGGTTGTGCTTTGAAATGTTTAAAGCAAATATTTTATTTTTATGTAGCTAGCATGCATCACAGTTTGTTTTGGAAGTTTTCTCAAACTTGTGAGTGAAAGATTTCCATGCCAACATGATAAACCCATAAACCTTTGACCAACTGTAACTCAGTCTAGGCTGCTTCCACTGAGATCTGGCTCCAGTTCCTTACTAGGGCATGTTTATATCATTTGCCTATTTGTTTACTCAAGTTCTGTGCTTTTTTTTTTGGCGGCTGGCCAGTATGGGGATCTGAACCCTTGACCTTGGAATTACAAGACTGTGCTCTAACCAACTGAGCTAACTGGCCAGCCCAGTTCTGTGCTTTTGGAAGCATTTTTTGTCATTAGGAGAACATCTAGATTTTGTTTATTTTCTTGCAGTTCTTAATGTTTAATCAACTGGATAATTGTTTTTTGTTGTTGGTTTAGTTTTTTTGTTTTGGTCTCACAGTAGCTTATTATCTATAAATGACTATGAAATTCTTGAGGATAGAGAACATGTTTTATATTTTATAAAATTTTCATGTGGCAGAAAATAGTTCTTCACAGGAAGAACTCTGAGCTTCCTATGATCCTGGAATTGGGGGTTAAGCCAAATATACAGAATCTTTGCTGAGAGCTAGCATAGTTATGGTACTTGGTGTTCAACTTCTGTTCCATTCCCATCCTAATGTGTCATCCTGTACTGCAGATGTTGGAAAGTCAGTGCGCGCACACACACGCGCGCACACACACACGCGCACACACACGCACACACGCGCACGCACACACGCACGCACACGCGCACACGCACGCACGCGCGCGCGCGCACGCGCACACGCGCACACGCACGCACACACGCGCACACGCGCACACACGCACACACACACACACACACACACACACACACACACACACACACACACACACACACACACACACACACACACACACACACACACACACACACTCTCCCTCTCTCCTCCCCCCCTTTCCCAGACTGCAGCTGAGGTTCTAAATAAGAATTAGGCCCCAGCATTCTGATGCATCTTCATGAGATTTGGAAGGTGTGGTGTCTGCTTCACTTCTGCTCCGTCTACTGATAAGCACAGTGGTCGAGGTGTTTGGTTTTTCTACAGCAGGGATAGAAAATGTCCCAGGGTCCAATCATTAACTACAAGGGAGTCAAGAGGCAGGGCACAAGATACCAATTTTGCTGGTGCAGGTTGTTCTGTGTGTGGCATGATTCTCGAGCTGGCAGCAATAGTAATGTCTTCCTGACTGTAGCAGTGGTGACATGGTTCTGTGCCAGAATTTTCCTGATTGTATGGCAAATCAGCACCTCTCTTTGATGGCCTGGTTTTGTGATGTGGCTTTGAGAGTCATTTTTGAAGGCTCAACTTAGCATCTGTTTTTTCAGCCCATCTAAATGATTCTTTAGACCCATTTGAGACTCTGTGATAAATTGCTTTGTTCTTCAAAAATAAATTCATGTGGCTTGACACGATTGTAATAATCCCTGATGTTTATGATGTACTTTACCATTTATGAAGCATATTGATGTATCTTGTAAGTTTTAGTTTTAAGCATTAACCCAATCCTTTGAGGTTAGTAGGGCAGGTATTACCTTCATTTTGTAGATGTTTGGCAGAGATGAGTGGCGGGGCTTGGCCTCACATTAGAATGTATCAGGAATGGTACACAAAGTTTTCCTGACTCCATATTTAAGGATTTTTTCCTCCTATAGCACTGCTTTTCAGGATTGGGATCTGCTCACTCTTCTTACCTGGGGTTATTGTTAGCTATAAGAACCTTAATGCAAATTTCTTAATGTGGATGCTACGTCTTCTCAGCCAGCCACCGTTGTGCAGTGAACAACCTGCACGATTGTACATGGCGGCCCTTGTTCTTATCAGTATAACAACATGGAAAGTTGACAGTCTCATGACTGACAGTAGAGAGGAGTGTTCTTCAGGTGTTGAGATTTTCCTGGAAATAAACCTGAGTAGTTGTGTTAGGTTCAGTTGCTGTGTGTGTGTGTGTTAACTGTTCTTTATTTCCCACAGGTATTAGTCACTGTACCACTGGCCTTACTACAGAAAGGTGCCATTCAGTTTAATCCACCGTTGTCAGAGAAGAAGATGAAGGCTATCAACAGCTTAGGTGCAGGCATCATTGAAAAGGTGACTTCAATTACTTTAGCTGTAGAACTAGAGAGATTAATGTCAGATGGTAGGAGCTAATCTCTGATATGGGGAAGTAGTGGGTAATTTTTGAATCCAAGTAAAATTCACAGATTTGCTTTTCATTTGAATAATTGTTCATGAAGAATATAAAAGGATGTTCTCAAAACAAAAGGAGGAGAGTTGGCTGAGGTCTGTGAGTTTTGACTTCAGGAGAACGAATCTTGTTATTCACAGAATTTGAATTTGGTATGAGCAGTTCTTGTTTTTTTCTGCTTTCCTTGTCTACCCTGCACTCATTGACCCCAATGAGGAGAGTGATTTACTTCCTCTGCCTTTAAAATCTTCATCAGCCGAATCTGCCTGTGCTGTGGTAGATACTGGCAGACCTGTGAATAGTAAGCATTTAACTTGTGGACCTATGCTCCAAGACTAGGTGTCAGGAATGCTTTGCATAAAGCTTCAGATTAGCCTGTAGGTTGTCACTGGGTCCCACTTGTGTCTGTGGGAATATGGAACTGAATGGCATAAAAACAAGAAGCTCACAAAGAAAGAACAAGAGGTGAGATGGAAAGAAGGAGTGTTCTGCCTTGTTCTTTTGAACATGGTTGGTTAGTTTTAGAGTGGAGCTACAGGTTGCTTCTTAGAGATTGCCTGTGGTTTTGATTCAAGAAACACTTGATCCTCTTTCTCTTGCTTTCCAGATTGCCTTGCAGTTTCCTTATAGATTTTGGGACGGTAAAGTTCAAGGGGCTGACTTTTTTGGTCACGTTCCTCCTTGTGCCAGCAAGCGAGGGCTTTTTGCTGTGTTCTACGACATGGATCCCCAGGTAAAACCATTTGGGACATGTGGTTTGAATTCCCTTCTTAAAGTTTGGAATTTGGTTTGGTAATCACTCATGGGTCAAGCCCAGGAACTCATGAATGTTGTCGAGACTCTCGATGTGTGTTTATATTCTGGGAGGATGTTTGGATTGAGGCATTTTCCTGCAGGAAAGGAACCCCAATATTTGCCATATTTTCTTGAAGGGCGAGTGTTGTTCCCTGGGTCATGAGTTGGTTGCTTGTGGAGACTGGGTTATTGCAGGCAGGTAAGGGGGTTCTTCTTAGGGAAAGCTGGCACCAGCACGCTGAGGGAGTGGTGCTTGAAACTTCCTCTGTAAGGGTCCTCTAGTGAGCTGCAAAGGGTGGGGTGTGATTCATCCAGGTGAAGGAGGGTCTTGGTGTGCGTGGATATGAGAGGTTGGAGAAGAAAGGAGCACGTGGCTGGGACTTGAAAGTTGTGGTGTTTTTGCAGTCATGCTATTGCTGCGACATGAAAGAAATGCACCTTTCAGTTCTGAGAAACTTTGTGTTAAAAAGGCTTCACATGGGAGCCAGGGGCAGAATTTCTTTACCATTGGAGAAGGGTCTCCCCCCATTATTTTATCTGCAGATTTCCCTTCTCAATCTCCTATTTCTTCTGAAACAAGTTTTTATAAGAGAACAGTCAAGGGAACTGTGGATTTGATACCCCCATTACTTCCTGAGCGTTTGGTTTCAGCAGGGAACCATACAGTGGATGGATGGATAATGCGTGTTTCTGAGGAAAATGGGCTGGCAGTGGGAGTGAGGATAAGGGACGTTTGGAAATAATGAAATTTAATTAATGAGAATGAGGCCCATATCTGTTTGGGACCAAGCCTTACAGAGATTTTTGTATCAAAAACCAAAAGCGTGAACTGCTTTCCCCGTTCGTGTCTGCAGAAGAAGCACAGCGTGCTGATGTCCGTGGTTGCTGGGGAGGCTGTGGCGTCGGTCAGGAGCCTGGAGGACAAGCAGGTGCTGCAGCAGTGCATGGCCACGCTCCGGGAGCTCTTCAAGGAGCAGGTCAGAGAAGCACTTCTCTTTTCAAGGAGAAAGATGTGCTTGCTGGTACCTTCACGAGCTCTTCAGAGGGTCTATGCAACCCACAGCCAACGGCAGTGCTGGGGATGAAGGGAATCCAGGCTGTGGGCCCCGTTACTCCTCCTGCTTTCCTCCTTTCCACCGAAGTACCTCATGACTGGGGCTGGTTGCTGGTGTGCTGGGGGCGCCATAACAAAATACCGCATGCTGGGGGGCTTAGACACAGAAGTTGATTCTCAGAGTTCTGGAGGTTGGAAGTCTGTGATCAAGGTGTCAGCTGCGTTGGTTTCCTCTGGGGCCTCTCTCCTTGGCTTGTGGGTGGCCGTTTTCTCCCTGTGTCCTCACATGGTCTTCCTTCTGTGTGTGTGTGTCCTTATCTTTTCTTACAAGGACACTAGTCAGATTGGATTAGGGCCCATACTAATGAGCCCATTTTTACTTAATTATTCATAAAAGCCCTGTCTCCAAATACAGTCCCATTCTGAGATATTGGAGTTTAGGACTTCAACTTAGGAATTGGGGGGACATAGTACAGCCCATAACAGTGGCCTATACCTCCTTTTAAACAATTGCCTTCCTTTTTTCTACTCATATCATACACACATCCCTTTTGTTTCTAAGAATGTAAAAGGCTCAGCATTTTCTACAGACTCTGTATTTACTCAAACCCTTGAAGCTTTGACTACAACTTTCCTATTACAGAGGGACATTGTCCAGCATTTTCTCGTATCCCACATAGGCAGATAGTCTCT
Source organism: Cynocephalus volans (assembly GCF_027409185.1). Lineage (NCBI taxonomy): Eukaryota > Metazoa > Chordata > Mammalia > Dermoptera > Cynocephalidae > Cynocephalus > Cynocephalus volans. The sequence goes on from NC_084464.1 coordinate 30,596,146, forward strand.
TCTAACTTTTCTTCTAGGAGCTCAATGTACTTTATATTTGCCAATTTACTAAATCTCGCAATTTCTAGATTTGTAAATGGCCATGGTTTATGTCCTTTTCAAATAAATGAGCAGAAATAGAAGTGCAACGACTCAAAAGTTTCATAAACTGGATGTGGAAGGCATCCAGATATATTGCTAATTTCATAGGAGAGGGTCTAACTAGTGATGTGATTGTATCATAGTAGGCCTTAGCTTGGGTTTCTGTCTAAAAGTTTGTTTTTAAATTAGGTATTTGGAACTTAGCACACAGTTTCCGTAGAAATATGTTTCACCATGATGCTAGTCAGAGGCCTGCTGACAAAATTATTTGGAATTTAGTGAATGTGAAACATATCCTTGAATCACTCTTTCGTGGAGAAGCCTGTTGGGAATTCCAACTTGTGATTCTAGGGCTCCACCCTTCCCTTTTCTACTCTGGGCCAGAGACTCCATTTCTACCATCTTTCCAGCACATGCCAGGCAATGGAAAAGGGAAGGCCCAGGCTCTTAGCCTTCTTTGGTGGTGGCCCCTGGTAGGTGGGGAGAGAATGTCCCTGGCATAGGACAAATTATAGAAGTGAGGGAATTGTGTGGGTGGGGCAGGAGATACAGCTATGGGGCCTGGGTAGTGTTCAAAGAGGGTAAGAGGAACATACTGAGACTTGCTGTTTTCAGAATGCTACAACAGTGAACTCAGGTCCTAAAGGGAGGGAGAAATGTTTATTTATGATTTGGGTTGCACCATGTTTTCTTGATCTTATTTCAAAATTCCTTTTTATTGGACACAGGAGGTCCCAGATCCCACAAAGTATTTTGTCACTCGGTGGAGCACAGACCCATGGATCCAGATGGCATACAGTTTTGTAAAGACAGGTGGAAGTGGTGAGGCCTATGATATCATTGCTGAAGAAATACAAGGAACTGTCTTTTTCGCTGGAGAGGTATGTATCTTGATTACTTCATATTTTAAAATAATGTTTATATTTGTGTCTTGACTTAACGTTAGGTAGACATTATCTACTGACTTCGTATCAGGTTAAGATGTTAGCCTGTTTAATCTTTGCAGCAGTCTCTCAGCATGGTTATTTCACACTTTTAACTGAATTGGTATCTGTTTCTATTATGTGGCTATATGAATGTGGTTCCTGCCGAGCCAAGGTGTTCATTGGTTCCTCTCTTACCCAGCTGTTTTCTTGGAAGTCATAAGGGCCCCTTTGGTCATTAGCTTAATTCTTCTGGCAGCTCTCCCCAGGTCTCCCCTGCCCTTAAGTCGTCTCTAATTCACAGTTGAATCTCTCTGAGCTGGCCTGTTAGTTCCAGTTTCTGAAGCCCCTTCTTCTTGGGGTCCTTTCCGTCTGCTCCAGGCCACACTGGCTCGTTTTAGACATTACTGCAAAGCTGTTCTCTGGGTCTCCTTTTTTTTTTTTTTTTAAACCACTTTCCAGCATTGGGCATTTATTTCCAAGATCCCTTTCTTCTTTCTTGATTTACTTCTGTTGAAAAATGTTTTCTTTTTGATCCTTTCTGTGCCTTTTTTCAGTCCTTGTGATCTAGAAACTCATGTTCTTCAATTTTCTTATCATTTTTCTCCAGTTTTTTCTTTATTTCTAGATCTTTTATTCCATATCTTGGAACTCTTGGATTGACATCCGATTTTTCTCTTCCTATTATTCATCTCTTTTTATTCTACTCTTGGGGAGATTTTTAAAAATTTTCCAATCTTTGAATTGACTTTTAAAATATTGGCGTGTTCCTTGGTCTCAGAATATTCCTTTTTCCGTAGCACCACCCTCTTCTTGCTTTGTAACTTGTTTCCTAACTAAGGTGATTAGAATTCTGTGATTTGTTTTCAGTTCCCTCCCTGCCTAGTTTCCTCAGAGTTCCTGTTTTGTGTGCTGTAGTCTGTGCCTGCTGTGTCCAAATGCCCAATCCTTGACTGTCAGCTCAGATTTGAGTGAGGCACTTTTTAAAATACCACTTGAAAGCTCAGCAAGCTCAGCACTGGTGGTAGGATCCTCCAGCATCACTGTCTATCTGGGAGCATTTAATTTCTCTTAATGTGGTGGAATCTCTGCTCCTGGCAATGTAGGGGCCAGAAGCCTAATTGTGAGTTGTGAAGACTTAATCCCCCTTTTGTTTGGCACCTTACTCCTGCTAAGTCAAATCTTTGAAGGACTGCAGTGGGCAGAGCGGGGAATATGGTGAGGGACCTAACTGCTCTTCATGGACTTTAAACAAATTCTGTTTTCACCCCATGCCAACCGGTGCCTCCATGGTTCCTCATGCAGTCTCCAGTGGCTGAGACTTTTGTAAGGATTCTTTGGGGTGAATTGGTTTGCTTTTTGTCATTAATACCCCCAACTCCACCCCAAACTTAAAGTGAATTTTCAGTTACCACTCTTTCATCTGTGTCTACACTTTCTACTAGAGTACTTGAAAAAGTTCATGGAGGGGTGGCTGTTTAGCTCCATTGGTGACACGAAAGTCGAGAGTTCGGATCCCAATACCAGCCAGCTGCCCCCCGCAAAAACACAAAAAGTTCATGGAAAAATAATTCTAATTTTTGAAGTACCCTCATATATTATAGTTTGGGGTTACATACATCTCCTAGTTTCATCTAAAATAGTTTTTTTTTCCCCCAAAAAAACAAACTTTTTTTTCAAAAATCTCTGGTTTTTGAGTGATTACAAAAGAATGCCTTCATAAAATCAGAGTACTCCTTGGCCCGTGAAGAGCCAACGCTGTGGGACGAGCATAGCGGTGGTACCCCAGGCAACGACTGTCAGCGGCTTCCAAGAGATGGCTGTTTCAGGCCGGTGCACCTTAAGGCATGAGCAGGGTTTAGAACCTGTGCTGCTTTGATAGGATTATTACTTCACCTTCTTCTAAAACCCTTTTTCTGAGGCTTGTCATTGCCACTCTCCCTACTAGTAGTTATATTCCTACCGACCTGGTCATTCCCCCATTCATTAGTCTTTGGCACCTAGATGTTTTTCCCTTCTGCCCCAACCATCAATTCAGGTGACTTCATCTTTACCTTATTTCCTACCCTTCTCCCTGTTCAACTCCACTTCAGCTACCCTTTCCCATAGCCACATCTCAAACCTTGTCATTAATACTTAACGATTGCTAATTCAAGCCACTTATTTTTGGTTTGTTTATTCTGTTCCCATTACAACCATACCTTGAAAGCGAGATTCTATCATGGACCCTCTTTACTTCCTCCCATACCAACAGCCCTCATCTTTTGTCTTTTGTCTTTTTGTTGAACTTGAGGTCCCTGGTTTATCCTTTGAGTAACTCAACTCTCTACCCTCTTGTTCCATCCATCTAGCAAAACTCCATCTGTGGATGAATTGATAACATTTTTCCTACTTGTTTCACTTATCACTGATTCTACCAGCTAGACTATTTGTCTGATTAATCTTTTTCATCGTTAACTCCAGTACCTGGCATATATATTTAATATTTTAATGAATGCCACACAGTACTTCGCAGAAGTGCTGACACATGGTAGAATGAATGAATTTAGCAAAGCATGGCAAGATAACTAGAAAAGTTCCAGTGCTGTGATGGGCGAGCAGCGTTAGTGTGACCACACAGGAATGGCACCAATCTTTATTTTAGGAGGGGTCCAGATAAAGTTTAAGCTTGAATTACCTGAATCATCTGAATTCTTTATGCATGATCTTAAATTATGTTGTTTTTTTTTTTTTTTTACAGGCAACAAACAGACATTTCCCACAGACTGTTACAGGGGCATATTTGAGTGGTGTTCGAGAAGCAAGCAAGATTGCAGCATTTTAAAAAGAATTTGTCTGAACCCAGCTTTCTTCTGTACCCCAAGTGGGAAAGCTTGAAACACATGTCAAACCTCAGTTTTATAAGGGGGGGAAATAGCTCTCTGGATATAGCAAAATAGAAATGTTTCTAAGGTGATATAACTTAAACTCATTTCACCACTCTGAAAGCACTGACCCCAAAAATCCTTAAAAGCACTTATATTTAATTGCATTTTCTACAGGTCCAACAAGTACTAGAAGTCTGTATTTCAGAATAAGGCAGAACATAATCTTAAACTAAGACCTTGGATATGATTCGTAGTTGGAGGTTCCCTTTAGATTTGACATTGTTTGGCTGATAAGTTTTTATACATTGAAAAACTAAGTCAATCAAGCAGGAATCATTTAAAAAAAGATAAAGCCATGTGTTTTTCTTCTGTGACAACTTATCAGTATCTGTACCAATGAGCCTTATATTTCGAAATAGCTCCAATATTGAGCTTTTATTTAAAATTAGAACTCTCTTTATAGATACAGCACAAACTCCCGTTGAAGGTAAAATGAAGCTTCTAGACTATTTCATATTGTACATATTTCTTCCTATTGGGTGTTCAAAAGAAGTTTAAATTCAGGTATCTTTTGTGATAAAATATTTTAAATTTGTGCATTCATTGGCAAAACAGCAAAATTTTTATTCCCTTAAACAGTGTAGGTGTTGTCTCTGAAAACGCCGTACAGATAGTGTGGTCTTCACACTATAGGTAGAATATAGCTATTTTTCTTAAAGCCAAATTTGGGTTGGGTAGCACACTTTAAATATACTGTTTTAGCAACCACTAGCAAAAAGATCTCATCAGAATTTAATAAAAGCCCCTCCCCACTTCTTTTTAAAACAACTGATTCAATCTCTAGAAATGTTTTCTGCATAATTATGTTTACAGTATTCCACAGGCAGGTCCACTGGAAAACTACAGAAAAATGTGAGCTATCCTAATAAATATTACACGTTTTATAGCCATATCTTCAAAGCCTGAGAACATGGCAAAAGGCTGTTTTTCCTTTTTACTTATGAACAAAAAATTGTTTAATATGTCATTTTAAAATAAACATTGGTTTCAGGATACCTCTTTTGCCAAGAAACCTCATTTTACAGGACTCTTTCAATTATATTGATCTGCTTAAAAAGAACTAAAAAATGACTTTAAAGTCACCTTTCAAAATATTAGGTATTTTAAAAATTTTAAATTTCGGCTTATAAGCAGAAAGAATATCTTATGGAAAGAATGTGCAGTGATCTTCAGAGTTTAGATACAAACATCCCCTCCCTATTAAAGTATTTTGCAAAAGAAAGCCAACAGCTGTATATTGCAAAGTTAGCACAGAAAAATGTTGATATTTAGGTTTTCTGCTGATTCATTGGTACTGACGGGGAAGTATTCTACTATAAAATGTTATGTATTAAAATGTTTAGCATGTTAAGTGATAAATACAAAATGTAAGTTTGAAATGGTTCACAGTAAATTATTTTAGTTTCTGGGCACTTAAACTTGTACTGTGCTACAAGTAGGGGAAAACCTACGTGAAGTATGGTAAGTGTGTATTTAAAAAAAAATTTCCTGTCTCAAGTTACATACTTCATTTGATTTTGTTCTTTAAGGAACCATGGTACTTTTTTTGTTAGTTTTTCATTGTCTGAAGATTTTGTAATTGGGTAGCAGTGAATACAAAAATTTAGTGTTTTAACTGCAGATCACAGATAGCTGGTTGTATAAAACTGCTTAATAAAAACAACTTGTTTTTCAAATGCACTTTGTGTACTGTAGTGATGAACACACTCTATTAAATGGGTGTATCATCACCAAGAACTTTCACCCACACGAACTCTGTCCCCTCACCTCCAAACCCTCTTTATATTTTTTATTTTTGGATAGCCAGTATGGGGATTTGAACTCTTTAACCAACCAGCCAATAACACTCTTTTGTACCTTTTAGGTCACAGAAATTACTCCTTAACCCCTTCACAGTAAATGGTCAAAAGATAAACAACTGCTAAACTTGATTAATTGATAGTTTAGTGAAATCACTTCAAAAACAATCAGTTATTGCAAAAGAACACTCCAAATCATATAGGGCTATGGGATTAACTCCATTTAAAAATACCTGTTCTGAAATCCTCCACCACAGGGGAGAAATGCTAAAAAAAAAACCTTAATAAGTTAAGACATCAAATGCAAGAGACTTAAAACACCATTGATTTAGATTTTTTATTGACAAGATTTGTAAGAACAAATTAAGTAAAATCAAAAGCCAATTCTTAGATCTTTAGTAGCTTATTCCATTCATTTTTAAGTATACCTTTCCCTAATGTCTCAATTTTATCAAGAAACAAGTCAAACCTGTGAAAATACCTGTTAACATTCAACATATTTTTATATTTCTGTTCTATGATGCAAAGATATTTTTAAACAATCAATACATCAAATATCTGTCATAAGCAGCATGTTTTATTTTAAAATCCACAGACTAATAAATTGATCAAGACAGTCAATTTAAGAGACTAACTTTGTCTCACTGAGAGTGGGGTCCCTATGTTGATCACCTAGAATCCTGACTGGCCAAAGTTTAAAACCCAACAGCCCTGATTATACATTATTTTCTTTAATGTTAGAAATAAGTATATTATCACTTTTGAGAAATAATTTGTCAGAGTTATCTGCTATTGCCTACACATAATCTTTTAGCATTACACCTGGTTCTTTTATCATAATTATAAAGGTGGCCAGGTTTTCTGTAAATATCAGCATTTTATATTGGCAAAAGCAGTTAATAAAAATCAGTTTATTTACTATAAGCCAAATGTGCTTGTACTTAATTAATCCCACCCTTTCCCAAAGATTTGGAAGCTTTGATGCGTTCCTTTTGGTCTGTCCTTAATACTAAAAGTACCTATAGACACTTTTGGAAAAGTTAACACTAAGACTACAAATTGATGACACTTCCAAGGCAAAGCAGGGCTGTCTGTTCCTTCAGTGTTGCTGTCACTGAATTTTGACTTTCACTGCTCTATCATACCATCTGGTTGAACACTGACATTTCATAGTTCACAACTGTAAAGATACCTACCTACTTAATGTGAGTTTAAAAATTGATCTGCACAAAAGAAATAAAAAAACTATATACAACAAATTGGTTTTTAAAAATACAAAAATAACATCTGTCACTTTTGTCATGCTGACAATTTGACTATATACACATGCAGGAGAAATTCTGATTTAGTCATCTGGCCAGCTCTAGCTCGTATATTAATATAATGAACACACTTCACACTGACAGAAGAGATGTGTATTCAAAATATTCCATATACTAAATACTGCATAGTCTCTCAACGTACAAATGCCGGTTATAATGGTTTTTGTTCTACTTGATTAAAAGTATGTCTTAAGCAAGCTAATATTAAGTGCACTAAAAACCACTACAGTTCAATAATCTATGACCTTATATAAAGAAATCCAAAATGTACAAAATACAACTATAAAAAACAATTACTGCCATGCAAGATTTTAAACTAAAAACTGCATAAAAACGCAATTTAAAACGGCAAACTCAAATTTACGTAACACTCAAGATAAAAAGGTCAGCAAGTAAGTTCTACCAACACAATGCTTAACAAGAATTTAGAAAAGGAAATACATTCTCTTTGCTGGTATAATGGTATAAATCAGATCTTCAAATCTATGGGAACAGGTCACCTGTCTCTGTCTTCTATCTCAAGAAATTAGCTGTAGTGAAAAAGAAAAATGATTTTACCATACCCAACACATAATATTAAGTATACATCAATCGTAAAACCTTATTCCATCTTTTTCATATTTATTTTACTATTGTGACCTTGGAAAATCAGTTGGGATCAATAAAAAACTAGTTGATCTTCCCTCGCCTTTTTTTTTTTTTTTTTGTCTTTTTTTTTTTTGTGACCGGCACTCAGCCAGTGAGTGCACCCGCCATTCTCATATAGGATCCGAACCCGTGGCGGGAGCGTCGCTGTGCTCCCAGCGCCGCACTCTCCCGAGTGCGCCACGGGCTCGGCCTTCCCTCGCCTTTGACTGGTGGGCAGGACCTGTCCTGCAGCAGCTGTGTGAGCAGCTTTGAGACGCCCAGCTACCTGTGTGCACTAGGAGCCCGCATCTCAATCTGAGTTAAGATTTTATCACTAACTTAATTTTTAAGCTCTAAAATGGGGATTAAAAGAAACATTTTCCCATTTTGAAGAAAGCTGAGGATCAAATGTATTTAGTGACACAAGTATTTTGAAAAATAAGCAGTATTTGATATACAGTTGACCCTTGAACAAGGTGGGGGTCAGGGGTGCTATACCCCAATGCAATTGAAAATCTGCATATAACTTTTGACTCCCCCAAACTTAACCACTTTCCTAGCACTTAAGTAACTGTTACTAACTACTAATAGTCTACTGTTAGGCAGGCTACTTAACTGTTTGGTTAGGTATGCCATGTATTCATGACATACCTAACCCCAAATTTTCCAATATATTTATTGATAAAAATCCACATAAGTGGGCCCACACAGTTCAAACCCATGCTGTTCAAGGGTCAACTGTACATAATTTCTTTTGTCTTATATGTCCAAAATGATAAAACTTGGAAAAGAGTGAAATATTTACCTCTTTAACAGTTGTTTTTATGAACTCTTTTCTTTCGGTTAAATCATAAGCAGGATAACTTTCATATACCTAAAGTGAAAAGAAAAACATTAAAAGCAGATTTTAAAATCCAATAATATTCTCTGCCTTTGAATAAAAAGAAACTTATGCTATGTATAAATAGCTGCATGTACAAGGGGTCTTCAAAAAGTTCATGGACTCCTATTACCTTCACGAATATAGATTCCTATTATCTTCTAATTCTATTTTTCCACAAACTTTTTAAAGCATCCTCATACATTCTAACAGTACTTTGGTTCACCATTCAGAATTCTATTGCAAATGAAAAGTTTTAATAACACTGTATACATAGCAGAAAATAAACCAGCGTGCAAATATTCTCAGTGCTCTATAAACTGGGAGTATGGGCTAAATTAACAATGAATACGAGGAAAACATCCAGGTAGATCTTAGTTAAGTGGACTAAGTTCTTTATATTGTCAGGTTATTTGCCAAACATCTTTTAGAAATATTTTACTTTCTTCTCTGTTTTATCATCCAATACTCTACAAATGATTCCACAACTTGAATTTAATGAACTTCAGCCCTCTACTCCACTGCTCATTCCCCTCCCTAAAGTTAAGTCACTAAAATCCAGGTGGTCTTCAGGAGTCCTCTAGTCCTAGAATTTGATTCTTTAAATTTCCCTCTCTCTTATCAACTTTCTTGGTCTCATTATACCTGCTGCTTGACTCCATGTCCCAACTCCATATGCTAAGTCTTCAAGCACCCTGCTGGCTTCACTCTTACAGTACAGTTCAGGGTCAGCAACTTTTTCTGTAAAGGGCCAGACTGTAAATAATTTCAGCTTTGTCAGTCACGGTTTCTGTCACTACTCAACTATACCGTCATAGTGTGAAAACAGGTTGCCATAGACAGTACTTATAAATGAACGAATATGGCTATATTACAATAAACTTTCTTTATAAAACCAGATGGTAGAATGGATTTGGCCCTCATAAGTATAGTCGATCATTTAAATTACTGTTTGCCTCTTGTTCTTTTCCTGCAGAATCCCAACCCTGAACTGGTCTAACTACCCATTTTAACATGCTTAAGCTCAAACCATAGATTGCTGTGAGAAAACAGCTTTGAAAAAATTGGTCCCATTTTCAGTTCATGGTATCAACTTCAAAGCCTCCCCAGCAATCCCTAGTCTCTAGTCAGGTTCTCCTTTCATTCCCACCAGTGGCAGTTTCATCTCCTTACTCAAGTGTCCCACCCCCCTGCTCTCAGCCAAGAAGCCACTATTATGAAGTCTCTCAACTTTCTGACATATTTCTTTCCCCTGCAGTTGTATCTGGATTCATCAATGTTTCCTACTTCCTTTACCTCCTCAACTCGCCTGTGGCTTCAGCTTCTCCTCCTTTCACAGCACTTGTCCCTGGCATAACACATGCTTTCTCTCCCCTGGCACTTTCACAAATATTTTCTCATCAACTTATATGTCCCCGACCCCCATTTACATAACTATTTTCATTCCCAAGCAAGTTCCTTGAGACATAAAACCTAACTCATTCACTTTCCTCACCATTAATTCTCACTCTAAGGATAAATAACCTTGGCTTTTACCACCCCTCAAAACTGCTCTTCTTGTGTGATCATCTCCTAACTGTGGAGTCCAAAAAAAGGTCAAGCCCTCACCTCACCTCTCCGTGTTACTAATAATCTCTTTTTAAAAATTCCATATGTATTCACAAGTCTTTCAAATGGACAGAAGTAATCTCCCTTCAATTCCCCTTCCACTCTGCTCCTCCCACCCAAAACCTCTTTCCCCTCAAAGAAAACCAGTGATCAGTTTGGTATGTTATCTTCCAGACCTTTAAAAAAATGAACTTATATACACATACATACACATATAAATGGCAATATAGTTTTTCTGTATTTACAGAAATGAGGTAATATTCCATGTTTTAAAAAATTTAACAATAACTGAAAGGTTTTGCCATGTTCTTTTGAACTGCTACACAGTATTCCAAAAATACGGATGTACCACAGTTTAACCATTTCCCTACTGATGGCCATTTAGTTTGTTCTGATTTTTAAGTATTACATAAATGCTGATTATTATTGTAATCACTTTTGTGCAGACGTGACTATGTCTTTAGGATAGAAACCTAAAAATGGAATTGCTAGGTTAAAGAGTATTTGCAATTAAAGATAGTACCTAACTGTCCTCCAAAGAAGCTGTTACAACTTAAGGCATATGACAGCACCTGTTTCCCTTATGTCCTTGCCAACAATGAAAGCTGTCAATCTTTAAAGCATTTGAAAATCTAATATGCAAAAATATTTCTTTCAGGGGTATGTGTGTGGCCAAGGATCAAACCCTGGACCTTAGTGTTATCAGCACCACGCTCTAACCAACTGAGTTCACCAGCCAGCCTCCTTTTCATTTCTATCTCCCTGGTTAGTAGGGAAAGTTGAGTGTGTTTTCTTATGTTTATAGGTCTTATACATTTTTTCTGTGAATTGCCTTTCCATATCCATATCCATGACCATTATCCCAAAGGTTAATGACCTTTTCTTAATTGGTGCTACTCCCTTCTTGAGACTGTCTCCTCTCTCGGATTTCATAGCAGCACTCTCTCTAGCCTTTCTTCTACTATTCTGATTCAACAATTTTTTATATTTTGTAGAAATTATTTCCCAACCATCTCATGTTGGTAGTCTTCAGGACTCTGTCTTTTGCTTTTCTCATCCTTTACCTTCTTCCCTGGGCCACCTTTATCTATACCCCTGATTTTAACTCCCAGCAGTGCCCTAGTATAGATCTTTCTCCTAAACTGGAGAATTATAATGTTCACAATTTTGCCCACTAGGATGTTCCAAGCGCTCCAGCTCAAAATGTTTGGAACTCTTTTTTTCAAAAAGTATTCTTTCTGTCCTGTTCTCTATTATAATTAATGCTATCCAAGCTCTTACACCACAATGAAGTAACCTTTAGTCAGGCTCTCTCAATTTATGACTTGGATTATGGCAATCCTGTCATTTTGATTATGATATAAACTGAGTTTCCTGACTCTCTTGTTTCATCTTTTTGCCAGTCCATCCTTTTCGATGTTTCTAGGATAATTATAAATAAAAATATGATTGTTTTATTCCCCTGCCAAATACCTCAATAATCCAGCCAGCCTCCCAATTCCCTATTAGCTTCAGGAAGAAAACCAAACTCTGTAATAAGGTACATATAAGATCTGCAAAACCCTTTAGTATTCTCTCCTAACTTCTGTGAAGACTTCCTTCCAATCCTAGTCTTGAGACATTTTAATCTAATTACTATTCCTTGCAGTCATCATTTCGGTGAATGTGTCACTGTTCCTCAACTGTACGGAACAGGATGCTCTTCCAAGGACTCGGTTCAGAACGCAGTTCCAAGATGCTTTTCCTGATTCCCCTAAACCCCTGTCCCAATCCCCAGCAGGTTTTGTTTGCTGTGTGGTGCTGTAGCTCCTTCCATGCTGTTCTTCACATACTATACTCTAATTTAGATATTTGTCTTTAACCCACTAGACCACAAGCCCCTTTTTAAAGCTGAGCAATGGTTTCTTCAGCTCTACCTGGAAGATCTAGCTCAGTGCTTGATATGCAGTAGAGGATTAATGAATGCTGAGTGAATAAACAAACAATAATCAATGTCCTAAAAAAGATATAGAATATTTTACCTTTGGTACATTTCAAATTATAATTTCATTTTACCATAAGAAATGAGATTCTAAAATCTCCCAGTTTTGGCCCAGGGTATGGAATCCCTATGGAATCATATTAAAGACTAGGATATTTTATTTCCTGAGAAGTATTACAAGAATGCCACAGAAGTTTAATAAGTTAAAAACCTAATTTATAATAGCTCATTTATCATATTACAAGAGAATAACGTGGTCCATGAGATTCTGCTTTTTTAAAATAATACAATCTGAAGATGTATCAATAAAGTTTCCAGATCAGAAAAAGCAAGTTTCCTATGTGGTTCAGAATGCATCACTCTCATTTTACTCATTCTTTGTTTTTTGTCTTTTTCGTGACCGGCACTCAGCCAGTGAGTGCACTGGTCATTCCTATATAGGATCTGAACCCGTGGTGGGAGCGACGCTGTGCGACCAGTGCCGCACTCTCCCGAGTGCGCCACCGGCTCGGCCCTCATCTTACTCATTCTATTGTTACTTGTAGAATACCTCCATTAGGACAGAGACTTTGACTTTTATCACTATTTTATTATTTAATGTGGTATTCTAATACCTGTAAAGTGCCCGACATACAGTAGTTCAATAAATATTTATTCAGTGAATGAAAGCACATAAGGATCTAGCTTCAAGTTAAGAGATGGGTGAAAGAATTTTTCAAATAAAAGCAAATGATCTAAAAATTTGCCAAATTACCTTTTTGCAAATTTGCTTCATTGTGACTTCCTCCAAGTTGGCATTGGCCAATAATTTCTTTACTGTTTCCTTTAACTCCTCATCTGTAGGTGGTTTCTTCAATTTTTTAATTAAAGGTTCATCATCTGAACTATCCTCAGATTCACTTTCTAAAAGTAAGATATTTTATTAAATGTGAATAAAAATTTTTCTTACATAGCAAAGCAAATTAACATTTAAGACAGGTTGGGAAGAATTTTATAAGCTTCCTTCAAATTCTCAAAGGGGTATTGAATCCAAAAATCATTATATATCACCACTGTATATATTACCTATAAAACATACATTGAAAATTTTGTCAATTTTGAAAAATTATGAACTGTACAAAAATGATATACTACTATCCTCCCCAATGAACTTTGCAGTTTACCGGTTTTCCACACACACTTAAATACTATGTGCAATATATATGTATCTTTACGGTTGCAGATAATGCCTTTTCTAACATACCTTTTTTGGAACTGTTTTGATTCTTCTTGGTAGTGCTGCTATCTGCCTTTTTAACATTAGCACTTTTTACAGATTTTTTACTTTTAGAAGTAGCTTTCTGTTTAGGCTTTTCTCTTTTAGTTGTCTTTTTTGGTGGCTGTTGGAAAGAAAAGCAAAGTACATATACTGATGAGATTCATTGCTGTCCTCCTTTCCCTATACCCCTCAACAATATTAGAGAAAATTGTCATATTTCACATCACCAATGAAAAATTATTACTAATTACCAATTTTTGAAAGATGACAAAATACACTCAACAATTTTATCCTAACCCAAATCTAAGCATGATATGGCAAGAATCAGTCACAAAAAAATAATAGATACCTACATTTACTCTGTACTATGGATAGAAAATTTTATATGTATTACCTACTTAAATCTTGAAAAAACACCCCTAAAATATAGATACTATTATCCTCCTCTCATTTATTTCTCTCTCTTCCAAGTATAATCTAAGTTCCATGAGGACAGAAGTTTTTCCCCTCTAATGTTCACTGACGTATCCCTAACTCTTGGAACACAGTAGTTGCTCAATATTTATGAATATATGCGGAAGCTAAGGCTCAGTGAGGTCATCTTGTCCACAGTCACATTAACTAATAATGGGAGTGTGGGGGGGGAGGGGTCAAGATTTAAATATAGATCTGACTCCAGAACTTGTGTTTCTTAAACACTAACCCATAGCTGATTAACCAAAAGCAAAATACATACATATGGATAGATTAAAATGACCAAATTAGTTTATACTTACTCTTTTAACCAGGGTCTATGAAATTAGGAAGCGTTAACTCCTCATCTAATTAACATTCTCAAAGGTAAAAACATCATATAAGCAAACATCTCAAGATAATTAAAATTCTCACCTTTACATACCAAAACTACTGCAAATCACTTGACAGAAACTTGAATGTTTCTCCAAATGTTTTACACTCTTGACTTGAGTTTTATCATCATAGTTCAACCTTTTTTTAAAGGACAGAAACATTGGGTTGAACCTATCCTTCAGAATAAAGCGTATAGACCAATCTGTCCCAAAAGTTAAGTGGGCTCACACTATATCTAAGTGCAGTTCACTGGATTTTAGTGTTTTTCTTTTGGCTACAATACCATCACTATACATATCTATATCAGCCTAATATTCATCACCCTGCACTACCTTAATAATATACTGTTGGCTGGGAACTAGCTAACTTATATGGTTTTAACTGCTACTAAAAAATGCATTTAAGAGGGTCAAGGGGCTGCGATGATTCTAAAAGTAAAGTGCATGAGTTTTACCATAATTTTTGTTATTTAGACAGTTTTTACTTATTTCCTAATTCTGAGAGATGTTCTAGATATTGGGGGTTACACGACAGGCTCATCAGTTTTCTCTGACTCACCTAAATTGTTTTAATTCTATTTAGCATCTACCTAGTTCACACAAACTACATTAGGCTTTAAAAAGCAATACCAGAAATTCATAAGTTCTGTTGATGCACTTAACACACAAGATAAAATAATCACTATTATATGTCACTCTTTAGTCAGACTAATAAAATCTGGACTTGTGGGGTACAAGAAACTAAGTTATTATAGCAAGGGTTGGGAGGATAGGCAAGAGAAACAACATTATAAGCATTATTACTTCATTCCCATTCAAATTAGATAATTCAAATGAAATAAGTAAAATACTTCCATAGCCTTTTAAGGACTGTCATAATTTCAGAAGGCATACAAAATATGGCACCATTTTTAAAACTGCAAATTGAGAGCAAGTAATAGTTTGACAAAGCAAACACTTGTAATGATAAAGATCAAGCCATCTCCATAAAACTTTACTTCTGGACAAACACATAAACATTCAGAACCGCACATCTTGCTATATTTCAATCATTTTCTAGACGGGGTAATGTTCTATAGTTTTTCTAAATGGACAACTAGCCTGTTTTTTATTAACAAAATTTCTAAAAGATTGCAAACATACTGTGTTTAAGTACTACAGAAGAAGATACAACATAATACTTCAGCATGTGGGCTCTTGAGGCAAGCTGCCTGGTTTCAAATTCCAGCACCAGTACATCTCTGGCCCTAGTTTCCTCATTTACAAAATAAAAGAAACATAGTATCCATGGTTTTAAGGAAAGTAAATACATTAATATATGAAAGTACTTGTTTTGATTTTCTTTTGGTAGCTGGCCAGTACAGAGATCAAACCTTGGACCTTGGTGTTAACAGCACTACGCTCTAACCAGCTGAGCTAACTGGCTAGCCCCCATGAAAGTACTTTTAATGGTACCTGGCATATAGGAAACACTCAACAAATATTAGCTATTATTACTATTATGGGTGCTTCCTTTTGTAAACTGAGAAATTCTTTAAATTATGCAAATGTAATTTCCTCCGATAACTTAAAAAAGTATTCTTTAAAAGCAGGGTAGATGCACAGAATGGAAATTATAAAAGCAGTGAGATAGACTCAACACCACCCGTATTAACTATGATACATCATGCTTATTTTATTACATTATGTTAGATATGACTTGATTCTCAAACATCCAAATCCCTGTAATTATGTTATTTATACTGAATTTCACTTATCTTTAGTTACCAATTGAAAATTTTTCTGTGACAAACTTAAGGTAGGCATTCAGTAAGGTATCTCTTTTAGATTGATGGGTGTTGACTTGACAAACAGTGAAAGCTGAACAGTGAAACAACTAAACTCATACCTAGGGGTATCATCTTGGTCAGAGAGGTAAGATAACTGATAAACTCACATCTTGTGACTTACTTAGTCTTGCAGGTGTTAAGAATCATTTCAGCCGCTCTGAAGGCAAGTTATTAGGTAAAGGAGGGATAGACAACTTTGAAAAATGGGGGCATCTCAAAGGAAATACCTCAAAATTGGAACACAATAGACAATTTTGGCAAATTTTGACAAAATGGCAGTTAAGGCAAAACTGGGTAACTAGTATTGGGAAGTAATGGAAAGAAACACTGGGAGAGCTGAGAAGGGCAAGTTAAACCATGCCCACTTTAACACTACATCAACTTTCAAATCTTCGTTACTTTCATTCCTCTCCTCTGCTTAGGAAAATCTCACTCATGATTCTAAATCCAGCTCAACAATCACCTCCTCTAAATCTTTCAAGGTATCATCAATTTGATTCATCCATACTCCCACAGCACTTGGCCTACAATTCATTGATCCCTACTTTATAGAAGGTACTGTGTGAAGCAGTGAATAAGAACATGGGCTTCACAACCAAACTTTCTGGTTCCAATCCTCACATCACCACCAATTCTGCATTCTCCAGAAAATCACTCTTCTCCGTGCCTGTTTACTTGTCTGTAAAACCGGAGGTAGTAATACCCACACTTTGCTGACTTTAACACTTTCCTCCCACATTTTTATATCTCTCATGCTAAAGTACATTTTGCAATTCACATAAAAACAATGCCTGTAAGGTAGGCTCCATGAACTATGGCCATATCTATAGTTGTTGTGAGGATAAAATAAGTAAGTACATATAAGGCAACAAAGGAAACAGATATTTAATGTATGTACGTTTATTAAACACTACTATTTACATGTCTGTCTTCCTACTACACTGCAAGCTTATGGGCAGATCTGACAATCTCCATGAGAACAGACACTGACTACCTCATTTAGCTTCATCTATCTCCAGCAACTAGAAGAGTGTTTGGCTTACAGTAGCCACTTAATATTTCTTGTTACATTCATCATTTGCAAAATGTGGTTTACCTGTACTCTGTCTGACCCTAGGAAGTGGTGAAAATGTAACTAAAAGGATAAAGAAACATGTATATACAAATATAAGTTTTCACAAACATGATCTCATGAGCTGAAATACAAAACAAAACAAAGCAAAGAAAAAAAAGAAAATCCAAAGACAAAAACCAAATTGTTTACCTCAATGAGTAGTCAAGTCAGCCAAAACCTCAGTTAGTAAGAAGCAAGACCTCTGATTAGGGCCAGTGTGCCTCCTACTGTATTAGAGAAATGACTATGGCACCCTATGTATTTCTTTAGCCAGGGATGAAACTATAGAACTAAATTACAGTAAGCCAGGTGATATGATATTTATCATACTGTTAAATTTAGATATTTTCACATTACATATAAATAATGATAACAATAAAAAATGTTGGCAGAAAATACAGAACGGCAACAAAGAAACCAAACTGCCTTAGAGCTATCTCTGGCCCTTATCCTCCAAACGTTGCACTGGCTCCAGGATGCTTTCTGTAGAAAAAAAATTTTTTTTAAAAGCTAAGATGGGTCTTTATGTAATCCAACTACTTTTCTCCCAGTCCCTTTCGTTTATTATGCCAACCTCTCTTGTTTACATTTCAAGGCTCAGATCAAACTGGTACCTCCACTGTGAAGTTTTCACTATATCCATGAATTTTGCTCTCCACATGGCCTTAGAAAGAGCTAAATACTCTACCTTCTGAGCTGCTACATTATATTGTTCATGCCTCTTCTTTAGCTTTTAAGTTATATTTTACTGTAGTTTTTTCCCTCCCAATCTTTGACCTCTCTACTCCCACCAACCAAACCACAGTGTGTAAGGATAGAGACCTTGCCTTATATATTTATTGATCTCCAGTGAGGAGCTTAGAACTGGCACTTAGTAGTTGCTATGTAATTATTTGGAAAATTGAGGTGGGAAAAGATACTTGGGGACTAGATAAACTTTAATGATCTCTTCCACCCCAGGGTGATTTCATTAAAATCACCCTGGCTTGCTAAGACCAAGATGGCTCCTATTAATAGCAATTAGTCAGACCTCTTGATTTTTAGTATCACTCTCTTCTTGTACAACTTAGCTATATAGCTTGTACATCTAAGAAAAGAAAAAAAGGACAATTAGATCATATCAAGGGTGGGCCTGGGCACCTACATATATACATTTGAAGCCCCACAGCTGACTCATCTAGCCATACCATATAAAATGAGAAATAAATTTATAGTCTAGATCTGTCACCAAGCTTTCTCTTTAAAGAGCCAGATAGTAAATATTTTTGGCTTTGTTAGCTACATACAGTCTTCACTGCACATTCTTAATTTTTTGTTTTCTCATTTAAAAATGGAAAATAAGTCTCAGATTGCAGGCTGTACAAAAACAGGCTGGATTTGGTATACAGGCTATGGTCTGCTGATTCCTAGACTAGATTATGAATTATTGGAGATATACACAGAAAAGGCAGGAACTAGACGAAGCAATCAATAGAATTCTTCAAGTTATAAAGTTTATCTTGATAGCTTTTAGTTTTAAGTTTTAATAAACAGAAGAGGATACTCATTAACTTTTCTAAACTATTGCTTAAAATCAAATTTTGATCTAAAATCAGTAGTTCTATAGAGAGAACTCTGAAGACAGAAGTATATGAACCAGAAGCTCTAGAAAGAGTAATAGGAAAGAAGCTCTAAAAAACATCATTATATATTACATCCAAGAACAAAAATGAGGTTATCTCCCTCATCTCTCATGGAGTCAAAACCAAAGGAGATGCAAGATGTAAAAGTACATGCTACATAGTAGATTCTCAATTGTTTCTTCCTTGTATGTAGTAATAAATGCTTATTGAATGAGTTGTACGTCTTCCCAGGTAGACTTGTCAGTTCCTGGAAGACACAGGACATATCTCATGTCTCATTTTTCCCCCTACTTCGCAAAATGCTCAGGTATAGAATAAAACAATCATTCTAAATGAATGAAAATGATGAATCTATCCCCAAAGGTTTTATTAGTCATGCAATGCCCAACCTCACAACTTCTCTACAGTCTGGCTTCAACCTATGTTACTCTACCTTCATCTCTCATTGCTCTACTTCTGGGCATACGACTCTAACCACAAAGAATTGGGTTTGTCAAAGGCATCCCTTCCCTGCTTCCCATCTTTGTTCACATGTCCAACTTTACTCTCCATTCCCAAGGTCAACTTGAATTGGTTATTCTTCCATTTCTCCCCAAAGCCTTTCCTCAACAAATATGAAAATTCTTCTTCTTTTGAAATACTATATTATCAAATGGCATTTGGGTATAAACATATTATGTAACCCCAAAATCACTTAGCATACTTCCAATTCATTGAATTGAGCAATAAAAAGTGGTTACATTAGAAATGAAGTACTGGCCACCTGTTTCGGTCTCTTTTTAAATATTCTGAAAACTTACTATTCCTATTACTAATTACTATTATAAGCACTATGTAGCACTATAAGGGAGAAATGTTAGAGATACTCATGATAGTTAACATCTGTTATTTAATCAAGTGGGATCCTAGACTAAGAATTTTGATAAAACATACAGGGGAAAAAATAGGTAACAAGTTAAAAAAATAAATAAATAAAAAATAAAAAAAATAAAGAAAAAGCTGGTTTCCAAATTGTCACAGGATTTTTTTTTTTTTTAGAAAAAAGATGACCGGTAAGGGGATCTTAACGCTTGACTTGGTGTTGTTAGCACCACGCTCTCCCAAGTGAGCTAACCGGCCATCCCTATATAGGGATCTGAACCCTCGGCCTTGGTGTTATCAGCACCACACTCTCCCAAGTGAGCCACTGGCCGGCCCCAAATTGTCATAGGATTTATTTTTAAGGAGTCTGGTTTGAATATGCTGCAAGCAGTTCAATCAGGACCATCAAGTATTTTAGGTATTTTTGATGTGCTAAAAAGGAACAAATAAAAATTGACAGTTGCCATTAATTTCAGATAGTACAATGTTCTATAATCTAAAATTTTAAAAGATCAGTAATAAAAATTTTCAAAAATTTGAAGGGGATTTTCCATGTCTTTGATAACCATGAAGGTACAGAATCAGAGGAATGACACAAGCACTTTTTGAAGGAAGGCAAAAAAATCTTGGGAGAGTAAGGCTTACCTAACTTTTATAGGCAGCAGGGCTCTTGAAGGAGGGTCTCCAAAAAAGACGCCTGTCACAGAGCCAGAATTCTGTCCTCACAGCAGAAAGGTTGTACTGGGTGAACAGATGAACAAAATAAACATTAGCTTAAAATACACTATTCTTTTAACAACTTGGCTGAGAAAACTCAGAATGCCAAGAGTAAAGAATGTGCAAGTCTAGTTATATTTCACAAAAGATTATGAAAACATGTTTAAGTCTAAATGTACTTTATTATGATGAAATTAACTTTGCCTTCCAACAAAAGGTTTAAATGGTTTATATAGTTTTGTAATCCCTCTGATCAAATTATGAAATAAGATTTCTTAGTTTTTTAAAAACACAATTAAGGACTAAGAAAACTTTCAGATTCACCCTCCCACCACTACCAAATAATCCCTCAAACGGTCCAAACAGAAAGTTTACCAAAAATTCTAACTGAAAGTTTCTCTGATTTGGTAAACATGTAGGATGCTCACATTTCACAACCCACTTTTGATCTGTCTTCCTCCTAGCAACAGCAGGAAAGCTAACACCTGGATCTCACAGCTTCCCTTAAAGCTAGATGGCCAGGTGACAAACTTCTGGCCAATGCCATGTGCATGAAGACCTCTAGTAAAAAGCATCCATCCCTTCCAGGGAAAAAAAGCCAAAACATCACTAGGAGAAAGCCCTTTGCTCTTCCTTGTCTGGAAAATGGATACAATGTCTAAAAGTAAAACAACCACCTTATGATCATGAGGTTAAATACACCAAGAAGATGGCAGATCAGAAAGAGATGGTAACCACATCCTTGATACCTTTCTTCAGCTGGCTATACTGGCCCAGAATTGCCTGTGTATTTCTTGTCATGAAATAAAAATAAACTTGTTTTGGACATTATAAGTAAAGTGAATTATTTCACCTAAGAACATTCCTGATACATAAGGAAATGTTCAGATAAATTTTAAATGCACATAAAGTAAAAATCCACAAAGTCTGTTTTATAATTTCCTAGAGATAAGTATTGTGCTGTAAAAACACTAGGAAACAAAAACTCAAGAAAAAGAGGCATTAGGATAAGATGAAAAAAGAAACAAAGTATGCTTTTCAAATGACTATTAGAGTTGTTTTCTCCAATGGGCACTGTCTGACCTTTCTTTTTTCTGTACTCTCCAGTAATTTCTCTGTCTCAGGTTAACACCTGTGAATAGCATGGCAGGGCATGGTTTAACTTCACTAGCTCACTTTAGTAACCTTTGCCCTAAAGATGCTAATCCAATGTTAGAACCAGCTGATTTTCAGAATCAGTTTATAGAAAATAACCTAACCTATTTATTTGTCTAATCTTTTGCCAGAACCTCTCATAGGAACTTTATCAGTAATAAGTTTTTGACAGGAATAGTCCTAAATGTTAAGGGTCTTTAGAGCAGTAAGAAAACCTATGCTTGTTGGAGGGAAATTTACCAGCAAAAAAAAGATTTCCCAGTACAGAATTTTTTGGAATTACATTTGATGACATCATCTCTATACACAGAGTTCAACCAATAATCTGAAAAACAAATAAGAAAATGAGTATAAAATACTCTTACTTCTTAATCTTAGCCTTGGTAAAGACAGGAATATTAGATTTAGAAATTTTACTTGTCATAAAAGATCATCTTAATTCTAATATATATTTCTAATATAATAGCAATTAATACTTATATAGTACATGTGCCAGAAATATCATTCTAAGCATTTTAAATAAGGTCATTTAATACAACCCTATGAGGGTAGTACTATTATTCCCGTTTTATAGATAGGAAACTGAGGCATAGAGTTTAAATAACTTGACCAAAGTCATATAGTGATAATCCAAGGTAGAGCTGGGATTTGAACCCAGTTTCTATAGCCCATGTGTAATGATGATGTCTCCAGGAAAAAATCAAATTTATATTCTATGACAACTTTTCATGCTTTAACTCTGTCCTTAAGTGTATAGGAAACACTGAAGGGCATGTAGTAGCTGAACAAAAATTTGTCGAATGAGGGATACTATTACTTAAAAATTGTCACTATCATATATGTAAATATTAGCAAACATGTTTTCCTACTAGATGTCCAACACATAAAAACTTTAGTGCTCAGATTATTCATCTTCCTTCATGACAAAAATATATTAAGATATCTACAAAGCACTTGCTAGATTTGTAACCATCTCTCTTAAATTATGAAGCATTTCATACTTAGCTTTAAAGAAGTCTTTATAAAACCTGACATTAAAACAAGCATAAATTTTAAATACCTCAAGACAAATATACGCACTAAATACACACATATGTGAAACCAGAGCTCACAACATCTTTATTACCTCTAATTCAGTGGTGCTCAAATGGAGATGTACTCCCCTTACCCCCCACAACTGGCAATGTTTGGAGACACTTTTGGTTGCCAGTGCTGAGGGATGCGGGGTGCCCCCCACAACAAAGAATTTTCTGGCCCACAATATCAAGCTGGCATTAATCAAGTCCCTAAATAAGACAAGTGAATTTACCCAATTTAAAGAAAAAGTTCTGACCTCTGAAGGAGACACCAAAACCAAGTTAATACAGTCTACCAAAATACCATTAACAATAATAGGTGCTGAAGTCCAGCTTCAGTGAGGGGTGGCTACCTGAAAAGGGATGAGGAGGGTCGGCAAAAATAACAAACACAGACGGAGACCTCAATGTATCAATATGCATGTTCTCTCTCTGCAGGCTGTCAGCGCTTTGGAGCTGGAGCCCAGTAGAGCATGAGACAATGCCTTTTATTTAAATTTACAACTCTGTAGGGGGGCTTTGGGTACTATTTTTATTACATCAGCAAGCTTGAATCAATAATTCAAAAAGCACGGGGGAAACTTTTTTGGCAGTCAGCCAGTTCTTTCCCTTCGTCAGCACATCTCAGGTGATTAACTTGTGCTTCCTTTTCTTGGTATCAAGTTATCAGATAGGAACCATCTTCTCATTGTCCTGAAGTTAACCTGTGACCTTTTCCTGTTGGCAAGCTGTGGTTAATATCTACCCTATTAACAGGGTGGCGGTTATGCGGTTACCAAGTGATAGACAATACTATCATGTGACCTATGTCTATTGTTAAATATAAGTACAAATTTGCTAAAAGGAACAATGCTAACGTTTAAATTCTAATGGGAGTCTAATGATTTTATGTTTTAATGGAATGAGCCTATTGTTCATATGGAAAAGGAACAATGGATATTTGAGCAGCATTATCATGCACATTTTGAGGTTATGCATTGGCTGTGGCCGTGTAATCTTGATCTAAATGTTAAAGTGTCCTTGTGCACAGCACCATCCCTCACAAAACCAGGCGCAGTCTCTTATTCTTCTAAGATCTAATTTTGCAGGTTTAATAATTTTACAGCATATAACTTTTATCCCAATACCTGATTTTTAATGATTTATTAAAACTGGACACCACTAAGTAAAGGGAGTTCTACGGTTTCGTTCCCATATACCTAATTTGTCCCAATCATATAATTTCTCATTAATGCCAACCATTCTCTTGCCATTAATACAATCTCCAGTAAATGATGTTTGCCAACTTACATCATATTTTGGACGTCCCCTAGGGGGAAACCAAATTTTTTCTTTCCCCATTTTGTATCCCATATAAGTGTTCACCCAGATGGTAGGGAGAGGATGGGGATTTCTTTTTTGAAGTAATTTCGCCTATATGGACTGTAGCTCATGTTTAGTCATGAGAGGTGCTTTTGAGGCATATGTTGGTGTGATCAATTTGTCATAAAGAGATAATTTAGAATTATCCAATGTACCTGGATCCTCTGTGGGAATGTTTAGTTCAATGACCGCAAAAACATTTGTGTTATTTTTTAAATCTTTTGGGGATTTAGAGAACTGCCACGCTAACCAAAACATCAAAAGAGAAAGCAAAAGCAGTACCGCAAAGCCGAGGCAGCAGCCCTTACGTTTGCAGCAAGTGCTCGTAGCTGTGGCCTTGCCAACAGCTCTCCCTCCGGCGGCCTTGCCAACTCAGAGAGGGCAGCCCAAGCTGATTCCTTTAGGGTCCTGCCATGGCGTGGACCGTGCCATCACCCCCTTTTTTATTTTGTAATTTGAGAGCGAGGAGTTCTCGTTGTGTTATCTTTACTGCGGATCCGAGGTATCTGATGAGGACTGTAAAGTTAGCAAAGTAATGATAGCCAAGAAAAGAGTCTCAGGAGTTGCCAGAGTGCACTGAGACTCAAGTAAAGCAAGAGCAGAAGAAGTTAAAGACTTTATCTGACCCCAAGTTGGTAATGGGGAAGTTTTTGTTGTTTGAGCACGACGGTGGTTTTTGGTGAGACTCATGTCCAACAACATTTTAGACAGCTGGTGCTTGGTCGGTGGAAGTGGGCAGCTGCCCCGTTGTTCCCTCGGGTGGGGCCGTCTGGAGGTCCTGGGTGGTGGGTAAGGTTGGGCCACGGTGTCTGATGGGTCTATCTGGAATCCAAATTGGAGAAGAAACATCTTGGGGAAAAACACAAATGTAGCCACGACCACTGGTTAGTAAAACATCAGGTCCGTTCCTCCAGAGGACCGTGGGCAAAGGTGTTACTAGAGATGAAAAATGGCGCTGAAAGGCAGAAGAATCTTGAGCATCAACATTTATATGGTTGAAAACAAAGAGGCAATGTGACAGGATATGATGTGGGGAAGAATACCTGTATTCAGAATTTTGTAATTTATATAATTGGTTTTTAAAGTTCTGATGGGAACGTTCAATAATTGCTTGACCTTATGGGTTGTAAGGGATTCCTGTTATGTGTTTAATGTTTAACTTTGTACAAAACTCTTGGAAGGCTTTAGAAGTATAAGCAGGAGCATTATCAGTTTTTATAGACTGAGGCATACCTAAGACTGCAAAACAGGAAAAGAGATGTTGAATAACATCCTTAACAGCCTCATCTGTTTGGGCAGTTGCCCAAATACAATGTGAAAATGTATCCACACAAGAACGTATATAAGTTAATTTCCCAAAAGAAGGGAAATGAGTCACATCCATTTGCCACAAGGCATTAGGTTTTAATCCTCGGCGGTTTACTCCCAATGGCAAAGATGGGTGTTGCGTAGGGCACAAAGTACAATTTTTAACTACCTGACGTGCTGTTTCTCTAGTTAAACCAAACTGTTTTCGCAAAGCATTGGAATTTTGATGATGTAAAGCATGACTATCAATAGCCAATTGTACTGAAGAAACAATATTTTTTGTTAATAAATCAGCCATTTTATTTCCAGCACATAAGTTTCCTGGTGAACTGTTATATGCCCGAATGTGTCCTATAAAAAAGGCTTTTGTTCTTGAATGTATAAGTTTTTGCAATTGTATTAAATAATTCTGAATATCACTTTTACTCATAGGAAATGGAACAGTTTCAATGTGTGGAAATAATTTAACAATATACATTGAATCAGTGTAAAGGTTAAAAGCGTCATTAGGTAGCCTTTTAAACACCTCTATGACTGCTAAAAGTTCCACCTTTTGAGCTGAACTTTCCTTAGTCTGGAAAGATATGGAGGTGTCATTTATAATTAGAGCCGTCTTTCCATTAGATGACCCATCGGAAAAAACCAACTTAGCAGGTGGAGGCAAAGGTTGCGATGAACATTTCTGTGTAAAAATTATAGGGTGTATTTTTACAAAATTTAATAAAGGATGTGAAGGTAGGTGATATATTTGACCT
The DNA here is from genome assembly GCF_027409185.1 of Cynocephalus volans. NCBI lineage: Eukaryota > Metazoa > Chordata > Mammalia > Dermoptera > Cynocephalidae > Cynocephalus > Cynocephalus volans. The sequence goes on from NC_084464.1 coordinate 30,622,199, forward strand.
ACATAACCACTTAATGCTACCTGCCACTCATGATCCTCCTGTAAAAGTTGATCTATTTGATTGCTATTATAAGGTGTGACAATAATGTCAGGTTCTTTTCCAAAAAGCTCTCTAGCTCTTTTGTCTTCCCTTTAATAGCAAGGTGGCAACCAAGACTGAGTATGCTGTTAGTATTCTTTTGTGAGCCACAGGCAGGTGCAACCACTCTATTGGAGCTGTTTGCCAAAAAACTCCTGTGGGGTAATATTCTGTTGCTATGATAAACAGGTGTAAAGGCTGGGCATAATCCATCCTTAATAACTGAGCGGAAGACAGCCTATCTTGAACTAAGGTTAAGGCTTTCTGGGCTTCAGCAGTCAAGTGTCTGGGAGATCTCTATCTCCCTGTAAAATATCAAACAAAGGTTTTAACTTTGTAGAAGTAACCTTTAAATAAGGCCTGATTCAATTAATATCTCCTAAAAGTTTTTGAAAATCATTTAATGTTGATAACTTATCAAGCCGAATTTGTAATTTTTGTGGGGCAACATAATGAGTTTGAATCATTCACCCCAAATAATTAAAAGGAGGAGAAGGCTGAATTTTATCAGGAGCTATTTTAAGGTTGTGAAGTTTCTGTCAATTGTAATAAAGCCTGTTGTAGGATCACTATCTCTGGATGAGCTAAAAGTATGTCATCCATATAATGAATAATGTACATATTAGGAAAATTTCTTCTCACAGGCAATATAGCTGAATCTACAAACTTTTGACATAAAGTGGGACTATTTTTCATTCCCTGAGGAAGGACTTTCCATTGTTATCTGACATATGGTCTTTGAAGATTAGTAGAAGGAATACTGAATGCAAATCTTATCCTATCCTGAGGAGCCAGGGGAATTTGTAAAAGAGCAATCTTGTAAATCTACCACTACGATTGAATAATTTTTAGGAATTGCTACAGGAGATGGGAGACCAGGCTGTAAAGCTCTCATATCTTCCATGGTGACATTAATTTTCCTTAAATCTTGTAATAATCTCCATTTGCCCGATTTCTTTTTAATAACAAATATAGGAGTATTCCAAGGGCTATTAGAAGGTTCAATATGACCCAAGGACAACTGTTCTTAAACATTTGAGCTGCTGACAATTTTTCAGAAGTTAAAGGCCACTGTTCTACCCATTCTGGATCATTATTATTCCAGACTATGGGGCCAGCAGTTAAAACAGCAGCCATTACTCTAAATTTTGATACCCGTTATAAAATCTGACATTAAAACAAGCATAAATTTTAAATACCTCAAGACAAATATACGCACTAAATACACACATATGTGAAACCAGAGCTCACAACATCTTTATTACCTCTAATTCAGTGGTGCTCAAATGGAGATGTACTCCCCTTACCCCCCACAACTGGCAATGTTTGGAGACACTTTTGGTTGCCAGTGCTGAGGGATGCGGGGTGCCCCCCACAACAAAGAATTTTCTGGCCCACAATATCAAGCTGGCATTAATCAAGTCCCTAAATAAGACAAGTGAATTTACCCAATTTAAAGAAAAAGTTCTGACCTCTGAAGGAGACACCAAAACCAAGTTAATACAGTCTACCAAAACACCATTAACAATAATAGGAACTCATCTCTGCTCTCCCTGGTCTACTTGATTGAAGATATACATCAAAGAGAGGGTAAAGTTAACCCTTTTAATCGCTTCAGCAGTTCTCCTCTTCCTGAAGTTTCATTCTGGAAGCTAAGTACTCTCAATGTTTTACAAATACTCCCAAATAAAGTGGCAGACATTCCAAAGTGATACAAAACTTACCCCCTGATCAAATAAACTTCAATGCTGTTATTCTCAATAATCCCCAAAAGGGTAAAAAAAAAAAAAAAAAAAAAAAATGTTCCTTAAAACCTTTGCTTTTTGCATAAACCAGAATAAAATGATTCAAGTAAATTATAAAATATTAATATACTATTAAAAAGTTCTCAAAGAATATGCTCCTATGTGTTCGTCTTCAGGATATGTACACTTCTGTTTCCTTTCCCTTCCAATTTACCCAGTCTTCAAGGTCCAGCTCAAGGCCCACTTCAAATCTAGTCCACAACAACCCCACTCTTTTCCACGCTTATGCTCTGGCATGACAATGAAACTAAAAGCTCCTTAAGGGAAAGAAATGGGATTTATATGAAGGAACTTCAAACAGTTCATGGAAAGTTTCACATTATCTTTTAATTCCATTTCCCCACAAACTTTTTGAAGTACCCTCATACTTAAGTAGTTCTGTGCCTTCAGAATTAAAAAGTGAACTCTGTTTTCTGGCTGTACCTGTTACATACAATACTTAACTCTCCCCATGGAAAGAAACTGTTAAAGAAATAGAATGAAACATTTTACCTCTTCTTCACTTTCTTTATCTTCATCTGAAGACTCTTCCTTGTTTTTCTTTTCATCTTCATCACTACTAGATTCATCTGACAGGATTTCAGGACACTTGGTTCGCTTAGCCTTCCTCGCCATTCCAGAGCTGTTCCGTTCCTTTTTACCACCTTTGCTAGAAGTCTTTTTAGATTTTGGCAATGGCTACGTTAAAAAAATTTATAAAGATAACACCAATGAAGTATTATATTTTCAAGTCAATCAACTGTTTTTAGTAACTACATCTCAACTCAACTTCTTGTTTCTCTTTCAAGAAATTATATTTACAAACTTAGCAGCTTTATAGAGAATTCATCTTTAAGTTAAGCTTAGACAGCTGTTTACACTTTATCAAGAAAATATGTTAAGTTAAACTTGTAATTTATATTTCATTCCCATAAGTCTTAAAACTATCACTACCAAGGGCTGGCCAGTAAGCTCAGCTGGTTAGAGCAGTGTTATAGCACCAAGGTCAGGGGTTCAGATCCCCACACCAGCCAGCTGCCAAAACAAACAAAAACCCATTACTGCCAGAGGAGCTCCTTGCTTTAGAAGGTGCACCAATCTAAGGAATGGGAGGAATCATCCATAAAGAAAATAAAACCTGATCACCACACATCCTGAATTTGCAAATGAACTATACAGTTTGTATTCATATTACGTCTTACTTTTAATAATGTCAGGACCATATTCTCAATGATGCTTCTAAATATGCAATAAATGTTGGATATGTTAATTATAAACTAATTAAGAACTACAAAACAAGTACATTATTATTACTGATACTCAATTAAACCATACATATTTCAAAAGCAGAGTAGATTATGAGAAGAAAATGATTTGACTGTATTAACCAACTTTAATTTTTAAATGCTTTCTTAGGGGAGTATTTGCTAAATTCTGAAACTGAAAACTGTTAAAATAACCTTACATTAAGGATTTTAAAATATATATACTAAGAAATTAATATTATTTGAGATTATGAATATCTTTTATTCTTTTATTTTTGCCTATGTTTCTTTATTTCCTGCAATAAGCAGAAAACATTAAGGTAAACTTTCATAATATACTAAGATATTCAATTATATAAATGCTTGTGGTAATTTTTGCAATATCTTTCATGAAACTAGCAGAACAACAGGTTCTTTCTCTCCTAGTAACTTCCAATCTTCTAACGGTCACTGCCACCTACACAAAAATTAAGAAAAAGTGGCTGCTTTGTGTAATAGTATTATCAGACTATCTATAAATAACTACAGGGTAGCCTCCAGCTTGCTCAACCTACCCTTCTAAAGGCAGACTGCTGAAGAGCCAATTTGAGGTCACTCCAGAAACTTTTAGTGGACCAATCAAAGACAATTTTCAGAGGGGATTCTCCACAGTAAACTTCTTTGAATGTATAGCGATATCCTTTGTATGTGATTACCATTACCAGCTATTACCAGGACCCTAATAATACATTGGGATAAATTTTTTGATAGCACTGTTTGGAAAAAAGGTGACTTTCACAGTCCAAACTCTCACTACCGGCTATATGAACTAGAGGCCTCCAATGTATTAAATGAGATATCCCTTACTATCACAGCTCAGGAACCAGATGCAGGTAGTGAGGACATAATCTGTATATAAAATTAGTAATATGGAAACTGGAATGGGCACTAGATAAATCTATACGGAAAAGTGAAAGGACGTTAAACTATTCAAGTAACCACTCAAGAAAATACAACTCCCCAAAACAGATGAGAAGCTTTAAAAACAAAAAGTAATAACATACAAATGCTTTAGTATTTTCCTATACTGGCTCTAAAAATCTATAATTAATCAGAATCCAATGTCAACAGCATTATCTCTTTTTGGAAACAAAATCTGGTTAACAAAAATAATCAAGGCAGAAGTATAATACAAGAATAGGAAAACGATCAGTGATGAATGTTACTTTCATTTAACAATATACAAATTATTACAGAGAAGAAAAAGTAATAATGAGTTTACAGCATTTTTCTTAAATGAAAACTTAAGATAGCAAAGAAAAGAGCTTGAGTTTGACACTATCAGATTAAGGAGTAATCATAACAAGGTCACATATGAAAACCTAATGTAAGAGTTAGATCATACGGGAAGTATAAAGCTGATTTTCAAAGTGTGGTTCATGGACTGCGGAATTTCCTGAGATCTTTTCAGGAGTCCACATGGTCAAACTACTCTCATAACAATACCAACATATTACTTATTTGCTTTTTTCACTGTTGACATTTGTAAAAATTGGGCAAGAGCAAAGGTGGGTAAAACTGGCACCTTAATACTAATCAAGGCAACAAAATGTACTAGTAGTTCTTGTATTCCTCACAACAACACACCAGCACTAACAACAAAAAAAGTTTCACTTAAGAATGTCATTGATCAAGCAATAAATATAAATTGTATTAACTCTCAATTGAGTAAAAGTCTTTACAGTTATCTATGACAAAATGGGAGACACACACAAAGTACTCTGGCTATATATTGAAGTTCAGTGGTTTTTCTCAAGGAGGAGTCTGTGCAATTGTTTGAACTGTGAACTAACCTAGCTACTTTTTTTAAAAAAATGAAATACCATTTAAAAAAACCTGACAAACATGGCTATTCTGATTTAGGTACGGACAGACATGTCCTAAAAAATGAGAAGCGGCTGGCCATTTAGCTTAGTTGGTCAGAATGCTGCCTTGTAACACTGAAGTCAATGGTTTGGATCTCTGTCCTGGCCAGCTGCCAAAAACCAAAAAATTTAAAAATGAACAACATGAGCCCATCACTTAAAGGAAAACAACTGGGCCGAGCCCGTGGCGCAGTCAGGAGAGTGCGGCGCTGGGAGCGCAGCGACGCTCCCACCGCGGGTTCGGATCCTATATAGGAATGGCCGGTGCACTCACTGGCTGAGTGCCGGTCCCGAAAAAGGAAAAAAAATAAATAAATAAATAAAAAAAAAAAAAAAAAAGGAAAACAACTGATAACATTTATTGTCAACAATAAATGCCATAGTTTCAAGTGGAAATTAGAACTTTGGATAATTACACCTACTATCATGAACTTGAGGTTTCCCAATATCTAAAGATTTTTCTGATGAAATGGTGTTTATATTAACTAATATGACTTTTTGACAGTGTTCAGTAAAACGTGTCAACATTTGGAAGATCTGCATAATTCAATGAATCAATACTTTTCAAATGCTACATGTATGATGAAAGGTCCAAGTTCATTCAAATGATTTCAGATCTACATTAAACATTACAAATAGCCTTTAAGAAATTACCAATTGTGGAGTTTTAGTGTTGTGTTAAAGGAAAGTACCTTCAATTACCTGAAAGGACTTTAAAAATACTCCTTTTTCTCACTATATACCTGTGTCAGGCTGGATTTTCTTCATATACTTCAAGCAAAATAACACATTGCGACAGAACAAATGCAGAAGCAAATGAGAATTGAGCTGTTTTCCCCTTAAGCCAGACATAAAACAGATGTGCAAAAACATAAAATAATAACACTCTACTAATTCTTTTGTAACTATCCCAGGGGATTGGTCCCAGGACCCCCTCACTCCCAGGATACCAAAATCCTCACATGCTCAAATCCCTTACATAACACAGCAGAATACAATATAATTATTCTTCATACAAAATATTACTATAGTTAACATGTTATTTTAAAATAAAAATGTTTTTAATTTCAAAAATAGTAAACAAAAGCTCTTGGGGTCCTCATTAATTAATTTTTTAGAGAAGGATGGTGTCCTGAAACCAATAAACTTGAAATCACTGAGAAAAAGATGAACATAAACATATCCCTCACAACTTAGGCAACTGAGTAATAGCTTCTGAGGAAATAGTGACCAACTTGCATTATGAAATCCTAAAAACGTAAGTACAAGTATTGCCATAGTAAAAGTTAGAAAATATAATCTCATCTTTAAATAAACACCATCATACCCCTTGGGTGTTTAGCTGTGCAACAAAAGTAACACCTTGAATATCCTTTATCTGTCCTTGTCCATCTAATGTGATCAGGACCAAGGGCAGGCAAAAACATAGTCTCAGAGCTATTTTCTGCTTTCAATTTTTTATGCCCTCTCCCCTCTCTAGATGGCATTCCCCTGAACTCCTAGGCCTGCTAAATCTCTTCACACTTCCTTTCCTACCCAAATGAGGAAGAGTACAAAAACATTTGCTGACAAACCTAAATTGAAAATGCAAGGTCGTAATACTTCAACAGGCATTTTAAGTCACTGATGTCATTTGTCACCATTAAATAGTTAGAGCAAACCCAATCTATATTTCTGGAAGAGTGGAAAAAGCATAAAGGCACTTTACTTCCTTTCCAGCTGAGGATTCTGGAAACCTAACTAGGAAACTTGGAAAGTTGGCTTTTTATGTCACTGTTTCATAACCTTATTCCAGGATTTATAAAACATCCATTCTAATATATCCCCCATCCTGTCTTTCCTGATATGATTACAAGCTGCACCAACCACCCCACAACCCAACACCTCTTCTTCAACTCAACCTTTCTCTTCTTCCAGTGCCTTCTAAATACATAACCATGGACATTTACTTTGTTTTTTTTGTCTGATCTGACATTAATTTAATTACTTTTCTTAATCTTATTACCTATTATATCTGACATGAGAAAACATATCTCTTAAGCCTTCTATATTATTTTATTTTATTTTTTTTTGTCTTTTCCGTGACCAGTACTCAGCCAGTGAGCACACCGGCCAGTCCTATATAGGATCCGAACCGGCGGCGGGAGCGTCGCTGCGCTCCCAGCGCCGCACTCTCCCGAGTGTGCCACGGGGTCGGCCCAGCCTTCTATATTATTTCTATCATGAAATTGTTGCAGATATGTCAGTGGAAGTCCTATTATTTGAATGTAGATGATATTACTAAACGTTGACAGCAATGCTGCTGTTAACCAATTATTGTTTCATAGAAAGGAGAGGCTATAAAGGACTGATTTGTTATTAAAATAGTAAAAGCTGATCCTCACTTTGCCAGAAGGCTTTGGATGCATTAAGAAATTCAAAATCCTCTTCACTAGTTCACTATTTACACCTGATCTCTCCAAATCAAGAACCTCGCAGATGCTCTTTAACATGGCATTTCTAAATCTGAAAGAGAAAATGGAAAATATCTAGCTGATTAAACAGGAAAGTTTATAAACATTCTTCACAATATAAAAGAAACAGCCAACCAAATTGGCTCAGTTACACAGATGTAAAGAAAGGCAGGGCTGGCCAATTCACTCAGTTGGTTAGAACATGGTGTTATAAAACCAAGGTCTAGGGTTTGGATCCACTTACCAGCCAGACCCCGCAAAGCTTTACTCAATGTTTCTCTGAATCTTACTCTTAATAACCGTGACTAGTGTACAGCCAGATATGATTATTTTTTATTTTTTATTTTTTTTATTTTTTTGTCTTTTTCGTGACCGGTACTCAGCCAGTGAGCGCACTGGCCATTCCTATATAGGATCTGAACCTGCGGCGGGAGCGTCGCTGCGCTCCCAGCGCCGCACTCTCCCGAGGGCGCCACGGGGTCGGCCCCAGATATGATTATTAATAAACTGAAAACATCATTTACCAATTAAGTTTTAAAGGCAGTACAAGAATAAACATATTTACTAGAAAATTATGTAAAAAGTTTTCAACACTATAAAACTCACGGACTTGATAATTCTTCTGGCTGGTGATGAAATATTACATTTTTCCCTCAGCAATCCTACTATGACAATGTTTCAATGGAGTAATGGGTAATCATCTTTATTTTTTGAGTTCTCAAACTATGAGGCATTTAATAAACAAAACCTCTAAGATATCACTTTTGCTTGCAATATGAAGGACACTGTTTCTATTGAATTAACTTCAAAATAGTTTGAATGGTTTAAAGGGGGACAGGGTGCCTGATGGGACAGGAAGAGGAAAGATTTTCACTGTATTCCTTTTAGACCTTTTGAATTTTGGACTCTGTGAATGATTAACCTGTGTATATCATTCTTTCAGAAAATAAAAATTTCCTTAAAGAGTTTTCAATAATCTTGATAGTCACTGTTTATTGGAAAGTAATGGACATCCCAAGTTAATATATAAAGACAAGTCAAATCCTGGCATTTAAAGAAAAGAATTAGCAATCTACTGAAAATGAATGGTAATCATTTTTAAATGTTAAAAAATAAACTTAAAGCACACTGATCAAAACATGATTATTTCTAAAAGTAACTTACTTTTTCAACATTTCTTCCTTCTTTTTATATTGGACACTTCCTTCTTCAAATGGAAAGCCACTGAACTGACCCACATTCTTCTTTAATGAGGACACCTGAAAATGTTTCTCTTATTATTGCTATTTATTATTCAGTAATGTACACACAAAAAAATCCAAAGCCAGCACCTTTATTTTCATATCTGTCGCCAAGTTACAATATTAAATAAGTCAACATTTCTTGTTCAAAACTGAAAAACATGTTACTAACATATTAACATTATAGAAATCCTACAAACTTAATTTAACTCTTTGAAAATAAGTTTGAATTTGAATGAATTTCCATCTAAATGTTTTCTAACGGCACAAGTGGAAAATTACTACCCCAAAAGACATTCTTTCCATACGTAATACAAGTTATTAGTAATGCTTCTTATTTTCCAAATCAGGAAGTCAAGAACTTTATTCTTTGAAAAAGTTAATACCATTTACCAGTTGGGGGACTTGTATAAATTAGACTGCTGTGAGGATTGAGATTATACAAATTATACCATACTTCAGACATTCTTTTCTAACAGCATCAAATTTTACTTTGCCCAAGCACAACCCAAAGCAAAGTTCCTCAATTATGTGGAATTCTAAGTTACGTATAATAACAAATCCTTTTGCAAAGAATTACCACCCATTTATTAGATATTTGCTCAAAATGAGATACAATTATACCAAATCATTTATTCTGAATGACGAGAATATCCAAAATATAAATTTTTAAAATACATTTAAAGATCACAAAATTATCATAATTTGGATTTCATAATCTGAAATTTCAGTCTGGGATAAAAAGCCCTGGATATTACAATTCTACATGCTAATATCCATCTATATGTCTTGTGATAAATCATTTAACAAATATGTTTCAGTTTGCCCACTCATATATATAGTGTGGAAATTGAATTAGCTGACTAAAGTCTTTTACAGAACTAAACTTATGCTTTTACTGTGAGGTATTTTAGTACATAAATAAGCAAATAGGTTAAAGATGTAAAAAAAAAAAGTCTTACTGTGCCTGGTCTGTTGTAAAGCAGTTTGTGTAGATTTCTAAGCTCATCTGTTTTCTTCTTACTCAGAAAGAAATGTATCCTTTCAATTTCACAAAGTTTCTGCCCCTTTCCTAAAACAAAAACAAAAAACCATAATACTGCTTATTTATAAATTTACAACATTAATAAGAATTATTTTTATAGCACAATTTACATACAACTCTTGCTCTAATGGGGCAAATAAAATAAAATTGTGCCAAAAGTATATTACTACTTACTAAAACTAAATACTCTCCTAATTCTAAGCAATGCTAACCATCATTTTTGTATACTTAGGCCTTTTCACCATAAAATGAAAGGAACATAGAATAAACTTACCTTGTGCAATTGTAAATGGCTCTCTTTGTAAGGAAGAGACTTGCATTGTCAACCTTTCTACTTTTTTCTTTTCTCTCTTGCCTTCCACGATGAGACTCTTTTCTAGAAATTAATTCAGTATTTATTAAACAATAAAAAGTTCAAAGAATGTATTAGCTTTATTGGATAATCATGCAGAAAGAAGATTCCATAAACCTAATATCTTATTTTTCTCCTGAGCATGGTTTTGAGAAGCAAATGACATAAAAGATGAAAACACTTGGTAAATTAATAATAGCACCATGGAAGTTTTTTTAGAATAACATTTTACTTACCTGGCAAACTCACAGGGACCCAGTTAAAAAAAAAAATCAGAAAACAAAACAAACTTTTATTCAAATACAATTACTGCTATTAAAATCTAGACACTTTATGTGAAAAATCATCTAGGCTCTCACTAAGCTTTTTTTTCCCTTTGTTTAGACATAGTTCTGTTTATTGTGATTCACTGTTTGTTGTACATCACAAATAGCAAGTTTAGCCTAGGAGGATTAAGAGTTTCAAATGACATACAGAGAACAATAATAATTTAGTAAGTTGATGAAATAGATAAAAACAAGGACCTACAGGAATAACAGCCTAGAGTTACTGGAAAGATAAAAATTCTACAAGTTTACATTTACTGCAATAAACTGGGAGAGCATTACTTTGTAGTTTAAGAAATGATGTTCACAATGATGGCCATAAATTACTCTGAAAAAAGTTAAATTCTGTTTAGTCCAGATTGCTTAAAAAAAAACTAGGAAATATGTAGCATACACTTCAAAATTTAAAACATTAAGCTCGATTCATCTAAAACCATTTACCTACTGATTGATATAAAGTCAGATAAATAAAAGAACAGTATATATTGTTGGAGGTCCTTCCACTCAAATGAACGCCTGCTTTGTACAAAGCTGCACTCAATACTAAAAGGGGATGAATACATGATTAAGACATTGAACATCTTTTGAAAAAGATCATGTCTACTAGAGAAATGAAACACAAATATTATACTCCACTGTAGATGATAAAACACCTTAAGAAAGATACATATAGAAGTTCTGTGAATTGAGGAGGGATTGATCATTTCTGGACTAGAGAAAAAGGATCAAAACACTGGCACTAGCTTTGAAAGACTGGTAAGATTTGGAGATGTAAGGATCTGCACAGAGAGAATGAGTCTGGAGAAAGGGATACCAGCAGTCATATTCTGGCAGTAGTGTGCAGAATGAAGGGCAAGCACTATTAAAGCAACTCCTGTTATCACTCAACTTCCTTTCCTTGAGTGATTTAAACCATTTGCTTGCCTCTGATTACCATCTATAAGCTAATGACTTTCCTGTCTATCTACGGACCAGAGTTTTCTTCTGAGATTCAGATCAACTAATACATGACTAGTTGGACAGCTCCACTTCATGTCCTACAAGCATCTAAACTCAACAAATCCAAAAGAGAAGTCATAATCATCTCCAAACTTGCTCACCTATGTGAATTTTTTTTTCAGAAAACAGTGATAACATTCATCCAGCTGCCAAACACAGAAACGCAGGAATCATGTTTTATTAGTCATTTCTCTCACCACCACCACCCCCCCAAAACCACTGCCAATTCTGACCCGTAAGCACCGACTTCATTCACTTTACTGCCTTGCTTCAGATGCCTTAGTATTAGAGTCAAATATTCAGGGCCAAGTAGAATAAAATTTTCACAATTCTACTTGTCCCACAAACACCTCTCAAATGAGTAAACAAAAATAATAATAAATAAGAACTATAAAACTGTTAGGAGATAAACTTTTTACAAAATCAAGTTTAATAAGATCAATTTATTCATCTAGAACAAAACACCACATTTTAAATTACCCCATCACTCTATTGGCCATTTATAGTATATTTACATGACTTCTCTAATTTTTTCCTGATAAAAAACTCATCATCTCTGTGGTATCTCAACCCTGTTTCCCCCAAAAGACTAAAAACAAACAAAAAATTGGAAAGAACAGTGCTGGGAAAGTCTTTGGCTAATAGTGAGATACTGAAACCAATTTTCAGTTATTGCATTACGAGTAACCAAAAAATAACTTTAATAATTAAGCAATAATTTACATCAAAATTTATAATTAAGAGCAATGCTATACTTAAATATGGAGATGCTCCCTTAGGGCACATACCACTTTAAATACATACACCTTGTAATTTTAACTCAGACCCTATTTATAAAGTGCTGATCACGGATTGGTTTAGGCTTAAAAGAAACTGACAGTTAAACGTGGGTTTGGGAAAAGAACTTTAACCTCTTCCTGAATTTGGCCGAGTTGTAGCCATATATGAAATAAATCTAAATTGGGCCAATACCATCAAAGAATGCTAAGAGTTGTGACTCGGATTTTTAAATGGTTGGTAACATCTCAGAAAGCTGGCATACCTCAGAGTGCAGCCTGCATCTTGTATAAACTGACACAGTCCAACTACTTAGCTCTGTAAGGTTCTGGTTTCAGGCCTCCAGTTAAGTAATGGTTAATACCGCTCTCTCTTGGGGCAGACTCAGCTCCAAAACCGAAACAGTTCAGGGCTCATATTTACATTTCTTTCACGGTTCACTTTTCATTTTTAACTACTTTCTCAAGCAGCCAACAACTCTCACCGGTGTTTCCCAGTCAAAGAAACTCTCCTTTGAAGAGGACCTCTGCGGATGTTCAATAAATATTTTAATATTTTTAAAGTACTAAAACACTTCCAGAACTAGCGTTAATAACTTAAGTCTTAACGTGTGGTCACATTAAAGACCTTACCATAACTTCAAAAGGCAAAAGATGTGTTATGAAATTAGCAACGCTAAAATAAGACATTCTCTTAGCAACTTCAAGGGTGAACGCACACACTGATCTAAAAAACAGATCTGAGACTTAACAAACTTCCTGCCAAATGATGAAATGCGACGAACGTATTATCGAGGGCGAGGAGCTGACTTCCAAAACACATCACAACGCTAACAAACATCCTAAGAATTGGAATTTACAATGCAATTCTCTGCCACCGCTGAACACAAAACAGATTTCGCACACATTCTTGCTGAAAGTCACTCCGATTTAAGCGCCAAAAGAGCAAGAAAAACAGTTTCCGGGAGAAAAAAAAAAACAAAAAAAACTTCAGTCTGGAAACTCCATCACTAGGGATGCGACCCCCTCCCCACCTTTTTCTTCCTCTTCCTCCTCCTCGTCGTCGTCGTCGTCGTCCTCGTCCTCCTCCTCACTTTCTCTCCGGCCGGGCACTTGGGGTTCCTTCTCGGACGCGGACTGCGCGGAGGTTCCGTCTCCCTCCGCAGCGGAGGCCGAGGAGGACATGCTGGGGACCTGCGGCCGGGGCGAGACCAGACGTCTCGGTCCCCTCGTTCCCGCGGGCAGGATCGGGCGGCCACGGGACTGATGCGACCCTTCACAGCCCTCGGGGAGCGGAGGGGCCGCGGGAAACCCGACCTTAAAGTTGCCTCCTCCCTTAGCCGAGACGGCGGCGCTCGGTCCCCGGGGACGGCTTCCCTCCCGCTCCTCCCGCCATCCAGGGATACCCGAGGCGGGAAACCGCGCCAGCCCCTCCCGCCCGGCCTGCGCCGCCTCCGGCCCGGCCCGAGCCACCGGCCACTCGGCGTCCCCTCCCCCGCCCCGGGTCGCCGTCCAAATGGCCGCGTCCTTCCCCCGTCGGGGGCGGACGGGCCTCCCCTTCCCTGACTCAGCCCTCACCACGGGTCCCGGCCGCCGCAGGCCTGGCGCGCGAGGACACGAGAAGGCTCCGGGAGACGGCGGCGGGCGACGCTGAGGAGAAAGCGCGCGGGTCGCTGTGTGGCGTGACGCTCACGACGCGCGCTCCGCTCCTCAGAATCAACAAGATTTTCAAAATGGCGGTTCGGGAAGGAGAGCGGGAATGCGGCGGCCAATCAGGGCCGCGAGCTGGGAACTGGCGGGTGCGGGGCGGGAGGGGGACTAGGGGGGCGGGGCGGGTCCGGCGCCTCCGCGGGAAGCCCGGGCGGGCGGGGCCGAGGCCTGGGCGGGGCCGCGAGGGGTCGTCCCGGCCGCGGGCGGAGGGGCTGCGCCCGGTGTCCGATGGGATTTCGGGCCCGGGAAGGCGATCGGGTGGCGGGCGGGAGCGAGCAGGCCTGGCCGCGCGGAGCGGGAGGACGCTAGGGGGCCTGCGTGTCCTTGTCTCCACGGTTCGTTCCCGGAAAAGATGAGCAGTCCAGGGCCGGGGAGGGGGGCGGCGGGTGGTGGCGAAGAAGTTTACAAATGCCGTGAAGTCGCTAGAGACTTTCACAGAGGTGGAGGGGAATCTGTAAGTGAACGACCTCCTTTACGTCCTCGACGTCATGCTGGGTGATGACGCCCAGATCCGCCGTATTTCCGAGGAACCCATCGCTTGTAAGATGCACCGTAAGGAAGAAGAACCTACCACGTTAAAGGTTTACGTCACTTGCGACTTAAATAGATTCACACACCTGGACATGTGGAGGGAAATTACCCCACGCCCGTGTGTGTGTGTCTTATAAAAGATGAAATAAGGTAATTGTCCAGTCCAGACGTTTCTCCCTGAGTTCTAGGCCGTCTCCGCAGATACCTTTTAAACTCAACATTTCAAAAACTCAGCGCAGTACGTTTTCGCCCTCAAATCCGCGCCCCTTTTGTGTGTGATTTCCTTCATTTTCTCCTTAACCACTAGCTGCCCATAGGATCCTTTTATTTAATATAGTTAATGGAAATATAATCAAAGTTGCTTTAATGGACTCCAGGTTGCAGATCAAAAACTAGACATTTTCTTTGAATCTTCTCTTGTCTTTTTATGCTCCTATACAAAATATAAGCAAATCCTGTCATTCCTACCCGCAAATTTTATACGGTTTCCCACTCTACTGATGCTACTCAAATCCTATCCACTCTTTTGCTTGGATCACAGCAAAGCCTCTCACTTGTCTGCTGCCTTTAATATTGCCAGCCCCCAACCCCCCACTAGTCACAGAGCAGCCAAGGTAACATTTAAACAATTACCAGATTGGGTACTCTCCAGCTTAAAACCCTCCATACTCGGAATAAAATCCAAAATCCTTATATGGTTTATAAAAGCCTAAATAATCCAACTGCTGACAATCTCTCTGACACAGTTCACTGTTTCAGCTACACAAGACTTCCCTGATGTTCCTCTGTAAGGCCAAATTCACTCCCACTTTTGGACTTTACAATTCTTTTCTGCTGGGACTGCTCCCCTTCTGGATCTTCAGATGTCTTGCCTCTTCACGTCATTTAGCTCTCTGCTCAAGTACTTCTCCCCCATCACTATTTCCTTACCATTTTTTCCCCTGTATTCATTCATTTAAAAATATTGACTCCAGGGTTTGATCCCTGTATCAGCCAGCTGCCAAAAATATACCCATATATATTTTTTAATTGAGCATTTACATTCTGCTCATCACTAGGTGCTAGAGCAGGACCGAATGCTTACTTACCATCCTGAAGCTTACTTTCTAGTTGATACAATGAACAAATAAATGAATATGTTTGTGTGACAATTAGTGGTAAAAGTAACGCAGCTTAAAGGAGACAGAAATACCAGTAGGATGGATGGGAATTTATTTTATATATTTGATGATTAAGGAGGGTCTTGTTAGTAAATGACAATTGAAAAGAGATCTTGGTTGGCTGGTTAGCTCACTTGGGAGAGCATGGTGCTGGTAACACCAAGGTCAAGGGTTTGGATCCCCTTACTGGCCAGCCACCAAAAAAAAAAAAAAAAAGAAAAGATCTTAAGGAAATGAGAGCAGTGGAGACAGATTAGATATACAGTCATGTGCCGCATAAGGACAATTCAGTCAACAACGGTACTTCAAGTGCATGGATAGACTTGTATTTTAATTCTATTTTTCCACCAACTTTTTGAAGTACCCTCATGTGATGGTGGCCCCATAAGACTATAATTACTATGCTATATAGCTTAGGTGTGTAGCAGGCTGTACCATCTATGTTTGTGTAAGAACACTCTACAATGTTCATACAATGACTAAATCACCTAAACACACATTTTTCAGAACTTATCCCCATCATTAAGTGACATGTGACTATTCTAAATAATTCTCTAAAGTATTGGATGTGGGGTGTAAGAGTCAGCAAGAAGTCAATGAAGACTAAGTTTTTGGTTCAACAGCCATAAGCACAGAGTAACTTTATTGAGATGAGGAAGACTTCATGGGCTGGGGTTGGCAGGGCTTTTTGGAGGGGATGGTGGGAGGCAGGAATCAGTTGTGTTTTTTTAGACATGTTAGGTTTGAGATTCCTGTTAGCATCTAAATGGAGATTCAGAATAGACAGTTGCATATGAGAGTGTGGCATTCAAGGGAGGAAGCTCTAGCTCAAGATATAATTTATCAGTCGTCAACATGTAGATGGTATTTGAAGCACTGAGACTAGAGGAGATCACTAACAGAGTGAATACAGGTAGTGATGAAGAGAGTTTCAAGATTGTACCCTGAAGCTCTCCAGTGTTTGGAGGTTCGGGAGAGGAAGAGGAGCCAGCAAAGGAGATGAGAAGGAGCAACTGCAGCCAGTGACGTGGGAGGAGAATCAAATGAAAGTTGTGTCCTAGAAGCCAAGTGACAAAAGAGTGTCTTTGAAGGAGAGAGTGATCATTTAGGTCAGATGTTGCTAAAAGGTCAGGTGAGGTGAGAACTGAGAAGTGATCATTGGATATAACCATGTGTTATCAGTGACACTGCGATATTTCTGTGGGGTGGTGGGTATGAAGGTGCCAGGAGTGGGAATATAGACAGACAAATAGACAAAGAATGGATTTGAACACTTTCCAGGAATTTTTTTGTCTGGGGAGCAAAGAGATAGAGCAGTAGCTCAAAGGGTGTTTGGCTTCTTAAGAAGGGAGATGTCATATGTTTGTGTGATGATGCGAATGAATCAGTAGAGAGGAGAAAATTGATGATGCAAGAGAGAGAAAGGACAGTAGCTAGAGCCAACCTAAAGTGAGCATGTCACATTGGGTTCTCTGTAAGCAGATGCTGAAACAGCACTTGGGGCACCAGATGCTATTAGGGGCCAAGACTATGAAAGGAAGGGGGAGGAAGAAAGAGTTGGCAGAAGAAGAGGTCGAATTGCAAAGCTGACCTTCAGCCAACCCTTGGGGAGCTTCAGAGTATCCTGAGTCCTGGGCTTTTATTACTCCCCCTGCCCCCCATTGCTCAGTTCCTGCATGCAGGCTGCCCAAGGAAGGTCATGACCTTGGGTGCAGTGACTGTACAGATTTGGCAGTCTCTGAAGGAGCTGACAGATGGAGGCAATCTGCTGACCACAGGCTCTGCAGCTGGGCAGGCGATCTTTCCTTGAAGAGGGATCTGGGTGGCACATCTCCATGTGTTCCCCAGGAGATGAGAGGAGATGGGATCTAGTGCACAAGTGGAAGAATTGTTCTTAGAAAGGACGATGCACAACTTCTGCACAGTACCAGGAGGGAAGACAGAGGAGAAGGGTACAGATGCAGGATGGGGGTTGGCAGATGCAGTGGGAGTTTTAGCCGTTCTTATTACTTTACATTTCTCAGTGAAATCAGGAGCAAAATTATTGACAGTGAGTGAATATGGGAGAGGACTGTTGGAGGTTTCAGGAGAGAGGACATGTGAACTAGTCGTGTAGGAGAATGGGAGATGAATGGATTAGGGAATACAGTAGGGTAGCCAGACAGCTGCAAGTACCCATTGGGATTAGAGACCATTAAGTCAAAGTGAGACCAGCCCACCACATTCATCTACCTGAGAGTAGGTGCAGAATTGGCAAAAAAAAAAAAATATGCGTTTAACTAGGTTGGGATTTTGCCAGGCAAGTACGAAGAAAGGGGAGAAGAGTGAGTTGAAGATATTCACAGGATGAGGAAGATAGAGATGGACTGTAGAGCCTGAGCTGAGTAAGGAGAAAAGAACATGAGAAGGGCGAGACTTGGTGAAAAGGGGGCATGATCAATGAGTGAGATCTTTCTCTTTGTTACATTTATTACTACCCCGAACATTTGTTTGTTTATTGTCTGTCTTCTCCATTAAAATGTAAAACTCCCTGAGGCTGCAGGGACTTTGTCTTGTTTGTCACTGTATTCTCAGCACCAATGCCTAACACATAGTAGGTGGTTAATAAATATTTGCTGAATGAATGAATGCAAGGCAAGCCAAAATAAACTCTTATTATGAAGATCTAGAATATGTTTTGATTAATGTGATGAGAATGTGTATTACTCAAGATAAAACAAGCTATTTCAATGGCCTAACAACAAAAGTTTATTTCTTGCTCTATAAAGCTATTTCTCAGTTCTGGTAACTCTCCAGGGCTTCCATTCATGTGGCTTACCACTGTCTTATATCAAACTTGATCTTGTAAATTTATCATCTCAACATAAGTCGTTCATGTTCGTGGTGGTAGGGAAGGAGAGCAAAAGGAGAACTCACACCCACAACTCTTCTATGATTCTGCTCATTGGCCAGTAGCCAGACCAGTCATATATTCCACCTAACTGCGAAGAATCTAGGCAACAAGGGGGCACATAGGGAAGAGTTGGTTAGTATTGCTGTCTGTGCCACAGAAGGAGCTATTACAACCTTATCTGGTACAATCGGGATGATGGGGATATGCCTGAAAATATCTGTTGCTGTTATTTTGGCAGTTGTTAAGACTCTGGTTCTTAATATTTCTCTCCCTTTGCCTTGAAGTTTTTACATAGACTGCACACACACTGATCTCATACACATATCTAGCTTTTACATAAACATATTGATCTTTCCCAGGCTGTAAGCTTCATGGGCAGAGACCATGTCCATGTTTTTACTATTCTCTCCCAGTGCTTGTACGGTGCCTGACACATAGCAAATACTTTTAAAATATTTCATTGCAATGCACCCCCTTTTGGTTCTTAGACAGTGGCATGAGTCTGTCATCTGGATGCTATTTAAAGACTGTCCAGCAATATCAACTCAGTAAATTAACATGGCTTGAATAAGCTGATGACCAGATTCTTTTTTAAACCTGGTCATAAATATAAATATAGTGAAACATTTGGTTCTTCTGAAAACAAAATATCATACTCTATTTTGGTAGAAAGAGTTAGCCAAAGTACACAGTTTAGTAATTTGAGATTAGATTTGAAAATATCTGACTGCAACAATATCCAGTTGGTTGATAATCAACTGGATATTCTAGCTTGACGATGGCCAGGGATGACTACTCAAGGTAAGAAGTTGGAGAAGGGAATGAAATGGTGGTAAGACTTAGAAAAGTTGGAGAACAAAGGATGAGTGGTTACCAAACTTTTGTCTGTAGTAACTAACTTTGCTCTAATTTAACAAGGATTATTTTAACACGCTTCATTAATATATCTGCTGTGGATTGAATGTCCTCAAAAGTCATTAATATTTAATACCCACTATAACAGAGTTAAGAGGGCGGGAAATCCAATCATGGTGTTTGAAAGGTGGGGCCTCTGAGAGGTGATTGGATTGTGAGAACTGTGCTCTCATGAATGGATTGATCCATTCGTGTAGTAATGGGCATGGTTCTGATAGTTTTAAAAGGAGAGCAAGCAAGAAGCTTAGCTCTCTTTTGCTCGGCCATTTGTCATGTGATACCCTGTGTCCTGTGTTGATGTAGAGCCACCACCAACAAGGCCCTCACTAGATGTATTCCCTAGACTTTGGATTTCCCAACCTTCAGAACTATAAGAAATAAATCCTATTTCTCCATAAATTACTGAGTTTCAGGTATTCTATTATAAGAACAGAAACAGACTAATGCAATATCTTATCAACTGTTCCATGGAATGAGACCAAAGAAATAGAGAAGCAGAGAGCTTTGGTATTATTTCTCTTACTTGCAGCAAAATAAGGAGATTATCGGTGTAGGAGAGGGCTTTTCTGCATATGGACTAACATTCAGTACTTAGGTTATATTTAGTGCCATCACCGTTGGCCAAATCATAACATCAGAGTCAGAAAAACATTTTCCACTACAAGTTGGCTAGATATCCCCAGCATTGTCACAAGACTGTCAGAATGGGGTGTTATCCTAGAAAATAGATATGTCTAACTAAGATAGTCCTATAAATCTTATTTTGAATCTAGACTTTTATAAACAAAACATTTCTTGTCATAACTTTTTCTTCATTTAAGGGAACTAGTGAAGGTTTGGATGGGTACCTGTCCCACACGCAGCTTGGCTTTAAAAAAATTAAATTTAGAATAAACATGTTTTTGAATTAGGACAAGAAAAAGATTATTAAAAGACGGTGCTACCTCCTAATTTTTTTTGAAAAAGACATTTGTTGTGTGTCTCTCCCGTCCACATCTCAGTTATAATGTAATCGCTCTCAAATGAGGCTGGAATGGAGCGAGGGGGGGTATTTTGCCCCCAGGAAACATTTGGTAATATCTGGAGACATTTTCGGTTGTCAAACTGTGGTGAGGTGCTACCAGCATCTAATGAGGAGACACCAGGAATGTTGCTAAACATCCTACAATGCACAGGTCAGCCTCCACAACAAAGAATTATCTGGTTCAAAATGCCAATAGTGTGCTAGCTGGTTAGCTCACTTGAGAGAGCATGGTACTGATAACACCAAGGTCTATTGGTTCTGTTTCTCTAGAGAACCTTAAGACAGGGAGAAACAGGGATTTCTGATTGTATTCAATTCTCAGTTCCAGATTGTTGAGGAGGGCTATATCCATGCCTTTGGCCAGGTGATAGCCCCGTTATTACCTTTAAGCAATTCTTTTTATTTGCCTGTTAAGGTAGCTTGACTGCATTTCTGTTTCTTGCAACCATTAAATCCTAATTAATATGCCCACTGACTATGAATTCAAGGGTAAGAAACTTGACTTGGTATATCCAGCACTTACCCTAGTACCTAGAATTAGTAAATACAAAAATATTTGTGGGATGAGTCAATGAAGGAAGAAAGGAAGAAGAGAAGTAAAAAGGGAGGTAAAGTGAAAAGAGAGGAGAAATAGAAACGAAAAAATATCAAGGAAAGTTCAGAAGAGCAGAACTGAAATGAGAGAGAGACAGAAGGTAGCTATAGTGGATTGAATTATGTCCCCCTAAAACTCATTGAAGCTTGAATTGTGTCCCCCAAGTCTTATGCATTAGAAAGTTAACCTCCACTGTGAGTGTTAAGAGAGTGGGAAATCCTATTATGGTAATTGAAAGGTAGAGCCTTGAAGAAGTGAGTGGATTATAGGACCATGCCGTAGTGAATGGATTAAAAATGGTGTTCAGGGGCATGGTTCTGAGGGCTTTAAAAGAAGAGGAGAGTCTGATTCTCTCTCTCTGCTTCCACTATCTTGCAATGTGAGACCCCTGGGTCACTGTCGCCACCACCAAGACCCTCACCAGATGTGTTCCCCGGACTTTGGACTTTCTATCCTCCAAAACTGTAAGCAATAAATTTCATTTTCTTTATAAACTATTCAGTTCCAAGTATTTTATTATAAGCAATAAAAATGGGCTTATATATTAGCAAATGATCTGGAAAAAATGTATGAAGAGAGTGATCTAGGGGTGAAATATTTGGCTGTCCTGCTCCGGCTCTGTTCTCGTAAGTCCAGCCAGCTTTCCCCCTTCCTTTCACCTCTGCCCATTTGCTTTCAGAGTCAGGTAAGAGGATCCATCAGGGGAGTGCTTGGACCTCTTAGCATCCCAGCCCTAGCACTCATGCCTTCCATTGTATCTTCTGATTATAGCCCACCATGGTATGGCAAGGTGACTCAGCTCCCAGGGGCAGCCCTAACTGTCCAGGCTTCAGTGAATCCACAGAGTATGGCCTAGTGGGAAAAGCATGGACTTTGATATTAGATGAGTTCAAATTGAAGAAGGTTATAAAATGGTTAGATGAGCAGAGTGAAGGATTATAGAAATAAAATAACTCTCTCAAAAGGAGAGGGGATCTGGGGTAGGAATGTGCTGGTGTGCTGTTACATAATGGAAAATTGGGGATATATATTGAAGTGGCTCCTGTGTGTCAGATTTCTCTCTCTTTTATTCCACTGCTCAGTTACAAATCAACATTGTTTTTATTTTTGAACTGAGTTAGAGTCACTGTATAAATAAAATATTTTGGAAAAAAAATGCCGTTGTGTCTCTATCTTTAGTTTCTATTTACCTCTATTGTTTCTCAGTTGTTTACCACCACTGACCCTCCTCCTTCCACACCTGCCTTCCAGGAAAGCTTGTCTCTCTAGGGACTTGTCATGGAACTGAACTTAGATTCCACAAAGGCTGAGGATCTATACATCGGTATTCATTGATTAAGTATCCCTTTTAGAGCTCTTCTCCCTGATTGGTTGGTCCTCTTTACTCTCATCTCTACCTCGCATCCTCACTTGCTCTCTGCCTGCAGCCAGTAGTCTTTTTCAAACAAAAACCTGATCTTGTGCACCAGCCAGCAGCCAAAAAAAAAGAAAAAAAAAATCTAATCTCATCATTACTTTGCCTAATGCCTCCCCATTGTCTGTGGAATAAAGTGCCATTTTTACAACACGGCCTAGAAGGCTCTACATGATCTGGCCTCTGCTTACCTCTGTAGCCTGGTCTCTATCCTCTTCCCAATCACCCTACTCCTACCCCCAAGAAAGGATCCTCCGGCCATAATGAAGTTCTTTAAATTCTGTGAATTGCCATGTTTGTTCTTATCTTTGGCTTTCTCTCCATGTTGTTCCCCCTACTGGAAACTTTATGTCCTCTTACTGTCCTGTTCCAGGCCAAATCACGCTTGCTCTTCAGGTCTCACGTTGCCCTCCATGTGTGCCATCCTCCATCAGGGCGACTACTTTTAACAGCCTGTTTTCTTGTCTATCCCCCATTCAGCTGGATGAGGGCAGGGATGTCGTCTTTCTTGCTAACTCTTTGATCCCCAGCACCCAGCAGTCTCATGCTAGCAAGCATTCAATAAATACTGGCAGAATGAGTAAGAATGCCAGTGTCTTCTTTGTGATGATACCCCCCAGCCCTTTCACCTCTTCTGCTATCAGCTAAGCCAGTCCTTTCAGTTGCAATAACTTGTTTGGTGAGTTTATCTTCCAATATCTACCTCCTATCCAATACAGAAACCTGACAGTTTTTGTAAGTGCCCATTTTTGTTCAGCTCTCAGATTAGAAAGTCATTTGATAAATTTAGAAAAGATAATGGATTAATATGGAGTCTTTAATAGGCATTTGTATTTTCCATGGTTCTGTTATAAACTGGTTGAGAAGTTAATTCCCTTAAATTATAATATGACTGACAATGAATAACGCCTTTAACCTATTCCATAGATATATTTTGTATTCATAGGTGAATGAGGAAATGAATGAGTAGGTGGGGTGCCATTTAACAATTCACTTTCTTCATTCCCAGTAGGTATTATGTCACTTCCAGCTTCTGAGTGTTAGTGATAGCGTGATGTTTCATGGATCCCTTCCCATCCTTCTTATCTTCTATATTATTCAGCAAGCTCCGCCCATTGAAAGTTCATTTTCCACTGGAACGCTCTTCTTTGAATACATCCACCGGCTCCTCCCCAGAACCTGAGCCTCAGAACTGGGTCTCTACTAAGTGAGAACAGAGGCTCCAGGCATGCCCAGTAACCCGAACCAGGTGTAACTAACTGCTCTTGCCCTGACTCAGGGACCTGTCAGGTGGCAGGTACCAACAGTGCTGGCAAAGGAGACTTGCCTTGTCTTCTGCAGCGGAACATATTCCCCTCCAAGGCCAATCTAATGTCCTGGCAACCTAAGTTTAAAGGCTGGCCCGTTGCTCACTCTGTAATGCCTGGTGCGGCTAACATCAAGGTCAAGGGTTCGGATCCCCTCACCCGCCAGCCGCCAAAAACAAACAGTGGGGATGTCTATATTTTTAAAACAATAAAATGGAAGGAGTTATTTTGGAAAAATTAAAGTGACTGGCAGGAGATCCTCGGAGCGCAATCTTTACCTGAATATCAAATATTAAGTGATGTTCTGGTGAAGACCAAAGAGGACGGAGGTAGGGGATGAACGTAAATGGTGCCCTACCTTGAACTTCATCGAGCAGATCAAAGATTTTAAAAGGATTTTCTGAAGTTGTCCAACGTCAGAATGTCAAGGACCACATTCGCCGCCTCCTTCCCCAAGAGAGCGCGTTTCTGGGGGAGGTGTGTGCGCGCGCGCCGGAGGAGGGGAGGCGGCGGAGGGGGCCCCCGCTCTCCGGAATAAACAGCAGGGGAGAGGCTCGGCGGGCGCCCGCGGGCAGGAGGAGGCAGCGCAACCGGGGCGAGGCCGGCGGCGGGGGCCCGAGACGCGCCGAGGGGCTGGTATCCAGGAGACCCACACGAATGCCTTTGACACCTGAAGCCGCTGCCTGGCGAAGCTGACAGCGGAACCCGAGCTGGAGCGCCCCTGGCGGGCTCCCTGCCGCGCCCGGGGTCTCCCTGCTCCTTCCTCCGACCTCGAGTGCAAGGTAAGGAGGGGCGCGGGGTGCAGCGCTCGCCCGCGCGCTGCCGGGACGCCCCAGCGCAGGGTGCGGGCTCGGCCCCCCCCCCTCCCGGGCTGCCACCTCCTCCCCTCCTTCTTCCTCCCTCGCCCCCTCCCCGGGTCCCCTCGGCGCCGGGCTCACTCCTGGGCGGGCAGCCCGCAGGGGCTCAGACCCTCCGCGATCCCCGTTTCTACTCCGCCGCCCGAGGGACCCCCACCTCCTCTCCACGCGCCACCCCTCACTTTCTCCCATTTCTGGGTGCAGCTCCCCAGACCCCCCGCCCCGGGCTCGGGGCCAGCGGGAGGCAGGACGTCCTCCACCCTCTCCAGGTGTGTGGCGCGAACACAGACGCACAGATTTCCTCTGGGGTCTGTCATCATTTCTAGGCCGAAATGTCACAATTCCTCTCCTTCCAGAGCCTACCTCCCCCAACTCCTCCTTTCATTACTATCCTAACTTTGGGAAGACTCTTGATCAAGGTAAATGCACCATTCTTTTGTATCTGCACCAAAGAATAGGTTGAGGTTCTCTCTCTCACTCTTTTTCTTAAATACTGTGACAAATGTGCAAGGTTTTCTGGTTACTGCGGTGCTAGAACTTTACCATAGCTTAAAGCAATAGCTCTTTCTCAGGCGCTGGGAAAAAAAATCTGGCCCCACCCTGAGATCGGATCCAGAAATCTAGGTTGTGTGTGTATGTGTGTGTGTGTGCGTGCAGTTGTGTGTATGTGCTCGTGTGTATTTTAAAATCTCCTCAGGTGATTGCAATACACCCTCTATAATCCACTTGAAAGTATCCGTAGGTCTGCATGGGAGAGAGAGGGGCCGCCCAATGTTGACACGCATCACCTGAAAATATTAGAATAAAAACAGAATGAAAAGAGTGAAATCCCGTTCCTCTCAAGTTGATGAATTTGGTGCGGTATTATTTGTCCTGAGATGGCAATTTTGCGAAGAGAGCGTTAACGTTCCTTTGAAATTCAGATGTAGGGTGGGGAGAAATACGTACTTCTAAGAGACCTGGTTAAAGCTTTTAAACATTAATTTTTAAAATGTAAGAATCCCTTCACAAGTACTCTGGTGATTAGGAAGGACTGAGGCCCATTCTTCGGAGAATCAGAAAGTCTTCCATCACTGCTCTCTTGACTGACTTTGTCAGTGATCTAATGCGGACCATTGGCATTTTTAAGTGTTGCTACTTTAAGGCGGAAGACTCAAAGAGACCATTCTCTCTATGAACCAAGAGGAGAAATTATCATATAAATGAATTTAGATCCTGTTTACACTCCTAATTAACTGAACCAAGCTCTTCTACCCTGAACTTGTTAAGAGTGTCTGTGAATTATATTGTATTTACACAACTACTAAATGTTTCTTCATCTTGCACTTTGTCATAGATGTGCATCTGCTGCTTTCATATATATCCATATATGTACCTGAACTATTGTAAGTAACTATCAAACTATCTAGGGTAACTACCAGGGGAAAAGATCTTTTTGTCTGTCTTTTGGAAAATTGAGGTGAAGGACTCATTTTTAAAAATACCATGAAGTAGGTATAGTATTAAAGTATATAGTTCTTTTTATGAAATGAGATGTCTATTTTAAAATAGGTATGATATGTGGTACCTGCTTCAAGGATATTAAGGACAAGCAGGAGACTGTCTATAAAGCATTTCAAACTTTTAAGAAAATAGTTACTGTCTAGTTATTGAGCCAATGAGATTGTTTTCCTGGCAAACTTTTTCTCCTTTCTAAAATTAGCTTTCCCCCAGGAAAAATAGTGCAGATGCACATGATTCAGCCAACCAAGTCCAGAAAATACTGCATTTGAATTTTAAAAGTGACCTTAATTCATCCCTATAGATCTAATGTTTGCAACCTAGGCCACAAAATATGCAGAAAGATTCATTGCTTGCAGACTTTTGCAAAATGTTGGCTTGATGTGGGTAGTTATGGACAGAGCACAATATTATGTTATAAATTTTATTGGTTTAGGCAAAACTATTATCATTATTTTCCTAAGGTTTTTGTATATATGTGTGTACACTGGGTCTGGGACTAACATAATTATATATATATATATATATATATATATATATATAATATATATATGTAACATATGTTTTTAATAGGAACAAAAATCCACAATATTTTTCTCTGTGGTGGAACACTGTAAGCATTAGGTTTTGATTACTTTTTCATGGAAATTTTAATGTGACAGAACTAAGAGCTTCAAGGAAATAATTCTATAAAGATCTCTTTGGAACTAGAAATCCTTTTAAAATAGTGTTTGAAGACTTTAGTCTGCGTGCTCAGCCGAAGTAGAACAGTCCTTTGTGAGTGAGTAAGGGCGGTAGATCCAGTTCTGGCAGCCTCTGATGTGGGTGATTAGACCCTGCCGCTCTTCTCCAGACCTTTAATTTGGTCTGTAACTCGATGCTTCACTGACCCCACACTCTCTCTGCCACGCTAGCTCACAGAGGAATTGCTGGCACTCTGGATTGAATTTTTTCCCCTGCCATCAATTAGACCATGTTTGCATAGATTGCAGAATGCAGTTATATTTTTAGCTCAGTATTCTAAGAAATACCTTTGGACATGAAGAGAGTTGTCTTAATGCAGCCTACATCACAAATTGCCTTATTTCATTGATCTATGTTAATTTCCCAGTGATTCAAAGAAATAATAGAGTTAGAGTATTAAAATTGGAAGGCACTTTAGAAGTCATCCAGATTATGATAATTTCTTTCTGCAGATGAATATTGAAGTGCTCAAAGCTATAATCCAAACTTTGAGAGCAGACATTAAATTTTATATTCTTTTCAGTTCTTGTAGTAAAGAGGATTTTGTTCATTTGAAATGAATTTGTGTAAGTTCAATAATGTAGCAATGGCAGCAAAGTAGGTTGCAAATCTCAGCTAGATTTCCAATGAAACTCAAAGTGTGGCATTAAAGGCAGTGTAGGTCATTTACAAAGCTGTGGATTTCTCTATAAACTAGCATCCTAGGTTTTTCATTATAGCAGATGGGGACTACTTCAACTGGCTGACAGAAGAAAAGGGGAGTACAATAAGATAATGAGTGTAAAGACAGAGAAAGGAGTAAGGTAGTGAGTGTGTGGAGAGCATGACTGACTATATCAGCAAATCATTCAGGAATGGTTTAGTCTTCAGTCCCTTCCCTAGAAATTGTAATCTGAAATAATGGAAACAATCATTGGAAGTTGTAGTCCTCAAAACCCTACTTAGTTAAGGCTTGCTTTTTGGAAGTCCCACTTTTTTTTTTTTTAATTTTAACTTCTCAATATGCATTGTAGTCGATTTTCATGACCCCTTACCCGTTCCTCATTCTCCTCCCCTCCCTCTCTACATCATATCTGTTCACTTGTCTTAAAAAGTTCAAGGAATTGCTGTAATTGTTCTGTCTTCTTCTCCCCCACTTTGTTTGTTTGTTTATTTATTTCTTTTAAGCTGCCTCAAATAAGTGAGAACACATGGTAGTTCTCTTTCTGTGCCTGACTTGTTTCACTTAATATAATTTTCTCTAAGTCCATCCATGTTGTTGCGAACGGTAATATTTCACTCTTTTTTAGAGCAGAGTAGAATTCCATTGTGTAGATATACAACAATTTTATTATCCACTCATCTGATGATGGACATTTGGGCTGGTTCCAACTCTTGGCTATTGTGAATAGTGCTGCAATAAACATTGGAGTACAGGTATCCCTTTGGCATGATTATTTCCATTCATCTGGGTATATTCCCAGCAGTGGAATACCTCTCACCATATACTAGAATCAACTCAAAATGGATTAAAGAATCAAATATACATCCTGAAACAATAAAACTCCTAAAGAAAACATAGGGGAAACACTCCAGGAGGTAGAAGTGGGTCAGAGTTCATGAATAGGACTCCAAAAGCACAGGCAATTAAAGGTAAAATCAACAAATGGGATTATACCATGCTGAAAAGCTTCTGCACAGCAAAAGAAACAATCAACAGAGTGAAAAGACAACCAACAGAATGGGAGAAAATATTTGCAAAATATACATCAGACAAAGGATTAGTATCCAGAATATACAAGGAAGTCCCACTTCTTGATGCTTCTATCTCTGTTGGAGATCTATCTTCCCGAGATCCTAGTGCTGAATATTTTTCTTTTCTTGTTAATTACAAAAGAATTTGTCCTGATATATAGGCACTGAGAGGATTAAATTCAATCTTGAGAGACCACATATGAGAATATCATAGAATACCATAGAATATAGAGAAATATTCTTACTAGCACAACAGCTTGCTGCCATTTATTGAGGTACTTCAGATACATTAAAAAAATTATCTTCATAGCCCTAAGAGGTAGCCATTATTATCCCCTTTACATAGATCTGTGATTCAGAAACGTTAGTATCTTGACCAAGGATGCATACCACTTCTAACACCCCACACTGCTTCCCTAATGATTGCAAGGTGTGAGTGAGTTTATAGATGATGACATGCTCTTTTGGGGATATCTGAGATATTTCCCAATTCTGTAAAGACTTTATAAAGTCTTCATACGTTTTTATATTTCAGTTTAGGTGTATTCAATGTGTGGAACTCAGCAGTCTTACATTGATTTAATGATTAAAGATAACTACTATATTTGAAATATGTGTTCCAAAGTGGTATTAATCCTCAACAATCAAGGTGTCTTTAAAAATAAGTTTTTTTCAATATAATTTAATGAAATTTTCTTGATTCACAAGACATCTATAATATGACTAATGTGCACATTCTCCATTGCTGTTGACGAGGTGATTCTTTACTACAAGATGTTTCCTTCAAGGCTTTGTAGAAATTCTGTCTTTTAATGTCATCCTGCCAGAGCTGTTATAAATGAATATGTGTACTACTTTATTAGAATTTACTTTCTTTTATGTCTCCTTTATATTACGGTGAGGATGTTGTATTTGTTTTGAAAGTGTATACGTATTTGGCTGTATTTTCTATAAATTTCATTTCATGATAGTAAAGGGGTAACTTACAAAATACTTGTTATAAAAATGAGCATTAGTCTGACAGGGATGAGAGTTATAGTTCTATAAAAAATATTTCAGGGCCGGCCCCCCGCGGGTTCGGATCCTATATAGGGATGGCCGGTGTGCTCACTGGCTGAGCGTGGTGAGGGTGGCGATCCCCTTACCAGTCCAAAAAAAAAATTTCATACTGAATACAAATATAATGATTTAGCAGTAGTAGGAGTTTTACCTTTAGTTTCATGAATTTATACATTTTAATCTTCTTTTGGCTTTTTGTTATTTATTCTGCTTGGTTAACATTAAGACTTTTACATAAGGAGGTGAACTGTTGCCTCCTTAAAATTGAATCTTGAAGCTTCTACCCTAGTCTTGCACCTGGAAGAAGGTCTCTTTCACCTCCAGTCTCTCACTGTGTTTACCTCCATATCCTAACAGGCAGAGACTATTTTCTGAATTAGGAGGTTCATAGAAAATCTTTGTAAACACTTTGAAGGGCTCCATTGCCAGGACTAATACGTACAAGCAATTGGCCCACAGCCACACCCTTGGCATGGCCCAGCTTCCAAGTCTACAGCTTGGGAATGTTGCCAGAGTGTTTGCCCCACTCCCCTCCTTTACCCCTTGGAGATTATATAATAAAGTCTCTCATGAAATTTTACTTTAAATTTTCAAGTAAGTTCTTGTAACTTAAATCTCCTTCTTATAATATTTAATTAGTCCAGGCTTTTTTTTTTTTCTTTTTCTTTTTCAAGTCAGGGCTGTCCAGTTAGCTCAGTTGGTTAGACTGTGGTGTTATAACACCAAGAGTTTGGATCCCCGTACTGGCCAGCCACAGAAAAAAAAAAAAAAAAGTCGTGCTCTCACCATAAGCATATGTCAATACTTCATTACTATTTAAATATTTCCTGGGAAACCATGTGAGCAGAAAGAGGTGGTAATATTTGGAGTATTGTATTTAAATTTGTTTACAAATATATTTAGATTTATAAATAAGCTTATAAAAAAGGTTAAAGAGCATGTCAGGCAATTGCCTTATTTTACATTTTGGGTTGGGAAAATACAGAGGGTAGTGAAGATGAATATCAAAACTACCTCTAGGGCTGGTTGGTTCGCTCAGTTGGTGACAGTGCAGTGCTGGAACACCAAGGTCAAGGATTCCGATCCCTGTTTTGGCCAACCACCAAAGAAACCCCCCAACACTACCTTGGAATCCACCACTCAGGGCTAATAACATCTAACATTTTACTATGACTTTTGCAGTTTTTAACTATGTGTGTGAGTATATATGTATATGAATTTTGTTGTTACAGAACTGAGATTTATTTTTCCTATACATTCTGCTTTTTGACCTACTTTAAAAAAATTTAACCATATGTCATAAGAATTGCCCATGGTATTGAGAGTTTTTCTTTTGCTATCTGGATTATATTTTATTTGCTCACTTTTCCTTTGATACATTTGAAAGTATATGTCATATTTTAAAAATCTACTACTGCTGCCTTTAAGTTTTTTGTTTATGTGTGTGTCTGTACATGTGTGTGTGTGTATGTGAGTGTATACATATATATGTATATATAAGAGAGACAGAGAGAGAGAGAAAGAGTGTGTATGTGTGTGTATGTTTACTTTCCCTAATCAATGCCAGGAGTAAACAATTTTTATTAACTTTCTTTCTGTAAGATGAGAAATTTGGCACATTTGCTACCTCTCTTTCTCCAGGCTCCCACATTTTCTAGTATTTTGTTGATATAATCTGGAATTATTAAAATTAAATTTGTCATTATTATTAATATTATTAAATGCTGAAGTCATGTATTTTCCAATTAAATACTGACTTTTGACATTTTCTTTAAGGCTTATACCCATATTGCCAAATTTATTTA
The DNA here is from genome assembly GCF_027409185.1 of Cynocephalus volans. Lineage (NCBI taxonomy): Eukaryota > Metazoa > Chordata > Mammalia > Dermoptera > Cynocephalidae > Cynocephalus > Cynocephalus volans. The sequence continues at coordinate 30,653,670 of NC_084464.1, forward strand.
GTCTTAGCTCTGCTTAAGTTATTTCACTGCTTACAGCAGTTTGATGATATTATAGTTCCTCCATTCTTAAGTTCATATCATAACCTAATTTAAGTATATATTCAGGTAACTTTTAGGAGGCCATGAGTACCTGAGAATGTCTTCAAGAAATTTTTTTCAGGAGCCACTCTATAGGTGAGAATGTGTTTCTATTTTTCTTGTTTTATATAAGATACATGGGTCACAGTCTTTACCTCAGTGTTCTCTAGCTATTGCTCCGTGGACTTCTAGCAATTAGGGGTGCAGAAGAGAAGTCTGATGAGATCTGTCTGATTACTGTTCCTTTGTAGGTAATGTTTTTCTGGTTGGATGCCTAAAGCATTGTTTTCTTTTCTCTAATACTAAAAATGTTTACCAGATCATATCATGGTGATAATCTGCTTCATTAATTTTTCCTGATACTCTTTGGGTAGTTTAGCTTTGAAGAAACTTAGTTTTTTTTCCTCTCAGTATTCAATTTTTTTTCCTGATTATTTCTTTATTGATACTTTTTGGAATTATGTGTACATTTATGTATTCAGCTCCCATATCTTGCCTTTTATTTAATTTAATCTTTTTGCCTTTTCTCTCGTATTGGCAGACTATCTCAAGCTTACTTTGTGAAAGAAAGTGAGCGGAAACGCCAGGTACTGATCAAGCTTTATTAAAGGAAAAGAATCTGCCGGGCCGTGCTCAAAATGAAGGTCAGCACCAGGTGTGGGGGTAGGAGAGCTTATATAGGGCGCCAAGGGCTGGATGATACAATCAAGGAGGGGCATTATGCTAATGCAGAAGCTATGCTACCAGGGTGGAGAATTGCACCCTTGTGGAAGCAAAAGGGTTTCTGTTTCTCAGAAATCATGAGGTTTCTTACAAAAGGAGGGGCTGGTGACCACTTTGTGCTTATTGTGTGCAAAATGGCACTGGTTACATCCAAGATCCATCACTTTGATTAGATTTTCAGTCATTTTCAATCTGCTATTCACTACCTTCATTGCAACTTTTTCTTTGGCAATGATATTTTTGGTATGCAAGCTGTCTTTCCTGTTCTTATATCCTTCTAGCTTTATGGTTGCCTGCTTTGGCTTTATAGCTATAATGTCTTTTGTGTCTTACTGAGTCCACTAAATAGAAAATCTGTAGAAGTTTCTACTGTACAGCAACTTTATTATAGTAGACACCATTTGGGGTAATTCCTTAGAAAAGTCTCCTTCTTTTGAAATGCAGTGTTTTTATATGCCTAGTGTTTGTTGTCTATTCACTCTGCCTTAGAGAGGTGATCTCTATTGGTCCAGAATTAGGAGTGAAGATGAGTCCTGTCACATGTAGTGTGGACCCCTGGCTGACTCCCTGGTCTGGTGAAAGGAGAAAGACAAAGCCAAAATGTGCTGTGATTTGCTTTACTTCTTCAGAGAGAAGGCAGAGAACATGAGACAATGAGATTAGAGAAGGGAACATTGACTCTACAAAGTTTTTTTTTATTATAAAATGCCCGAACTTTGTTAGAATAGAAACCTTTTGTTTCAGTTTTCAAACATGTTTCTACATTATCTTATTTTATTCTTAAAACAATTGCTCTAGAGTTGAAGGACCATGACCTTTGGATTCAGATGGTTGTGGATCGAATACTTTCCTAACATGGATATTAGAAACTTTTGTAAATTACTTTAGTTTTCTTAGCCTCATTTCCTTCACCAAGAAAGCAGGGTTTGAACTTCTGGAAAAGGTAATATTTATCTCAATAGATCTGTAAAGATTACACAAGGTTAATTATGTAGAAATTGTCAAAACACAGTTTCAGCAGAGAAATGCAGGAGAAAGGAAGATTGCCCTGGAACGACTGAGAGTAAAGAAGATAGGAAAGTGTAAACAACCAATAAAGAAATGTTTTTCTCTTAGGAGAAAGGGAAAAGATAGGGAAAGAAGAGAGAGAGGTCAGTAGCTAGACAGATACTCAAGACTGGGGAATTGGATTTGGATTTGAAGGAATAGCAAAACTTAAAATTAAAAAAGATTAGGGAAGGCTTGCCAAGTTTAATTTTTTTTAAGTGAGGAGATTAAAAATAGTACCATCTATTATTATCACATTTCAGAAAAGAAAGAAAATATTAACAGTGAAAAGATGAATCAATTGATTTTATGAGAAAGTTTGTATCTCAGATAGTGAAGTTTTTCTTTTCCTGCTTAAGATTTGTCTTTTTTCCATGGGCTCGTGATCACATCTCTCCTTCTCCTTCAGAGATCTGGCTTCATCAATTGTCTTCTCTCTCCAATATTTTCAACCTCTTCTCTATTGACTCATCCCCATTAGCACATGAGCACAGTCCACCTTCCAATGTTAAAACAGCACAGGCCAGAGTTAGTGAGGACCTAAATGAAAACAGTGGCAAAGGGAATGAATGGAAGGAGGCACTAGATGGGAGGGATGTTATATAAGTAGTGTTAATAGGACTTGGTGACTGCTTGGATATGGCAGGTGAGAGAGAGGGTAAGACTTATTTATGATAACTCCCAGGGATCTGGTCTGGGTGATTATGACACACAGTGATGTCATAGAAAAGGAGGAGCAGGGCTGAGAGGATGAAAACTCGTGACTTCTGTCCAGTGTACTGTAGAGTGTACAGGTCAGGAACTCTGGCTCTGTCTTTGAGTCCTACTTCTGTGTGCTTCTAACTAGGCTCCCATCCTAGCTGCATACCCCTCAACCCATTGTTACCCCTCTTTTTCATAGTCGATGCTTAAGCCTTGGTTTCTGGAGTTATTTAACTTTTGGGAGTTCAAACCCTGCTTCCAAAAGTTTGAGAGCCAACAGAATGCATACATTTTGTTTTCACTGGAAAAAATGAACCAGCTGATAGAAATATGAGTACACGTGTAACAGGATGTTAAAATGGAACTTTTTAGTTTCAGTTTTAGATGTGGCCCAAGACAATAAAGGCCACGTTCCAAAGAACACATTCAGGTAAGAACACAATACAGATTTGGAAAAGGAAGCACAGAAAACCAGTTTAGCATTGTTTGCCAACCAAGTTAGCTCACTGGCCACCTCCTGCCAATAAAAGAGGTGGAAGAAGCCAAGAAAATAATGATGAGAAGACGATTTTTACAGAGTTGGTGGTGGGTTTGAGTCCCTTTGTAATGGCACCCACAAGAGAGGGGTATGAGATACTTGCCCCTTCAACTCAAGTCTAGAGAAAGGCATTTTATGCAGACCATTTGGAGTGTTTTGTGTGTATCCCCCACAGATTGGGAAGCAAAGTGGATCAGTGATTCATGCCTGAGAAAAGTGAAAAACGAGACCAGCTGGGTAGCTCCTCTGGTGGTGAAGCAAAAGAGATGTAATGCATTGTCCCATCATTTGATAGATCACAGAGTGCAGGGTTGTTCCCCAGAGACCAAAAGCAGACCATGTTGGAAAGTGAGGTAACCTAGGGTCATCTAAGGTCATGTGTAAGGAGGCCAACTGGAACCCAGCAGGGTAAACTGAGGAAAGAGCCATAAGTGACCATCTGCAAAAAGGGATCTGCAGGTGAAAGATGCCCAGTAATGGGGGTGGATTGAGAGGGTCTCTACTTCCTAAGTCTTTATTCCCTCTCCCCATTCCACCTGCTGCTCAAGAGACAAAGTGAGCTTTTATTTTTTGGTGGCTGGATGGTACAGGGATCCGAACCCTTGACCTTGGTGTTACAAGGCTGTGCTCTAACCAACTGAGCTAACCGGCCAGCCCCAAAGTGAGCTTTAAAAGCCCACCAAGCCCACTGATCCCTACCCTTAGATTAAAACATTTGTCTTAGCTAAGGAGAAACTTTCCTTCTCCCTCTTCCTACCCCCACTTCACCCCTAGAATGAGGGATTGGTATCATAAGCTGGGGTCACCTAAATTAGCAATCTAGCTAAAGAAGAAAGAATCTTTCCATGTTCACCTTTCCCAGTACGAATGGCCAGTCTTCAGCAGCCATAGCTGAAGGAGGGGAGATGTTTAACTTTACATCAAGTTTGAAGAATTTGAGTGCTGTGTTAGATCGGACACATTCTTAACAGAACGGATTGATGTTTTTGGACTTTGACTGGAAGTGTCTTTATTATTTAAGAGCGACTAGAAAACTTATGACAACTGTCCTGAATTTCATCCAAGGACAAGGGATAAAACCAACCCCACATAATAAACTTAAAGAGTATATTAGTCAGTGTTACAGCTCTTTTCCTGGTGTAACAGATACGAAGAAAAGAATTACGTGAATACTCAAGCACTGTGTATGCAAAGAGGCCCAGACGGACTGCACTCTAGTAATTTCTCCATTAGGAGGAGCAAAACTGAAAGTGGCAGCCACTTCCAAAGTTAGCCTCTCTCTTTTATTATAAAGACAAAGAAGTTTTACAAGAAAATTCAGTTGACTTAACCATTACAAAGACACAAGGATATCGTCAGAATTATGGCTGACAAGTGGAAAGCTAGTAGCATCATTGAAATAAGCAAGGTGACATTCCATAGTGCAATTTGCAAAAGGTTAAGTTGAGGGCCAAGCCCATGGCGCACTCGGGAGAGTGTGGCGCTGGGAGTGCAGCGATGCTCCCACTGTGGGTTCGGATCCTATATAGGAATGGCCGGTGCACTCACTGGCTGAGTGCCGGTCACAAAAAAGACAAAAAAAAAAAAAAAAAAAAAAAGGTTAAGTTGATCCATCAACAAAAGCTTGATCTTAGCAAACGTTCTTTTTCCCTATAGAAGCTTCCAGTATTTTTACATATCAATCAGTGACCTATTTGTGCTTGAGCCAGCAGCTTTGCTGTGTTACAATTCTTTATCTTTCAACAGAGACTTTTAGCCTGGGGAAAGTTTTCTGTCTTTTGCAAGGTTAACATTTTTATATGTAATTCCAAAAGGTTAGGCTAAACCTGAAACTGCAGGGAACTAGACTCTGTAAAATATATTTGCTTTATAAATGTAAGTATACTCTACAAGTCAGTGTTCTCCAGATAAACAGAACAAATAGGATATATATATATATATATATATATATATATATATATATATATATAGATGTTTAAGAGAAGGATTTATTATAGGAATTGGCTCACACAATTATGGAGGCTGAGAAGTCCTGCAATCTGTTGTCTGCAAGCTGGAGAACCAGGAAAGCTGATGTTGTAATTTAGTCTGAGTTAGAAGGCCCAAGAACCAGGAGCTCTGATGTTTGAGGGCACGAGAAGATGGATGTCCTAACTCAAGAAGAGAGAATTAGCCCTTCCTTCACCTTTTTGCTCTATTCAGGCTCTCAATGTATTGGATGATTCCCACTCATATTGGTGAGGGAGATCTTTATGCAGTCCACTGACTCACATGCTCACCTCTTCCAGAAACACCCTCACAGACATGCCCAGAAGTGTTTTAGCAACTATCTGGGTATCCCTTAGCCCAGTCAAGTTGACACATAAGATTAACCATCATAAAGAAGCAAGGGAGAAACAGATAGAGTAATTTTCTGATTATACTCTACGAGTACTACTTATTCATTATAATGGTCACACATATAAAGCCATTGATTATATGCATAGAAAAAAACCCATAAAGTGTGACTTTCCTATACTCTTACTCAGCAATAATCAACACAGTAGACCAAATATGTGGGGATTTCTCCCCACCAGCAAGCAAGCAATCAGTTCTGCAGCAGACATCAGCTGAGTTCAATTCCTTCACTATCTACCCAGAGACAGTATCAGATCGCCCAGTGGGGCTCAGTCCCAGAAGACTGCCCCTCACTTCAGATGCGAGACACAGGCCGCAGGTTATTTTACCTGTGCTTCTGACCAACTGGCTATAAATCAGGGGCCCCACAACCCCCTAATCCCTCTTTAGGCTCGATTAATTTGCTAGAGTGGCTCACAGAAATCAGGGAAACACTTAACGTTTGCTAGTTTATTGTAAAGGATATTACAAAGGATACAGATGAAGAGGTGCATAGAGCGAGGTATGGGGAAGGTACGCGGAGCTTCCATGCCCTCCCCGGGAGCCACTTTCCAGGGACCTCCATGTGTTCAGCTGTCTCGAAGCTCCCCAAACCCTGTGCTCTTGGGTTTTAGGGAAGCTTCATTATGTAGGCATGACTGAAGCATGGACAACCTTGTAGACATGTGATTGGACAAAAAAGGGTGTGATCTAACACTAACAGACTGGGTGGGGAAATGCCACAAGGCCTGTTTGTTCAGGTTCTTCTCTCTGTGCAGCATTCCTTCCTCACGGGCATGGGGCAGGACCCCTTCTGGAATGGGGGTTTTATGACCTACAATTCGACAAAATGGATCAGAGAATTTCTTTACGGCAGCTCCAAGAGAGAAAGGCAGTGAAAGTTTAGAACAAGACAGGAACTATGAATTAAAACAAAAATATACATATCACAATATCATGGCCATCTGTAGTTTTTCAGTGACACATAACTGACAAGAGGATAGAAGAAAAGAGCAGAAGTGGTTATTGTATGAATTAGAGATGTTCACAGAAATGTCACAATAGCTATTTTCATTTCTTAAAATGATGCTAGGAGCATTTTAATTAATCAAAACACACATTAGGTAATTTTAGGACGAGGTTTGCAATCTGTTCCACAGCTGGGAAAATGATCTGAGATATTGCCTGTGTATAATAAGCACATAAGACATTTTCCTCCTTCTGTTTCCAAAGAATTACAGAAGCAATAAACAGCTAAGATTAATTGTTCACCATTTGTATTCTGCCATTGATCAATTAAAAAAACAAATGTGTGTGTTCCTGTAAAACAATAAAGATGATGCCCATAAGCCAATAAACTCTAGAATAAACAAGAATGCTAATGGATTTCTCTTTTCATCTCTTGGGAATTTTAAAAGGGCTTTAAACTATTAGCTTCTAGATTATCTTCCCAGAATCTGCAATGTTATTCAATCAAAGGCTTTCAATGGTACAGGGGTGACAAGGGGACAATCCAAATAACATTTCTGTTAATGTGTTCCTAAAAGTTGAAAAAACAACTTGAAAAACACATGTAGTTATACATAAAGTATTTGCCATAACAGAGAACAAGTGCAATTTATTCCATAGAAAAGGAAATTTGGACCTAAAAGTAGGATATTAGATTGGCTGAAAGGATGGAAGAAAGGTGATGACTTGGCATGAAGATATGACTCAGTCTTCTGTGGCTCTAGAGGAAACCCTTGCTGTGCCTTTAGGATCCTGAGAGTAATGTCATGTTGCTTTAGTGCGTTGCTAAATGCTACGTGCAGTTCCTTTCATGTAATGGTAGGAGCAAGAGTGAGAGAGCTGGCATACTAGTAAATGGTCACAAAACTTCCTAGTTGTGCATTTTTATATCTTCTACTATTGCTTTTTTTCTATGATAGGCAAAATGCCAAGGTGTTTCCCAAGATTTCTACATGCTGTTGTACATGCCTTGTAAAGGAAGGATCCCCTTGAGTGTGGGTGGGACTTGTGAAGATGATGAGATAGTCACTCCCATGATTATGTTACATAATATAAGACTATCAAAGTTGACCAGAAAGAGATTCTCTTGCTGGCTTTGAAGAAGCAAGCTGCCATGTTGTGAGAGGGCCTGTGACCAGGACTCTAGAGTACTTACTAAGTTTGTGTTAAATCATTTCATGGCTACAGAAAACTAATACATTCCCATTTTCTCTAGTCTACACTCAAAGTGTTACTGTAAGTGTATACTGGAACTTCTCACTCTGTCTTCATGTCTCTTAACTTCAAATATTTTCCATTGATTTTTTTTGCCCTCTGTATTGTGGCCTGGAATTTCTTCAGATTTATCTTTAATTTCACAAATTCTCTCTTCAGCTGGGTGGATTGATCAGTTTCTGCTTTGAGGACACAGGGAAACACACAACCTCGAAACCTCAGTGGCTCACCGCAGGTATCTCTTTCTTGCTCACGTGGCATATCAGTGTCTTCAGGTTGAGTGCAGTGTCTCTGCTCCAAGCTGTGGGTCAAGTTCAGTGCCTTCTCATGCTGAGACCCAGACTGAAGGAGAAGATCAGCCCCTCTCAGGGATGTGAGGTTCTCAAGGTGTGAGAGAGGGTTTACTGAGACTCACGATCCTTCCTAAAGCTTCTACTTATACCTAGGCCATTGGCCAGACCTAGTTAGTGGCCAAGTCAATATCAATGAGATGCAGAACTTCCCCAGGGGAAGATGAGAGGGATATTTTTGAATACCACAATCTATTATAATGGCTTACTTTTCCCCCATTACTGATATATATATATTTGTGACCGGTAAGGGGATCGCAACCCTTGGTGTGGTGTCGCACGCACCGGGCTCAGCCAGTGAGTGCACCAGCCATCCCTATATAGGATCCGAACCTGCGGCGGGAGCGCCACTGCACTCCCAGCGCCGCACTCTCCCGAGGGCGCCTCGGGGTCCGCCCTTACTGATATTTTTAATTCTAGATCTCTAGCTCTTTTCGAAATGTCCTTATTCTTTTATTTAGCAATGTCTTATTCTAGAGTTATATGTTCTATTTCACATCTTGTCAAATCTTTTAAAAAATTTACAATTCTTAAAGAGCTCTGTTATCTGTACTGTCAGTGGAGTAAATTTTTCTTTTTGTTTCATCTGTTACTTTTCTCTTTCTCAGGGTGGTTTGTTTGCTCATGTGCCTTATCATATTTGTCTGTGAGTTCATCAGCATGTGAGTTCCACATGTCCTGGGTTGTGGTGGTGTCTCTATGAGGCATTATTACATTTCATTTGTCAGGGTCTGCATGTTTTCTCAGTTTGGGATCTGGTTTCCAATCTTGTGTAGTTAAGAGTGCATTTGAAATCCTTCCTCATATCTTCAATAGGCTTAAATTTCTAATTTCTCATGAGTGATTCTTTTTCTATTTATAGTCCAGGGTGGATGGCATGCTTTTTGTACGGCTTCCCTTCTGAGAGAAAGGAGTTTTTCTAGTCCTTCCCCCCTCCTGACTTTATGTAAGGTGCTTAATTCCAGGTCCACGTGGTAGATAAACCCCACATCCCAAGGTCGTCCTACTGTCATATGCCTACTAGTTCTTCAATTCCTAGTCAACATTGTGGGTTGTGAAATTCTTTTTTATTGCTGGGGGATTTCTCATTCTGGCTTTCTGCCCAGCTATGCATTTAAAAATATTTTGCTATATTTTATTCATAGCTGATGTATGTAAGTAGAGAAGGGTGTGGAATGGGGAAGGAATGGGTAGGCTTCCCAAATCAGCTCAGCATGCTTTATCGACTAGAAGACCTTAAATTCCTTTTGTGACCTTTCCCCCCGAAAAAATCCTATTTTAACTTTTATTGGAATTACATTGAATCTAGAGATTAATTAGGACAGAATTTACATATTTAAAATATTAAATCCTCCTATCTATGAATCTGGTGGATATCTCACCATTTATTTAAGACTTTTTAATGTCCTTCCAAAATTATGCAATTAAAAGGTAGGTACTATATACTTATTGTTAAATTTAGGTCTAGGTTTTATACTTTATTCTCAGATATTATTCCTGGCTTGTTGAATAATCATCAGCAAATTAGCTGATCACTATAGTTTTAATTTGGTTGAACTATTTAATTACTATTACTTAATTGCTTAGTGAGTATAAAGAAACAAACTTACTGGATAGTTCAGTTGTTTAAAGTTTTCATTTAGGGGGAGGGAGAAGGGAGGGAGGTTTTGGTGATGGGGAGCAATAATCAGCCACAATGTATATCGACAAAAAAAAAACAAAAAAAAACATTAAATTCTCTAGGAAGTAATCAAAAATTACATTATGCTCAAGACATTTGTAAGACATTAAAACTATTATGAGATATAAAGTAAAATCTGAATAAAATAAAAGATATTCTAAGTTTAAAAAAAGTTTTCATTTATAAGTTTAGTCTCAACATATTATAGATCAGAAATTTAAAATATACATTTATCAAAATTACTCAAAATGCACATAAGTAAAACTTTTTAAAGCATAAGTAAAAATAGAAAGTACTAATAGAGCAATAAACTGAATTAATATATCTGTATGTGATTTTGTTACTTAATGCATGCCAGAATTAGGGTTTGTAAAATCATTAGTCGAAAGAAGGACATTGTGGAACATTGAGCAGAACAGTCTGTTGCTAGACCAGGGGGCTCAGCTTTAGTCAAGAGACATTAAGTGAGCTGGTTATCTTCATCACTTTGGTGTGCTAAGAGTTAAAGACACAACAGAAATGTAAGTTTCTGAAAAGACCTCGTAGAGGTGTCAGCGGAAACTCTGGGCCAAAGCCCATTCCCCTTTCTTTAAGGACTGTCTGTGAAATACAGATCTAGTATTAAAAGCCTTCCCAACAGCTGTACAACAAGATGGAGATGATGTGTGGTTCTTCTTTCACTGCGACGCCCCTATGGAATCAATACATTATTATTGCTTGCAGAGCCTTATTGATTTAACACTGTAGAGCTCTTTCTCATTGTCTCCATTTATTAATGCAGACACAGAGCTCAAAGTGACTTCAGAGATTTAGAATTTACAAACTAGAGGTGTACATCAGAATTCTTTTGTGGAACATTTTCAAAATACATATGAAGACTTCTGACTTCGTAGATCTGGCACGTAGATGGGTATGTGTGTTTGGAAAAGTTTCCTTGGTGATCTGATGTACTCTTCTGGTTAGGAACAATTTCTCTGGTCTAACCCTTTAATTGTGTAGATGAGAGAGTTTTCTTGGAAGGAAGAAAAATGCTTCTAATTTAAGATTGCCTTGGTTAGCATAGGTAGTTAGAAAATTTAAGCCGTAATGATTCTATTTCTCCAGTTCTTTCTGGGCTCATATTTCACCATCAAGTTATAATTTAGCTTCTGACTTAATGATTTGGGGCTTTAGGTAGACCTTTATTTTCAAGACAAATCTCTGTTTTTCTATAATGTAGATGAATGAACAATGCTCTACACTGTGTTTTGGGTTCAGAAATTGCGAGAAGCTCTTTAATTATAAGTCAAGCTAGTTGTAAACAGCTGCAGCAGTGAGAAGCAGACAGACCTGTTGGGTCCAATGCTGAAAACCACACTGAAGGTCGTACATTGTCTACTATGGGACAAGGACTTAGTTCTAGGCAAAAAAATAATTTTTTTAAACCCACTAAGTTTATTTTACATTCATGTATATCTGAAGTAATGAATAGCATGTACAATTTATGAATTGGCATTGTCTCTGACCCTGGATATAGTCAATAACTTTTCAAATCAGATTTTTGAAACATCGCTCACAAGTCTTGAGTTTTATTCAAATATAAAAGTTTACTTTTTCATATGGGTCAAGCAGGCTCCTATAGATGACTAGAAAGCAAGAATTTCCTTTTCATACACTGAATAGGAGGAAGAAACCCCACAGAGAAATCTATCATTTGGGGAAGAGAAAAGAGCATAGTTAATCTTAACCTTAGTTCAGACCATTCATCTTAGTTGAATGGTAGCTAAGCAGGGCTCTCCTTTTCATTCATTAGGCCCCAAATTCAGCTTCCTTAACTACACAGATCAAGATATTTAATAAAATAGGATGTGAATAAAATATTTTGGGTTCAAGTGATTTGTTTCATAATCTACCTCTTATTAGAACTGATTCACTTTTTTAAAGGGAGTCATATTTCTAAGTTCACATTTTCCTTTCTCAGAGAAGAGCTTATACTATTCTTTTTCCATATTATATTTGTAAGAACCCAAATGCCCTAGGGGATCACACCAAAGAATGTAAGAACCCAAATGCCCCAAGGGATCACACCCTGATCCTTCTCAGCCACACCCACCCCAAGCCCCATGCGGTATGCTAAGTAGGGATTGTATTTTAAGCCAATCAGCCTTCCCTTAAAGCCCTATATATATGTGTGTGTGTGCTGCCTAATAAACGAGCTCTCTCCGGTGGATCAACTGGTGTCGACTTGTCCTTTCAATATTAAACAAATTTTTTTTCCTGTTAAGATTATTCTTAATGATCAGCAGTAAATATGAATGCCCTTATCTGCTCACCTGGTTGGACAGAATGACCTTAGTTTAGGTAAAATGTTATGGGTGGATTCCTGTAAGGAAAAAGTATAATGTTATATTATTGCCTTAGAGAATTTAGAATTCTCTCAACCCTATGAAAAAAAAAAGAGGACAAATATAGGCAGAGAGAAATAAATAAGAAAAAAGATCATCTGTGAATCTAAACACAGTAAAGCATAGTCAGGTTTGGAAAATAGAAAATGTAGGGATTGTAGAAAAATATAATTGTAGGGATTGTAGAAAAATATAAACTGTAGTATACACAGTTTTGTGACAAATGCTTGCTAATGACATTCTAAGTAAAGCAGCTTCTAAGGGGCTATTAAGCAGCTTCTAAAGAGGCCATACAAAGGGCAGGCGGGCCCAAGTACACTAAATATTCCAAGAAGGGAATGGCCCCCACCTGGTTCCAGGAACTGACTAGTACCTTATCTAAGAGCCTCCTGGCTAGGCCCCAGGGAAGATATATGATTAAGAGAAGCGCCGTCCCTTATCGGGGGTACCAGCCTGCTAAAGACCACCTGTAAATCTAAAGGCACCACAGATCTAGATCTATCGGGGTGCCAGCCTGCTAAAGTCTGCCCATAAATCCAAGGGCGCCACAGATAACCAACAACTCATCCTGTCATAAAGATCTGTTCAGGAAAAACTGTATAAAAGGTGCTTGTATTGGAAACTGGGGGCCGCTTTTGTCCTGGAGACGAAGCGACCCCAGCATGCTGGAATAATAAAACCTCATGTTTATTACAACGGTCTCTATCTCGTGGTCTTTGTGAGGTGAGCCATCCCAACGTGTGGATTTTGTGCATGGTGCACGGGTCTTACAAAAACTCTTGCTTTGGCTAGGGGAACTACTTCTAGATGTTGGCGTAAGATTCTTTGGAGCAAGCCCTATGCAAGCTACATGCTATGATTCCTTGAACAAAGTGAGAGTTCTTGCTTTTGTGACTATTAAAAAAACAACATTAAAAAAAAAGCGAAATGGAAAAAACACAATAAAAAAAAGTGAAAAACAAACCAACCAACAAATAAGCACCATTTTTGTGTGTTTTTTTAAAAAATTAAGACTTTTATATTTGAATGTTGCATTTTTTAAGAGAAAGTATCTTGATTTTAGTATTGCTAATGCAATCAGTGAAAGGTCCTCCTGTACACACTCATAAATTCATGTTGTTAGGACTGTAGGTCTTACAAGGCTAGTTGGAACCTCAGAAGTCATCCAGTCTCACCCATTATTTCACAAATGAGGAAACTTACTTAACTTGCCAGGGTTATCAGTTAGATGGAATTGAACAAAGACTTTGGCTGGACGTTCTCGATTCTTAGTGATATTCTCTTTAGCCTCTTACTGCTTATCATTTAGAAATTAGGTACTTAATAAACTGTTGTGTATTCAATCAAAGAGGTGTCAATATCTAGTTTTTTATGTTTCAGAAATACAAGGTGTGGTAGTTATTCATTTTGTTCTCCAAATACTCCTGGCTTTCTGCCTTCTACTCTTGCATTTCTGGACCCCCATATGGTTGGATGTGATCTCGTGACCAGTTAGACCAATGATTTGCCAGCAGAATTGTGTAGCACTTTTGGGTAGGGGTTTTCAAAATTTTTTTTAATTGACAAATGAAAAATTGTTTATATTTATGGTGTACAGCATGATGCTTTGATGTATACATTATGAAATGGCTAAATCAAGGTAATTAACATATCCTTTTGATTCCAAGAGATCTTTTAAAAGCCAATCAATTATTTGATTTGAAATGCTCATTCTCTCTTTATATATACATATGTAACTTTTTTCTATTGTACCAACTGGAGTTTATAATATAGTTATATACTCAGGTTAAACTAAAAAATAGTTCCCCCTTTTTGGGGAGGACATAAACTTATGCACAAAATAATTGCATTTAGTAATGGTCATGTGGGATAATAAAAACAAAACAAAACAGAAAAACATATCCTGAGGAGTTTTTAATTCATGGTATGAGACCCTCTGGGGATCTGTCTATGACTGCTCTATTGGCCTGTGTCCCTGAATGGTAATGTGAAGCATCCCCTGTGGAATCAGAAAGGCTATTTAGCATAAGTGAGAAAACCATTTTTGTTTTAAGCCACTGAGATTTTGGCTTAAAATCTCAAACCTGCTATAAAGGGTGTTTGCAAACCTGCTATAAAGGGTGTTTTCTGGAAAGGAAGAAAATGCTTCTAAATTAGACTATAGCATTAAAGGGAAATGAAGAATTTAGGCAAAACATTTGGTAATTTAGGGTAGAAAGAGTGAAGCAATTTTTTTGCTTATTGAGGGTATCTTCTTTTGGGGGGGATATGTTTTTGTATCATTATGTTGTTTCTTCACTTTAAAAAAAAATCACCTATGGTAATAATTGCGTGAAATGACTGTTGCAACTAATCTCAAAATCTTTTGAACTATTGCCATTTTAAGTTACAACCAGAATTCAGTAAATTATACTAGGAGTCAAGGAATCTGCGTCCTAGTTTTCATCTTGTCACTGCATGACCTTCAACCTGTCTGGGTCTCAGGACACTCCCTCCTCTATAAATAGATGTTGAAACAAATCATCTTGAATATCTTTCTAGCTCTGTTAATTTGTAATTCCAGGAAATCAGACTAACATGCTCCTGGCTATTTTGGGTTAGGAATGTTAAACACCATTTTAAAGTATAAGAATCAGGTCTATGTATGTCTTGGTATAACAATTCAAAGAATAATCAATGCTTAAATCATCTAAAACTTGAACTGTCCCAGAACATGACATATTGTACTTTCAGAGTTTTAGTTCTTTCATGAGTACTGGCTATGATTTTTAAAAAAACGTACTTTCCGGGTTTTTCTGGTATTTAAATGTGTTTGCCTTGTATTTAAGAACTTTTTTCTTCTTTAGCATTCAGGGAAGGTTTCCCAAGGATGTGGTGGAACTGTGCTACTGTTTTCACTTGCTTTTTTAGTCTCTCCAACGTTTCTTGTAGATATGGGGATGCCAAGATCTTTACCACTTTTTCATTAGATTTGTCAACTTTATCTAAACTTACTTTATTCTTCATGAGTTCTAAGACCTTGGAAAAATACTGACTGCTGCACATTAGCCTCTCTTTTTGATGGAAATGCAACAATGGTTGCATTTAAAGGTTCAGCTGTAAGGGCTGACTGGTTAGCTCACTTGTTTAGAGCACAGTTATAAAACCAAGGCCAAGGATACCTATCCCAGTACTGGCCAGCTGCCAAAAAAAATTAAAAATAAAGGTTCAGCTATCAAATCTTTTAGAATGTTTCATTTGTAGTCAGCTTTGGATGCAAGTTTTAAGTGACAAAGCCTTTAGGATCAATTGCCATGAACCCTAATGATGAAAGTGGTGTCACTGGTACCTTGCTCTGGCTGTTTGACTTCTGTCTTCTCAGAGCCAAAAGTAAGCTGGCCAGAGAGCCACAAAGCCATAGTCTTTGGTGAGGAGGTTCCCATCTATGTAAATTATATTAATTTCATTGCTATCCTAATGGATTGGTAAAGGGACTAAATGACCTATGAAAGCCAGTCCAGTTGTTTGCTTTTATATAGACACTCTTCTGGATCATTCATTTTTTACTTAATTTTTTTTTTTTTTTTGTACTGAGGTTTCCTAATATAGTTAATTTGTAGCATGAAACTCTTTATCTTAGGGATATATTAGATGACAGAGAAAGTTACTCATAATGATTGTTATTCTTCTTGGTTGTAAAATATACTTTTACAGAATTAGAAACTGCTTGAAAATATGTATAAACATCATACTGAGCTCCTACACCTTGTTTTAATTCAATGGAAAATAAAATGATCTTTATGTAAAGCTCAATTTTTAAGAAAACAGAAGTGTGACATTTTGCATTTCTAAAACATATTTTCATTTTCTGCTTTCATCTGAATCTTAAATACTAACAGAGTTTCAGTGTACATACCTAAAGAAATAAAAATAACCTCACATGAATACAAACAGTACTTAATCACAAGAATTCTCACTGAGCTTAAAGTCTCATGTACAAAAGCACCATTCAGTACTGGAAATGATCTTAGACATACAATCTTATCATTTTTGACTAGTTGTCCTACCAGATCTTAAATATTGGCTAGTATAGTATAGCGCAGTGTTAGAGAAGGTAATTCAGTGTCTCCAGATTTCGGTTGACTCAGGAATGCACAAGCCCCCGAGGCCAAGGTAATGCACTGTAAGCTTTCTGTATACTTGTGAACCACAATCTTGGGGTCTCTGGATAGGTAAGAGAGGTATGTGGGGTGAGGTATTTTACTGAGTCCTCTATGCCACCTGGCTCACAACACTCAACTGAGCTAAGCCAGAATCCACATGTCACAACTTGGGTGGCTTAATTGCTGAGGAGTACAAATGGGGTGGAATGCAGTTACAGAGGGTGTCCTGAAAAATGTTCAGATTTGATGGTCTGAGAGATATGTGTATTTTGCATGATCATTTTCAGCGGAATGTTTGTTATTCTAGATGTTCTCTCTTAGCCTCCTAAAAACAAGTAGTATTGTTTGCTTGATTTGTTATTATAGCCATTTCTCCAAGTCAACACATAATATGAAATTAAGAAATACGTATTAAGAAAATCCTAACGATTACAGTAGGCTTTCAGTTAATAGACCTATAAAATTAATCTAACTGAACAACTATTCACAAAGGGAATGAGCTATATTCTTACAGCACTTAGCATTTGAGGTAAGTGCAGATTTTTTTATATTCACACTTGGGAGGTTTTACAACACACTTAAGTAACTGTACCTAGTGTGCCCTAAGGGGAAATTGACAATAAAAGGTCTAATGTTTGGGGTGGGGGTTTAATGTTTGCACTCATCCAAATAAAAGCAAGTAAAAGAGCAAGGAAATAATAATGCCTGCATAAGTGTTCTGTTAACCTGTCTGTGCTGGGCTCTGAGGGCAAGAGGCAGCTACTTCTCCTGGCTGAGTGCTGGGTGCCAGCTTGCTTCAGCTGCTGCTAAGCGTCAGTTATGTGGGGCCCCTGATCCCTTTCCATTTCCAGAACAAGAATAGAACTAATTGTAGCATCAGGATGCAATGCATTCCAAAATATATTTAATCTGAAGCAGCAATCTTTTTCACATCCTGCAAAGCACCTAAGAAGGATATTTTTTTGTCACTTAGAATATTTTTGAGATTGGATTTGAAACTCTAAACCTCAAATATGCTGAAAAAATGTAGTTCAAATAATCCAATTTGTATATAGTTCAAATATTTTAATAATGAACTCCATGAGACCCTCCACATTCTTCTACTATGGTGGAATTGTACTGTTTTAACTTGTACTTAGAAAACCAGTTTCAGAGAGCTTGAGAGGGATTGGATCTACATTCACATCTCACCCTATGCCAGATATAAACTTAGTCAAGTTTGCATCTCTTTTCTTCCTTTTGTTTGTTCTTTAAGTTTTCTCTCCTGTTCAGAAGCCCTTGCCCTCATTCCAGTAAATTCCCAGTGTTGGACAAAGTCTCTACTAAACCACATTAAATCTGAATTTCAGAAGGAATGTAAAACTAATATACACAAAGATATAATTAACTAATAGTAATATGCAGAAATAGGAACCCACTAACTTTGATGCCCCTAGACTGAGGTCATCTGACAGTTGGGAAGGTTTTGTAGTTTCTGCAGGACTTGGAGCCACAAGGACTCCTGACTTAGTTACTCTTTCAGCCCTTCATCTTTCTAAGATTCAATTGTGTCTACTTCTGGGGCTGTCATGATTCTACAACATGGTGCATGTAGGAGTGTTTTGTAAAAGATAAAGCACTCTCTGTAAGTGTTTTAAAAAGTTGCTTTAAAATAATGCAAGGAACTCTAAATAGGAAGTCAGAAGCCCTGGGTTTAGTCCTGCTTTGCTCTGAGACCTTGGAAAAGTCTTCTAACCATGCCAGGCCCTTTTCCTCATCATGAAAACCATCATGAAACCTCATCATGAAAGGGACTTTATCTCTAAAGTACCTTCAATGACAGGTATTTTACAATTCCGTGAGTTAAAATTATTTGCAAAGAAAACACTGTGACACCTAGTGCCAGGAACAAAGAAGATAGCATGAGTTTGAACTAGGAGATAAGTAGAGGAGTAAAAGAGATAAAGATTCCAGGGGAATCAGGGTTAGTCTTCTTTGAGGAGAGCTGATGGAAGCTATAGAACAAGAAGTAAATGGGGTCTGTGTGGCAGGACCCCTCGCAAATGGGGGCAGTAGTTTGGATGGGTTCACAGCTTTGGGGTAAAGGTTGCAAAGATATTTGGGAGCTGAATGAACAGGTATTATTATTATTAGACTTTGCGGGAGGGGTACAATGTTGCCTGGTGGGTAGGATCTAAGGCTGCAGAGATTTTGGTGATCAGCACTGCAGGGGTAAAAGTAGCAGCCTGAGGAGTAGGAATAGATGATAATGACAATGAAGAGAAAGACAACCTGCTTACCTTGTCTTGCCCGTGCATCCACTGGGCAGTTAGAGTGATCGACTTAAAATGGAAATCAGATGACTTCTCTACCCTACTTAAAATCCTTTAATGACTTTTCTTGCATTGAGATTAAAATACAAATTCCTTATCATTTACTTTCAGGTTCCCAAAGGAATTGGCACTCGCTTATCTCTCTACCCCTCTGTTCCATTCCACCTCTTTCTCTCTAAATTCCAGCCACACTGGGCAGCTTGAAGTCACCAAGGCAAACCTGTATTAAGGTCTTAGCATGTGCTGTTTCCTCATAGGGTTGATTCTTTGGGAGCTTAACTATTTCTTAAGATAAGATCTCTCTGACCACCATACTGTAGTACTCTCTGCCCTTTGTCTAAGCCTTTTGTTTCCTAAACAACCACCACCACAATCTATAATTATTGTACTCTCACATGGTGTCTAAACAAAGAATTCTTTGTCAAATGATTGAATAAATCAGGAATTGACACTCTTTTTCCCTGTTCTCTATTCTCTTTCTATATCTTTTCCCTACTTATTTTCTTTCCTTCATTTTTTTCAAAC
The DNA here is from genome assembly GCF_027409185.1 of Cynocephalus volans. NCBI lineage: Eukaryota > Metazoa > Chordata > Mammalia > Dermoptera > Cynocephalidae > Cynocephalus > Cynocephalus volans. The sequence goes on from NC_084464.1 coordinate 30,672,751, forward strand.
CCAATATAGCTTATATAATTTTTTTCTGATTATAAAAATAACACAAGGCTGGCTGGTTAGCTGAGTTGGTTAGAGTTTGGTGCTAACACCAAGGTCAAGGAAGGGTTTGGATCCCCGTTCCCACCAGCTGCCACCAACACACACACACACACACACACACACACACACACACACACACACACACACACACACACACACACACACACACACACGATGTGCTCATGATATACATGCTCTTTTGTAGTTTCTTTTTTTCCACGTGGTAAAACATATGAACCATTATTTTTTCCACACTCATTTCCCTCCCATAAAAGCTCATAATATGAAACTAAAGTGTGCTTTATTGAAACATCCAATTTATTGAAGACTATTAAAATCCGGTTCTTAATTTTAAAAAGCATCCAAGAGCAATATTTTTCTTTCCATAATTTAGCAAAATCAAATTGCTTTTCCCTTAGAAAGGGCTTAATTAGTCGAGTCCATGCATCCTTCCCAGAAGGCTTTTTCTCAGTTGACATTGGTGGTATTCTTCTCTGCCTATGTGTTAGCCTGACCCTGCCTTTTTCAGGCATCATGTGACATTCATCTTTGGTATAAAAAGTAACTGTTATTCTTGTCTTTTACTGCCAGCATCACAGACTGGGCATTTAAATGCCTTGGATTGTGTATTTGGAGAAGCTAACAGCTGCATGTGCTATTTCCAATACTCTGTAAGATCTGTCCATGGGAATACTTATCATTTTTGGGAGGGCGGGTGGGGGAAATAGATGCAAAATGGGTGAGTGATATGCAGAGGTGAAAACTAGGTGAGAAATTCTTCAACAGATTGTAGGCTTGCCACTTGATATCTAGAGAAAATTGCATGGCTTTGGTCAGCCCTCAGAATGCTTATCTACCTGGACTTGGGGGCAGCTACAGATAGGGAGTACTTTGGACACTGAAGTAACTTCAACATGTTTCCAAAACAAACACACAAGCAACAAATCTCACTCTCTCCTGCCTTATAATATATTGGAGAACGGCACTGATACAGTCTGTAAATTACTAATGAGCCAACCAACAACCAACCGAAAAACAAACAAAAAGCCAAATGAAAAACCTTGATTTTTCTGTTTAGAAAGAAAAACATTGAGATTAGGGGGAAATGGGCAAATCCTTTTCTTTATTGAAGCTTTGAAACACAGCCGAATAGTGTTTCTAGTTGTTTACATGCACCTTGAGCTCAATCAATAAATGATTCATCGACACTGGTGATCAGATTAGGCTGAGAAATCCTTGTTATACCTTAATAGGGCCGGTGTTATGGGTTTTCTCAAAATAATTTGTAGCACAAAGCCTAATAGAAATTTAAATTTTCATTTCTGTCCTTTTCATATAATAATATTAAATTATTTTATGTTCTAGGAATTTTTTGTGTGGGAAAGGATGGTTAAAATTAAACTAATTTCCTTGGTTATAATTACTTAAAAACCCATCACTGCTACACTTTCAATATTGTTTGTTTTGCTGTGGGGGCGGGGGAGGCAGACAGTTAACATGTTAACTTTTTCATAATTACTCATAAAATGTGTTTTAGGCTTGGAAGGATGTAGCAGATGCTATCAGTGCCCTGCCCCACTTCCTTTAAGACATTATCATTTCACTGTGTTTCAGACTTCCAATTGTCACTATCTGGAATTTGCTGGGGAATTAACACCAACTCCCAGAAGCCCTCAATCAGCGCTGATGGGAGTTGAAGTATAATTACTCCAGCTCAGTCACCCCTTGGCTGGGATGATTGCAAGGCTTGTGTTTGTCTTCAGAGTTTCCTGCTGGAGGTAAATTCTAGTTGTTGGATTAACAACACACCCTTAATTAGCAATCTTTCCTTTCTTGCTCCCCTACCAGTAATTTCAGTACCTCCCTAATAAACTATTTGCAATCAGATCTTGGTCTCAAATCAAACCGGATCCCTGCTTTGGGGCATACCTAATCCAAAACAAACCTCTTACCTTCAAGTAACATTTTAATCTACTATGCTAGATAAATAAAAAAAAAATTCTTGGTTTAATCTATTAACAGGTACTTTACATATTTTCACTATTTGGTAGGACATATTGCTTTCTACTAAATAATGTCTTTGTTGCTGTTTTTCTTTTTGAAGGGAAAGCTTTTGTACACCTGAAACAGTTGAAACAGTACAATGAAGCCTCAGAAAAATAAGTACCTACGTTAAACATATTAGTATCTTGAGTTCCCAGCTGAATAGTGACACTAAAAGAGCAGAATATGTACCAAGTGCTAAATTTAGTGACTAAACTTATAATTATACTTTCATTGTTGCTTTTCATAGCGTCTTCCATATTGTAGGATACCCAGAAACTTATAAAGAATTTGTAATTTTATTGATGTTAAGGTCTGAGGTCAAATACCATTTAATTCACATTAATGTAAGAGCTGTTCATTATGGTTTTCCCCTTAAGTGTAGAACTGGAGATTACACGTACAAAAGTCACATGCACTTTGAAAGACATAGGGTAGGTGTGACTCTCCTAGGTTCTATGAGGGCAGTTAATTAATTGCTTGGTTTTGCAGCTGTAGTCTGGCCTCCAAAATATACCAGCTCTCCTAAAAATGCACAGCTTTGGCCACCTGGGTGATGGGGTCAGAGGTCATGAGGGAACCACATTCATGATCATTAACTGGAAGTGAATTCCATCTGTGGTGGGCTAAGTAGGGTGTCCTGTTAATGTAGGGGGAGAGGCAGCAGAACAGGGCGACCGAAAAATAGGAGCTAAGAAGGGAGACAGCCTGGGTGCTGCCACTTACCATCAAATGGAATCTTCTGTAAAATACAGATAATAATACCTGCCTTCAGGGTGGTTGTAAAGAGTAAATTGATAACATAGTTCAATCGCAGTGCCTGATAAATAGTAAGTTCTTGGTAAATGGTAGCTGTTATTAGTGTATTTATTGTACAAACCAGTACACTTTTGAAAATGAAAGAGGATGCTAAAATAATACATATTATATAATTTATACATATTTTATATAATTTCTAAATTACTTATATATTGACTGATAAATTAGTTTTATTATGCGACTAGGCCTATAAAATAGTTCTATTTAAGAAATTTTAAACATGAAATTCTTTCCAAAAAATAATAATAACAAATATCCATGTACGTTAAAGCAAAACAAAAGTAAAATCTTTATGTCTTATCTGAACAATAAAAATAACATAAGTGGAGTGATTATTTTTGTTACATAGTCACATGTTTAATCGGTTTTTTAGTCATATCTATTTCTAATACCATGCCATTTTTCTGACACTGGCATTTTTTTTTTTTGAAGAATGAATATTTTTTCTAATATTGACTCATTTTTAATAGTTTGTAATGCCTGGAATCTTCTTTGAAGTTGTATTTCATGTAAATAGAATTGAGATTGGCATTTCCAATGTGAATCATAATACTTGAGAAATATAATCCCTCTGCAAGAGCTATCTGCTAAATGGAGAATATTTTCAGTTCTAATTTTTTTTGTGTTAAAATGTGATACAAAAAATAAGATCCTTGATTACTTTTTTTTTTTGCCTCCATTCAGAGTGTCTTCTTTGACAAATATTCCTAGAAGGCAAAGTTCATCAAACGAATTATCTCCGTTTATGATTCTTTTGATGTTTCCCCAAATGGATAGTGCTACAAAATCATAGACCCTCTTAATTTTGTTCCATTTCAGTGGACAATATAAAAGTTTCTCCCCACAAGTGGATATATTCCAAAGAGCAATTATGACATTTCAAAATTAAATCTTGGACAGGGTTTGAGTGCTCACCCTTTTAATTTAGTCACATTTTCCTTTGCTGTAATTGGGATGTTTCAGTGGCGTCCTCTTTGCAAGTTTTGTGTTCAATAATTGTAATTCTCCAAAAGCTTCAAAAGCTGAAGTTTTTTGTGCTCCCCGAATTCTTTGATTAAAATTTCTAATTGAGGGCCGAGACCGTGGCGCACTTGGTAGAGTGCTGCGCTGGCAGCGCGGCGACGCTCCCGCCGCGGTTCGGATCCTATATAGGACTGACCGGTGCACTCACTGGCTGAGTGCTGGTCACGGAAAAACGACAAAAAAAAAAAAAAAAAAAAAAATCTAATTGATATTGAACATAATGCACCCCAAATTTAGAGAAGTCATTTATGAAAAAGTTCAGTACCGTTGGAACGACGCAAGGTGATTTATTAAGTTGTTCGGACTGATGATGGTCAGCAAAGAGAGAAGTCTAATACTGCCATGCTGAAGTTTTCTTTTTCTTTTTCAAATTTGTTTATTTTTAGAGTTAACAATTTATTATTATTATTATTTTTACAGGATAATTAGCATAGCCAACATTACACCATGGAATCATTTTTGTGGTCCTTTACCAATTTCTCACTAATCCTCCCTAAGTTTTTCTTTTTGTTCTTTGATTCAGCATCAGCTTCATCACAATTTTAAAATTTTTATCACTATTTTATTATTTTTATTTCTACGTATTTATGGGGTACAGAGTTGACAATCAGTATCTGCGTACAGCATGTGATGATCAAATCAATACTATTGGCATGTTCATCATTATAAATCGTAATTACTTTTAGTGTCTCTTACCCAAATACTCCCTGTTCCCCCCGCTCTCTTCCTCTTTCCCACCTCTAGTAATGGTAGGTCTGTTCTTTCCTTCTGAAAGTTCAATGTTTTATTATGATCTTTCTTTCTTTTTTTAAAATTGAAACGTAATTTTTAAAAAATTAAAATATAATTGATCGTATGTATCGGTGGGGTACCGCATCATTACAAAAATTTTGTGGTTTACACATCATATTCACAATTTGTAAATTTAGGGCAGGTGGGATTGCTCGGTTGGTTAGAGCATGCTGCTGCTAACCAAGGTCGAGGGTTCAATCCCTGTACCCGCCAGCCACCAAAAAAAGTTAAAGAAAAAAAACGTAAATTTTAACAAATACAGCTTCTATTGGCAACTGCAACTTCTTTAATAAGTAATGTAACCAATGTCAATTATATTTCTGTTCCATATCTTAATTTTTAAATTAGATACCTTAACTTAATAAGATGTTGTTTTTAGTATGAATAGCAGTTCCAACAAATTATTTATTTACTTATTTGGTGGCTGGCCGATACAGAATCTGAACTCGACCTTAGCAGCACCACACTCTAACCAGCTGAGCTAACCGGCCCTTATTTATATCATCATTGCAAAATTACACGCTTTTATTTTAAATGTTGAACTTTAAAAATTAATTTACAGTAAAATTCACAATTTTGTCAGATGTTTCATCTTAGACCAAGTTTCCAAATGCTTTACTTTGATTCCATGAATTAGATTAACAAGATCAAACCATTTTTGGAAGGAATTGATCTTTTTAGGTGAAACCTGGGTGACACATAAAATTAGCAACAGTGAACTTTTTATAAAATTCTTCTGCTATGGGTATCAACACATTTTAGCTTTTGCTTCACTTTTTGCACATGAACACAAAAACTTGAAATAAAAAATTGGCAAAATCAATTTAGCAGAACAATTACTGGATCTAAATGTTACATTAGCACCTCCTACAGATGCATGTGATAAATCAAACTACAAGTACAGAATCTTCAAAATAGCTACTAATTTTTGATGCAGATCGTAATGCTTCTTTAGCAGAGTTGTGTTTCAGGGTTTTCACTTGGTTTTTGATATCACTTTGTCCCCCATGGCTGTGGGGGGTGGCAAATGATGACATTTTGTGCAATTTCACATTTATCAGCAACTTACTTGAGATTCAGAAATTTAGTATTTAGTATTTTACTAAGTATAAACTTCTGTTTTTGACTTCATTGCTGTTGAAAGGATTTACTGCAAAGTAAAAAAATCATTATGAAACAATAACAAGATCGTTGTAGATGCACATCATAGAAGAAATGGCCAAATCATTCTGGGAAGAGTGTCCAAGCTGGTTTCTCTCTGCTCTAAGGCAGCACTCTCAGCCTATCTCCCTACAAATATTCCACATATCCCTAACCTATAATTTCTCACATTCCTCACTGACCCCTCCAGCTGTTCCATGCATCTCATAGGCCTGAGCATGGGCCATGGCACACCTAGTTGGTAAGTCCCAAGGGTGCAGGGCAGCAGCTGTCCTTGGAAGCTCTTGTCTGAGGGTCATTTTTTTTTAATGTGTCTTTCTGTCCTTAAAAGGGAGGGGTGTTAGTTCCACTGTGTGTGGACGGGATTGGGGAGCATAGAGATGGGTCATCACTGGTCATCTTCCGGATTTAACCACATGTTAAAATGACATTTTTGCTCACTGCTCATGTGCCACACAACACTAAACAAGATCATGGTGGAAGCTAAAAATACAAAGTGTAGGACTACCATTCCCAGCTTTAGTGGAAATATTAATGGTAATTCTCCATTAAAGTGAAAAAATCCTGGGAAATGTTAAGCCAGACAGTATGGCAGGACAATAGGCCTAAACCAGGACTGTCCAAGGCAAAAAGAGATCCTATTGCAGGGTGGCACATTATCTTAAAAGAAGTTTTTGCATATGAACGCTAGAGGGCGCTTTAGACTATAATTAAGAATCCTGCTTTGATTTATATAAGGAAACACATACTGTATCAGATTGATGTTATAAATTTCAATAGTGAATGGTTTATGAAAACATAAGTAAATCCATACGAGTCATTTTGATATTCCTAGAACATGAACAAATTCAATACAAATGTTTTGGTGTCCCCTCCTCCCCATGCTGAAGTGGAGGTTATGACAATCCTATTTTTGCTTTAGTTTAGTTTTCTTTTCATTTTTAAATCTTCAAAAGTGCACTTCAGTTGACAAAACTGTCAAACATTGGGAGCAAAATATATCACACATTGATAATGAACATTGAAAACTGAGTGTGATAAGTTGATGTAGATAATTCGCTTTGATTGAGTGCTCATCACGGGCTGGTAAGTTTCCTAAACATTTTATGTGTAACACATTTAATTTTCATCGCAATCTTCTGAGATAGGCTCTACTATTTTTTCCACTTTGTGGATGAGGAAACTAGGCACTGGGAGTGGAGAAGGCTGTGTAGAGTCACGCATCTAGTGCATATCTTCAGAGATGTGCTTTTAACCATTATACTGCACGACACACTTGCATGGCATAATAATTAGTGAACTATGTCTATATGAATGAATGAATAAATATTGGGTTACATAGATACTAAGCACATAGTAAAGGAGGAGGAAAATTTGTATTTCATATTTTTTTCCTTGTGCCTAGCCCAATTATTTGGTGAATCCCACCCCAGCTTGCAAGGCCCAGTGGAGTCCACTCAGGGTTTGGGATGGATTTGCCTGGGTCACACCAGGGCTCACGTGAAAATAATGAATGGGGGCTCAAGGCCACCCAGTAATTCAGGCCTTGAGAGTTTGGCCCGGGAATAGGACAGAGGAGCATGGGGAACAAGAATGGCGAGAAATGGGAGGAATCTCACTTCTGGAGAGAACAGGAAGAATGTAAGGAGGAAAAATTGCTTGAGCTTCCTGCATCCCTGTTTGATGAGACCAAATCAGGAGATGGTCATGGCTCTCTGTGTCCTCCAGAGGCTGCTCTGGGAGCCAGGCTCCCTTTGGTTGACAAACACATCTACCTCTAGTGGAACCAGAGAGGATGGAAAAATGCTTATGTTCCAGGACTAGCACTGGTTTCAGTGAGGGTTGGGGAAGAATTCGTGAAGTTGTCCGCCTTCGTTAAAGTATCTTTTGTTGTATTTTTTTTTATTGTAGTAAAATATACATAACATAAAATTGACCATTTTCACCATTTTAAAATGTACAACTGAGTGGCATTAAGTACCTTCACCATGTTGTACAGCCATCACCACTATTTCCAGAACTTTTTTTTTTTTTTTTAACCATCCTAGATTGAAACTCTTCATTTTCCCCTCTCCCCAACCTCTGGCAACCACCATTCTGCTTTGTTTCTATGAGTTTGACTGCTCTAGGTACCTCCGATAAGTAGAATCATACAGTATTTGTCCTTTTGTGTCTGGCTTATTTCACTGAGCATAATGTTCTCAAGTTCATCCATGTTGCGGCATGTGTCAGAACATTATTCCTTTGCTGAAATTAGGAGACTGGAGAGCAGATGGGATGAGACGGTCTGTACTCCTTGGGTGGCAGTGGGAGTAAGTAGAGTAGGAGTGGAGTGCCTTTCTCCTGCCCTTCAAGACATCCCAGGTTGTCACCCTGCTACTTCCTTCCAAGGCCAGCAGGTAGTGTGATTGATCAGGCGACAGAAAAACACCCCTCCACCTCCCAAACCTATTCCTCAATTCCATCTTCATGCTTCATAAAATACAGGGATTTGCAAATTGGTTTGATTTAACAGTGAGAGATCATGAGAAGTTCAGGTGGGGAGAAGATGTCAATTATTTACACTTTAGTGTGTCTTAGAATAATCACATCATCTTGAGCTGAACTAAGTACGCAGGAATTATCGAGTTGACGTGGAGAGTACGGAAAGGGTGATGTTTGAAGCACATTTATGGCAGGCGTAGACAGCACCATTTGATCCCCTGGCATCTGGGGGAGAACAGGGGAGAGAAGAGGAATCTGGAAGAGACACAGAGAGAAGGGCAGAGAGGCCAGCTTTGCTCTTGCCAGTCTTAACCAGGACCAGATGGGACACATTCCCTCACTCACCCAGCACCTGTTATTTAATGCATTAAAGGTCCTTAGCCCACCTGGAGTTTTGAAGTGACTGGAGAGAGTTAGATTTTGCAATCTCCCTCTTTCCTCCCTCCTTTGCAGACTCTCTGGCGGTAGAGACGTGGAAACTTAATTGCTTTGTGGAGGCAGTTCGTGCCCCATTCAGCTGTGAGTAGCTACGGCCATGACTCTGAAAAGGCTGCCGCGTAGGTTTACATCACCTGACACTCTCATAGAAGGAGGGGCCTCCTTTCACCTGAATGTTGTTCTTTCCCTGCTTTTGACATCGAATTGGTTGGTGAAAAAGTAGCCAACAGTGACTGAATTATGTGTGGAGTTGGGAGACAGGAAGGAGGTTTCTAGGTCTGTGTTGCTGACCTAATTCTGCATTATGTTTTCATTGAATGAGTTGATTATTTTTATATCCTTTTCTGGTAAGTAAATTACCTTCACTACTTTCAGTTTTTCCATGTCCCAACATCTAATTCCTTACCACATTTTACATGCACTTGAAAATTCACTCCTTAAGCTATTTTTATACTTCTAACCTAGAAGGAACAAAATTGCCTGCTGATTATTTGAATAGCAGCATTGCTGCTGGTATTATAAACACCCAAATTGTGCATAATTTGTGTGGGGAATAGGTTAATATTTGTTAAGGGTTTAAAGGGGCTATGTTCTTAGTGTTGTGTTTTAATATTTAATATACCAATGGTATCTCTTTACTTTAATCGCCTTCCTTGGGTGATTGAATATGTGTCAGAAAGACCTGGCTTTCTTTCACTTATGCTGAAAACTAATTCCTTGTTAAACAAGTCAGTTACTTGTTTCCTAAAATTACATGTGTCGTGGTTACTGGCATTATTTTTTGTTTCAATTTCAATGAAAAAATTGAAACAAATACCTTTAGAAAATATATGTTCTCTTTACATTTTGCAACTGTATTACCCATGTTATCTTGTGGTTAGCTTGAACATTTGAGAGTCTGTTCTAAATTCAAACTCATGGGCATCCTGGTTTGTTTCTAGAACTTGTTCAGTTATGCTGATTCCAACTGGTAGGAGATAAAAAGACTATTTTTTAAAATAAACTTGAGTTTTGTATCACGTCCTTGCTTTTTAGTAAACTTTGAGATTCTTTTCAGTCCTAAAAATTGTGGGAATAGTAACTTAAGTGTGGCTTTTAAAAATATTTCATAAGAGACCATTGCTTGAAAACTATTCTTAAAAATCAGGACATTCCAAAAAGAATGATTCCTATGTCAGTATTAAGGCCTTCATGTTACCTGTATTGTGGATGTGATTGGTTTGTGTGTGTAAAAACTATGTTAAATGTAGATAAGTACATTTAGTAACCCTTTAAGGAACAATTACTACTCTTTCCCAAGAATAAATTTATTTTACAAAAAGTGATAAAATGAATATTTTGTTAAAAAATATGTATACTTTAAAAATTGTCACGTTTTTTGCACGTTAAATATCCAAATATAGCATTTGTGTTTCCTTTTTCCTGTTACTGAAGAAAAAAATAAATGGAGAAAGCAGAGGAAAAGTTTCTTTGGTTTCTGCTCTTAACTGACGACAGATCTTTACTGTAGTTATATTAACTGAGTAGATTGGTTTAATTACATAATTCATCTTTGCAGCAGCTCAACTAATTCAGTTTAAAATAAAATTAAAACAAACCTTCTCTTTGTGTGTTCAAAACCATAATTTAGACTGTCCTGAACTTTTAAAAGAATGCTTAGCCAGTTTTTTTCTCCAACCACAATTTGATATAATTTTCTTAAAAAGCAAGGTAATTGTGCCACATTCAAAGATCCTAGATTTAGTTGTTTAGGGGTTGTTTCTGATGATGGGGCAAAGTTAAGTGGACCACCGTGTAATATTTTCATTTAGGAGTTGAGATGAGAGCCAGGACTGGGAAACGGGGTTAGTCTTAGCTCAGCAAGAAGAGTTGGCAAGGTTGGAATTCCCCATTTTTGACCTTATTATCTCAGTGGATCTTTTTCATATGGAATTTTTCCTCTCCCCCATTTCCTTTTCTCTTCATACAGTTTTTAAAAATCTGGTAAAATTCAGATGCCCTCTGAGCTTTGAAAAGGCATTTTCTTTGGGTTCAGTCCATTGGGTACATTTAGTTCTGTTGTGTATTCGTCAGAAAAACCTTAAGTGGAATGAAGCACATGGAAGTGTTAAATTATCTCAAGTTCCTTCTTGAGTCATATCAGCTGTAGAGTTTCTCTTCTTTTTGCTACTTAGAAAACTGGGGCCTTTGGAAGCAGGGAATCCCCAAGCCACAAAAGCTCTTCTGTTGCTTCAAGTCCTGCCAACCCCAACCTCTTCCACTTTCTCATGTAACTCCAGCATTTGCTTTATGATTTGGTAAATGCTGAAAGGAGGGTGTAAAGCTACACAACTACGCCGGTTTCAGGTTGAGGCAATAGCTACGCTAATTGTATGGCTAGACCTATCATGACTAAAGCCAAAAGGTTTCATTATTTTAGTTACACTAAGTTTCCATTTGTATTGTCAGGGCCCTTCAAACCCACTGTACAGACTGGGTCAGCAGACCCCTCACATGCAGGTCCACGCTAGGTAATTGGGAAAGATCCTGGGAGACACTGGCAGACAACAGGAGCTCAGTTCTCAGCAGCAGCTTACAGTGGCCTCCCCATGACCATCTCGGGGGTGGAGGGTCCTGTGGGTCAGAGCCACTCGTCCTTTATACTTAAGTCCATAACCCAGGACACCTGGGCACTCAGGCACAATTACATTAGACAATAACCAAGGAACACCTGGGCGCACGTGCATGTTTACATTAAATACTCGGCAAGATTCTGAACATCCAAATGGCTATGATCATTTTCCTTCACTTTCCTTACAGAGGGGCTCTGACTTCAGTTGAGAAAAGGAAACTCAGCTCTAATTACACAGCATAGCAAAAAGAGATCATAACTATGTCAACTTGAAGGTTTTTATTAAATAGAGAAATGGGATTGGTTTAGATATACAGATGTTGTATACAGAGAAAATTTGGGTTGGCGATTAAGACTAGAACCATTGGCATTAGATAAATCTGTTCAAAATCTGGCTAACTAGCTGGGTGACTTTGATCTAAGTTTTTCACCTGTAAGAATAATACTATATTGCTATCTTTATCTCACGGTTCCTGCAGTCTCCCCTTCTGGCTGTGAGCATTTTGAGACAGGGATTACTTTATCTCATTCATATTTCCCCCACCTCATCCCCACTGTCTAGCATAAGACCTGACACAGAAGTTACTCTTAGTTGGATTGAAATGGATTGAATTTAACTGAATCGAATACCTGTGTAGAAAACAGGGCCATGCAAAATGTTTGGGGCTCCCAAGACTGCCAGCTAAATCGGAGAGGTGCCTCATTTTACAGCCTTGTTTTTTAATTCCAGAACCCCAATTTTGGTTTAACACCAGATTGGACATCACATTTGTTGTCATTCAGGACTCTAATTGTCATTGCAGACAATGTGGTGTGACTCAGCTGCCAGCAGATGTCAGGTTTCTCGAGGCTTTGTAGTTGGATTTGCTGTTCTCTGGGATATGAACAGCTGTGTGGTCCAGTCTTCTGGAATTGAGAGAAGATTACCAGTGTGACAGTAGGGAGTGAGAGCTCAGGCGTAAGCTCAGGAATGATGCTGAGATGTCAGGGTTTCCTGATGAGAGTGTTCAAATGGATTTAAGACTTTGTCTTTAACCTGTCAGTAGGAGGATCTCTGTATTTGTAGCCTATACTGGTGCACAGGTTTACTTTGTGTCCTTCAGCATCCTTTTTAAGAAAATGAGAATAAGTTGTTCTACTTATTGTGGCAGTCAAAAATAAGTCATATCTTTATGAAAAAAATCTGTGACACTTTAATGTACAAGTTTTTTATAGTTGCCACATCTGTTACTTAGATTGCAGTTTAAGTGTAGACTCCTTTGCAGCCTTTGGTATTCTTTAGAGGGACGTATAGTACATGTTCTTTTTTTCTGTTTTAATTTTTTACTCTCCTTTTAGTGAGTCTATATTTCTTATTCAAGAATTGACACTCATTTTTTCACTGGCCATGACCCACCAAGGGTGGGACAGTAGGAGTGACTCGCCCTAGGTGAACACAATAAAGGTTGCATTGTCTGTATAATTTTAAAACAATAATAAACTGACTGAAAGTTGATCACTTTTTAATATCACCATGCACTGGCAATTCTAAATGAATGTCGGTGATAAAATACTTTTCCCTGAAGAAACTCTTTTGTTTGCCTAAGTTCTAAACAATTGCTGTGGTTGCTGTTGAGCTTTAATAACATATATGTAATCTACAAATGAGCACATTTATATTACTAATTCTTTAAAAAACATTATCTCTATGTAGAAGTTAACTCAGAGAACTATTTAAGCAGTTGCCTCATGACACACATAGCTACATTCACTTTTTTAAAAATAATGAACATTTATTATTTCAGCTCCTGTGGGTCAGGAATCTGGAAATGGCTTAGGTGTGTGGTTCTGGCTCTGCATCTTCCATGGCTTTGCAGTGAAGTTGTAGGCTGGGGCAGCGGTCATTTGAAGGCTGTAGGCTGGGGCTGTGGTCACCTGAAGGCTCACCTAGGGCTAAAAGATCTGCTTTCCAGTGCAGCCTTCAGTTCCTCACTGGCCATTGCCTGGACCTCAGTTCCTGGCCAGTTGAGCTTCTCCTAAGTGCTGTTCATTGTGGCGTCTGTTTTCCCCAAAGTGAATGATCCATATGTTTATTTTGAGAGTAAGTTCCTAAAAGGTCAGAATTGTTTGAGCTCACGTTAGGTGCAGTTCAGGTGTCTGACCCCTGTGGTACTACACATTTCTGTGTTTAAACGATAGATTTGAAACAATGATAGCACAGTGACGGGACAGGTGAAGCAAGTGCCTTTACTTCAATTCTGTCCCTCTTTGTGACCATCTGGAGTTTTTAATTTGTTTAAAATTTGAAACAGTGAAACAGAGTAAACTGTAGGGGGTAAAATTTCTATTGGTAAGTATAGATTTTAGCTCACCCATGGCATATTATATTGAATTTAACATCTTTAAAATGAAAATTTATTTTTCTTTAAAAATTCTTGTTTTTGAAAAAAAGAAGCAACAAGAAAATACTATTTATTACATCAGTATAATTTAATAGTTACCTAAATTGTAACTTCTTCAGACATTTCATTTTTATTAAAATTCTCTTATTCAGTTACTATAATATTACCCATTATATATAGACAAATCCATATTCATTATTCATATATATAGGTAGATCAACGTACAGATATATTTTTCCTTTATTTCAAAAATACATTAAAATAATTAAAGGTATTGATCCATTACTTTTTCTTCTTTTTTGAATGGTAATATTTTTTTTTCTTTTTAATTCTTTATTGGCATGATTGTATATATTCAGTTCCATAAAACAAGAGTGTCCTTGTCTATGATTCTTTTCTGGTAATTGTTATTTGCTTCCTTTTATAATTTTTTTTTTCTTAAGATGACCAGTAAGGGGATCTTAACCTTTGACTTGGTGTTGTCAGCACTATGCTTTCCCAAGTGAGCCATGGGCTGGCCCTCCTTTTTTAATTTTTATAATTAAAAAATAATATTGTCATATAGAGAAGAGTGGTGTTCAATTAATTTATTCCAGGTAGGCTCACTAGGTAGGCTACTGTTTCAGGGATAATTGTCCACATAAACTTTAGCATTTTTAATAACCTTCTTTGTACTCCTATACTAGTCAAGTAAGCATATTCTGCTTTTTTATATAACAACATGTTCCTGGAAAACCTGTATGTAATCAGAATCTTTGGAAAACAGAAATATTTAAAAATACTCTTTTAAACATACCGGTTATCCATTTTCTTTTTAATGTGCTTATACTCCATGGACCTTCTAGCCTCTTTTTCTCTTAAAGGAGAAGCAGAAGCATCCGTAAGGATATTTTGTGTTCTGAGCAAAGAACATTAGATGCTTCTCCTACCCACTGTGTTCCTTGCTCTAACTAAGAGAGGCACAGCTCCTTTCAGTCCTGAAGCGACTTTGTTCCAGCCTAAAGGCTCCTGCCTGGTCTTAAAGACAGTTTTAGAGAATGTCAGATAACATCACTTCTAGGACCTCTGCTTCCTGCAACTCTGAAGTCACTGCAGGTTTCTACCCAGCCAGAACCAAGACAACAAAAAGTTTCCTGCCAAGGACCGTCCAGTAATCAGTCAGATCAAAGGTGAAGACATAGTTTCCCTGATGTAGCCTGAGGATGGTATGTATGAATTGTACCTCGGAAGAGGCCCATAATATGTACTTGAATATGTTGATTAAATGATTAACCTCCTCACTGTTAAAAATCAACCAAGGCTTTCTGAATGTTCCTTGGACTGCCCTTAAGGGGTAGCTTCCTCAAGTTCTTGGAGTCCCTTTCACATCCACAGGCTTGAATATATTCACTTCATTCACTTCTGAATTTTCCCAAAAGTATTTTCAGAAGAACTCTTTTAATAGAATGGTTTGGGTAGAATTGCATGCTATTAGTTCAAAACATGAAAACAATACCTATGATGGGGTGATTCAACATCAGCATACCATTGTCATGCTGCTGTAGGCCAGCTACCCCTCCTCACAGTCCTTTAATTTTCCCTATGTTTGGCACAGGTGAAACATCCCTGTCCTTTGGCATCTTCCTGCAGAATCCACTTTCTGCTGGATGGCAGGAAGAGTTAATCAGGTATGCTTACCTGAGTGAATGTAGTAGCCAAAGCCTGTGTCAATGGGTAACATAAAACCTAATTCCTGAAGATGTTTAAGGAGAGCAAATACTGGTGTGAATTTCAGGCTGTTGGGGGAAAGATTGCATTGTATTTCTGGAGAAAGAATTCTGGTTTCAGCATTTCAAAGATCAGGGTATAAATCCTGGCTCCTTAAACTTATTGGTTGGGTGATCTTGGACAAAAGGCTGACCTCTTTGAGACTCAGTTTCCTCATTTCAAATGGGGATAATTCTAATTGGCAGGGTTGTTTAGATTAAGTGGAATAATAGATGGTAGAATACCTAATGTATATAGGCCCTATTAATGGGCAGGTATAACTGTGGTATTTAGAGCCACTTTAGGATTCTCTGAGGATGTATCCTACATGTGAGTTTCTGACTGGATAGCTGATTCCAAAGCACTGTTTTCCTTGGAGTTAATAGGAAATTTTTTCAGTTGGAAATGTTATCCAAACACTTCGGGATTATTAGTCTGAATGTTGGTTTTATTATTTGCATCATGTAGGTTTTATTATTTAAATCATCTCCCTTTGGATTTACTGGCGTCTCTTCCAGTCTATGTGATGCTGACCACAGAGTAATTTGGAGGTTAAAGGGGTGATGCATTCAGCTGGAGGCAGTAGCTTTTCCCCAAAAGCAGGTCAGCATTTACCTATATTACGTATGGGGGTGATTTTACATATGGTCACAATAAAGATAAAAAAAATATTATTCTGCATGAGTCTCTTACATATACAGGGTCTAGTGACTACTCTCCGAGAGGCACACAATTATAACTTGAATATATGTTATGATGATAAACCTCAGAGTTTTCATCTTGGGGGGAGGGGGTGGGAGGCTGTCACTTTCTCTTACATTAAAAAAAAAAATTGAAATATTAAGGAACTTTAGAAGCCTCTGATAATGAACTTGAGAAGGTGACCAGGGCTATTTATTAACCCATTCATCCAGTGTATTTAATTCCTTTGGGCTAAGGAGGAAAATTATTTTTTCCTTAAAAAAGTAATTTCTGAATTCAAATCCCTATACCAGACAGCTGCCAAAAAAAAAAAAAAATTCTACATTAAACGAAACACTTGGACTCTAGTGTCTATTTTTAATGGATGAATATGAGAGTTGGGAAAGCTATTTAATTTGCCTCTGTGTCAGTTTCTTTCTTTATAAAATGGGGAAGCTGGACCAGGCGCTCAGACCTTTTCTGCTCTCACATTCTCTGATTTGTAATGCAAATCATAAGGATTGAATGACTGTTGAACATCTGTCACTCCATACCCTTCAAATGAAGGTTTTCTGGCCTCTAGAGGATTACACACTTCTCACATTCAAAGGGAAGAAGTCATCTAGATGTATATAAATAGGGGAAAAAAACAAGAGAATTTTTATTTTATTTTTTCGTTTTTTTTTCCTTCTCAACGAACAAGTCATTGCTTTATTGAAATTCATAATATCTCTGTTGAGTTTTTCTGGGTGGCTTCTCAGGGTTATTGTGCTTTGCTCTGATAGAATATCCTATGTTAAAAACTTTCCCCTTTCTACAGAGATTCTTAAACTGTGCCTGCTGGCAGCCACACCACACTATTTTCTGTAGGTTTTCTTGCAGACTTGTTTCATAAAGTTTAAAAATGCAAAGCTCAAGTATCCTGACATTAATTTTTTTTTTTTTTGGCAGCTGGCCAGTATGGGGATCCAAACCCTTGACCTTGGTGTTACAACACCACACTCTAACCAGCTGAGCTAACCAGCCAGCCCTACCTGGTTTTAATTTTTAAATAACATTTAAGTTTACACTTTCTATCAAGTTTGACTTTATCTACTGTTCTTAAAGTTTCACTTAGTTTTTACTAGATGTTTTGGTAGTAACTTTGAGAGAAACAACTTCGAATCATGTTACCCTTCCCAAGAGTTTATGTTAACGTGCATCACAATTTAAATTTACCAAATGCTTTATTCATGCTTAAACTCATTTAATCCTCACTTAAACCAACTATATCTCACAACATGTTTATAGTGTTAAGCATTGTTCTAATTATAAAGTTTTTATAGATTAGGAAACTGAGTTGTAGGGAGGTTAAGTAACTTGCTGGGCACATTATTGTTACTGAAAGAAACCCCAAAGGCCCATTTGCTCTCCTCTCAATAGCCAATAATTGAGAGACAAGTGTTGGTGTAAGGAAAGGTAGCCTTTAATCTGGAAGCCTGCAGCCTGGGGAAATGGTGGACTCATCTCTCCAAGACCATCTCCACTTTTTCCAGACTTGCCAAAGGGTTTTATAGGGACAGGTGGTAGGGGGCTGATTCATGGTGACCTAGGCAGGGACGTGCAGGCATAATCACTAAATTGCAGATAAACATCAAAGAACTTCTCAAGTGGGAACTGATTCATGGTGACCATCCTTTATGAAGTCAAGTCACAGGATCAGTTCCTGTTAATCTCAAAAAGATTTAGTTAGAAAGCTAGTAAAGCATAGCCATCTGGGTTAATAATTTCTTCTATAATTATCCTGTGTACAAATGTGAGCAGAAGTCATTATGTTCAGTGAACAAGAATCATTGTAATCTAATGTCCAGCTGCAAGCACGTGGTTCGTGTTACAAGAGTAAGGGGAAAATTTTTTTTTGATTTAGAACTTTAGCAAAATGGTTCAGGCTGTTACATTAGCATGAACACCCATAGCCTGATTCACCTTCCATGGTCTTTCCTAGTCACCAGCTCTGTTCAAATCAGTAAGCATGCTGTAACATGCCCCTTTTTGCAGTTTAAAACATTTTAGGAAGAGAAGTCCCAAGGAATGAATTTGTAAAGTAGAATTTTACTTATTATGACACTTGGACAAATGGACTCTTTTATTTCTTAAAACACTACGTAGGTCACTCCTCATCCTTACCTGTAAAATAAACAGGATCCATTTTTAAATGAAGAATTTCAAAATGTTCAACTTGGGAGGATTCTATAGGCCACGGTCAATTCATTTATTTATCAATTAAATGAGGGTCCACTCTTCTAGAGGCCAGTGGAACTGGCAATGAACTGATGAGACAAAAATTCCAGCTTCATGGAGTTGACATTCTAAGGGGCTGGGGTGGGAAGACAGACAATAAAACAAAAATAAATCTGTAAAATATATGATGTGTCATCAGATGGTGATATGTGCTACAGACAAAAATAAAAGGACTTCAGTTTTAAAGAGTATGATTGAGAAGATGGCATTTATGCCATTTGTACCCAAAGGAGGCAGGAAAGGGAAGAGCCTGGGTAAATGGGGGAAGAAGGTTCCTGGCAGGAGAAATAGCAGGTGCCAAAGCCCCAAGGCAGACACTGTCCTGGCATATTCAACGAAGCCTTTATAAGAGTAGAAAAAGGAGTGAAAAGAACCAATGCAACAATCATTTTAGAAACTTTAGTACACATTAAATAGGGGCCTGGAGGGGCCTTTGTGTGATTATAAAATTTCATACTGCTTTTAGTGCTAAACAGTGGAAGTGATGTTCCTCCTCAACTCTTTACATAAATGGTAGCATTATTGCTGATTTTTGTCAACTCTTGTAGTAATTTCGGTTTTCGTAAACTCTTTTTAGTATACTATTTTTCTGAATAGGCAGTTCATAAAGTGTAAAGTTCAAGGTATACATAAGAGTGTGAAAGTATAAATTCAAAGTATCCCTTCAGTACCCTAGAAACCCTGTTCCTCTCCTGGGAGGCAAGAATGTCATCACTTTCTTCTGTCCCTACAATCTAGACTCATAGATGCAAACACAGCATAGACATTGGGGCACCAGCTTTGGAGCCAACCAACACGCATTTCTGTCCTGTTTTTGGCACTCACCCTGTGTGCCCTTGGGCAAGTAGCTGAATGTCTAAATGCCTTCGTTTTCTTATCTGTAGAATGGCAAAAATAATCATCGGGTGGTTCAGATGATTAAATGAGATTTTGTATATATAATAAAAATATTAAAATATAAAGAATTTAGCACAATTTCTAGCAAATAATAAATACTCAATGTTAGTTAATATCAGCATATTTAATTCTCATAGGAAGCTTGTAAGGTAATATGACTATACAGATGAGAAAAAATGAGCCTTAGTAACTCCAGTACCACACTCCTAGGTTTCTTAGATGTGTGTCCTTAAGTGAGATGTCTCTTTTGTGTCTTCCTTTCAACTAAGTAAGGTGTATAAATGTATAAGCCAGATGATATAAATGTAAAAGGACATGTAGGTATTTGCTTCAGAGCCTTGTCAAATTCCTTTCTTTTATTTTTTGTGGCTTTAGCCAGGTAAATGCATGTAAGTTTTGTTTTTACCTTAGGCAACTTCTGTTCTTTTCATACTTTTTTTTTTTTTTTTTGGCTTTGGTGTTATAACATCACACTCTAACCAACTGAGCTAATACATCATCCTCATAAATGTTTACTGAGCATTTGTTTTGTTCCATGCAGTGCATTGGGCACAGCGGTAAACCCACTAGACAAAGTTCCCCTTCTCTGATGGTTATAGTTAAGTGAGAGACATAGACAAATAGATCTTTAAAATATAGTGTGCTATTTGCTCTCATAGAGATTTGTCCAATTTGGGGAAAGGTTAATTTACTTAAGCCAGTAGGTGTTTTCCAAAACATTTTTTTGAGAATTCACTAGGTTTTCTGCTTGTGGACGTACCTCAAATAATTGCTAGAAACAATAGGTTCATTTATTTTTTATTTGGTATGCCTGAGAATGTACTACACATTTGGTGTTGCTTGCTTTGAAGGTTCAGTGCGTTGCAAGCAAGTATTGCATTGTTCACCAACAGAGAAGTCATTATCAGTGTGGTACATAAAGGAGATTATGACTTTTATAATACACAAAAGGAAAACAATAGGTATGGATTTTAAATGGGTTGTACTAAAGGTGGGAAATGTGAGTGTAGTCTGCTTTGAAGCAATGTTAAATTATAAATGCTAAAAGCTATTACTTCTTGGATGGAGGAAGTAAAAAAGACTTGAATCATTAATTTTTACTTGCCTGTGTCTGGTATACATGATCTACTCAGCCCTATATACCCAGGAGAAATAAAACACATAGTGGAAGGTTTGAACAACTCTTCAATCAGCTTTACTCAAGCTTTTTTTTTTTTTTTTTTAATGCTTGTTTTGCAAATTTGCAAAGAAATCATGGTGGGAGCTCAGTAAAAAAAGAATGGGGTACAGAATGATTTAAAATATTTATTTAAAATTTTTAATTGATTGCCATCAGTGAATATCACTTCTTGTGTTTCCTTTCATTCATTGGACCTTCTTTTCGGTGTGATTACACATTACCTCCTTATCTGCTCTCCCTACTGCTATGAGGCTATCGCTAGCTCTTACCTAACTCACCTGTTCTTGACCTTGTAGGAAAATTCCAGGGTACTTCACAAAGTTCATGGGAAGATTTGTATTATCTTTCAATTCTGTTTTCCCATGAACTTTTTGAAGTACCTTTGTACATGTCTCATAGAAGTCCTAGCATCTCTGCCCCTGCTTCAGATGAGTGGATTCACCTGCAGAATCTTGCCTACCTCCTAGTTCCAGTGAATATCTGGGTCCAGAGCTGTCCATAGCCCACTTGAAAAGACCCAAAGGCTCACGTTCTAGGATCAGAACTGTTTAATCCTAAATGCTCAGTTTGCTGCTGCAGATTCTTTTCCAGCTTGTCTAGACCTCCCTGTTATGGTCTGAATGTTTGTGTTCTCCAGAAAGCCATATGTCGAAATCCTTACCCCCAAGGTGATAGTGTTAAAAGGTGAGACTTTTGATAGATGATTAGGTCATGGAGGCAGAGCCCTCATGAATGGGATTAGTGCCCTTATAGAAGAGGTCTGAGAGAAACCCCTTGTCGTTTCCACCATGTGAGGTTACAGTGAAAAGATGGTCATCTATAAGCCAGAGAGTGGGCCCTTATCAGATATCTAATTTGCCTTTGTCTTAGACTTCCCAGCCTCCAGACTGTGAAAAATAAATTTCTGTTCATAGGCCATCTGGTCTATGGTGTTCTGTTACAGCTTGTGGAAAGGACTAAGACATTCCCCTTCTCAACCTCTTTGGAACTTACCTTCAAGAACCTAGTCCTGGTTTCTTGTAGACCCTTTCTGTTTAGCTGCTGGGTATAGAGTTTTGGTACTGCTAATGACTGACTCAATGTGTGTCCCAGGGCGTGGCAGATAGCACTGGTCCCTGGAACTCTGGAAGCCAGGCACATTTCCTTGAGGCTGAATATAGGGCACTGTTAGGCAGATGCATGATTGGTATTGTGTGATGTCCTTAAGCAGATAGGAAAAATGTGGCAATTAGCAGCCACTCACCATCATTTTCCTTAAAGACACAGGCAATATCTCCAGGCCACTGTCCCAATGCTTAAAGTTTTTGGAGTTAAAGCATTGGCTTAGCAAGCCCCTTTTCCTTCCTCTCCCCTGACTCAGGAAGAAAACTAAGGCAGAACAAAGGAATTGCTGCTGTTTCCCTGCATGAGCTGGAGACACCAGATTTTCGTTAAACGCACATCTTGTGTTGTCATTCCTCAAAGTGGGTGGACCTCAGCCATTTGTCCTGACTTGTTTTGATTTGCTCTGAGAAGCAGTACGAGTACGTTTGATTAAAAACTCCTGTCCCCTTCTGAGACCTAGGAAGCCCTCTCTGTGACTCAAAGATCGCCACAGCTCCACCTCCTTCAAGACCCTTCCATAGCCAGCCCCAGCCACTCTCTGCCCAGCCTCCTCTTGCCCCAACACACTCCCCCACTACTGGCTCGCTCTTCAGCCTCCAGCCTGCCAAATCCACTTGGAAGTTTTCTTTGGCTGCTGTATTTGCTTTTTGTGTAGTGCTCTACAACAGTTTGAGTCTTTCAGCCACTGAATAAGGCAGTATAGTGTGTCCGTGACAATAGGGATTATATCTGATTCTCAGATTAAGTGAAATAATATACATAAAGCTGCAAGCCCAGCACTTGGTACCCATAGTAGGGATGAAATAACACTGGTGTGAGAGAGTGGGAAAACACACACAATCTTTCCTCTACACTCAGCAACAATCAACACAGAAAACTGACTTTTGACTTCTGTGGCCAAATGTCTGGGGATTTCTCCCCACTGGTAAGCAAGCCAGCAGTTCTTCAGCAGACACAAGTGGGGTGCCCTCCAATTCAATTTAATTTCGACACTTCTGAAGATAGTGTCAGATCCCACAGGGTGAGGGCTCAGTGTGCAAGACTGCCCCCCGCTTCAGATGCCAGTCGCAAGCCAGGCCTCTGGAACTTCTGATCGGCCAGCTATAAATCAGAGTTCCCACAACCCCTTCCTTGGGTTTGATTGGTTTGCTAGAGTGGCTCACAGAACTCAGGGAAACATGTGCTTACATTTACTGCTTTATTAGAAAGAGTATTAAAAAGGATACAGATGGAGAGAAGCGCAGGGCGACATATGGGGAAGGGACAGGGAGCTTCCATGCCCTCTCCGTGCGCCACCCTCCAGGAACTCCATGTATTCAGCTGCCTGGAAGCTCCCCGAGCCCTGTGCTCTTGGATTTTCATGGAAGTTTCATTAGGTAGGCATGATTGCAGCACAGACGACGGTATAGGAATGTGATTGGACAAAAAGGGTCTCATCTAACGCTAACAGCCTAGGTGAGGAAACCCAGCAAGGCCGGTTTGTTCAGATTCTTCTTGGCCTCTCTGTGCAGCATTCCTGAAACGGGGGTCTTATGACCTATAGTCAACTAAGGTAGGGCAGAATTTCCTGCCTCGGGGAGAAAAAGGAGCAGATGAAAGGAGGGCAGGAGAAGGTCAGAGAGTAGCATGAGCCAGGAACCGTGGATGAAAACCAAAATATAAATATCATAATGTCACAACTAGCATGCTTGATCCTTTGTGTGGTTTTGTTGTTGTTCGGCAACAAGCAATGTGTGGGCAGGCGCTTAAGCTTTTGTTTCATTAGCAGCCTTACAGTGTGATGGTTAAGAGAGCGGACCTTGGTCCTTGACTGTTTGGGTTCAAATTCATCCTCTAGGTGACTCTGGGTAACTGAGGCAATTTGCTTAACCTCTGTGTCTGTTTCTTATCTACAGAGTTAGCACTAAGAATAGTTCCTATTCATAACATTGCTGTGAACATTAGTTAATGTATTAAGTACTTAAAAGACATTTATGTGCCTGGCCCTAGTGCTGTTAGTGTTAAATCTGGGAAATATCCTCTTATATAAGTGTACCTTTATATGGCCATGACCTCTGCAGCTCCACTTTTATTGCTATGTAGCAGTAAGCTATTTTCTCTCTCTTTAAGAAAAACCCAGGTCAGATTGGAGCTGAATGCAAGGAATGGGAGCTCCAAAACTGGGGTCAAAAAATCCTTTTGGGGGATACATGTTTCTGACTCAACTAAGTGAGATAGACATATTTCTCAAACCCCAACCTAAGAATCACCTGGGGTACTTGTGAGACACACAGTCTCTAGGCCCTTGCCCCAGAACTGCTGAATCAGAATCTTTAGGAAGGGACCTTGGAATCTGTCTTAGAACCCAGACAAATAGTACCGCCTGGAAATACTAAACACTAAATCACCTGGGAAGCTTTAAGAAACACTGATACCTGGGTCTTATGTACTGGATGTTCTGGTTTGACTGTTTTGGGGTTTTGGTATACAGGCATGAGGGCTTTTTTTTTAAAGCTTCTCAAGGGCTGGCCGGTTTCTCAGTTCGTTAGAGTGTGGTGCTAATAACACCAGGGTCTAGGGTTTGATCCTTGTTACTGGCCAGCTGCAAAAAATCAAATAAAAAACTCAGATATTTCTAATGTGAGTCAGGGTTGAAAAACCACTAAGAGAGAGAGAATCAGACTGAAGTCAGTATTTTTCAGAGGTAGTTGGAGTGCATGTTAAAAATGCAGTTTTATTAGCTCCAGCCATAACCTGCTAAACTGTACTCTCTGGGGGCGGGGGGGGGGGAGTAGGGGAAGGAGGCCTTGGAATTTGCATTTGAAACAGGTCTTCCAAATGATTCTTCTGCATGCTGGACTTTGAGAACTACCCACTGAACTGTGTTTTCCCTTAGTAGGCATGTGTGAAAGTAACTGAATGAGTGACACTGAATCACTATTTCCTTTCCTTCTAAACCAACCTGTTAGACATATGTTTATTCATGTACTGCAGGCAAATTCATTACTTGCTCTCCTGCGATTGGTGTAGGGTTTCTAGATAGTTGTCTCACTTTTAGTATGCTTTGATTTGCCCTGGCAGAAATTTATGAGAACTTTTTATGGGTTTTTGCATGGCCACATGAACGTAACAGGCTAGATGATGAAACTAGGTAAACATGCTATAGACACAGTTGACTGGTTGAGCAGGTTTGTAGTTCAGTGTAGGGTGGCTGTGCTCTCAAGGATGTTAAACCAAGGATCTGAAACCCTTGAGTGCTAGTAGTGGGTTTTTCTCTGTTACGGAGATGGATGCATCAGGTGGGCAAAGCCTGATGACATTAAACAGTTATGAGGTCACCCTCTCCTGTGATCTAATTCATATTCAGGTCACAAATAAACTCTGATACTTTGGTTTCCCATGTAGCATGTCCAGAGCTGTACTATTTCAAGTGTGGTCCATGGACCAGCAGCACTGGCAACACCCAGGAGCTTGTTAGAAATGTAGACCCTCAGGCCCCACCCCACCAAGCCCAGCGTCCCATCTTTCTGTATCACAGTCACTGACTTCCACTAGTGTGAGTCAGCACCCATGATTTGATTAACTTCAAGAGACTGAAGTAATTGCTGAGCCTGTGCAGCTGAGAGCTGACCCTAGGCAGCGGTGAATTCATCAAGAGAATGTCAATGAATGGGAGGCCAGATGGCTTTCTCCAGGTGACCTTCCTTCTTGTTACGGGGTGCCCTCTAATTCCAGCACTGACACCCACTACAAGTTGCCCCAGGTAACTGTATGGGGCTCATTTCCATTTGGGCAGGTGCACTACAAAGCACTCTCCTCCTTTCCAGCAGTATGGACATGCTTCCTTAAGCTGTTTTGCAGCCAGCCTGGACTTCAGCAGCTTTTGGGAGTCTGCAGATGGTGAAGAAAGGAGACTTATTGTTGAAATTCTGTAGGATACATCTGTCTATAATTATTATTAGCACTTTTTTTTTCATTTTAAAAACTAGAGCAGTTTTAGATTCACAACAAAATTGAGAGGTACAGAGATATCTCATATACCTCCTGCCCCCTGCCATGCACCCTCCGCCATTATCAATATCCCCCACCAGAGTGGTCTATTTATCACTTTTTAATTAACCCAAGTCCATGCTTTATTCAGACTTTCTTAGTTTTTTCCTAATATCCTTTTACTGTTCCAGGATCCCATCCAGGATACTACATTTTAAAAAAATTTATTTTTTAAAAAAATTTTATCATTACACAATGTAAACATTTTCCCCACATTACGTCTAGTCATCTCTCCTCAGGCTACTCATGGCTAAGTTTCTCAGGCTTTTTGTTTTTGATGACCTTGACAGTTTTGAGGAATACTTTTAGAATATTTTTAGTCTGTCTCTCAACTGGGATTTGGGGATTTGTCTGATGTTTTCCCACGGCCAAACTGGGGATATGGTTTTTTTTTTAGGAGGAAGACCACAGAAGCAGAATGGCGTTCTCATCACATCATATCAGGGGTACAGACTATCAACATGACTAATCACTGTTAATATTAGCCTTGATCACCTGGCTGAAGTAGTGCTTGTTGGGTTTCTCCACAGTAAAGTTACTCACCCCCTACCTTCACCTTTTTCTGCAATATTCTATAGAAGGAAGTCACTATGTGTCATCCACACTTATGGTGTGTGGTGTTAGGCCCCTTGAGGATAGCGTATCTACGCATAGATTATTTGAAAATTTTCTGTATTGGGGATTGGCATATTCTCTGCCATTTATTTATTCAACCATTTATTTATATCAGTATAGATGCATGAATATTTATTTTGTGCTTTGTGCTAGAATATAGTACTTCTTCATTTTGTTGCTAAAATTATAGGGTTTTTTTGGTGCCCATTAGAAACATAGGACTTTTGCCTTTGAGAGGGTCTGGCCCCACAAGCAGGCAAAGGAGGTAATTGCTTAACTGGATGATTTAAGTGGGGTTTACTACCAATTCCAAAATTGGTGCTGTTTGAAATACTTAGTTATTCCTTATATTAGGAGTTTGCAAAGTCTGCCATAACAGAGTACCACAGACTAGGTGCCTTAAACAACAGAAGTTTATTTTTTCACATTTCTGGTGGCTACAAGTTCAAGATCAAGGAGTCAGGAGGATTGGTTTCTTTTGGGGCCTTTCTCTTTGGCTTGCAGATAACTATCTTCTTCCTATATCCTCACATGGTCTTCCCTCTGTACCAGTCTGTGTCCTAATCCCTTCTTACAAGGACACCAGTCCTCTTAGATTAGGACTCACCCCTAATAACTTTGTTTTAACTTAATTACCTCTTTAAAGACCATATATTCAAATACCGTCACATTCTGAGATACTGGGGATTAGGACTTAAACATGCGAAATTTTGGAGGAACACCATTCAGCCCCTAACACTCCTTAAAGGAGTCTTGGATAGACACATATTTTTACAAATCATTAATTAGAAGGGTAATGATGGGTTATGTTCTGTAAATCTAAAATAAGATAAGGCAAAAATATAAAACAAAGAATTTTATTTGGGTCAAATTTTAGGATTGCAACCTGGGAAACACAAATTCAAATTGCCTTGAATTGTGCTTAGGAGGACAAAAGAGAACTCAGGAATATTTGGAGGGGAGGGGGGTGGGTGGGAAGGAGAATCTTAAAGGGGCAGTTTCCAAAGTCGTTTTCCAAGAATTTATATTGGTTCACTAAAATAACATATTACTGACGGGCTATACATTGTTCTTTTTATCATAAATTTCAGAAACATTGCAACAACAAAAGAAATGAGTGTGGCATCATACAATTAGTGATAACATTTGGGTAGTTTATACCAGCTGGGGCAGCAACTAATCTGGGGACAGATGCCAACATGTGCAATTTAGCAATGATACCAAAGGGTGAAGGAGACTGATGTCCTGTTCTCATATCTCTCTGGGCCTGTTAAGTTTGGCAGACCTTACATTTTTCAGACCGTTCACAGCTTTCTTTCTTTCTCAGCTCTTTAGTTTACCTGAGTGACGCTACCATCCTTGCCATGAGGCAATAGCGTATTTCCCCTAGGATAGTCTAGGACACAGGCAGTTGGGGGTGGGGACCTGGAAATCAGCAACTTTGCAGTGAAAATGATCTGACTGAGGACCTTTAGCTGTGGGCAGTATGAGACCACTGGGTGCCCCTGTGCATATGGGGGAAGTGAGGAGTTTCAGAGCAAGCTTATAAAGGAGGAGGTGAGACATGAAATAGGAAGTTTTATAGTAATCTACTTTCTGCCTCTTATTGAAAAGCATCTTACTTTAGCTCTTGATCACACACAGTCTATAAGAATGATCTCAGGATCAAATACATGAAAGAAAATTGGGTGATTTATATTTTAGGGTGACTACCACTTTGTATACCTGCCACTCTGCATGATGTGGAACAATCTCTGTCTATTCTTAGCTTAGTGTTCCATTAAAAAAGACCTCCTGTTCATAAAGTCTGTGCCCAGTCCTAGTTCCTGAAGTGTTTCCCCTATATTTTCTCTTTGTAGTTTTACAGTTTCAGGTCTCATACGTAAGTCTTTAAACCATTCTGAGTTGATTTTGGTATATGGTGAGAGGTGCAGGTCTAGTTTCATTCTAGTTTCTTCTGCATATGGATGTCCAATTTTCTCAGCACCACTTATTGAAGAGGCAGTCTTTTCCCCAGTGTATGTTTTTTGTTGCCTTTGTCAAATATCAATTGGCTGTGAGTCTATGGGTTGATTTCTGGGTTTTCTGTTCTGTTCCACTAGTCTCAGTATCTATTTTTATGCCAGTACCATGCTGTTTTGGTTACTATAGCTTTGTAGTATAATTTGAAGTCAGGCAGTGTTATGCCTCTGACTTTATTGTGTTTGCTCAGGATTGCTCTGGCTATTCGAGGTCTTTTGTTATTCCATATGAATGTTAGGATTGTTTTTTCCATTTCTGTGAAGAATGTCATTGGTATTTTAATGAGGATTGCATTGAATCTGTAAATCACTTTGGGTAGTAGGGACATTTTCATGATGTTAATTCTTCCAATCAAAGAGCATGGGATGTCTTTCCATCTCTTTGTGTCTTCTTTAACAAATGGGACTATATCAAACTAAGAAGCTTCTGCACAGCAAAGGAAACAACCAACAGAATGAAACAACAATCTACAGAGTGGGAGAAAATATTTACAATCTGTACATCCAGTAAAGGATTAATGTCCAGAATATGCAAGGAACTCAAGCAATTACACAGTAAAAAAACAAATAACCATTAAAAAATGGGCAAAGAAGCTGAATAGACATTTTTCTAAGGAAGATATACAAAAAAAAAAAAAAAAAATTCAGCATCACTAGTTGGCAGGGAAATGCATATTAAAACCACATTGTGATATCACCTCAGCTCAGTTAGATTGGCTACAGTAAAAAGGATGGAGAATAACAAATGTTGACAAGGATGTGGAGAGAAGGGAATGCTCCTACACTTGTTGGGACTGTAAATTAGTACAACCACTATGGAAAACAGTATGCAGGTTCCCCAAACAAGTACAGATATATCTACAGTATGATTCAGCAATCCCACTTCTGGGTATATACCCAAAGGAATGGAAATCATCATGTTGAAGGGAGACCTGCACTCCCATGTTCATTGCAGCTTTATTTATAATAGTCAAGATATGGAACCAACATAAATGTCCATCAACAGATGACTGCATAAGGAAAATGTGGTATATACACCCCATGGAACACTATTCTACCATAAAAAAGAATGAAATTCTGCCATTCACAGCAACATGGATGAGCTTGGAGAAAATTATGTTGAGTGAAATAAGTCAGGCAAAAGGAAAAATACCACATCTTCACTCATAAGTGGGAGCTAAGAAAGGAAGGAAGGTAGGAAGGAAAGAAAGACCACAGTGGTGTGTTGGACTTGCAGAGAGAGAGAACATACCTAGGGCTGTGGAGTGAGGGAGGTAGGGGGAGAGAGGTTGGAGATTAATTGGGTGGGGGAAATGGAGAATAATTGCAATTTGTGGTAATGGACATGCTGATAGTATTGATCTGGCCATCACATCTTGGGCACAAGTGGTGATGGTCAGCTTTATACCCCATGAATATACATAATCAATAAAATTAAATTTTTTTCTATGAATTGGAAAAAAAAAAAAAAAAAAAGACCTTCTGGCTTGATGCCTACCTTGCCGAGAAGGAGTTGTGAGTATTGTGCACTGAACGCATATCCATTGATCCTAAGCCCAGTTTTTGAAGCTGAATTTATTTTTTATTTTTTTGGCATCCCTGGGTGGGTGCAAACCATAACTGAGTTTATTGTGACCACATTCACAACAGATCCTGCTAGTGAATATAGTTGGTGTCTTCAGCTTATTCAACCACCACAGAAGGTAATGGTGTTGAGTTTTAGTATTTTGTGTTTCATGTCATACACTTGTCTTCTAAGGCCAGTAACAACTTAGTACATCATATGAAAATGAGATTGATCTAAGCAAAAGAGAGAAAGTTCAAATGAAGAGTGCCTGAGCTATGTTGCTGATTTCTGTATCTGTTGGAGATGAAAATTCCATTTCCAACTTCTTCTATAGCAATAGAACTTTAACTCAGTTAAAAGCCATTCTTCCCAGCCTCCTTTGCAGCCAAGTGTGGCCACATGATTAGGTTCCAGCCGATAAGATGTAAGTAAAAGTGCTGGAAATTCCACAAATGCTATGGAACTAGGTCCTTCCAGAAAGGGTACATGTTTTTTTTTTTTTGCTCTTTTCTCCTTTCCTTTTTCTTCTGGTCTTGGATATGATGGCTGGAGTTCCAGCAGGCATCTTGGACCATGAAGTGATCTTGGAAATAGAAACCTGACAAGAGAATTGTAGAGCAGGAAGACAGAACAAGCTGAGGTCTTGAATGATCAAGGAGCTGCAATACATGCACGGTTATGTGCAGAATGAAAAAGAAAAATTAATATATAAGAAAACCCTCCTATCGTAAGAAATTATTTTGTTTTTCTATTGTATGCAGCCAAACGTAACTCTTACTTAATGAATTTTGAGTGCACATTAAAATCATCTGAGACATCTACAAGTATTTAAAAACAACACTCCCTGGACACCATCTGTGGAGATTTTGATTTTATTGGTCTGGCATAGGAACCAAGCAAGTGTCATTCTTAGAAAGCACCCTAAGTGATTCTAATGTGTGATCAAGGTTAAGAACCACTGTCCTAAGTCTCCTCTGAGTAACAACGTTGTTTGAGGAACTGCAGTTTCCGATACCGCTGTGGCACCTGTTCTATTTCTAAAGCTCTGTTGAAAGGGAACAGGTACTTGGGATAATCTAAAAGAATTAATTTGAAACAATTTGTGTTCCAGATATTGAGAAAAATTTTTGGGATTTGAAGGATAATGTGGATATCAGCAAATTCTGAGATTCAGAAAGCATCAAAATAATGATACTCTCTCTCCATGAAGGCTGAACAATATGGCTTTATTTCCGAAGAAATAAGCGAAACTCCAGCCTTCCACAGTTTCCTCCACCAAATTCAACCATAATTTTCCTGGAGATTATAAAGAGCTTACAGCAGAAGGCTTGGAGCTAAATAAATTGCCTTTGAAGCTGAGCTGCTGCTGAGATGGATTGAGGGGAATGAGGGCAGATTTAGATTTTTATTTTCCACGAACACAGTTAATACCTGGGTATCTGAGGATAATGATTGGGGATAAAAACCCAATCTCATTTCTGTACTTAGTTGACAGTGACTTCCCCCTTTCCAATACTGTTGTTTTAGTTCCAGTGCTTTTTTTTGAAAGTGTTAGAGTGCTAACCCTAATTTTATTTTAGACTATATACTATAAAGATTGTGATTTATAGATCAATGTTTAATGTTTATGAGTTTGTGTTTGTCAATAGCAAGATCAATTTTTGTCATGTGGTAAGAGAAGTTTGAGATATGAATATGATGTCAAAACTGCCCCTTTAAAAAAAATTTTAATTTTTATTGAATCAAAATTGATTATACATATTTTTGGGTTTCAACATTGAGATATGTTGATCAAATCAATATTACTAGCATATATATTGTTACAAATTGTAATTATTCTTTATGTCCCTTGTCCAATCCCGCTCCCTCCCCCCTCTAATCACCCTAGATTTCTTCTCTCCCTCTGAAAGAATAATGGTTACTCTGTTGATTTGCTGCCCAAATGATCTGTCCAAAACTGAGAGGTGTGATCAGGTCCCCCAATAAAATCAGAGCAGATGTCTCTTCCGTCATTATGAAATGGGCTCTGTGGAGACTGACATCCTCCTCCTTTCTTTATCTCTGCTGGTGACTCTCCTTGTGTCAGCTCACTCCAGTGGCTGGCAGACCATCTGAATGGTGGTTGTGGCGTCTAGCCATCTTCGTGGCAGCCATGGTTATCGTGGTAGCTATGGTGGGCCACTCACACAGAGGAGATGTTTATGGCCTGCTCTGTGGTGCTGGCAGTGTGCCTGGTTGTAGAGAGTGTCTGATCTCCAGTTCCATGCCCTGGGTTGTCGAGTGGGTCCCAAGGCACTGGCACGAGGTGCCTGGTTGTGGGAGGGGGGTCTGGTCCCTGGCTCCATACCCCAGGTCCTCAGGCAGGCACCGAGGCACTGGCATGGTGTGCCTGGTTGTGGAGGGGGTTCCGGTCCCCAGCTCCATACCCCAGGTCCTTGTGTGGGTTCCAAAGCGCTGGCACAGGGTGCCTGGTTGTGGGAGGGGGGTCTGGTCCCCTTCTCCTTGTCCTGGGTCTCCAGGCAGGCCCTAAGTCACTGGCATGGTGTGCCTGGTTGTGGGAGGGAGGCTCAGTCCCCTTCTCAATGCCTCAGGCCCATGGGTGGGCCCTGATGCACTGACCTGGCATGCTTGGTTGTGGGAGGGTGGGTCTGGTCCCAGCTCCTTACCCCGTGTCACTGGGTGGGCCCCATGGTGCTGGCATGGTGAGCCTGGTTGTGGGAGGGGGGGTCCAGTCCCATTCTCCATGCCTCAGGTTCCCGGGCAGTCCCCGAGGTGCTGGTGTGGGGTGCCTGGTTGTGGGAGGGGTTACAGTCCTCTTCTCCATGCCTTGCGTCCCCAGGTAGGCCCCAAGGTGCAGGTGCTGTGTGCCTGGTTGTGGGAGGGGAATCTGGTCCCCTTCTCCATGCCTAGGGTCCTCGGGTGGACTCTGAGGTGCTGGCGTGATGTGCCTGGTTGTGGGAGGGAGGTCCAGTCCCCTTCTCCATGCCTTGGGCCCCCGGGTGGGGCCCTGAGGCACTGTCACAGCCTGCCTGGTTGTGGGAAGGGGGTCTGGTCCCTGGCTGCTAGCCCTGGGTCCCCGGGTGGGCCCCTAGGCATTGGTGGTGTGCCTGTATGTGGGAGTGAGGTCCGGTCCTTGGCTCCAATCCTCTGGTTCCCAGGTGGGACCCCAAGGTGCTGGCAGTGTGAGTGGTTGTGGACAGGGGTCCTGTTCCTGGCTCCATGCCTCATGTCCCTGGGTGGACCCCAAGGCATTCATGGTGTGCCTGGGCTGGAACTAAGTTTTTGTCCTTTGCTTGCTTCTAACCCAGGGGAACTTCCTGTGGGAACCAGTACTTGAGCTGTGTGATTGAGTTAAATTGCTGCTTTGCTGCTGTTTCCCTAGGGAAGACATTCTGTGCAGCTCAGGGTTTAATGGTTGACCTTATAGGTACTTCTGGCTCTCCAGGGACCTGGTGCACCTGGGTTGTGTAGAAACTCTGATCTGGTCCTGAGTTTTTTCATCAAACTGCACCCCATGAAATTCTGCATTCCCAACCAGTCTCCTCTGAGTGGTCCTGCGCTGACTGGGGGGCAGATCAGCTGTCCTTGCTGTGTCCCAGTGTTCTCCTGGTGGGCCCGTCTCCCCCACTGCCTGTGCTCCAAACACTTCCAATGGGACGGGCTGTGTGCCGGTCCCTTGCAATGACTGACCGGCCTCTGAGTGACTCCCCTTTTTCAGCTGTTCTGGCTCCTTGCTCCTGCGTGGGTCCACGGGAACCCTGTTAGTGGTCTTGCTGTCCTGGGGGCCATCAAAGTCCTCTTCTCCCCGTTGCCGCCAAGTGATTCCATCTAAAGGGCACAGCTGTGGCTTCTGCTGGCTCCTGCTCCATGTGCTCCAGCATTAAAGTGGCCGTGGCCCAAAACGCTGAGAGCAGTTTTTTCTTTCCCTCATCGTGGTTTTTCCTGCCTTCATGAGTTCCGTAGGTCTCTCCTCCTCTTCACTTGAGCTCCAGAGGCCCCAGCTTGGCTGATGTTACATTTTTATAGTTGTAAATTCATTGATTTGGGGGGGGGAGTGATGCTGAGGACCTTCTATTCCGCCATCTTGACCGGAAGTCTCCACAACTCCCCTTTATCCAGTCTCTTCTGGGTTATTTGCTACAAAGTTTTCTGTGGAAAGTCATGAGGAAAGAGAAGTAGATAACTAAGAGTAACCAGTTTGATTGCAATTGATGAATAAAGTTAATATAGTGTATCTTTACACAACAGCATCCATCTAAGCATCTTAGTGTTTTAGAAATAAATAGCATTAACTAATACAAATGTATTATTACATTAGAAATAATCAGTATGTTAGAAATGTACTATTTTAAAAATATCAGTATGTTAGAAATAATGAGCAACTGTTGGATGCAAGTAACAGAAGCCTGGGTAAAATTGGTTTGTGCAAAAAAGAAAAATCTATTTGTCCACATCTCAGAAGTGCAGGTGTAAGGTGTTTGAGGGAGTCATTAATTTAACAGTTCAACAGCGTCATTGAGGTGCCCTGTTTTATCTTCTGTCTTGCCATCCTCAGGGCTGGTTGACAAAGTAACTGCAGCAGCTCCAAACATCATATTTTCATTCAGCAATGGCTGGAGGCACAAAAATGGAAGTGACCGCATGCCTCCTTTTCTTATGTCCCTTCTTAAGAAATAAGACTTTGCCTCAAGGCTTCCAGCTGGTTTCCCCCTCATAATCATTGGCCAGAACGGTGTCACCATCTTTTCTTAAACCATGTACTGGCAGGGGGAATGGAAAGGCTCTGATAGGCTCATACAACTCAAGTTACCCCTTTCTCTTTTCTCATGTTAGAGAAGGGCCCGCTGCACAGAAACCTGTAACTACAGATACCTGTAACAATTAAGGTTATGTTGGCCAATGGTCATTATCACTGTTAAAGAATATTCATGTGGATAGTAAGAGTATGCATGATTAAACATAATACGTATTATGTAATATTAAGAATATCATATACAGTCATCCCTCAGTATCCATGGGGGATTGGTTCCAGGACCTCCTGCAGATATCAAAATCCTCAGATGCTCAAGTCTCTGATATAAAATGGTGTAGTATTTGCATATAACCTATGCACATCCTCCTGTATATTTTAAATCACCTGTAGATTGCTCATAATACCTAATACAAGGTAAGTGCTATGTAAATTGTTATTCTGTATTGTTTAGGGAATAATGACAAAAGTCCATACATGTTCAGTACAGATGGGATTTTTTTTCCTGAATATTTTTGATCTGTGGTTGTATGAATCCACGGATGCGAAATGCATGGATGTGAAGGGATGACTGTACATGCTTATATTAGTGTGGTTCATAATTTATATGTAGATAGCACGTAATATGAACTACGTAAAATTATGCATACATAGTGCTAGCACATAGGTTAAGGAGGAAAGGTAGCTGAAATGGCAGGGGCCAGAGCGTGGGCTGTGGCAGGGTCACGTGAGGAGGGGCTTGCAGAAGTTGGGAAGTGTCCAAGGCTTGAAGCCTTACTGTGTGTGCCCAGCAGTGTGGACATTCAGTCTTTGCTGCAGTGTCACTGATATGTTGGCAAAGACGACCCAAATCACTTCAAACGACTGTCGATGTGTGTGAGTTTGTGTAACTGTGTGTGTCTATGGGCATGGACAAAGAGTGGAGGGAGACTCTTTTCATTAGCATTTTACGTTATCAACTATTTCTAAAAGATGTTAAATATAACTCCTGAAAACCACTAACTTTTATACATAATATTTTCTCCTATCGAGATTGATAGTTTGTGGTAAAATTTGCTTCGACTGCCATTTAACAATTTATGTTTGTAAAAGCATCTTGTTTTGGCTTATTGAACTATAACAACTTAATTCTGCTCTTTTATTTAAAATGCTCTGTCTCCTTCCTATCCTTCAACAATTATTTGGTTTATTACTAGCCCACCCTTAGGTATACATTCAGATTATGTTGTTTATGCTAATGAAAATAGGGAATTTTCATTCCCTTAATAACTCCTATTTGAGTATTTGTGCATCTAATGGAATTTATTCCTCCAGACTCTATCCAGTTAGCAAAACAAGCAAAATTTTGAATTAAGTGCTGAATAAAGTATTTTTTCCATTATGGATTCAATTATTTTTTGTGCTTTGCATTGATTAACTAGTTAGGGTACCTAAAACAGCAAAACATTTTAGCAGATACATAAACTGGACTTGCACTTTATTATAGAATGAGATTGGATATAGAATGAATAACTTTTGTGACTAGCACTGCCTCATACAGGTTCCATATAAGGAATGAAAAGAAGTATCACTTTACCCAGTGAGCAGCAAACTCTAAGACTTGGTCTGGGGTAAAATGTAAATAAATTAAGTTTGATTATCGTGAGAGACTTACTATGACTCATTATGGAATAGTAACATCGCTAACATTCAAATTGAAGTTAAGGTGAACACAGCCTCTCTTAATCCTAAAGAGGCTGCATTTTAAACCAGATCTAGTGTGACCTATTGTTGCAGTCTATCTAGGACTGAGGGGCTTTCCTGAGACACAAGACTTGGTCTTACAACCAGCCCCCATCCTGAAGCTATTTAGGGACTCACCAAGAGTTACCTCATTAGAACAAACGATGCATCTATCACCCTTACTGCTCAAATTCCAACGTTTTTTTCCAGGAATTCTGTGCTAGGTCCCAGGGACAAAGACCAAATATGTATTCCCCACTATACCACATCTCCAAATAGGACTATTCTCAGCAGCTCCCACAATAAGTATAACGATAGTATTCCAGGGTTTGTAATCATACTCCTCATGAAAACACTAAGAGGAAGTCAAGCCAGAGGCATGTGCCCCACTGCAAAGTCTCCCTGGTGGTGAGTCTTTTACCAGAGGCAGAGGTGTGCCTCCTTATATGAGGCAAATTGTGCTACTGGACTCATGGTCCAATCATTTCCCATCTTTTTAATGGCCATGTGTTATAATTTATTCCATTTCTCTCGAGTATCTTCTATCTTTTTGTCTTTTACATTTGCTTTTAAATATGCATTAAAAAAGCGTTTAACTCCACATCCCTCTCTAGGAACCAGTCTATCCCCTCAACTTTACAATCATGTTTCTTGTCCATGCCACCTACTTGCAATCTGTATCTCCTTACTTACAGCTCCCTTTTCAGCCATGCCAAGCTGGCATTCATCTCTTCTACATGCTGAAACTTCTGTTGAAGTCAACATTGACCTCTAATATCACCAATTCAGTACACCCTTTTGGTTTTTACCTTGCTTGAACTTTCACCATTTGACTCTGTAGTCCTCTTATTGCTTCTCAGAGCTTTCTCCTCCCATGGCTTTCACGCATTAGATTCACTTGGCCCCTTGGTTTTCCTCCTCCCATTCTGACCCTCCCTTCCCCCTCCCTTCCCCCTCCCTTCCCCCTCCCTTCCCCCTCCCTTCCCCCTCCCTTCCCCCTCCCTTCCCCCTCCCTTCCCCCTCCCTTCCCCCTCCCTTCCCCCTCCCTTCCCTCTCCCTTCCCTCTCCCTTCCCCCTTTCCCACTCCTTTTCCTTCCTCTATCCCCTCTTCAGTAGTGTTCCTAAGAGATTAGGCTCTAAGCTTTCTCTACTTCAAACTTGCATTACTCAGTAGGTTAAATCATTTGCCTCCATGATTTCAATAACCATAAATAAACAGAATACTCCTAAATCAATATTTTCACGGACTTTATGTCAAAGAGCCTACTAGACATTTTCACTGTGTATCTTACCTCGAATTCAACATGCTTAAGTCTGGATTTGTATTTTCCCTTTAAAACCATCCAGTCCACTCAATTGCTTTTATGAGAAATATGGAAGGCAATACCAAGTTATTGAAATTCCTATATCTCCAACATCCTACTGATCCCCTAGTCCCCACAATTCTACCTCTTACATGTGAAGCTTTTCACTTCTCTCCAACTTCACTGCTGCCGCCAGCATCATCTCTCACCTGTACTGCAACAGCCTCTTACCTAGAGGCACCTGCATTCAATTTTGCTTTCCATTAACCTATTTCTACCCTGCAGCCAGGGTGATTATTTTAAAAATACAGATCTGGTAATGTCAAGTTGCTTAAAAAGGCTTCCCGTGGTCTTTTAGATCAACTCTTAAATTCTTCTCTATCATCCTGGCCTAGCCCTTCACCCTAATCTCAAAACACTCCTCTTCAACCTTTCTGCATTCAGCCCTATTAATTCTTCAGATTCCTCAAATGCACTGTGCTTTTCTGCCCTCTGCCCTTTAAACATGCAGTTTTCTCTGCCTTGAAACTCTTTTTCCTATTTATTTTTTAACTCCATTCATCCAGGTCTCAGCTTAAATGGTCCCTAGGGAGGTCTTTCTTCCCCCTGTGGAGTGGTAATTCTCAACTCTTGGCTCCACATTAGAATCAGCAGGGGAAGTGTATTAGTCTGTTTCTGTTTCTTATAACAGAATACCTGAAATTGGGCAATTTGTAAGGAAATGAAATTTACTTCTTACAGTTTTGGAGCCTGGGAAGTCCAAAATCCAGGGAACATATCTGGTGAGGGCCTTCTTGGTAGTAACTTTCTACAGCAACGCATGGTGTCACATGGCAAGAATGGCCTGAACAAGAGAGTACTAATCTTCTCATAGTACTCAAGATCCAGTCACCTCTTACAGGCGCC
The DNA here is from genome assembly GCF_027409185.1 of Cynocephalus volans. Taxonomy (NCBI): domain Eukaryota; kingdom Metazoa; phylum Chordata; class Mammalia; order Dermoptera; family Cynocephalidae; genus Cynocephalus; species Cynocephalus volans. The sequence continues at coordinate 30,711,344 of NC_084464.1, forward strand.
ACCTTCCACCACCATATTGGGGGTAATGTTCTAACATGAGCTTCTGTGGGACATTTGAACCACAGCAAGAAGTGGTTTTTTTTTTTTTTTTTTTTTTTTTTTTTTAAATCAATGATCTGATTTAACTGCTCTGGGATGAGTTGTGAATTAAGGTCACCTGGAGGGCTTGTTAAAACTTGTCACCAAGTAATGCTGCTGCTGCTGCTGTTCTGGAGACCCTACTTTGAAACCATCGTTCTAGATTAGACTAAGTTTGGGCTCCAGTGACATGCTTTCCTGGCTCATGTGCATCCCTTAGCACAGCACTCATCACACTTTATCATTATTCTTTTTTAAAATTGTTTTTTCTGCTAGAAAGGAATGACAATCCTTTCTTTGTGAGGTCAGGCATCCTGGCTTTCTTGTTTACCTTTGTGTCCCTAGGGTCTAGCACTGTGCCTGGCATGTAATAAAGGTTTATTAAAATATTTGTTCAATGAATAAATGAAAGGCTAAGATTGGGTAAGAAAGTGGTATCTAGATTATCCATGAATGAGCTAGGGCAGTAATAATATAGAGGTAAGACTAGGGTTTGCATTATGTATCTATCTAACTTGTTTTGTGTTTGTTTGATTATGGTTTACTACTCATTCAAAATCTTGAGGTTGGCATATGTGCTTATGTGCTTTGAGGTGCCTCTATATGTTAATTCTCCTCATCTCTACCACTGCCCTCAACATACAGAAAGAACATCAAATGAATATATTTTGGCCGATAGTGGTACAAGACAATTCTGTAAAAATCTGGCACTTATTTGTGGTGTCGACATGTGTGTGCTCACATGTTTGTATATATGGTGGTCTATATTTTAGAAATGTCTTAGAGTAGAAGAGAATCAAAGAAGACCAGATGTTGTGCATTGTACAGCACCTCATTGCTAAAAAACTTAATTCTTTGGAACTGACCAAGCCTAAACTTTCTTTAGCCCTGATAAGTTTGTTGTGGATTGAATTACATTTTGGGGGGGATGTTTTTTTTTTTTTTTTTTTTTTTATTAAAATTTATTTCAACGTTAATGGTGCAGATATATTCTTATTAGTCGTATCAATGAACTGTTAAACAATTTTATTTTATTTACTTTATTTATTTATTTATTTATTTTTTGTCTTTTTTCGTGACCGGCACTCAGCCAGTGAGTGCACTGGCCATTCCTATATAGGATCCGAACCCGCGGCGGGAGCGTCACTGCGCTCCCAGCGCCGCACTCTCCCGAGTGCGCCACGGGCTCGGCCCGGGGGGGATGTTTTGAAGTAGATCATACCCTTTTATTGCTTGCACATTATTTTGATTTTTATTTCTTGAGTGAAAGACCAGAATAAATCATAGCATGTATTTACAAAATATTATGTTTGTTTATTTACCATTAATTGAATATTTTCTATATCAAGCATAATCCTCTAGGATTTCTAAATGGCAGACACATTTTCTGCCCTCATTCACAGTTCAGTATGGGAGACACAAAAGTAAGCCAACAATTAAAATATGATAGAGTGAGTGCTGTAGTAGAGAATGTAAAGACCACCTTGGGGAATATCCAGGTCCCCCTCCCAGACAAGTGGAGACCTGCTGTGTTATGTTCCAGCAACAGGTTATTAGCCAGGGTGGGTGTGTTAATAAAGGTTATCTCTTGTTTGTGGGTCATACCTAGGGGCACATTTTGAGATGTAGAGAATTTGAAGAAATGCCAAGTAAAGAAGTTTATCACACTGTTCAATCCTTGGGGATTCACGGACAAGGTTTAGCAGGACCATGCACAACAGAAAATGTGCAAAATTTCATATTAGTGGATATGTATAAATCTCCTGAAGCAAGAGCTCATAGTTTTATCATGTTCTCAAAGGGGTCTGTTATTTTTACAGGAATTAAAACCATTGCTCTAATGCATAAAATGATGGAGGAGGGAGATTAAATGAAGAAGTGATACTGTGGCTAGTGTTGTACTGGAATTTCCCTATGACTTTCCCCATAAATACAGAAGTGACTTGTGGTAGATGATACATTAAAAAAATATTTTAAAGTCAAACCATGCTTTGCGTATACTAGAATAATTCAGTAAAGAAACTTGGATTGAGCTATTTTGTGAACTAGACAGTTTAAGAAAAACATCTTTATATATTTGTAAGTTCTGATGTTCGTATGTAAACTTCCCACCAAGATGTCTACAGTGATGTTTTGAGACGCTAAACTGGAGTTCTGAGCAGCTAGCAGCCCTGCCCTAGTGGGAAATTAAGGGGAGGTGGATGTGTGAGTCTACAGTATGCCTCTCATGGGATATTTCTTTTACCTGGTGGATGGCCTAGTGCCTAGTTGTCCAACTCACAAAGAGGGGGTCCCTCACCCAGCAAACTTGCTTATTCTGCCTGATGTTGTTCTGGCATTAGGAGCCTGGTCTTGTGTTCTCCCTGTTGCTGCAGGGAAACCCCACCCGGGGCAGCCCCTAGTTCCGCTGATGGAAGGAACAAATTCAATCCACCAACACAATAGGAAACGAGTTTAAAGATTTTTACTCACAGATCCTGGGCAGGGAGGATGTGATGAGTTGGGAGGGCAGTGTGAATAGTCAGGCAGAGAGAAAAGCATTTGGCAGCTAGCATTATATACAAGGGTACTTCAAAAAGTTCACGGAAAAATAGAATTAAAAGAGAATACCCATGAACTTTTTGAAGAACCTTCCTACTAAAGGAATAGCATCTCAAATTAAGTTCATGGGCAAATGCCTGAATGGTTCATTTAAAAGGAAGCAGAGGGAGAGTTGGAGCTCTGTTTGTTAGGCAGGAGAGATGCTAAGCTCTTATCTCTGGCCACCAGCTTAAGCCATTTGGATGTGGTGTTCTATTTCTAATGTCTAGACAGCACCATTTGCTGTGTTGTTCCCGTTACACAACACCACTAATGTCACCATGACTCCTATTCCAAGGAATTCTACTAGAAGCTGTAATTTGTATCAGAGGCACAAATTTTTTTCCCCAGTTTTCACAACTATACATATCAGTTATAATCTGCATTTATAGGTGAGGAAACCAAGGCTCAGACAGGCTAGGAAACTTACTCCAGTCAGCTTATGTTCAGGAGGGCCGCAATTTGAACCTCGCTTTAGCAGATTCAAAAATCTGTGCTCTTTGCATAGCATTATCCTGATTTACTTTATTATAATGTGGTTTAATTAAGGTATTTCTAGATTCAAATAGCTGAAATCTGAACCAGCTTTAAGAAAAAGGAAAATTTATTATAAGGATAAGGAGTGTCTTGAGCAACCTAAAGATGAGCATGCAACTGGCCTCTAGAAGGAACTAGAACTGAGAACTGGAAAGCTGTAATTCTTTCTCTGATGCTTATCTTACCTCCTCTCTCACACATCTGCTCTATTCTCTCTCTGGCTTTCTCCGCTGATCATACAGTTGATGCCATAGGGCTGCTCACAGCTTCCACCAAGCATGGAGATTAGCTGGCCCTAAATCCAAATTCCTGGTAGAGAAAATCTGATTGGGTGTGCTTCAGACAGACATCCGTCCTGGGTTCAATCAGCTTTAGCCAAGGAGGCAGAATTACATTGTCCAGACCTGGCTGCCAGGGGATTTGAAAGCACTCCCTTTACCGGTAGCAATGTCTGACGCTTGTCTTTTCTCACTCACGTGGTTTGGCTCTGGGTACTCCACTCATACACGTTATGTGAAGAAGTTCAGGAGTTTCCTTCCAGGTTTGACCCATGGTTATAGCTCTTTGAAGGGAAAATAAGACTAGGACCGTCTTGGCCAATATATTGTTGTATCAATAATTTTTCCTCTTTTGAAGCACATCATCATTTCTCCCCCAATCTCATTTCTCACAGCCCAATTTTCTTCTTCTCTCTTCTTCTTTCTTCTCTCCCCTTTCCCCGCTCTTCTTTCTCTCTCTTCCTTACCTGCCCCCCCCCCCACCCCGCCACACTCATACACAGTAGTACAATTAGAGTATCTTCTCCAAAGAAATCACCTACCTCCTTTGTTCTTTGGAGCTCCACTTTTCCCTTGGGCTTCAGTAGCAACAGTTCTACTTACTCCCTTTGCCAGTATAAAATGAATAAAACCCTACCCAAACCTGTTTTTCTTACTTTCCCAATACTCACTACATATCCAGACGTGGGTTCCCTGCTCTGACTGGACACCCTAGGAAGAATACATTCACCTGGGGCTCTTAGGAATACATGGTGGTCACTGACTCCTTTATCAATTGAAGTAGCTCCTAAGGAAGGAGGTCACATCTCAGCACCCAGTTACATACACCTATACTTTCTATTTTCTTCAGCGGCTGTAAGGAAAAGGAAACTCAAGGGAAAAATTTTATTGTTACGATTTTTTGTAGGTGGCCCAAACTTTTGAATGTTTAGTGTTCCAAAAGTTTGTTTGCAAGTCAGTTGTTTAGAACTTGGAACTCATTTTGCTATGGAAACAACACTCTTCTTGGCTAGTTTAGATTTCTAGCCAAACTGTAAATGAACATTGGGCCTACAACATAGTTGAAATGGTAATTATGACCTTGAGATTTTACACAAACTTAAAATTGGAGTCTGAACCCTTCTTGTCAATAACTCTGAATTCATTAGCTTCCTAAATTCTCGATAGTCTGAGCTTCTCTAAAGTTTGATATTCCCTGGGAACTTCTATTGTCTCTTACTCTAAGGGAGGTAGAGAGAAACCATGGAGGTATGTAAGGAGATGATGGATGTGGGTTCCAGGTGTTGGAAGATGCAGGGGGTAGTAGGTGGTACAAAAGAGCAGGATACAGGGTGGTGAGTTTTATATTCTTAGTGACTCCCATAGGAAAGATAGAGGCTGGAGAAGAGGAGTAGGGAGGAAAGAATGGCAGGCTACAATTTTTGATAAACAGGTATTGCCATTAGTTGGTCAATGTCTGCATTTAAAATATGTATTAGCTATTTTTTCTTTTATGCAGTTCTTTGAGTTGTTTTTTTCCCCTCCATTAGCCTGCAGTAAGTGAAGAATGGATTTCACAACGTCCCTTACTTGTTTAGCTGGATTCCTGAACTCACCTCCCTGGGAAGAGGCATCATGACAGCACGGAAGTCCAGCCAGGTAAAGGGAAGGTGTGACCCAGTGTTGCATGCAGGGCTGTGTTACATAATTGCAGCCTGCCTTTGTGGGACTCGTGCTTATGTGGCTTTTAGCAGATGATTTCATCCCTTTTTCTGACTTGGAACCAGACAACTTTATGTTCTCAGCAAACAGATGGACAACAACATTGAAATAAGATCTTGTACTGAAATAGTCTTTGAATCATACTCTTTGCCTGTTCAATCAGACAGGAAACTTGCCCCTTCTTGCGGAAGCCCAATGCTGAGAATTCAGTGTACTCAGAGTTATTGGACTCCCTTCTCAATGTGTGTCTAATATTTTTCTTCTTAATCAAGAGTGGGATTCTGCTAATATAAGAATATTCATCTAATTCGTTTTGGCAGAATATGTGGCCTTTTGCCTAAGCAGATGTTTAAAAATAGAATTAAGTTTTTCATTAACCTGTTTGTCCTCCTTCCAAAAATGGTCCTGACAGGAGAAAAAGGGGAGCTTGATTTCACCCATAACTTTATTTTGGGAAACAAAGTTGCTGTCGTTGAAACTCACTCGACTTGGTCATCGGGTTCTAGTATACGTTGTGCCAGTAACTGTCTGTATAACCTCAGGAAGGTCAGTTAATCTTTCAGTGCTGTTTCCTTATCTGTAAAATGGGCATAATAAAACCTCAACTGAAGTGTTGTTGTATTAAATGAGATGTTTGTGAAAGCATTCAGCTGAGATAACAATACTGTATGAGCATTAACACAAATTTTGATTAGTTTTCAGAGATTAGAACTATCCTTCCTCTATAACAAAACAGTTTATAGTGAGCAAAGAGTAAATAATCCACTCCAAGATTTACTTATTCTAAATCAAGTGTATTGTGCTCAAAGCCTTTTATTTGATACTTACTGGAAAGGAGAAATAATGTTCACTCCTGTGTGATTCCATCTTCCATTTGATTTTTTAATACCTTATAAAATACAGTCTCATTCTGTATTTATATATAATTATAATTATGCATTATAAAATGCATAGTCTAATTCAGAGTACAGTGTGGATCACAATGCTTCAACCTGCTCATTTCAGGGTATTTATTGCCATTATGCTTTCTGGTAAGAGACACAAGCTGATGTGATATCAAAGGAACATCCAAGTAGTCTGAGCTGGTGCACTGAAACAATCAGCATGAACTGTGTGGGTGGCCACCCCAGTTTATAGAATTCTTTTGGGGACAATTTTGTCTGATTTCTGCTTCCTTCTCTCTCTCCAGTTTTGATAGCCATATATATGTACCACAGCATGTATGTTGTCCAAGGTCCCATAGAAGTATGTGTAAAAACTGCAGGTTGAAAAAGATTGGAAAATTATTTTCAGGAGTAAGTGACACTATATAATAACATTGTTTACTCTCAAAAGTTTTGTCTTTGTTGGTCAACTCATGAATTACTTCCACCAAAATAGGATAAAAAAAATTTGGATTGGTGATTTTCAGTATAACCACTGAGCAGGAGCGCTTCAGCCTTAGAGTGTGTGGGCACATTAGGTCACAGGAAAGGAAGGCAGATACTTAATAAGGGCCCCCTGATCTCAATAGAATGGTCTGGGAGCCTTGCACCAAAGTTTCTATCATTCGTCTTGATTTGTTCTCATGCTTACAGGGTGGTGAATGAGCCTCTCCTCCTCATCCCATTTCTTGGTTTGCTGTGTTGATGTCTTACATGACTATTTGTCTTTATTCACTGTGCTAATCAGAGGAGTCATAACATACCCCTTTGTCTTTAGATAAAATTGGAAAGTTTTATATGGTGTTAACATATCACTAATGAGCCTCTTTATGTTTTGAGAAAGCACTGGATATTAATAAACAATGAGGAATGAAGTTAAGTTTGGCTTTCCATGATTATCTTTTACTTTTATTATAGCTTAAAAATGTTTATAAACGAGTAGTTAATTTTTTTTTTTTTTAAAGATGATGGGTAAGGGGATCTTAACCCTCGACTTGGTGTTGTCAGCACCACGCTCACCCAGTGAGCTAACCGGCCATCCTTATATGGGATCCGAATCCATGGCCTTGGTGTTATCAGCACCACACTCTCCCGAGTGAGCCACGGGCTGGCCCGTTAATTTTTTTTTTAATTGAATGCCTTGGTTGGAGAAATTTTGTTTCCTGTCATCAGCAAAGCTTACCTCTTACCTGTCTCTCTGACTTTGCTCATGCAATTCCTTTTGCCCAGAAGGCCCTTCCTCCTGCACCCTGTTTTCTGCCCACACTTCTACCCATTAAATTCTCCAAGTCCTGCAGGGCCAGGCCCTTCTGGATACCAGTGGTATGGCACTGCTCTGACTGGTTAACATGCCTAACCTGTTTTTTCCTATACACTTGAAGTCTTATGTCTTATCCATCTTTTTATTTCCAGCACCTAATAAAGAACCTGGTAGAAATAATAGGAGCTTAAAATGTTTCTTGAATGAAGCAATGAGGGTTACAGCATTATACTAAGAGAGGAAGCCCAGAAGAAGGTGTCTAACTATATGGGGGAGGAGACGGATGGGTAGGGAGGTGTCCTAGAAAAGACATGAGGGTACTTCAAAAAGTTCATAGAAAGATTTGTATTATCTTTAATTCTATTTTTCCATGAACTTTTTGCAGTCCCCTTTTATAGCTTGAGTAACATTTTGTGGGATGAGGAGCTATGAGATAAAAAAAGATGAGGGAAAAATGACCTTGGTAAATGGAGAACCAGAGGAATTTGTGAATGAGAAATTTGGGGTACCTAGAAATAGTTTAGTTTGGCTGAAACTTAGATGTGAAGTGAAAAAGGATGAAAAGAGGATGAATCTAAAAAGGAAGACAGGTTGTATATTTCTTTGAATTTTAAAAAATCATTTAGGTTATTAACGAGAATTACCTCTCTGATGCACTGATCAATAGTATGAAAGCCAAGTGTGGGATTAGATTTCATGTGATTTGATTAGAAGAGCTTGGATGTTGAATTAATTTTTATGTAACAATTACTTCAGTGTAAATGGATGGGTATATTGGTCTGTGTTTGAAACAAATGTTCACTGAAATCAAAAACTGAAATCATAGAAGCTTTAAGAAGATTCCTCCTGACTTAGAGGTAAAAATACTGGAGTCTCAATTTCACGCTCAGTGGTTGAATATTGAATGTCCCATATCAAGGGACAACTTTATAGCTGAAACTATGTTTCAGTGAGGCTTTCCTGGATATCAGTTAATAACCATTTGAAAATGTGATACTTATAAAGAGCTTGTAAGTAGATAAGTTTAGATTATTTTCTATAATGACCACTTCTGGGAAGAGTAAAAGAGATAATGTATACAAAATATTTAGTACCAAGAACCATGCCTGGCACACACAGAAAGTACTCAATAATATAATTTGTTTCTTTCTCAAATTCCCAAGAGCTGAGGAAGCTTCCAGTTTATCATTATGAACTTTCAGAAGGAACTTTAAGAAAACAACCCCCTGCCTCCAAGTCTACTGCTGAAATATCCTTTAATTCTTTTGCAAGAGTTTGGAATTTCCTTGGTGATTTTAAACAAGATTCCATCTCTCACATGTGCTCATTATATGAGTCTTAGATCACTAATGTTGATCTGATTTGAGTACGGACTTTGTTACAAAAACATGTATGTGTATGCAAACAAAAGAAGGATGTGAACTATGTGAAGGGATTTCTGAGGTGTTTTTAGAAGGTCCTTGGAAACAGTATTTTATCTCAGACAAGCAAGAATACCCCCCCCCCCCAGCCTTTCCCATTTCTATTTTGTCTGGGTCTGACTGAAAGTGATTTCATTAACTTTCACAGTACTGACTTTTTGTTTCTCAAGGAAGTTGGTGATGAATGTGTAATTCACAAATGTACTGAAGCAGCATCAATATCTACTTCAAAAGTCTGTAATTATTTTAAGAATACTTTGCCCAAAGACAACGATTTAACACATGCAGCTGCAAGAAGTGTCATTACATTTCATCCTGTTAATCATGACTTTTCCTTTAGATCAAACCACTCTTCTAAATCTATTTCACCCATTTTCAATTTTGGTTACCTTATGCATATATGAAAAGTGAAGTAATAGCTGTTAATGTGGTTGGCTTCATTAGCAGCAGAGGAATATGCACACAGTTAAATTATGCTGGTTTTATATTAATATTACTAATGTTCCAAATAAGAATTCAGTTAAATTTATTACCCAAATGGTTGATTTTCACCGAATTTATAAAATTAAAATAATGCCTTAAAAGAATAATTCTAAGAGAGACTCCCAGACTGGGGACTGAGTGAAAACTCCAGGCAGCTCTTCTCCCACCTGCACAGTAGGCAAGAGAGCCTCCTGCAAGAGCTCCATAAACGCTGCTTATGCATAGCTGCGCCACCACAGCCACCACCACAGCTATTACTGCCACAAGGATGGCTCAGTGCCATAACAGCAGCTAGGAACACCCTGCAGGCAGCCTGCTGCACACTTGATGCATTGACTCAAGGAGAGTCACCAGTGGAGCCTGCAAATAGAGGAGGAAGTATTTCTTCTCAAAGAACTGCTTTAATGGATGACCAGACATCAATAGAGAGATACTAGAAATATGAATAAGCAAGAAAACATGACACCACCAAAGGAATACAGTAATTCTCAAGTATCAGACCCCGTAGAGCAGGAAACCCTTGAAATAACTGAAAAAGAAGTCTGAGCAATGATCTTAAGAAAACACAAAGAGGTAAGAGAAGACTCAATTAGAGAACACAATGAAACAAAAAAAAATATCCAGGATATGAAAGATGAATTTTACAAAGAGATTAATACCTTAAAAGAGAATATAGCAGAACTTCTGGAACTGAAGGATTCATTAATGAAAAATAATTAAATAAATAAAAACCCCAAACAAAACACAACTGAGAGCTTAAGCAGCAGGTTAGAGCAAGTAGAAGAAAGAATTTCAGATCTCAAGATGGTCTTTGCAAAATAACCCAGGTGGACCAAAAAAAAAAAAAATTAAAAAAAATTAAAAAAATGAAAATTTAAGAGAGTTAGCAGACAATCTTAAGTGTACAAACATCTGAATCATGGGTATTCCAGAAGGGGAAGAGAAAGGAAAAGGCATTAAAAACCTATTCAATGAAATAATAACAGAAAAGTTCCCAGGTATAGGGAGAGACATGGACCTTCAGATTCAGGAAGCTCAAAGATCTCCAAACAGATTCAATCCAAAAAGATTCTCTGTGAGATACATTATAGTCAAAGTGGCAAAGCTTGGAGACAAAGAATTCTAAAAGCAGTAAAATTGTCAAGTCACCTATGAGGGAGCCCCATCAGACTAACAGCAGATTTCTCATAGAAACTCTACAGGCCAGAAGAAAATGGGAAGATATATTCAAAATATTAAAAGAAAAAAACTGCCAGCCAAGAATACTATACCCAGCAAAGCTATCCCTCAGAAATAAGGGAGAAGTGGTGTATTTCCCTAACAAACAAAAACTACAGGACTTCACCACCACACAACCAGCCCTGCAAGAAATTTTCAAGGGAGTCCTACATCTGGAATCCAAAATGCGACAATCACTACCACAAATACACAGGAAAGAACAAAACCCACTGGTCAAAAAAAAAAAACACAAATGAGAAAGATAAAGAAACTAAATCTTACCACCTAAGAAAAGTAACAGACATTGGAGATGAATAATAAAAGGTGAAGAAAAGAACAAAAGTTATTTAAAACATCTAAACAAAAAGAAATAAAATGCCAGTAGTAAGACAATACCTGTTAATAAGAACTCTAAATGTAAATGGATTAATCTCCCCATTCAAAAGACACAGACTGACTGAGTGGATTAAAGAGCTAGACCCAACTACATGCTGTCTTCAGGAGACTCACCTCACCTGCAGAGACACACAGAATAGAAGTGAAAGGGTGGAAAAAGATATAACGCACAAATGGAAACCAAAACTATTCTTATATCAGTTAAAATAGACTTTAAACCAAAACCTGTAAAGAGACAAGGTCCCTATATACTGATAAAAGGATTTATCCAGAAAAAGATATAACAATTATAAATATGTATGCACTCAACACTGGAGCACCCAGCTATATAAAACAAACAGTACTAGATCTAAAGAAATAGATACCAACACAATAATAGTGGGGGCCTGAACACCCCTCTCAGCATTGGACAGATCATGTAGGCAGCAAATCAGAAGAGAAACACAGAATTTAAACTACACCTTAGACCAATTGGACCTGGAAGATATCTTCAGAACATTTCATCCAACAACCACAGAATATACATTCTTCTCATCAGCACATGGAACATTCTCCAGTGTAGACATCATGTTAGGTCAGAAATCAAGTCTCAGCAAATTTAAAACAATCTAACTCATTTCAAGAATCTTTTCAGACCACAAAAGATTAAAACTGGAAATCAATAACAAGTGAAACTCTGGAAACTCTACAAATACATGGAAACTAAATAACATGCTCCTAAATGACCTATGTGTCCAAGAAGAAATTAAATAGGAAATCAAAACATTTCTTGAAACTTATGAAAATAAAGACACATCATACCAAAACCTGTGGGATACTGCAAAAGCAGTACTAGAGGGAAGTTTATTGCAATAAATACTTACATCAAAAGAATAGAAAGACTTCAAATAAACAGCCTAATGCTACACCTCAAAGAACTACAAAAACAACAATCCAATCCTAAAAGCAGTAAATGGAAAGAAATAGTTAAGATCAGAGCAGAACGAGATGAAATAGAGACCTCCCAAAATGATATAAAAGATCAATGAAACAAAAAGTTGTTTTTTTTAGAAGATAAATAAAATAGCCAAACCATTAGCTAGGTTAAAATCAAGAACAAAAGGAAGACTCAAATAACAAAAATCAGGAATGAAAAAGGAGATATTATGACCAATACCACAGAAATGCAAAGAATCTTCAGAGACTATTATAAACAACTGTATGCCAACAAATATGAAAACCTGGAGGAAATTAATAAATTTCTGGACACATACAAACTATCAAGACTGAACCAAGAAGAAACAGAAAACTCGAATAGACCAATAACAAGCAACAAGATTGAAGCAGTAATCAGCAGTCTCCCAAAAAAGAAATGCTTAGGACTGGATGGATTTACTGCTGAATTCTATCAAACCTTTAAAGAGGAACTAGTACCAATTCTCTTCAAGCTATTCCAAAAAACTGAAACAGGCCACTCTCCTAAACTCATTCTATGAGGCCAACATCATCCTGATACCAAAACCAGACAAAGATACAACATGAAAAAGAAGACTGCAGACCAATATCTCTGATGAATACAGGTGCAAAAATCCTCAACAATATAGTAGCAATCAAAATACAGCAACACATCAAAAAAATTATACACCATGATCAAGTGGGATTCATCCCAGGGGTGCATAAGTGGTTCGACATACACAAGTCAATAAATGTGATACACCAAATCAATAAAATCAAGGACAAAAACCGTATGATTATCTCAATAGATGCAGCAAAAGCATTTGGCAGAATTCAACATTGCTTCATGATAAAATCTTTCAGCAAATTAGGTATAGAAGGAAAGTATTTCAACACAATAAAAGCCATCTACCATAAACCTATCACTCCTTCAGAACAGGGGCAATAGAAGGATGCCCACTCTCAACATAAGTACTAGCCAGAGTAATCAGGCAACAGAAAGAAATAAGGGCATCCAGACTGGAAAAGAAAAAATTAAACTATTCCTGTTTGTAGATGACATGATCCTATATAGAGAAAAACCTAAAGACTCTACAAAACAAACAAACAAAAAAACTCTTAGAGCTGATAAACAATTTCAGTAATCTTGCAGGATATAAAATCAGAATGCAAAAATCAGCATTTTTATACTCCAGTAATGAACTATCAGATAAAAAAAGCAAGGTCATTTACAATAGTCACCAAAAAAAATAAAATACCTGTGAATCCATTTAACCAAGGAGGTGAAAGATCACTACAATGAGAACTACAAAACACTACTGAAATAAATTAAACAGGACACAAAAAGGTGGAAAGACATTCCATGCTCATGGATTGGAGGAATCAACCTTGTGAAAATGTCCATACTAACAAAAGTAATCTACAGATTCAGTGCAATCCCCATCAAAAATACCAGTGACATTCTTCACAGAAATAGGAACAACAATTCTAACATTCATGTGGAACAACAAAAGACCCTGAATAGCCAAAGCAATCCTGAGCAAAAAAAATAAAGCTGGAGGCTTTCTTCCAATTATACTACAAATTATATTATAAATTATACCACAAATTGGCAACTTCCAATTATAGTACAAAGCTATAGTAACCCAAACAGCATGGTACTGGCATAAAAATAGACACTTGGACCAGTGGAACAAAATAGAGAACCAAGAAATCAATTCACCTACTTTCAGTCAATTGATCTTCGACAAAGGCAACAAAAACATACATTGGGGAAGCCTACCTCTTCAATAAAAAATGGTGCTGGGAAAACTGGACATATATATGCAGAAGAATGAAACTAGACCTGCACCTCTCACCATATACCAAAATCAACTCAAAATGGAATAAAGACTTAAGTATAAGACCTGAGACCATAAAACTCCTAAAAGAAAACATAGGGGAAACACTTCAGGAAGTAGGCCTGGGCAAAGACTTTATAAGACCCCAAAAGCACAGGCAACAAAAGAAAAAATAAACAAATGGGGTTATATCAAACTAAACAGCTTCTACACAGCAAAGGAAACTATCAACAGAGCAGGAAGACAACCTACAGAATGGGAGAAAATATTTGCAAACTACACATCTGACAAGGGATTAATATCCAGAATATACAAGGAACTCAAACAACTTCATGGTAAAACAAAACAAAACAAATAGTACATTCAAAAAATGGGCAAAGGAGCTGAATAGACATTTTTCAGAAGACATACAAATGTCCAGCAGGTACATGAAAAATTCTCAACATCACTAATCATCAGGGAAATGCAAATCAAAACCACGTTGAGATATCATCTTACCCCACTTAGACTGACCATTATTAAAATGACAGAATAACAAATGCCAGTGAGGATGCAGAGAAAGGGGAACTCTTCTACATTGTTGGTGGGACTGTAAATTAGCACAGCCATTATGGAAAACAGTATGAAGTTTCCTCAAACAACTACAGATAGAAATATATGATCCAGCAATTGCACTTGTGGTTATTTATTGAGAGGAATGGAAATCATCATGTTGAAGGGATACCCACACTCCCGTGTTCATCACAGCTTTATTTACAATAGCCAAGATATAAACAACCTAAATGCCCATCGACCTGACTGGATGAGGAAAATGTGGTATATATACACAAATAGAATACTACTCAGCCATAAAAACAAATGCAGTTCTACCATTTGCAGCAACATGGATGAACTTGGAGAAAATTATGTTAAATGAAATAAGCCAGACAGAGAAAGAGAAATACCACGTCTTCACTTGTAAGAGAGTGCTAAGAAAGAAAGAAGGAAAGAAGGACCACAATAATACATTGAACTTTCGGAAAGAGAGAACAAATCTTTGGTTAACACAGGTGGGAAAGGGAGAGGGAGAGGGGGATTATGGAGAAATTGGGGAAGGGGCAGAAAGAATAATTATGATTTTAATAATATGCTAATAATGATTTGATCATCACATACTGTACACAAATAATGATGGTCAACTCTGTACCCCCAAAATACATATAAATCAATTATGCTGCAATAAAAGAAATAACTCTACTGAGGTTTAAATGTATAATATTATTGTGAATTCTATTATAAATTTGGTTAATAAGTTTGTCATCAAATAAAATTATTTTTTTGCCGCTTTACTGAGATAAAATTCACATATCAGAAATTTCATCCATTTTAAGTGTATAGTTGGGCTTTTAGTAAATTTTTGAGTTATGCAATCATCACAACACTTTTATTACCCCCAAAAGTTACCTGTTGTCCCTTTGCAATCCCCACTTTCACATCTAGTCCTAGTAAAAACAGTGAACATTATTTTTCAGTGAAAATGCAAATAAGGATTTTGGTGGGTCCAATGTCAGAATATAAATAGTGAAAATACTGGAGAAATAAATACATGGAACAGAAATTAGCACCTATAACTTGTTATTTCTTTCAAACAAACTGCAATAGAAATAGTTGCCAAAATTTACAAATTTTTTTACACTAAGTAGTTTAACCACAAAATTTTTGTGAAGAAACTGATGTTGAGTATAAAAAATCCTCAGCACGTAGTATGTGTTTTCTCTTTGCAGACCATTATCAATCAGATTTTCGAAATGTTTTGAGTTTTTGAAGAACTACTTTGTAAATCAGTGCTTATGGATAGTATTGACTTCTTGTTTTTTGACAAAAGAATCCTCTAAATTTTGATTGTATTTTGGTTGAAATAAGTTGGGAAATTGTAACCAAAGTAAGCAGGCAAAATATTCAGCTTTTGAAGTTTTGTAAATTGCCCTTATGAAAAACAAGGCTTGCATACAGAAAAGCTCTAGAATTTATTCTTACAAATACAAGGTAGGACCTGAGCAAATTAAATAAGAACTCAAACACAGACTATATGCAGGATTTATTTTGAAATTTTACGGTTGCACTTGAATCATCTGGATTTGTGAGGAGAATCTTTTGGTGGAACTACTGTTTTTAATTGGGTAAATTTATATATATATATATATATATATAAATTTTACCAGAATTTAAAATAGGCTGAATTTTAGAAGGCTTGTGATTTCAAGGTATCTAAATTTGGTGAAATAGTGAAAAGAATCATAAATAAGCACAATTAATTTGATGAGTTTTGTATGTATAAGTTTTTCAAAGAAAGGTATTTCAAGCGAAATGTAATATCTTTAAAAATACTTTGGCTTAAGCATTTATATATTTCAATATAAAAATAGGAAAATTAAGACTAGGGCTGGCTGGTTAGCTCAGTTGATTAGATCATGGTGTTATAATACCAAGGTCAAAGGTTTAGATCTCCATACCAGCCAGCTGAGGAAAAAAAAGAATATAATCCATTTAGTAGAATTTCCCCTGAACTTGATAGGTACTTGAGCACTAAAGAGAGAGTATCTTCTCAATTAAAATTATTACGGTCTACAGAAAAGGGTCAATTGAATGTGTTACCAATTTCAAATTTATTAACTATGGAATACGACTTTGAAGAAGATTGCAAGAATTTTTATTAAGAATTAAAGATGTTGGGCTGAGCCCATGGCGCATCGGGAGAGTGCGGCGCTGGGAGTGCAGTGTCGCTCCCCCCGCGGGTTCGGATCCTATATAGGATTGGCTGGTGCACTCACTGGCTGAGTACCGGTCACGAAAAAGACAAAAAAAAAAAAAAATAAAATAAAGAATTAAAGATGTCATATTGAAAACATAACATTCTTTGTAAATATAGCAATGACTAAGTGAGAAACTGATTAAAGTACCTGAAGATGTACCAAGAATAATTTTTTTGTCATATATTTATCTTAATATTAAATGTAAAGAAATTTAAAAATGTTTTATTGAAGATAATTTTTTAATTGAAATATTTTAGTCCACCAATATAATAAAGCCAGTTATTTTGTCAATTAATGTATATTTTTAAAGTTTTTATAATTTCCATTATTAGCATCTTTCATTTCCAAGGTGTCCTGATTTGAATGAGAAATTTATGGTCATTCCATCTTTAAAAGTTAGATGATTCCAATGTTATTTCATCTTTTCCAGATTATAGAAAATGAGTACCTCCCCAATTCACTTTATGAAGTCAGCATATCTTTAATTACCAGTATAAGACAATTTGATATGATCAAAAAGGAATGTAAACTTGGTTTAATATCAGAAAATCTAGGTGCCTAATCCATTATATTAAAACTTTGAAAGATATGTAACATATGATCACATCAATGGTTGCTGAAAAGCCATTTGATAAATTCAGTACTATTCCTAATAAAACTCTTAAGTAATAGAAGGAAACTACTTAAATATAACAAAAATTGTGAAAAACTAACAACAAACTTCATTATAAATGGTGAAATACTAAAACCAATTAAATGAGGAATGTCTTATCACCAGCATTTTTATTTATCATTATCCTTTATGATCTAGCAAATGCAATAAGGCAAGAAGTTATGTTGTTTGATATACTCACTGGAAAAGAAGAGTTAAATATCTTTTTTTGTTACTGATATGATTGTGTACATACCCTTAACATGAGGGACATGGCTGGATGCAAGACAAATGTGTAAATCAAAATCTTTTCTCTATTTTACCAATGAGCACTAAGACATGGGGAGAAATCTTCCCTCAAATAATATAATAAAACCATAAAAATATACATAACATGTACATTTCTTGCAATTCAGAAATAGAATAACAACTCGGGTTTTCAAAATTGCATAAAATGACCATAAACTTCTATATTGATAAAGAAATGCCCTATTATATCCAAGAAAAAGTATGAAAAATAATACTATAGAGTCACTATAATCAAGATAGTTGTAGGGGGTTGAATTATGTCTCCCCAAAACTCACTGAAGTTTGAGTTGTGTCCCCCCAGGTTTTGTGTATTAGAAACTTGGTCCCCACTGTGACTGTTAAGAAGGTGGGAAATCTATTATGGTAATTGAAAGCTGGAGCCTTGAAGAGGTGATTAGATGGTAAGACCATGCCATAGTGAATGGATTAAAAATGGTGGTGAGGGGCATGGTTCTGAGGGCTTTAAAAGAAGAGAATGGAGAGTCTGTCTCTCTCTCTGCTCTTGCTGCTCTCTGCTCTGCCATCTTTGCAATATGATCCTCTGCCATCACTGTTGCCACCACCAAGGCTCTTACCAGATTCATTCCCTGGACTTTGGACTTTCTAGCCTCAGAAACTGTAAGCAATAAACTTTGTTTTCTTTATGAAATATCCTGTTCCATGTATTTTGTTATAAGTAACAGAAATGAACTAATACAATAGTATTGGCCTAGAAATATACAAATAGACATTGGAACAGAATATATTAAAAAATAGATACTTAAGAATACAGACAATATTTGATACATGTTGCAGTCCATTAAGTAAAAGAATCAAGGGTTACTTAATTATTCTGGCATAGGTTGTTCTCTGTCTGGTTAAAATATAACGGGACTCATCACAAATGATATTGAGATAATTACTTGATGGATTAAAGACAAATTTAAAAAACAAAATAGACATCTCACAAGAAAATCTAAGAAAGTACACATGTACAATCTAAAGCTTGAGAGCCCTTCTTACAGGACTGAGAACCCCAGATGCTCTGTAAGAAAAAGACAAATATATACAATCAAAAACCATTGTATATGGAAATAGTAGCATAAATCAGTAGACTGATGTCTGGAAAAGATATTTATAAAATATATTGCAAGAAAAGTGTTAACTATAGCTTACAAAGAGCTCTTATAAATCGGCAGGAAAAATATAAGCCATTCTGAAGCAAAATGGACAGAGGATGAATAGATTCACAGAGCTAAGATAGATGGTGTGGGTGCGTGTGCGCGTGCATGCATGCATGCATGCGTGTGTGTGCATGTGTGTATCTGTGTGCGTGTCTGTACCATACATGAGGATGGTTAAGTGAGCAAAGAGAAAAATGTTTAGAAGACACCAAAGGCTGTTAACTTTGGTATATGGGTGAGTGAGGGGCTGATGTGAGTGGAAAGTAAAATATCATGCCCCTTTTGTTACAAACTGCTGAGGGAGATAGATGTATAGAGTGCTTCATATGTGCCATGGTTGAGGAACAAAGAAAGCTGGGTTAGAAAAGAAGGGAAGGTCTGTGCCCTTCAGATGAGTAGTGAGGACCCTGGGCAATAAATTACTTTCTTTACTACTGGCCTTATGAGATAATTATTTGCGACTAGTGACATTATGGCTTTTTTTTTTTTTTTTTTGGCTGCTGGCTGGTACAGGGATTGAACCCTGGACTTTGGTGTTATCAGCACCATGCTCTAACCAACTGAACTAACTGGCCAGCCTGACATAGTGACTTTTTCATGAGATAAGTAGAGTTCTGTTGGTCAGACGTGAGTTTAAAAATTATTGTGAGTCCCTTGGAAAAAGGTGCTTTGCAAAAACATGTCACATGACTGCAACCATGGCTTATATAAACTGATCATCATATATTTGATCTGAATATGATTCCTCTCCAGGGGAATGAGAAGGATCCACTTAAGGAGTGCTGATTTGTAAGAAGGACCTTTCTGAGATTCCATTTTGTAAGAGATGCAGACACTTGCACATAGAGCCTGTGGTGGTTGCTACACTAGTGAAGTCCCTGAGATGCTCCTTGTGAGGGCCATCCTGTAGCATGTGCTGTGGGGAGATGTACTGAAATGACAGCCAACCCTCCTGAGACGTCTTCTGAGGAGGAGATGGAGGATTTCAGGGGACCAGTGATAAATGTGGAAGGGAAATAGACTTTGCTAGCATAGGGTTTTGTTTTGTTTTGTTTCGTTTTGTTTCCTAATGTGGGATACAGCAGTTCTCTGCTTCTTTCCAGACTCTTCATCCACCCCTGGTTTCCATGACTTTACTTTTGATTTTTGGATCTGGTGCAGATGGTAGTATTAGCTCCATCTGGCTCCTAGTTTCACTGGGGACTTGGTGATTCACTATTTTGTGGGAAAAGGGAGGAGATGCAGGGAAAAGAAAGGATCATCTGTGTACATCATACAGAAAGCGCAAGTTTTTAAGGTGCCTCTCAAAGTCCTACAGAAAAATTAATGTCTATCGTATTTCTACCTATGAGTAATTTGGGCCCTGTCAGGTGGAGTCTTGATTCCAGGAATGAAGTTCCCTATCCATTAAGCCAAGAAATATTTTGACTTTTAATTCAGCAGAGTCCTTTGTATCTTTGGATATGGATGTACAATTCTGAGTGCTTCATTTCCTATAAACCAGTTAGTGCACTAGCTGGGATGACAAACTGTGGGAACATCATTGGGAATTATTTTTTCCTGTTAATTGTCTTATGCAGGAATTTGGAGGAGATGATATCATTAGTAGAAGGATTAATACAAACCTGTCAAACATAAGGATTCTGAAGCCTATTTCATCTGACTTTCTTGTGGAGAGTCTTAATTCAGGGCTAATGCAGAGTCATTTTTTTCTAGAGAGTTAGTTGTTGAACGAGGGCACTGAACTCCATTTTCTCAGTGGCCCTTATCTCCAGCTTGCCCGTGGTGTTACATAGAATGTTAGAGTGTTGGAAAACTGAATTCTCTGGAGTTTTGCTCTTATTCAGCTCTCCATTCTGAGTCGTTATGGGCTCTCATGTGGCATTAAAGCAATGGCAGTTTGAGATTATTCTGATCAGGTTTTTCTTGTTGGGACTCAGCTGGTTTTGGCTTGCTCTGTGAAGTGTTGAGATGCTTCTTGTATGTATGAAATAGAACCAAAATGACATGTCTTCCGCATTGCAAAACTTTTATTAAGTTTGAGTTGACTAGATGATGACTTCTGGGTCATATTTTGACTTCATGTAGTTTGATGTCCCTTTTTTGACTGCTGTGCCACCTGAATATATCTCTGGCTGCTGTAGATGGGATACCCTCTCCCCCACGCCCAACCTCATTGAAGCTTAAATCCCTACTGTAACTGTTGAGGGTGGGAAATCCCACTACGTTAATTGAAAGATGGGGCCTTGAGAGGTGATAAGATTGTAGGACCATACCATAGTGAGTGGATTTATAATGGTGGTCAAGGGCATGGTTCTGAGGGCTTTAAACAGAGAGCACATGAGAGTCTCTCTCTCTCTGCTCTGCCATTTTCTGCAATGTGAGATTTTACATTGCTGTAAAGCCACCAAGAAGACCCTCACTAGATGTGTTCCCTGGACTCTGGACTTTCCAGCCTCAGAAACTGTGAGCAGTAAATTTTATTTTCTTTATAAAATACACAGTTCCAGGTATTTTGTTATAAGCAACGTAAACGGACTAATACACTGGCATAGTTTCTATCATATTGTTTTGTAATATTCTTAGTCTTATTTTGTATTGTGTCTTACTCTTAGTTCTATACTCAATGTGCTCAATAAATGTTGAAAGAATAAATAATGTGAACCCCGTTAAATGCAACAGGAAAATGCAAATAAAATTGTACCTGTTTAGAAATGAAAATGACCAAACTGTCAGTGGCATGACCATTACCTTTGCCTTATATAAATATAAAATACCCAGGGCCTGTGGACAGAGAACTGCACCTATCGCAGAAGGGGGTTTCTTTTTTTTTTCCTGACTGGTAAGGGGATCGCAACCCTCGGCACAGTGTGGTCTGCACCACACTCACTGGCTGAGCGCACCGACCATCCCTATACAGGATCCGAACCCGCGGGGTCAGCGTTACCAGCGCCGCACTCTCCAAGTGAGCCACAGGGGCTGGCCCAGAAGCCGGTTTCTTAATACTTGTGTTCTTGCCCCTGATTTATTGAACTGAACAAACCGCTTTAAAAAATAAAATTGTTTTGGGCCGAGCCCGTGGCGCACTCGGGAGAGTACGGCGCTGGGAGTGCGGAGACGCTCCTGCCGCGGGTTCGGATCCTATATAGGAATGGCCGGTGCACTCACTGGCTGAGTATTGGTCACGAAAAAGACAAAAAAAAAAAAAAAAAAAATGTTTTAACTACAGGATGAAAGTAAGATGTCATGTCTAAGGTATGTGTTACTAACTTACATACTCAGGTAAAATAGACGAGTAATTTCAAGATCAAATTTTTATTTTCTAAAAAAATATTGATTAAAGGGAATAGTTTTCTGAAGAAGAAATTGTACTTGTTGATTCTTTCCTTATGTAGGACTATAATGCATTTAATAATATATCCCTATTATATATGATATAGTATGATGTATATTATTATGTAAGTATTTTACACACACACATATAGAATCTAGTAATTTATTTTTTTGGCCTCACATGCAGGAAAAACTAAGTATCCTTTGGATTTATTTTGATTTTGTTTTTATATGACTTTATGTATACAAGTTTTACAGGTTAATACAGTTTTGATTGCTTATCATTAATGTCAAGATTTTGTATGAGATTAGAAAATTATTATAATGAACGTCAACATGATTGCAGTTTCTGGTGAACAATTCGTAATATGTCATGGCTACAAATATTTTTGTAGATTGTAGTGTCAATTTTATGTCTTAATCTGAGATATCAAATGTTACCCTTATTTTTGTAGTCTAAAAGAAGTAACTCCTCCTTAGGCTTATTTAAGGGCTTCTCTTTCACCTACCCTTTAAATATTGGTTTTCCTTTGGGTTCTCTTTTCTGACCCCTGTATTTTCTTTTCCCTTTTCTCCTCCCTTCTTAGGTGAATAACACTGACAGAGTTCCTATTGTGTGTCAGAGCAGAACCATATTCTGTAGCTGAGCATGTTCTGCACAATTCCAGGAGGTGACACTTACTGTCCACCTGCCTCCGCCCCCAAGACTTGTATAGTGCTGATGTCTCTCCATCAGGCACTGTGCTAGCTACTTTACCCTCTCATTTACCCTCACAACAATCTATAAGATGAATGTCATCATTCCTTTTATAGATGAGAAAACTGAGTTTTGAGTATGTTAAATAGCTTGCTTAAAGTTACATGATGAGTGGGGCCGACCACGTGGCGCACTCAGGAGAGTGCAGTGCTGGGAGTGCAGCGACGCTCCCGCTGTGCAGGTTCGAATCCTACATAGGGATGGCCGGTGTGCTCACTGGCTGAGCGTGGTGTGGGCGACACCAAGCCAAGGGTTACGATCCCCTTAGCGGTCACAAAAAGGACAAAAAAAAAGTTACATGATGAGTGCATAGTAGGTTTGTCTTGGCCCAAAGCCTCTGCTTCCCTCTACAGCAGGCTGCTTTTTGTGGGTGATCTTAGCTGTTGGTAATCTTATCCATGGCCACCACCTATGATAGCAATTCCCAAACAGTTCTCCATCCCAGATTTCTCTCTGTTGATGGCCTACTAGATAGTTCTTCCAGTGTGCCCAAGAGGCATCTCAGACGCTGCAGAATTTAAATAGAATCATCATTTTCCTTACCACTGCTTCTCCTTTATCCCCACTCTTAGTGGTGCTATCAGCCTGGGCTCTTCTTTCTGTCCCATCCCTCACATCCAGTCAGATTTCAAGTCCCATCAATTAGTTTCTGAAATCTCTCTCCATTGGTTCCCTTCCTTTCCATGCCAGTTGTCACTGCATTAGTTGAGGCCCTCATTCTTTTCTTCTAAATACATCCATTCTGTCTGAATTATGAAAGGCTTCACCTAAAGTCTCATGTTTCAGCTTTTGCATTAAGCATTGGCTCTGCCTGGTTCACCTTCTCCACCATTCCCACTTGGCTACTTGAAGACTCATGTTTAAATCACCTTCTCAGGGAAGCCTTCTTGATTCTTTTCATCAACCCTCTTCCTTTAGTTAAATTATTCTACTCTGTGCTCCCATAGCCTGTCATGCAGAAGTCTATCGTATCACTCATCATAGAAGCCTTATATGTATCTTTCTCTTCCTAGCACCTGGCAGCTTGTCTGGAAGGAGACTAATAAATGCTCGAGGTAGTAAATATTCGTTCACATCATAGACTCTTTAGGTAGATCTGAAAGAATTGTTTGCATGATGCTATAGCATTCAACATGTTTATTTAGTCTTATTAAATTTTGACTGTAATTTTTATAAATTTGCATGATTGAAAATAGTCAGTGGTGATGTTATTCAGTTGTACAAAATATTTGTGACAAAAGGCAGCATGATTGTTGCTTAACCTTTGTGTTCATTTATACCGGCAGCAGCTTCTTCCCTTATTCTGTTGATAAGAGATTATAATTTAATTGCATGGTAATTTAAAAAGTGGACTCTGTGTTGAACTTTGGTTTAAGGCTCTGAAAATTTTCATTAACCCTAATGAATAAACTAACCTCTTAGAAGTTGCTTTGTTTATCTTTCTTGGTTCTTGTCCATCAACAACGGTTACTATACCAAGAAAAATTCCTTTAGGTAGATTATTTTAGAACCTAAGCCACTGCTGAATCTGAAGTTAGACATCCTTTGGGGTGGTTTTCATTAACATGCACTTTTCTCATGTAACAGATTTAGGTCTCATTCCAGCTCTACTATCTTTTCCCACTGTTTTGGGCCAACTGCTTAAATCTTCCTGGACATCAGTTTCCTCATCTTTAAAATTAGGTGTTTAGACTAAAATAGCTAAAAGGACTTTTCACACTCAAATATTCTTTGATTATATTACTTTCAGTCCCTACTGTCTGTTCTCTTAGTGTCTTATCTCCCCTGTCCTCTTCCTTCCCTACCAGTGGGCTGGTTCTCCTGCCTGTGCAAGTATCACAGGTGTAGATACACTTGTTCTTTAGCTCTTGGCTTTGACCTAGAGGTTTTCTTCACATGGAGGGCTGAGAAGCAGTTTGCTTTTGTCATTTGGAACGGTGCCCACTGCTGCTACTTCACTGGTATGCACAGATCCCTTCCACAAAGGGCTTGTGAGTCTCTTCCTTTTAGGAAGCACATTCCTGACAGTGGTTGCAAAGCTAGAGTGATTTTGCAGAGCGAGCCCAGAAAGATTCCTGCATCAGAATCTTAGCAACATCTCTAAATTGCAGTGTTCACAGGCCCCGATTTGGGCCTGTGATTGTGACCTATCGGGGTTTGTGGGGTGTGAGTAGGTAGATAATTCATTATAAAGCAAATTAAGTGTCTGTCTTGGATTGAGTCTTGCCCCAAAACTGTCAACCCCCTGTGACAGTGTTAAGAGGGTAGGAAATCATGTTATGGTAAATGAAAGGTGGGGCCTTGAAGAGGTGATTAGATTGTAGGACTATGCTGTAGTGAATGGATTAAAAATTGTAGTCATGGGTGTGGTTTGGAGGACTTTAAAAGGAGAGTGAATGAAGAGGTCGATCTCACTCTGCTAGGCCATTTTCTGCCGAGTGAGACCCCTGCATTGCTGTAAAGACACCACCAAAGAAGACTCACCAAATGTATTCCCTGGACTTTGGACTTCCTAGCCTTTGAAACTGTGAGCAATAAATTTTATTTTCTTATAAATTACCCAGTTCCAGGTATTTTGTTACAAGCAACAGAAATGGACTAATAGTGTCCAAGGTTTTGGGGTGAAGAAGGCATGTCTTAGTACCCCACAGCATCTGGATTATTTTGTTAACATATTCTTTAATTGAGGCTACAACCAGTTAAGTTACCATGCATTTCTCCTATAATTTGTTGAGAAAGCACTTCAAGCGAAATCATTGTTTCATAAAGACATGCCTGTTTTTGTGAGATAAACTAAGACTGTTCCTGATTTGATTCGCCTGCATTCTAATTTTATCATCAGACGCAAAAGGACAAATCGGGTACAAGCTGTTTTTGATGGGATGTGCATGGGAGTGTTTCCATAAAACAGTTTTCTGGCGAAGTGGGAAAGCAGGTCTGGGCTGTTCCAAGTAAGAAAGATTTAAAGAGCTGGGAAAGAGGGAGAAGAAAGGTGGCCTGTGAGGCTCTGTACAGAGAAGCAGCAAGCACTAAAGGTTAAGAGGCTAACTAACTGTCCTGGGTGGGCAGGACGAAGGGCTCTAGGGGGCTGCTGCCCCTAGGACACCCTGCGCGGGATTCCTGCAGCAGCGGTCCCGGGACAGTCCCGAGCAGGGCGGCACGGAGAGCGCGGGAGGACTGGCTTGCTGGGTTGGGACAGGGTTAAGGCCATCACCTGCAGCTGAAGTGCGACCCAGATGGGAAGAAGGAAGTGCGGCGCCTGAGCTTCCTGTATAAATAAACGCGCGGCTCCTGGCGCTGCTGCTGCTGCCGCCGCCGCGGCTGCCGCTCGCTCGCGGGCTCTGCAGGCGTCCCGGGCATCGGCTGCCCGTCACGGCGCCGCGGCGGTGCGGGGCTGTTCCTCCTCCCGACCGGCAGGTCTGGGAGCGCCGGTCCCGTGGCAGTCCTGCGAAGTGTAGAGCTGTCAGCCGCGGAGGGAGCGGGGAGATGAAACGGCCGCTCCCGGCTGGTGTGCGAGCAGCCCGGGCTGCCGGTGCCCTCGAGCCGGGCGACTGAGAAGCCCAGAGGCCGGAGAGCACAGCGCCCCTGCCAGGTAGGCTGAGCGAGCTCTTCAAAGGCTGCGGGCATTGCGAGGCAGCAGTGATGCTGGGCTAGGAGAAAAGGATGGGAGACTAATGGTGACACCGGGGCGTTTGGCTTTATTTTCTGTCTCCTGTGCTTAAACCATACAGAATCGAATTCATGCGGAATGTCTTAAACACCTGTTAACTTTTAAAAATAGATGCCTTTGTAAAGGTAGAAAGGAACGAGCTTCCAGTCTGTGTACACTTGTATCGTAAAATTCTGGATTAGACCAGACGGCCTTATGTCTTAAAGGGAGACCAGAAGTTGGTGTAATCTCGGATGTCTACCGTCTGTTATTTGGGAATGCATAGCAATATGTCGACACACGGTTATGCATACATAAGATGTTATACTAACCATCGAATCATGGCCACACGTTATAGTGATTTTTTTTTTTAAATCGGATAATTGCTCAATAAACAGAGTGAAACTCTGATCCTATGAGGCTATTCTCAAGTTTAAGTTAAAATGGAACTGGTGACTGTTTCAACAGGGAAAAGGTATCTTTTGCTTACCCCTTCCAGGGCACCTTTTGTTTTTCTTATTCGTTTCGGGGATTCTGGTGTAAGTCTATTCCTGATGCATAAACTCTACGTTCAGGTTTCTCAGAAATGAGTTTCCCTCCCTGGGAAAATGTTCTTCATGTTTCCACTACGGACTATCAGTTTCTTATTGCTTTCTGCCACATATATCTTATCAAAACATTCAGGTCTAAACAGGACTACCAGTGTTCTTCTGATTTGGTAGTTCTACGTGCTTATTTGAACACTGAGAGGTATGAATTAAAGGACAATGTATCTAACATTTCCGAAGCAGCAGATTTAGGGGTGTTACGGCTGGAAGCAAAATAAATGAACTTTGGGATGACTCAGTTTTTAGGGTGTGGGTAAGAAGCAAAAGGAACCCAGCCAGTCTTAACTGAGTTGCTGGCTAATTAAAATATCTGGCTGCTGCAGCTTTCACTGAAATGAGCCTCTAGATCTCTAGTCCCTTTCACATCTAATTCCTCTTAGGATCCCTTCTTTTCCTTATTGGGTCCTTTCTTACCAACCATGGTCCTTTTCATGGGCAGCAGTCCCTTAAATATTTCTAAAACTTCTCGAGGAGGAGATGGAGAAAAAAAGAGAGAAATCTATAGCAGATCCATAAAGCCACTTGGAGTTAATTGTGTTATGAAATCCAAGGTGGTGGTTTCAAACAAATCCTGCCCTGCCCTTGTACACCTTTGGCTAGTATTGTATTCTTTGTGATGGGAGTAAACTTAGAAAGATGGGAAAGAAAAGAAAAACCTCTGTTTCAAAAGTAGCCTTTGACTAATTGTCTTGCTGAATAAAAAATACCAGGTAAACTTATATATAGCAAATGTGAAAAAGATGTCAAGTAGTAGAACTGGATTGCTTGGCTTTTTATTTAAAACAAACAGAAAAAAACACAAAAACTCCACCAAAAAAAAAAAAAAAAAACAAAACCCAAACCAATCACCCTAGATAACTTGCTCCTGCACTACTGTGCTGGAAGTAAGGTTTGAGTGTGGTCAAACACTGTGCGTTTACCCAGAGTCTTACAAATATTTACAGTCGTCTATGCCAAATATCTTTGTGCTGAGCCCTGAAGAACATTCTCAGCATTCAAAAGCCCCATTCTCATGAATGGTTTCAGTTCATTGGCAATTTAAAGGCATTCAGGCTTCCAAACTAGGTCAGCTTAAGACATGTCTTTTTAAAAATAATCAGTTTTTGGATCTCAGATTATGAACCAGGCTTTTGGAGCCAAACTCTGCAGCAAAGAGAAAAGTATTCTCTCTCTAGAAAGAAGAAAGTTTATTTTATCTACCTAGTAAGACCATTTAGCTTCCTGGAAAACATCTTTCTCTTTAATAGTTTGAATACTTCTAATCTGAGAAAGTACATTTAAAATTTCATTTTTGAAAAGTAGTTTTAATATTTTGTTGTTTAACATTTGTATGTATGTCAGAATCATTTCTCTGAAGTGTATCTGCTAATCCTGACTTCTGTGTTTCCCCTGGCCTTGACTATGACATTACTTTCTTGTTGAGTGAAGTTCTTAGTGTTTGAAATATCCAGTTTGAGGTAGAGGTCAGGAATCATGCTGAACCCAGATGCTGGTGGAGGAACAAAGTCCGAACAGCTTGGGGACTAAATCTACTCTGTGCAACTGATTATTTTGGATATGGGAAAGGTGCCAAGCTGCCACACAAGTCATGCTTTCCACTTTGGGCTTTGGGGAGTGGGTATCTGCAGCCATTGCTCCTAAGTGCTGAGACATTTCTTTCAGGGATGACTGCCTTAATTTATAGACACTCTTAACTATACCAAATCATTAATAATTGCAGCTTTTGAATTGCTGAAAGTGAGTATAGATGATCCACTCTACTGTTGAGTGACTACTATTTGCCAGGCACTGTACTAGAAGCTGGGGATATAAGGATGTATGACATATGGCTGTGTCCTGAAGGAATTCTCATAAACTTGGAAGTGACTTTGGACCAGAGTGGTAATTCTTAAGTCATGTTGTTTTACCAGAGTGTAAAAACTACTTTGACATTTGTCATTTCAAGTCATGTATTTTTTTTGTAATGTTACCCTGATGTCACGTAATGTTAAATAACATGAAAAAGCATAATGACACCTAAGTTAATTTATTTTAAATTTTAAATTTTATTTTTTCACCTTTAGATATAGGTAAGAGGTGTCTTTGACTAACATTTCATTTCTATTAACCTTGGCATTTGCTATTTACTTGTTTGATGAGTGCTTCTAAACCCAATGCATCATAATGTAGTTATTTAAAAAATGAGAAACTATACATTAAAGAGGGCAAAAATGACCAATGCTTCTGCAACATGGAATGAGAAACTTCTCATCTATGATTGGATCCCTCTTTTGAAAATACAACAACTAAAGTGAAATAAACTTGTTACAGCTTCAGATACACATAGTTCCCTCTTATTTGCAGGGATGTCTGAAACAGTGGATAGTACCAAACCTTATATATATACAGTACTATGTTTTTTCCTGTACATAGACACATACCCATGATAAAGTTTAATTTGTACATTAGGCACAGTAAGAGATTAACAGCAATAACTAATAACAAAATAGAACAATTATAACAATATATTGTAAAAGAAGTTGTGTGAATATGGTCTCCCTCTCAAAATATCTTATTGTACTGTATTCACCTATTTTCAGACCGTGGTTGATCTTGGGTAACAGAAACTGCAGAAAGCAAAACCATGGATAAGGAGGAAGTACTGTACTTCTGATCACATGGCTTGTCGTATCTATTAAGAACGTAGTTTGAAAGCCATGTCTCATTGGTTTCCAATTTCCCTGAAGTCATGAGTTTGAGTCCCAGGCCTTTGTCAACTTGTTCTTTGTCTTTCTTGAGAAGACAGATCAAGACAACTCATGTCTGTCTGTGCTGGCTGGATTTTTGTGACTGAAGCCATAGACCCACAAATTCTTCTGTATATGACTATATGAAATCATCTGTTGACAACCTCTTCGGCTAGTTTACCTTTTATAAGTAGATACTGGGTTTGATCACCTATACATCCTTAGCACCTATCATGTGTGGAATTTGGCTCTTTGTGGGTTGGCTTTGTTTCTTGGGTTATGGGTTCCTGTTATAAGAAACTGATTTGGCAAAGAGGTACAAAAATACACCTCCTGCACCTTGCTTAGCATGTGTGGAGGAAATTCTTCTTCCAAACTGGTTTTAAATCTGTTTCTAATTAAAATTTTTATATGAAGCTTTTAACATTAACAGGAGAGGGTAATATTTACAGATGCCTTTATTCATTCAGAGAAAAAATTTTGATCTAGCTATTTATGCTTTAGTGACTGTGGTTTCCTGGTAATGTCCTGACCCAGGAAATCAGCCTGTCTCTTGCTCTGTGGGGCTTGCTGAAATACCACTTCTCCTTGATCTGTTAATTACATCATTGTCTGACCTGGCTTTAAGTGGCTTTCCTTCCTGTTTCTGAGCTTTGTTGTTATGCCAGGCAGAGGGAAGAAAATTATTTAACAGGGCTGTATGAATAATTGTGGGAGGCAGAGGAACCACCGATTAAAAAGGACTGGGCAGGACATAGTGGTGGTGTTGAGAAGGGAGCTACCATGATGACAGTAAAATCACAATGCCAGAAATATCATTGAGCTATTGTTCTCATATTCTCTCCTACCTTCTTTCATAAGTTTATATTGTTGGGAAAGCTGGGAATGGATTTGCATCTCTTAGGCTTTACCCTGTAGTGTAATGAGAATGTGGAAAAAAGGCAAGAACAAAGACATGTATTTTTTAGAAAAAGCAACAACATTTTGTAAATGTTAAAACTCTACCTCACAGATGCCTTGGACTCTGTAGGTTTTGAGTTAGCTCATCGCAGTGTCATGTACTTTGTTGACTGTGCTCTCATGTCTGCTCCAGTATATATTTCTAGGGAAAAAAATTAAAAAATTGGATCACATTAAAATAGTTTTAACAGACTTAATTCATAACCTAATTTCAAACAGCAAAGAGGCTGTTCAGAAAACAGTTCTTACTAATGTTTAAGCTGCTCCTCTTAATGGAGTGTCTGTTCTTTTTACCCACAATAAAGGGTAATAGGAATATATTTACATATCAGTTCCATGTTTAGAAGATAATGGTCTGCAACTTACAAGGGTATGATCTTATTGCCATCCTAGAAACTATTGAGATGAAAATGTTAAACTAAGGAATTATAGTTTGAAATGATTTTTCATTTCTTGATTTCCTCTGAATGAAGCTGTGAAAATATTGAAGAGAACAGAAGTTCCCTTTTGTACCACAGGAGGCACAGTGATAAAAAGTGGTTTACAAAACTGTTATGTTGCAAAGCCTGAGAAGATGAATATTTACTTCCATCACATCTGAGAACTAAATATTTCTTGGGTTTGCTTAAGCTGGAGAATATTTTCTAATCTATTTTATTTTTAAAATAATGACCAAGTATCCTATGTGTGATACCATATATGTACTCATTGGCCTTGAGCATTGTTTATATGAAAAGTAATTAAATATAAAATATACTTGAATAATTGCAGTTCTTTGACTACCTATGTGTGTGTTTGTTCATGCCCTCTTAGGGTGCATATTAGAAGTGTTTTCTGATTTTATTGATGGGCACTGGTTTGTCTTGTCCCTGAAGGACCAGAGAGCTAGTCAGAGATGCAAGCAGGGAGTAGAACCACAGCACTGGCCAGAAAGGAGGTCTACTGTAAGTCCTTGCCCTGCTTGACACCAATTCTTGTTGCCCTGGCTATCACTCTTGCTACCAGCCAGCAGGTCTACCTTCTGCTCCAGACTGAAGTTAGGGTAGAACTTCAGCAAATGGCTAATGGCTGTTAATGGTCAACAGTCAGTACTGTCTGAGTCACTAATAGCTTCTGATGAATGACTGGATAAGAAAAACATGGTGTGTATATATATATATATACACACACACAATGGAATACTACTCAGCCATGCATTCATATCTGTTATTACAGCTACTTCACAGCAATGGCTCAGTGTCTTGCAAAGGCATGTCAACAGTTTGCCAGTATTCGTGTATCTCCTCTTTTGTTTTGTCCCTTGTTCTTGAATAACTCTTAGAGTTTCATAGTATAGCCTGGAATTAAGACCTCAGAACAGATCAATTGGATTTTTACTTACATTAATATTCCATCAGTAATACTCCGTTGATTCATTTTGGTAGCTGTCTATTTCTCTTTTTCTCTTTCATTGTTGTTTTATCAACTTATTTAAAGTTTAAAGTTTTTGTAGAATGGAGTAAAAATTCCTAGATAACTAGAGAAGTATCCTAGTAAGACATTATCCTTTCCAATTACATTATCTTTTTGTACAAGGGAATGCTGTTTTGATTTTGGATAGTCAGTCATCAGCTACATTAGTTAAAAATACTTTGAATGTTGGCTCTCCTACCCTCTACATTTTTGGAGCAGATTGCTTTTTCAGGCCGCCAGCAGAATATGAAAATTCCTTATACATCCTGTGCTTCCAGCACAGCTTCTGAAGTATTCCTTTCTTTAGCAGTTCTAATAAAAACACATGAGGGAAAAAGTGACTTTCCTGTTCTTTCCTATCAGATAGTACTTGCTTCTCATATAATGAACACTTTATAGTGCAAGAGACATTCATAGAGCAGGTAGAACTGCTGGTTCTTCTTTCCTGGTAATTTAGTGCAAAATCAGATGTTTTAGAGTGACTTTCCTTCCTTACCTGGCCCAGCTGGTCTGTTACAGGGTTAGGTGTATGGAAGCAAGTGATACCCGCCACCAACTTTAGAAAGTTTGAACCTGAAGGCAGCTGACAGGTTTCTCTTCTTTCCAACATGCCCTTTACATTCTCTGCCAAATTTCTTTTCCCAAGGGATTCTTGGCACCTAATGAGAGGCACAGACAGATCTGTAATAACTGTAAAAGTAATTTATAATTGTTACCTTTTAAAATCAACTGGTAGGGTGGATAATTCAAGTGATTTTCTCATTTTGGATAAAAATGTGAGGGATGAGGCAGAACCTGTTGAGCAAGCCGGTAAGGGTGAGTTAGCATCTCTCTGGAAGGACTGCAAGGAAGACTTTTAATTGAAATCCGGAGGGGACTGTGTGTGAATTGCCTGTGTCCCTGTGAAGATGAGGCCTGATGAGAGGGAAAGGAGGAGCTGGAGTGTTACTGTCCTTCTGGGACACCCCCTCCAAGCTTTATACCATTTACTAAGTAGTTTGGGTGGGGTCTGAGCTTCTGCTGTTGGTGGATTCATGTTGTCGAGTCTGGTGAATCTTAATAGGAATGAAGAAACACTGGGACACCTTGGAGCCATTCATAATCTCCAGTGTGGGGAAGTTCGTTAGCAAACTTCAGGATTCTCCTGTTTACTGCTTGAAGAGCTTGATTTCCAGTGAATCAGAGGTGAAAGGATTTCTTGTTTAATAATCTTTTCTTATGAAGTGCTTACTATGTGTCATTTATTTTTTAAACATTCATTGTTGATTTTGCTCAAAGTGAAAAACCAAAGAGCTGTTTTTTAATCTGTGCATGGTGAAGCCTTAGGCTTCTGTGTTAGTGTCTGGGTGGTTGTTGAGGGGAAGGTCATGGTGACCAGTCCTGGGTCTCCCACTGTGGAACCAGCACTAGTTTACCTTTATCTCTTTTGGACTGTGGTGGTTCGCTTAAGATTTTTGTTTATATAAAATTACATTGCTTGAAAAATGTTTTTTTTTTTTTTTTTTTAATTTTATTTTGTCGATATACATTGTGGCTGATTATTGCTCCCCATCACCACAACCTCCCTCCCTTCTCCCTCCCCCCTCCCCCCCAACAATGTCCTTTCTGTTTGCTTGTCGTATCAACTTCAAATAATTGTGGTTGTTATATCTTCTTCCCCCCCCGTTTGTGTGTGTGTGTGTGTGTGTGTGTGTGTGTGTGTGTGTGTGTGTGTGTGTGTGTGTGTGTGTGTGTGTGTGTGTGTGTGAATTTATATATTAATTTTTAGCTCCCTCCAATAAGTGAGAACATGTGGTATTTCTCTTTCTGTGCCTGACTTGTTTCACTTAATATAATTCTCTCAAGGTCCATCCATGTTGTTGCAAATGGCAGTATTTCATTCGTTTTTATAGCTGAGTAGTATTCCATTGTGTAGATGTACCACATTTTCTGTATCCACTCATCCGATGATGGGCATTTGGGCTGGTTCCAACTCTTGGCTATTGTAAAGAGTGCTGCGATAAACATTGGGAAACAGGTATACCTTCGACTTGATGATTTCCATTCTTCTGGGTATATACCCAACAGTGGGATAGCTGGGTTGTATGGTAGATCTATCTGCAATTGTTTGAGGAACCTCCATACCATTTTCCATAGAGGCTGCACCATTTTGCAGTCCCACCAACAATGTATGAGAGTTCCTTTTTCTCCGCAGCCTCGCCAGCATTTATCGTTCATAGTC
The DNA here is from genome assembly GCF_027409185.1 of Cynocephalus volans. NCBI lineage: Eukaryota > Metazoa > Chordata > Mammalia > Dermoptera > Cynocephalidae > Cynocephalus > Cynocephalus volans. Next base: position 30,745,616 of record NC_084464.1, read on the forward strand.
TTTTGGATTTTAGCCATCCTAACTGGGGTTAGATGGTATCTCAATGTGGTTTTGATTTGCATTTCCCGGATGCTGAGTGATGTTGAGCATTTTTTCATATGTCTGTTGGCCATTTGTATATCTTCCTTAGAGAAATGCCTACTTAGCTCTTTTGCCCATTTTTTAATCGGGTTGTTTGTTTTCTTCTTGTACAGTTGTTTGAGTTCCTTATATATTCTGGATATTAATCCTTTGTCATATATATATATATATCTGACAAAATATATATTTGAAAAATGTTTGAAAGCCATCACTTTTAAGGAATTGGTGTGATTGTGCACAGAAAAATAGATCACTTCTTTTTGAAGAATCATTTAGGATTGTTCACATTTGAAAGGGATGAAATATATGACTTCCTTCCTCTGTCTTATTGAGTCACAAGTACTGCCTACTGGAATGCCTGGAATTTCTTTTTTTTCTTTTTTTTAGTGAAGATGGGTCTCTGTTATGTAAAAGATTTGCTAGGCATCTATAATTAACAATAATTTATTGTATGTTCTCAAGTGGCTAGAAGAGAGGAGCTCAAAAGCTCTCATCACAAAGAAATAATAAATTTTTATGATGAATATGTTAATTACCCTTATTTGGCTATCACACATTGTGTGCATGTATTGAAATATAACTCTGTACCCCATAAGTATGTACAATCAATACTTTTCAATTAAAAAGTAAATCAATTAAAAAGTAGAAAATATATAAGTAACCAAAAAAACCCTACAAAACAAAAAACCAGAATGAGTCTCTTCTATGTAAAAGGTTTTTATGTCATAAAATATTTTTATGTATAAAATAATTTATTTTTATATTTTTTTATAACTTTGATGTCATAGCCTATAGGCATATAACTCACAAACTAAGGAGTAAAAACTTATGGATATGGCAAAAGGCAGGATTGTGTTTCAGATGGCCTTGATTAACACAATTTCTAGTTCTGCCTTCAAAAGAAGACTCTAAGAGATGCCTTCTAAGAAGCATGTTTTTGTTTTTCACGAGAACATAAAAAATTTGGTCTGTTTAATGTCTCCTTCTGAAAGATAATATAGGGTGAGACTGTGAGAAGTACTTGACTTTTCCGAAGAATACCTAGATCTCTTGCTAGACTGGAACAGCAGGATTGGCTGGTCACAACAGCTTCCTCCAGATGGTTCTGTGTCACTTCCCGTCTTCCCTGCTCAGGAAGCATTTATTGGTTGCATTTCTTCTTGTTGCTTCACTTGGGATTTCTCTTTTTGAGGGGGAAGGTAATTCAAAATATGTTGTACAAGCAGTGCTAAGAAAATAGAGATGAGAAGACAGCAGTTAGGGGAAGTTGATGGGACTGTGAGTGCTATGAACTGGGGAGTCTTGGAGAAATAAACTAGCAATAGTTGTCTAAGCATAAACTGGGAAAAGAACGGAGGTAAAATCATTCATTTTTACTCCTCTGTTGATCCTCAGGAGAGTTTTTTGAAACCTCAAAATTCTGAATTTGATGTGCAGGTTGATTTGAATTTAATTTGCTCTTGGATGATAGCTGTTCAATGGTTAATGGAATAAGAACACTGTGTCTTGAAACTTATTGGGTCTTTGCCAAGAAATATCATGTTGTATATATTGGAAGCTAATCATTGGTTAGCTTTTTAATTTTCTTTTCATCTAATGTAGTCTGTCTCCCCCCAACCCTCTTATTTTAGAACTTCTGTGTCTATATATTGAGACGTAAGCTTTTGTGGGGCTATGAGGCAAATGCTGCACGTGTGATTTCTTTTACCCAAAAATTGGGAGGAGGAGAGTCAGGTTCTCATAGGGAGAGGGGTATTTGCAATGATTGCAATGGCAGAGTTTATTAGAATTGACTATCCAAAAAGAGCTAAAAGAACTTTAAAGTAGAAAGAACTTCAGGACTTTTATTTAATCAGAACATGAAATTTCCTGATGTGATATAAAATATTAATATAAAAGATTATTTTCAAAATTATTTCACCTCTCTAAAAGATAAAGACTTTGAATGAAAATAATCTAGTGGAAGGACTTTCATTGTAATTTTTATTTTTATTATAAAGATATCTTTTCCTATAGTTATACCATGTGTGGAAACAGATTTTATTCCTGGACAACTTCAGCGACCTTAAGGATAGCCATAGTTCATGAACTTCATCTCTCTCTCTTTCTCTCTCTCTTTTTCCTTCCCCCTTCCTCCTCCTGTCTTTCCCTACTTCATTCCTCTGTATAACATCCACTTATAAGGCAGCTCTGCTGTAATGGATTAGGCACTGGGTTTGGCCTCGAAAGCTGGAGGTTTGCATTCTACTCTGCCATATACAAGCTCTGGGAACTTTGGCAGATTACTTAACTTCTTAGTACCTCAATTAACCTACAAAAATGAAGAAAATAATTTTCGTGGATGCAGAAGATTAAATGAAATAATGTATGTGAAGGGACACAATGAACACTGACACACTATTAAAATTTTTTTGGGGGTGTAAAATATACATAACAAAATTTACCATTTCAACCATTTTAGGTGTATAATTTTAGGTGGCGTTAAGTACATTCATAGTGTTGTCCAACTACCACCACTATCCATTTCCAGAACGTTTTCATCATCCCATGCAGAAAGTCTGTACTCATTAAATAATAATTCTTCATTTCCCTTTCCCAGTAGTCCCTGGTAACCTCTATTCTACTTTTTGTTTCTATGAATTTGGCTACTGTAGGTACCTCACGTAAGTGGAATCATTAAATATTTGCCCTTTTCTGTCTGGCTTATTTCACTTAACATAATGTCTTCACGGTTCATGCATGTTGTAGCATGTGTCAGAATTTCATTCCTTTTTAAAGGCCGAATACTATTCCACTGTATGGATATACCACATTTTGTTCATTCATCTGTTGATGGACACTTCAGTTGCTTCCACCTTTGGCTATTGTGAATAATGCTGCTATGAACATGGATGCCTGGATGTACAAATATCTCTGAGACCTTGCTTTTTTTTAAATTTTATTTTTTTCATTGTACATATTTATGGGGCACAGTTTATTTCCATACATGCATATATTGTATACTGGTCTAATTAGAATAGTTAGCATATCTGTCACCTAAACATTTATCATTTCTTTGTGGTTATAACATTCAAGATCCTCTTTTCTGGCTTTCTTGAAATATACAATACAATATTATTAGCTATTGTCACTATTGTCACCCTAGGGCACCAGAACTTATTCTTCCTATCTAAGTGTAACTTTGTAACATTTTACTGGTCTACCAACCTTTCTCTGGCACCCCCTGCCTCTGGTAACCACTATTCTACTCTCTATTTCCCCTCTCTTTTTATTTTTCTTAATTGGCCCGTCATAATTTCATATATTTATGGAGTACAATATGATATTTAAGTACATTCACTGTGGATGTAATGATCATATCAGGGGGTTTAGTATATCCATCACCTCAAACATTTGTCACTTCTTTGTGTTAGGGACATCACCTCGACTGGCTATTCAAGGATACGCAGTACTTTAACTGTAGTCTCCCTATATTACTGTACAACACTAGATCCCATTCTTCCTGTTTTTCTACTATTTTGTGTCCACTTACTACTCTCTCTTCCTCTTCCCCTCTCCTGCTCCCTCTTTCTGCCACCAGTCTCTAGTCACTTCTATTCTCTAATTCTATGAGATCAACTTTTTTAGCTTCCGCATATAAGTGACAACATGTGAGGTGCTGCTTTCAATTCTTTTATGTATATATCCATAAGTGGAATTGCTGGATCATATGGTAATTCTTTATTTACTTTTTGAGTGACAACCCATTCTTAAGTGTTTTTTTTAATCTGTTGAATTATTCATAGTGGTATCCCCCCAGCTTTATTAAGGTTTAATTGACAAATAAAAATTGTATGTAATTATGGTATACAATGTAATATTTTGATAGTACATTATGAAATAGTTAAATCAAGCTGATTAACATATTGTCACCTTACATTTTTTTTGTGTGTGGTGAAAACATATAAAATCTACTCACAGCAATTTTCAAGTATATTCGTACATTATTATTAACTGTAGTCACCATGCTGTACAGTAGGTCTCCAGAACTTATTCCTCCTATTTGACTGAAACTTTGTAACCTTGACCAACATCTCCCTGTTTCCACCCCCCCACCACCGCCCAATAGTGGTCTTTCAGTTTCCATAGCTTATGTGTGATATGAATCAGAACAGTGAGATCAGATTAAATTTCAGGGCTACAGGAACACTTTGCCAAGGTAATAAGCACTCTAGGCTATGGTTCTCAGAAATGCATCAGCTGTATGTTTAGAGATCATTGAAGGTGAGGATTTGCTCTGCTGGCCCCCAAATGTGTAGGTTAAACAATAGCTGTATCAATGTGTATAATCTATTCTGCTTTGGACTATTCTACAGGAATTGAGGAGACTGAAGAGGGCAGAAGGCAGACTGATGGGCTCATTTGGTAGGCTCCATCATCTCGCCATGACTGCCGAAAATCCGACACCTGGAGACCTGGCTCTGGCCCCCCTTGTCACTTGCAAACTCTGCCTGTGTGAACAGTCTCCGGATAAGATGACCACGCTCCAGGAATGCCGGTGCATCTTTTGTACAGCTGTAAGTTTTCTTTGATGCTTTCATTATGAGAAAATACAAAGGGAAAACATTATAAAAGTACAGGATACATTTCTGTGGCTTACTGAGAAGCCAAAGTTTGCTACAGTATGATCTGCTTTGGAAAGCAATCCCACATTTGGATCTGTTTCCAAATAGTATTGTGAATGGTAAATCCCATGTTTACTGGTTTTTAATAAGTATAATGTGTGTGTGTGAAATTTAATTATTGGTTGAATAAGTAGTCTTTCTGTTCTTAAGATTCTAGCTAAGGAACAAAATAGAGAAAATTTTAACATGCTTGAATTAACTAACATTTTTAAGAAGCTCACCAGGTATTTTGAATGATGGAGAAATCAGTTGGCAATTTACTGAATTTTCTTTCATATACTTATTTCCTACAAAGCACATGGTATACTGTTATCATATCACCTTTTATTCTATTTTCCCACTATGCTGAATGCTTCTTTATTTCATGTAATAGAGAGAACCCTAAAGATCTACATGAGTGGGCTTGTTTCTTTTAATGTAATACCTGGTATCAACGCCCATGATTTTTATTGCGAGTTTCTTTGAAAGTTGGTTGGTTAAGGGGTAAAGATAGGAAATAGATTGATGAGCTCCTTTAGGATTCAAAGATTGCAAAGAACAGTATGTTTGTTCATTATTTCAACACGTATCTGTTGAGCAGCAACTATGTCCCAGGATTCTAGGGACCAGGATTTATCGTTAAAGAAACAAAACCCAGCAATGATCCTGGCTCTTAGGAGCTTATATTCTATCAAAGAACGTTACACAATACACAGAGTATCTATAGGTAAGTTCTATAGTATTGGGTGACAAGGACTTAGGAAACAAGTGGAGTCTGGGTAGCGAGGGTGGGGGGACAGGCCTTGGGGGCTGAGGGGAAGTTGCAGATTCAGGTGGGGTGGGCAGGAGTGGGCCTCACTGAGGAGTGATCTTGGTGCTGCTTTCTTTCCTCATCTTGTCAGCATGTGCTGCTTCAAGGGAAGTGAGGAAGTGGCCTTGTCATCTCTGAGCAACTTCACTTTGCTTTGGTCTTTGTTTCTGAATGCCGTCCTTCAAAAATGATTATTGCTCTGACTTTTTCACACGTTTCAGACCCTTGCTAACACTTGAAACAAATGAGTCAGAAGCAATATTTGGCGCAAACCAGGATGGAAAATTTTCTCTGAAGGTTGCTGATGCTTAAAAGCAGGGTATAGGATTCAGTTTTTGCTGTGAGATTTCATAGTGCAGAGCTCAAGTTTGTGCATCAGTGCTGGGTAAAGAATATACAAGTGAAGGTTGTATTTTATTTTCACAAGGAGTTAACACAGACGTGTTATGGATTCAAGAGATTTTAGTTCCTAACTAAAAACTGTACGACGGCTTCTCATTTCTCCTTCAGCAGTTTGGGGGTAGGAGTTACTACAATTAGATTATTCTGTCATCACTATTCGTACTTCCTCATTGTTAGGGAGTGCTCAAAAGCAGAAAGTCAAATGGCTTGATATTTTTGGTATCCCTCCAATTTTGGAACTTTTAGTAACATCTTTTTGATATGCCACATACTAGTAATTTCCAATTCTCAATAGGATTGGATGATATCTCCCGATTATTGGCTGGGAAAGACTTCTCGTGTATACCATATATTTAAAATGATTCTATTGGTTTTGCTAAGATCTCCCCCCCTACCTGCCACAGGGAATGTCCAAATGTAATGGTCCTCCTGCTTTATTTGGTGCTATACTGGTATATTTTGTGGATTTAATAAAGCTTTTAAAACATTCTATCTTTGTCCTATTTTTCCTAAGAGGTATCCCTGGCCATTTTGTGGTGAGCTTAAATTCTTTTTGTTCCCAAGAATACTGTGTTCCGTTTCCAGCTCCACCCCAGCTCAACTGTATGACTGGGCAAATGGTGAATCCCTTTGGGCCTCTGATTACTCATTTGTAAAATGAATGTGATAGGACCCTTCACAGTGCTCCAAATATGGGATACAGTATACTCCGGGAGTGCAGAATGGACAGATGGGGAGTATCTGACTTGATCATTGAATGTTAAACAGCTCATTCCCTATCTTTAGGGAGACCTGGCCTTTAAATAGGTGTCCTCACTTCAAGTGTTCCATGGACTGCCAGCTCTGTGAAGCAGAGATGACTTTTGAATAGAGTGTTCCATAGTCAAATTAGCTTGGAAACTGCTGTGTTCTCTTTCCTCTCTTGGAAGGATGTAATGCATATTTGCATTTTAGAGGCTCTGTGGAATCTTGTGGCTAAAAGGAAAGCAGGGAGACCCTACTTAGCTTCTCTTGATTTAGCATTTCCATTTGATCATGCCACATTTTTAAAGTGAAACACCTATTAACTTGCCCACAACCAGTGCTCTGAAGAATGCTGCTTTACATTGTTTCGTGTAAGTAATTCTTGATTTAAATGACATCTGGAGAAAGGAATGTGATGGACATTGCTTCAAATAAACCATCAATATATCTAGTTTCTTGTTAAAGGATATTCTGTGTGTGAGATGGTTTCTGTTAGACTATTTGCTCAGCTTTAATATACAGAAGTGTAGTAAAAAAAGAAGGGAAGCTGAATATATAAGAAAAAAATGGGCATAGCTCTCACTAGCATGACTGAAGCATGATCATTGGGTATATACAGAACCAAAGAAGTTGATATTTTGGGATTACAGAGAGAGGTGTTGCCTAATTACTTGTTCTATTCTGAAGGTTAAATATCTCAGGGATGTTATTCTGCTAATGATATACAAAGGGTTTCTCTCTTTTTTTTGTGTGTACAGATTTAAAAAACCCAGATATGAAAATCAAACTTTCATTTTCTGGCTTTTACAACACATACGTCCAGATAATGCCACTTGATTTTAATTCAAGTGAAAGGAAAAAAATTCGCAAAAGTCAGTTATCAAAGTAGTGAAAATTTGTGGGTTTGCTCTCTTGTGGGCAATATTTACCTCTAATTTATTTTGGAAGCTATTACTGTCAGCCACGAATTAAGGAATAGTGAAGACACAGTTGTTGCTTGTTTTTATAACCTAGATAATTTTCACCTGAAAAGAGTTGGTATGTTGGCCTGTTTACCCTTCATATTAAAGACAGGATGTGCTGGGCAAAAAGAAATAAAGTCCAGCCCTATTCTCGCCTTTTTTCCATTACATTTTGTTGGCTCTAGGTAGTTAGAACTCCTTTTACTATTCGTTTTTCTGAGCCAAATAAATTTTCAATGTTTAAAAAGTGAGAGGAAATATAAAACTTTTTAGACCAAGCCTTTCTTTCTCTTGGGGCCTGTTGGATGACCTTTAAGAAAATCCCACAGATGGCCTGAAAGACATTTACAGTTTGGGAAGATTTGCAGTGTGTGTGCGTGTGTACGTTTGTGTATGTACGTGCATGTGTGTGCACGTACACGGCTTGGTAACTTTCAAATGAAGCCAAGAACCTGCAATGGTTCTTTTTTGGGTTCTGATACCTGCATTAGGGGAAAGGAATGCCACCTCCCTACGCCCACCCTAATCCTCCCTTGCAGTACCCCATAGAGGTTAAGAGTGCAGGTACAGAGACAGAAAGACCCAGACTCAAGGTCAGGCTTTGCCATTTAATGGTGTAAGATTTGGGGGCAAGTTCTTTGGCTTCTCTAAGCCTTAGTTTTCTCACCTGTAAAATGGGGTTAGGGAGGGGTTGATTATACCTATTTTAGAATGTTGTAGGAGGCATCAAATGAGAATTCCAGTAAAGCATCTAGCATAGTGCCAAGGCCATAGTAAGTTGGAGTTATTATTATTCCTAAGTTCCATTGGTGTACCGAGTTGATCTGTTTTTAAAAAATGTTTTAGAGAAAGGAAAGCCTATAAAGATTTGACTGGTGTGGCTTCCTCATTAGCCTTTTATAAAAAGGTAGTTATAGAGGTGATTTCAACTTCCCTACTATTCCGATACACCCACAGAATAGCAGTTAGGATAGAGAGAATTTTTTTCTGTTGAATTTGTCCAAAGTGTGGCTTCTAGCTGGATGTTTAAACTGAAGATCTAGAAGTAGGACTTACAGAAAAAACAGAAAAACCAATACAACTTTGAAAGTGAGTAGATGAGCACATTTCTGGTGAATGTAAGATGGAAGGCTGTCTCAAACTATCGTTTATTTAAGAGCTGCTTACTCCCAAGAAGAATATAATAATATAATTACTCATTGGCTTCATGTGTTAGTGTAGAGTCATTTTTAAGTACCTTTAATTGAGAACGCTCTGGAACTGCAAGAAATAATGAGGCTTCCTAATCCAGGCCAATGTCACAGAACAGTTTTCTGCCCCCTCATTTGGTTGTGTGACTTCAAGTCTTTCCTGAAGCTTTCAAATTCTTCAGCTCTCTAGATTCCCATGTCTTCTATTACTGTTAAGTGAACAGGAGTTAATTCTGCCAGTTCAAAGCATTCTGTTATTCTGTTAGTTTCTAGTACTAAAACATACTGGCTTGCAAGGTTAGTTTTATGCTTTCCCTTAACTTTGCTTTGGGTGGTCAATAGTAAGTCAGTGAATTTATTTCTGTTTATGAAATGACTTCAATATACTCACTGCTTGTACCTATTAAGAGTTTTAATGATGATGCTATGATGACTTTTGTATTTATAAGTCAAGTCATTGGTTTAAAATGCCAATTTTGATGCTATATTTTTCCACTGACAACTGAGCTGCTGCAGGGTCAGGTGGCATCTGTGGAATAAAAGCGAACAGTAACAGCATGAGAAATGGATTAGAGATGACTCAAGGAAGAGCTGGCTTCCTGGACCTATGATCTCATCCATGCCTAATACTCACCACTTATTCAAGGAAAGTAGTAAAATGTGGCAAGAGAGGAAAGAGCAGCAAACACAAGCATACTATTAAGGTCCTAATGTCTTTGCTGTAGTATCATAGTCCTAGAATTGGAAGGGACCCAATTTCTAGTTCCCCCACCCTTCTAATGAAAGAAGTCCTTGTCCTGGATGCCAGTATAGTTTAGCATTTAAGAGAATGGGTCTCAAGTTTGGTTGCCTGAACCTTAATTATCAACAAATACTTGATACTATTGTCTAGTACTATTCTGATGGTTAGGTTATAGTGATAAACAATCAGATCAAAACCCGGTTTTCAAATAGCTCAACTTTTAGTGCAGGACACCCATACTAACAAGTTAGTACAGAAGTCAGATGATGATGTGAGCTCTGGAAAAATGAAGTAGTAAGGAGCTAAGGAGTGCTACGGGGAGTGGGTTTCCACTTTACATTAGATGGTCAGGGAAGTCTCACTGATAAGGTGTTGAGTAGTGACCTGAAGAAAATGGGGAACAAGCCATATAAATATCTGGAAGAAGAGGGGTTTAGGTAGTGGAAGGCCATACGGAGGTCTTAAATGGGGAGTGTGCTTGGTGTGTTCTGATACAGCAAGCAGGCCAGTGTGACTTGAGAAGTGTGTGTATGTGTGTGTGTGTGCATGCATGTGCAGAGGGAGCAGTAGGAGATGAAGGCCAAATCCCATAATCTGCCATCTGCTGGCTGAAACCCAGGAGAACCAGTGGTGAACTTCCAGTACAAGCCTGAAGGCCTGAGAACCCGGAGAGCCAATGGTATGAGTCCCAATCTGAGGGCAAGATAAGACTGATGTCCCAGCTCATGCAGTCAGGCAGAGAGAGCAAATTCTTCTTTCCTCAGTCTTTTTGTTCTGTTCAGGCCCTCAACGTGGATAATGCCTACTCATGCTAGGGAGGGCAATCTGCTTTATTCAGTCTACTGATTCAAATGCTAATCTCATCCAGAAATACCTTCACAGACACACCCAGAAATAATGTTTAACGAAATATCTGGGTACCCTGTGGCCCAGTCAAGTTGACACATAAAATGAACCATCACAATCACACTTTGCTGCATAGAGAATAAACTACAGGGGTTAGGATGAAAGCAAGAAGACTGGCTGGAAGGCAAATACAATAATCCAGGCCAAAGATGATGGTGGCTTGGACCAGCAGGCAGTAGCTGTCTACATCTTTGGCCAGTATAAGTCTTCATTTTCTTTTATATAACAAAGGAATAATAATAAATCATCTCATAAGATTATAGAGAAGATTACAGTAGATAATCTAGGTAAAGCACTTAGAACAGTCCCTGGAATACAGCTAGTATGTTTATGGATTGAAATTGTGTCCCCCAAGTTTTATGTATTAGAGGCTTGATCCCCATTGTAACTTTGAAGGTGGGAAATCCTATTATGGCAATTGAAAGGTGGGGCCTTGAAGAAGTGATTAGATTCTTAGGATCGTGCCCTAGTGAAAGGATTAATAATGGTGGTCATGGATGTGGTTCTGAGGACTTAAAAAGGAGAGTACGTGAGAGTCTCTCTTTCTGCTGCACCGTTTCCTGCCATTTGAAATCCCTGTGTTGCTATAAAGCTACCACCTGAGAAGACACTCACCAGATGTGGTCCCTGGACTTTGGACTGCCCAGCCTATGAAACTGTGAGCAATAAATTTTGTTTTCTTTATAAATCACTCAGTTGCAGGTATTTATATTAGAAGCAACAGAAACAGGCTAATATACTGGTTTCCGTGTGATCATTTAGCTTTTGACTAGAAACTTCTAGGATTGGGACACATACCATAACACTGGCTCTTTAATTATTAGAAGTTCTAATTCTAAACTATCTTTTACATTCATTTGAAACCTGTTTCTATACAAATTCTAACTATTAGTGCTAGTTCTGCTCTTTAAAACAAAATTGGTTGAAATCTAATTTTACTGTTGTTGGTTGGAATCTAATTCTACTCACTGACTTTGTATCGTTTGAATGAAGGTTATCTTTCGGTTACAGGGGAGAATTAGATCACTCATTAAAAATTCTCCTACAGTGCTCAGTCCAAGGTGGGAAGTACTGAACTATCCTCGGGCAGTCATGACAATTAGGTCTGGCTCTGGTTCCAATTCTGTCAATAACTCTATGACTCTGAGCAAATCATTTCTCTAGACTTTCCTCATTTATCAAATGATGGCTTGGTTTGGGATATTTCTAAAACAACTCATGAGATTTTTTTCCCTCATAGTTCTCTCTTCTTTAAACTGAGAATCCTCAATGACTTTAACCAGACAGTTCATTCTCCTGTAGGAAGTTTCAGTTTGCTGAGAGGGATGTATTATTAATTAGTTACTGCTTTCATATGCATTTATTTTCTGCATTTAGATCCCATAATCAAGTGAGCGCGATCTTATTCCATTTGGGCCAGATGCATAGCAATAGTGGACACTGTGGTATTCACCCGGATCTCACTGTGGGCTAATGACTGATTGTTGCAGTGATATAAAGATCTTACCCTCTGGCTTAATAAGGGACAACTTTAAAGGGCCATTTCTACCTCCAAAGCAGCTTGTTGGGTAGGACCAGCTCAGGCCCTGTTTGCAGCTGTGCTGTTTGCCGGGATCTCCTTCTGCCCTATTCTACCTTCCTCAGTTCCTTGTGGGCATTACTTTGGTGAGGGGACACCCAGTAAATCTTCTACTTGGAATTCTGCATCTCAAAATCTGTTTCTAGGGAACACAGTTGAAGATACAAATCCTTAAATTATTATTTTTCTTCTGGTAAAGCCCTTAACTATGTGGTTCAGAAAAGCATTTCCTTTTTTGCCTCTGAAATGAGCATCTCATGACCTTTACGTGGTCTTCCTTTCCTCTGTTGCCTCTAAATTAACTAATAAAATGTGGGAAAAATCCTTAAGTGTGTTATATTCCTGCATTATTACTGTGTTTACACAATTCCGTAGAAACTAGAAAATTCTTTTTTTTGGTTGGATCTCTTTGAATCCCACCTTCTTGGAGTGGGTATGTTAACAAATAGCATTTTACTCCCCTCCCTCCTTGGGTTGACACAATGATTTTGGGACAAGCTTCATTTGCCTAACATTCTTGATTTTGATCATAGGTCCAACAACTACTTCAAACTTTTTCTATGTTCTCTGAGAAAAGCATATGGAATAAGGGTAGGGGGGCGGTGCTATAATATGGAACGAGATTTTATTTATTTTTTACAAAGAAAGTTATGAAAAGATGGTAGTTTGGTAATCTGTTTTTGTATGTCATGTAGACTTTTTTTTTTTTTTAAAGCATACCTTTGCCAAAGTTTAATTCTTCAAACCACATATCGGAATGTGACAGACTGGCTAAACATGCAAACCATGACCACAGATAAGGCAAGAGTGGGCTTACAATGAGATAATTTTCCACTACACCCATGAAGTCACCAAAGTTTATCTGTTTATATTCGCTCAAGTTGCACCCTTATTCCAATTTCCTCTAAGTCTGTTCCCATCTTAGTCCAGATTCCACTCATCCACGTGGTACTGCTTTGTGCTAATTGTGGAGCAAATGGCACAGACACAGTGCATCAGGCATAACCTGACTTGCTCTCTTGCAGAAGCAGACCCTCTGATAAAGGAAGGACAGAGTGCTATGGGAGCATATGGGAACCCACCTAAACTAGACCTGAGGAGGTCAGCAAAGGTTTCCTGAAGGTGAAGACCTCCATACCATTTTCCATAGAGGCTGCACCATTTTGCAGTCCCACCAACAATGTATGAGAGTTCCTTTTTCTCCACAGCCTCGCCAGCATTTATCGTTCATAGTCTTTTGGATTTTAGCCATCCTAACTGGGGTTAGATGGTATCTCAATGTGGTTTTGATTTGCATTTCCCGGATGCTGAGTGATGTTGAGCATTTTTTCATGTCTGTTGGCCATTTGTATATCTTCCTTAGAGAAATGCCTACTTAGCTCTTTTGCCCATTTTTTAATTGGGTTGCTTGTTTTCTTCTTGTAAAGTTGTTTGAGTTCCTTATATATTCTGGATATTAATCCTTTGTCAGATGTATATTTTGCAAATATTTTCTCCCACTCTGTTGGTTGTCTTTTAACTCTTTTAATTGTTTCTTTTGCTGTGCAGAAGCTTTTTAGTTTGATATAATCCCATTTGTTTATTTTTCCTTTGGTAGCCCGTGCTTTTGGGGTCGTATTCATGAAGTCTGTGCCCAGTCCTATTTCCTGAAGTGTTTCTCCTATGTTTTCTTTAAGAAGTTTTATTGTTTCAGGGTGTATATTTAAATCCTTAATCCATTTTGAGTTGATTTTAGTATACGGTGAGAGGTATGGATCTAGTTTCATTCTCCTGCATATGGATATCCAGTTCTCCCAACACCATTTGCTGAAGAGGCATTCCCTTCCCCAGTGAATAGGCTTGGTGCCTTTGTCAAAGATCAGATGGCAGTAAGTGTGTGGGTTGATTTCTGGATTCTCTATTCTATTCCATTGGTCAGTGTGTCTGTTTTTATGCCAGTACCATACTGTTTTGGTTATTATAGCTTTGTAGTATAGCTTAAAGTCAGGTAGTGTTATGCCTTCAGCTTTATTTGTTTTGCTGAGTATTGCTTTGGCTATGCGTGGTCTTTTATTGTTCCATATAAATGTCTGAATAGTTTTTTCCATTTCTGAGAAAAATGTCTTTGGAATTTTGATGGGGATTGCATTGAATTTGTATATCACTTTGGGTAGTATGGACATTTTCACTATGTTGATTCTTCCAATCCAAGAGCATGGAATATCTTTCCATCTTCTTGTATCCTCTCTAATTTCTCTCAGCAGTGGTTTGTAGTTCTCATTATAGAGATTTTTCACCTCCTTGGTTAACTCAATTCCTAAGTATTTTATTTTTTTGGTGGCTATTGTAAATGGGCAGACTTTCTTGATTTCTCGTTCTGCATGTTCACTATTGGAGAAGAGAAATGCTACTGATTTTTGTGTGTTGATTTTGTATCCTGCTACTGTGCTGAAATCATTTATCAATTCCAACAGTTTTTTTGTAGAGGTTTTAGGCTGTTCGATATATAGGATCATGTCATCTGCAAACAAGGACAGTTTGACTTCATCTTTTCCAATCTGGATGCCCTTTATTTCCTTCTCTTCTCTGATTGCTCTGGCTAGTACTTCCAACACTTTGTTGAATAGGAGTGGTGAGAGTGGGCATCCTTGTCTAGTTCCTGTTCTTAAAGGAAAAGCTTTCAGCTTTTCCCCATTCAGGATGATATTGGCAGTGGGTTTGTCATATATGGCTTTAATTATGTTGAGATACTTTCCCTCTATACCTAACTTATAGAGGGTCTTTGTCATGAATGAGTGCTGAACTTTATCAAATGCTTTTTCAGCATCTATAGAGATGATCATATGGTCCTTGTGTTTGAGTTTATTAATATGGTGTATGACATTTATTGATTTGCGTATGTTGAACCAACCTTGCATCCCTGGGATGAATCCCACTTGATCGTGATGAATAATTTTACGTATGTGTTGCTGTATTCTGTTTGCTAGTATTTTAGTGAGGATTTTTGCATCTATATTCATCAAGGATATCGGCCTGTAGTTTTCTTTTTTGGTTGTATCTTTACCTGGTTTTGGTATCAGGATGATGTTTGCTTCATAGAATGAGTTTGGGAGATTTGCATCCATTTCAATCTTTTGGAATAGTTTGTAAAGAATCGGTGTCAATTCCTGTTTGAATGTTTGGTAAAATTCTGCTGTGAATACATCTGGTCCTGGGCTTTTCTTTGTTGGGAGCCTTCTGATAACAGCTTCAATCTCCTTTATTGTTATTGGTCTGTTCAAATTTTCTACGTCTTCACGGTTCAGTTTTGGGAGCTTGTGTGTGTCCAGAAATTGATCCATTTCCTCCAGATTTTCAAATTTGTTGGCGTATAGTTGTTTATAGTAGTCTCGAATGATTCCTTGTATTTCAGATGAATCAGTTGTAATATCACCTTTTTCATTTCTAATTTTTGATATTTGAATCTTCTCTCTTCTTTTTTTCTTTTCTAGCCATGCTAATGGTTTGTCACTTTTATTTATCTTTTCAAAAAGCCAACGTTTTGATTCATTGATCTTTTGTATTGTTTTTTGGGTTTCAATTTCATTAAGTTCTGCTGGGATCTTAATGATTTCTTTCCGTCTGCTAACTTTAGGTTTGGATTGTTCTTGTTTTTCTAGTTCTTTAAGGTGAAGTGTTAGTTTGTTCACTTGCCATCTTTCCATTCTTCTGAAGTAAGCATTTAATGTGATAAATTTCCCCCTTAGTACTGCTTTTGCAGTATCCCACAGGTTTTGGTATGATGTATCATTGTTTTCATTAGTTTCAATAAGTTTTTTGACTTCCTCCTTCATTTCTTCTTGGACCCATATATCATTAAGTAGAATGCTGTTTAATTTCCATGTGTTTGTATAGTTTCTAGAATTTCATTTGTTATTGATTTCTAATTTTAATCCATTGTGGCCTGAGAAAATACATGGGATAATTCCATTTTTTTTGAATTTGTTGAGACTTGTTTTGCAACCTAAAATGTGATCTATCCTGGAGAATGATCCATGTGCTGATGAGAAGAATGAATATTCTGAGGTTGTTGGATGGAATGTTCTGTAGATATCTGCCCATTCCAATTGGTCTAGAGTATTGTTTAGATCTTGTGTTTCTCTACTGATTCTTTGCCTAGATGATCTGTCTAATATTGACAGTGGGGTGTTCAGGTCCCCTGCTATTATGCTATTAATGTCTATTTCCTTCTTTAGGTCTAATAGAGTTTGTTTTATAAATCTGGCTGGTGCAACATTGGGTGCATATATATTTATGATTGTTATGTCTTCTTGATGGATCAATCCTTTTATCATTACGTAGTGGCCCTCATTATCTCTTTTTACGGTTTTTAGTTTAAAGTCTGTTTTGTCAGATATAAGAATAGCTACTCCAGCTCATTTTTCTTTTCTGTTTGCATAGTAAATCTTTTTCCATCCTTTCACTCTTAGTCTATGTGAGTCTTTATGGGTGAGGTGGGTCTCTTGAAGGCAGCATATAGTTGGGTCCTCCTTTTTAATCCAGTCAGCCAGTCTGTGTCTTTTGATTGGGGAATTTAAGCCTTTTACATTAAGAGTTGTTATTGAAAAGTGTTGATTTATTCCTAGCATTTTATTGATTATTGTTTGGTTGTCTTATGTGTCTTTTGTTCCTTGCTTTTTGATTTACTGTTTGTTTTCTGTATTTGTTAGTTCCTTGGGTTGTAGCTAGCCTTTTTGTTTGATTTTTCTTCATGAATGCCATTTTTATTATACTAGTGGGTTTTGATTTTTCTTGGGTTTTTATGGCAGTGGTAGTTATTTTTCAGGAACCAAACCCAGTACTCCCTTGAGGATTTCTTGTAAGGGTGGTCGTGTGGTGGTGAACTCCCGTAGGTTTTGTTTGTCTGAGAAATATACTGTTTGCCCTTCATTTCGGAAGGATAGCCTTGCACGGTAGAGTATTCTTGGCTGGCAGTCTCTGTCTTTTAGTATTTTGAATATATCATCCCATTCCTTTCTGGCTTTCAGGGTTTGTGATGAAAAGTCTAATGTTAGCCTGATTGGGGCTCCCTTACAGGTGATTTGATGCTTCTCTCTTGCAGCTTTTAAGATTCTCTCTTTGTCTTTGAGTTTTGCCAATTTGACTATCACATGTCTTTGAGAAGACCTTTTTGGGTTGAATATGTTTGGGGATCTTTGAGCTTCTTGCATCTGAATATCTGTGACTTTTCTATACCTGGGAAGTTTTCTGTCACTATTTTGTTGAATATGTTTTCAATGGAATCTCCTTTTTCCTCCCCTTCTGGAATACCAGTGACTCAGATATTTGAGCACTTAAGGTTGTCTGATATCTCTCTCAGATTTTCTTCAATGCCTTTGATTCTTTTTTCTTTTTTCTTTTTTTGTCTGCCTGTGTTATTTCAAACAGCCCATCTTCAAGTTCAGAGGTTCTCTCTTCAACTTCTGCAAGCCTGCTGGTTAAACTCTCCGTTGTGTTTTTTATTTCACTGAATGAATTCTTCAGTTCAGCAAGCTCTGCTACATTTGTTAACAGGGCATTGATTTCCTTGTACATTTCTTCTTTCAGGTTCTGTATACTTTTCCTCATTTCATCATGTTGTCTAGCTGAGTTTTCTTGTATCTCATTCAGTTTCCTTAGAATTATCACTCGATATTCCTTGTCAGTCATTTCAAGGGCTTCTTTTTCTATAGGATCTAGAGCTTGAGAGTTATTAACCTTTGGTGGTGTACTTTCTTGATTTTTTGTATTTCTGGTATCTTTTCTTTGATGTTTATTCATTGTGGCAGGGGGTTTCACAGTCCACAGGTTTGACACTATTGTCTGACTAAGATGTTGCTGTGGTTGCCAATTTGGTATGGCTACCTCAGTGTCTGCTCAGTTGGCCACTAGTGCCTTGTGTGTGTGGTTGCCTCGGGTCGTGGGCCTCTCCCGCAAGCCACCTCCCCGGTCAGCATGGATTCGGCTGGGCTGCTGGGTCACGGGGTGGTACTGCAAGGTGTGTGGTCTCTGCTGAGCTTCCACTCCCCTCATGGACGACTCCCTGTTCTGCACGCACTGGGCCGCGCTGCTGGGAT
Organism: Cynocephalus volans; assembly: GCF_027409185.1. Taxonomy (NCBI): domain Eukaryota; kingdom Metazoa; phylum Chordata; class Mammalia; order Dermoptera; family Cynocephalidae; genus Cynocephalus; species Cynocephalus volans. Next base: position 30,763,750 of record NC_084464.1, read on the forward strand.
ATGCGGAGGCACCGTAGAGTGTGTGGTCTCTGCAGAGCTTCCACTTCCCCTGCTGGACATCTCCCTGCTCCGTACACGCTGGGCTGGGTTGGGAATGGAGCCGGGTGGCAGTGGTGAAGCCTACCCGCTGGATCACATGGCGGTGGCCCCATAGGGCATGTGGTCTCTGTGGAGCTTCCACCTCCCCTGCTAGATGTATCCCCACTCTGTGTGCATTGGGCCAGGCTGGTGATGGAGGCGGGTGGAGGTGGTGAAGCCTACCTGCTGGATCACGTGAGGGTGGCCCCACAGGGTGTGTGGTCTCTATGGAGTTTCTGCCTCCCCTGCTGGATGTCTCTCTGCTCAGTACACACTGGGCTGGGTTCATGCGGTCGGTGGTGTGATCTCTTGAGGCTGCAGAGGTTGCATCAAAGGTGTTTTCAACACAATCTCTAGCCCATTTCTGAGACTGGGAAGTCCAAAGTGCATCTGGTGGTGGCAACAGTGTCCCAGGGGTGATTCTGGGACAGCTGCATCTGGCGTGGGCCTCAGGCTGCTTCTACTCATGGCCGAAAGTGACAGGCAGCTGGTGGGTACAAGCAGATTGCATGGCGAGAGGAAGCAAGAGAGAGGAAGCAAGCCATTTAGCATTTAAAATGGAACTAAATAGGTTTTATGCAAATATCTGTATTGCTTTACATTCTGGCTTTTTGATATAGAGCCGTTTTATTTTTCCGTCTAGACTTGAAGTTCACTGAGGGCAGAAGCCCAGGAAAACATTTAGGCATCACTAGTCATTTTTGTTTTTACAATAATAGCATCCAGCCTTTATTAAACACTTAGTGCAGGGCATTATCCTAAGTGTGTTAACTCATTTCATCCACCTAATGACCCAAATCAGCCATTAGAACATTCCTGTTTCAAAAATCATGAAGCTGATATACAATTGCGACTTATTCACTAGTGTAACAGTTTTTGTGGATTTGTACATCCATGTTTTGAGGTCCACTCAGCCATCCTAAGCAAATCATTCATCTAATTGCCAATTTCTCCGTAAGTAATAGACTTTATTTTTATAGGAGTTTTAGATTTACAGAGAAATTGAGCAGAAAGTACCGATATTTCTCATCTCCCCCCAACCCCATACACAGTTTCTCCTATTATTAACATGTTACATTAGTGTGGTATGTTTGTTACAATTATGAACCAATATTACTAACTCAGTTTTACATTTTACTAATTGCCAATTTCTGAAAGTACTTGGGACAGGCTGAGGATGCTGTGCCTTTACCAGACAGCTTCTCCAATTAACTTCAACTATTTCTACAAAGCTTGCAGTAACTTAAGCATGGGATGTGTGGGATTTTAGTTCCTCTGTTCATCTCTTTGTAGAACCAGGAAGCCAACAGACACACAAAGGTCCCCCAACAGGAGAGTTAGCAAGAAAAGTCCCCACGACTGAATTTTCTCTTCCCTTTAACTGCCAACTCAGAATGGCTTTCAGTCCTAGAATGAGATGCAGCAAAATGCAAGGTTTTTGGTGACCAATTTTATGTGCACTGATGGGGGTAGAGAATTGAAATAGAAATGTAGTGAAACCTCTGTTACCTCTTTTCCTCCCTCTTATCACTTTTTTCCTTACTCTCTTTTAAAAATGAAGACTAATTTTTAATTATAAATATAATACATGCTGGTTTTAAAACAAAATAAAACAAGCAAAAACCTCAAAAACTGTTAAGTGTATGAACAATTTACCTGTACCTCCCTTTTTTTTGCAGACTCTTTTCCCTGTGTATAAATAAACATATGCATAGATATGTTTGTACATGCACATCACTTTATAGAGAAATGGGATCTTTATAGATATTTTCCTTTAACTTGAGTTTTACAAATTAACTTAGTATATTGTGGACATTTGTTTGTGTACATATATTGTATGTACACATCTACCTTCCTTTTAAAGTGTTGTACGGTGTTCTATGGCATGACTATATCAAAATTCATTTAACTAGGCCCCTCCTAAAAATGGACTTTATGGTTGTTTCCAGTTTTTGCTATTATAAATGAAAATTCCTGTACTTATATAAATATGAAAATATCTCTTCCCAAGATAAACTTGTGGAAGTAAAATTACCTAATCAAAAAGTATTTATATTTAAATCAATATGTGTTGCCAAATTATTTTCCTAAACTGTTGTGCCTCTTTAGCAGTCCTGCAATAGTGTGGGAAATTCCCCTCTTTTGACACTCTGTGTATTTTTTAACTTTTCACCTTCTCTAATCTGGATGTAAAAAGAACATATCTATTGTTTAATCCATGCTTCCTCTTTTAAGGAGGAAGCAAATTGGAGCAAAACAAGCTCATCTCATAAATCTATCTTTAAAAAACAAGAGTGTACAGTATGTTTGGTGCCAGTACAGTTTTGGCTGAGTTTATACTGATATTCACAATATTGTCAAGTTAGAAAAAGTGGGCCGTGTCTGGAAAAGTATATTACACATAAGAGGCATGGATGAATGAAAACATGATGTTTATAATAGTGGTCCTAAGACAGGGGGAGATGCTTCATGACAAAAAAGTTTGTTTGGTGACAAGATGTTACTAAGGAAGAAGAGAACATTTTTAAAATGTAAGCAAGATGAAGCCTAAAACTGTTGTGAATTAACTAGAAAATTCAGTTAATTCTAAAATCCTATTTTCTGAACATGTCAGTTCATCAAAGGTTGGTTATGTAAGGCTTAGCTGTAGATTCCAGATATGTAATGTACCTCTTGGAATCAGGTGAGACACAGTCAGTGCCTCATTTCCATGGAAATAAATAGCTCTGTGTTAACTGAAAGCCTCTATGGTTTTGAATCATTTCCCACCCCCCAATAAGGAGGTCCTTTGGGTTTGACTCTTCTGGAAAATGTGTGTGAGTTATTTACCACATAGGTGTTTATTCAGTCTCTCCAAACCTCAATTTATTCATTTGTTAAAAAAAAAAAATGAAGGAGAAGCAAAGGCATTCGAGTATCTACTGTATGTTATGTAAGGTCCTTTTCTTTTTTAATTTACTCTTACACTCCAGTTTACAGATAAACCAAAAACCAATGAAGAGTTATGTAACTTGCCCGAGATTCTCTTAATTCCTAGATAATAGCATTATTTGGATGAAACAAGAACAGTCTCTGTGAAAATATATGATGTACTGTCCAGCACATAGTATTGCCCCACATTTTATTTGTTAGCATGAACAATGGATGAAGGCCCATATTAAGTTTATTTATATTATCCTACCTGTAGTTTCTAACACTTGACAATGGCCTGTATGTCTATATAATGCAACATTGACAGTTGGTTACTGATTTTATATACATAAAATTTTAGTTATTATGAAGCAGATGTAAGAAGCAACTGATTAAAAAATCCAAGGAGTTTTCTGGAGAACAGAGTGTATGTAATCCAAATACAGTGGTGGGCCATGGCCTCAGATTAAAGAGATTGAGCCAGGGTGCTATGAACTTTCGACTATGTGGCTTTAGGCAAGTTATTTGAGGATACCAAGGCCAGGAGATTAAGAGGTCTGGTTTACACAACTGGAAGCTCCCAGTTCGCTTGGCATATTTTCAGATGTTGAAACTGAAGTCAAGGTTCAAGCCCAGGCCTCCTGCCTCAAGGACTTCCTCCCTCCCACCCCCCACATCAATTTGTGGAAGTTACTGGTGTTCCCAAGAGGACCTCAGTCTTGTTGTTGTTTCCAAGAGACCCTGTGTGCTGAGGGTGGGTAATGCATGGGTGACTCCAGAGCATAGAGACCTTTACTCCAACTGGAAGAAAAATATTTTATAGTTGTAACATCTGCTTTCCCTAGGTTCCATGTTAATTACAGGGTGTTTTAATATGGAATGGTGTCTAGTCTTTGAAAAACTCTCTTATGGTTTGTGGTAATGATAACCTTCAGAAGGGGAAAAAATGTAATGTTTTCGAGTTGTAAAGGTTTCAGTATTTTCTCATGTTTTAGTTCTGATAACATGGAAATTATCATGATGTAGTGGGAAAACAAGTAAGGGCTGTGTCTCAATTAGACCTTGGCTTAAATCTCACCTCCTGTGTTTATAGTCATGGGAACTTAGGGTAAGCTGCTCAACTGCTTTGTGTGAAATGGGAGTAATACCAGTCTCAGAGTTGCTATGAAGGTTAAATGAGATAATTTTAAGACACATACCATAGCCGTCATAGGAGCTTGAACAATATTCTCATTCCCATCAGCTCCCTGCTTTTTTCTGCCTCTCATGTAATGAATAGTTTAGTTCTAGACCATTGGTTCTCAAAGTGTTGTTCTTACATCAGCAGCACCAGCATCACCTGTGAACTTATTAGAAATATAAATTCTTGAGCCCCATTCTAGACCTATTGAATCAGAAACTCTGGGGATGGTGCCCAGTGATCTGTGTTTCAGTTCATCCTCCAGGGGATGCTATGCATTTGGTCTAGGATATTTGCAGGGCACTTTATTGGTGAAACATACATTAACTGCTTGCTATCATGTGCTTTGAAGTACATATGCTCCTTCTGTCTCTTTTGTGACCACTGACACATTTCTGAAACAACTGGTCTTATGGCTTTGACTTATGACCTTTGCTGTGATAGTCTAATTTGCTAGAATATGGTGCTAACTCAAAACATTTGGAGAGTTGCAGTTCAAGGATAGTAACTAGGATAGAGTTTAACAAGAGTAAAAAAGTAGTTTCAGATACATAAGCATATGGATTTTCTAAGAGAAAGAAAAGAAAGACTGGTTCAAATTATGGCAATTAAAATGAAAAAAAGAGAATCAAATATAAAGCCTCCCGATTTCTAGAAACTTGCTTTTTAGAGGGAGGAGGGAACGGAGGAATTGGTAGAGGGATATGAAAACAACACATTGTATATTGATAAATTTTTTAAAAAATCACAGTTTTGTAGAATGAACTCTTGAGGGTACATTACGAGGTAAGAAATAGTTACAGGGTTTTTTTGGCAGCTGACTGATACAGGGATCCAAACCCACGGCCTTGATGTTACAAGGCTGTGCTCCAACCAACTGAGCTGAGTGGCCAGCCCCTAGTTGCAGTTCTGATGCAATCTAAATTATAATTAGAAAGATAATCTGATTTTGCCATGGAGTAATTGAATAAAATTATTTCACATTAATTTTGAATAAAATAAGATTTCTAATAACCAACCTAGTCATTGTCAGACCTTTCCTACTTTTTTAGAGTTCATGTTTCTTAAATCTAATAGATTCTCTTTTGTAACGTAGCCAAGAAGGAAGTTTGGTTAAGGCTTAGGTCTATAAGCTGATAGTGCCTACTCCTTCTCTATTCCATATAGAGAGACAATGTCCTCTTGAGGAAAATCTAACAGCATCACTATCACCCAACTTCTGGGTTATTGATATGAGCTATTTGCATGCTGGCTTTATAGATTATATACTGTAGAAAAAAATGTAGTCGATGGTGAGTTAGCTTCATTCTCTTGTTTATACAGTGCAAATATTCTTTGTTTAGACAGTGCAAATAACTCTAAAAATCTCAGAAATTTAGAGTTACTAATTAATATTGCTACCATTAGTTTCAATTAATAAGATATTTTAATATAATTCAATATTATACTCTTTATTGATCTTGTATTATTAATATAATTAATAGTATTAATATAAGAATGATATTATAATATTAATATAGTCCATCAATATAATTAATATAATAATCACAAATAATATTAATATTAATGTAATTAATAACTAATACAATAATTATAAATAATAACAATATTATTAATATGATATTTAATAATATTATATTATTAAACTGTGGTTTAAATATTGAAACAGATACTGGGGTTTTGTTTAAAATATAATAGAGATGATTTCTGCTTTAAAGAACATTAAAATTAGAGATTTGGTAAAAGACAAATTTTTTCTTTTTCTTTTTAGATTTTAAAGTTATATAAAAGTTTGTTATGAAACTTTTCAAACATACAAACAAGGTGAAAGAATTTTGCAGTGAATACCTATATACCCACCATCTCTTAGATTCTGTCTTAGTCCATTTGTGCTGTGACTGGGTGATTTATAGACAATAGAAATTTATTTCCCATGTTGTGAAGGCTGGCAACACCAAGATCAAGGTGCTGGCAGGATTGGTGTCTGGTCAGGGCTGCTCTCTGCTTCCAAGATGGCTCCTTGTCACTGTGTCCTCACATGGCAGAAGGAAGAAGGGCTAGAGAGTGCTCCATTCAACCTTGAACTTTTTAATAAGGGTACTAATCCCATTCATGAGGGCAGTCCTCATGACTTAGTCATATACCAAAGGCCATACCTCTTAGTACTCTTGCACTGGGGATTTAGTTTCAATGGGTATTTTGGAGAGGACACCATCATTCAAACCATAGCGGAGTCTAACATTAACTTTTTACTTGCTTTATCACATATCTATCTATTCATTTATCCGGCTATCTTTTGCATAGTATAGTTTTAATACCCACTCTGAATTTTCTAGTAGAATGTAAGTACCTAATGTGTTTGCTTAGATTGGATCGAATGGCTATTTTTTATTAAAATAACTTGCATAGCCCTACATGATGGTGGAAGGAGTTTCTTGACCCCTTATTAGTTTGGTTTTTTTTCTTTTCTGTGTTGCTAAGACCTTATGTGCATTCTGAAAAATTCAGAGGCTCTGCCTAAGAGTTCAAGTAGGGACTCTCACAGGAGGAGGAAGAAGAAAATAACAAATGAATTCAGTGGAATCTGCCTGTGCTGAATCCAGGGTGTACTGAGCCTGTCTACTGGGGCTTTGGTGCCAGCTGAGGGCTTGCAGCTCTCAGGGCTAATGTTTCTTTGGAGGAAATGGAAGGAAGTAAACTTGGCAAGCCTTTTTGTTTTCTTTCCCCTGGAACCATCAGTTGCTTTTCTGGGTATACTGTGTTGTAAGATAGCACCTGGCTCAAATGGATCTCTTTTGGACTAATATGAGAATTGGGGCCTCCCTCTGTTAACAAAGGCAGTACAGTACAGGTGGGACAGATGGAAAAGCCTCTGAAAGGTCAGTAGAAGTGTTATTGAATTATGCATGTTAAAATCAGATGCTAGTGCCTGATCACTGCTCTGATTGGGATGTTTTTTCAGTTTAGCAGATTTAATTGGCTTCATTGTGAGAACTGGACCAGGCTGCCTCATTTCCAATGAATTTCTCTTCAGAGCTATTTCTGTCACTGAGTTTCTTAACTTAGATGTCTCATGATCACTTGAGATAAAGATAGAAGTGTTTGATCACTCTTACTTGGTGGGAACTGAAGGTACTTTTGATTGGAGCCCAGATTGAATCTCCCATATTGAATGACTATCCTTGAACTTACAAGAGTGGACCTTAGTACCCTTTTCCAGAAAAAGTAATAGTAATATTTTGTAAAAGTACTTGTTAAATACTATCCATCCATTTATCCTGCTGTTCTTCGCATACTTGTTAAAGTGTTTAAAGGCTCATATAATTTCTACCTTAAGCTTCCTTTACTATCTCTTCTGGATTTAGCTGAATATATGTATTCTCTGTGGAAATGTTCGTTGGAAAAGAGTCCTTCTTTCCTGTGAAGTTCGTGTTGCTCAGCATTATTAAATGACTTATAAGCAGTGATAGTGGGCATAACAGTATCTTCCCTGATTAGAATTAAGGGCATAGATGGTACTGAACTAGTGGTTCTCAAACTTGGTTGCTCATTGGAACCACTTCAAGAGTTTAAAAATACTGATGCCAGTTCAGAAAGAATGATGGAGTTTGGGTGTATTGTCCTCCCAGAACTCATGGAAATCTGATCTCCAGTGTGGCAGTTTGGGTCATGGGGGTGGATCCCTCATGAATGGATTAGTGCTCTCCGTGGGGGAGGTAGGATTAATGAGTGAGTTCTCACACTATTAGTTCCTGAGAGAGCTGGTTGTTTAATGGACCCTGGCACCTTCTTTCTCTCTCTCTCTCTCTCTCTCTCTCTCTCTCGCTTCCTCTCGCCATGTGATCTGCTTGTACCCGCCAGCTGCCTGATGCTTTCCCCCATGAGTAGAAGCAGCCTGAGGCCTGTGCCAGATGCAGCTGTCCCAGAATCGTAAGCCAAATAAAAGCCTCCTTTACTATTTCTTCTGGAATTAGCTGAATGTATGTATTCTCTATGGAAATGTTGGTTAAAAAGGTGTCCTTCCTTCCTGTGAAGTTCATGTTGCTCAGCGTTATTAAATGACTTATAAGCAGTGATGATGGAAATAAAAGTATCTTCCCTGATTAGAATTGAGGGCATAGATGGTACTGAACTAGTGGTTCTCAAACTTGGTTGCTCATTGGAACCACTTCAAGAGTTTAAACACACTGATGCCAGTTCAGAAAGATTGTAGAGTACAAGATCAATACACAAAAATCAATTGTATTTCTCTACACTAGGAAGGAATAATATGATAACAACATTAAGAAAACAATTCCATTTACAATGGCACCAAAAAGAATAAAATATATAGGAATAAATTTAATAAAAAAGTGCAAAACTTATGCTCTGAAAACTACAAAACATTCTTGAAAGAAATTCAAAAAGATTAAATAGAAAGATACCTCATGTTCATGGATTGAGAGACTTAATAATGTTAGGATGGTAATACACCCCAAATGGATCTACAGATTCAACATACTCCCTGTAAAGATCCTGTCTTCTTTGCAGAAATTGACAAGCTATTCCTAAAATTTATATGGAAATTTGAGGGATCTAGAATAGTCAAAACAATCTCAAAGAAGAACATAGTTGGAGAACTCATTCCTGATTTCAAAACTTACTACAGTAGTACAGTAATCAAAGCAGTATGATACTGTCATACGATGGACAGATTAATCAATGGGATAGAACTGAGAGTCCAAAAATAAATCCTCATATGTATTGTCAATTGGTTTTCAACAAGGGAGCCAAGACAATTCAGGGAGGGAGAAGAATTTTTCGACAAATGGTGCTGGGACAAATGGATGTCTATTTCCAAAAGAATAAGGTTAGACCACTTCCTCACACTGCAGACAAACATTTACTCAAAATGGACCATAGGGGCCGACCCCGTGGCTCACTCGGGAGAGTGCTGTGTTGGGAGCGCTGAGGCCACGGGTTCAGATCCTATATAGGGATGGCCGGTGCACTCACTGGCTGAGTGCGGTGAGGGCAACACCAAGCCAAGGGTTACAATCCCCTTACCGGTCACCAAAAAAAAAAAAAAAAAAAAAAAGACCATAGACCTAAATATAAGAGCAAATACTATAAAGCTGTAAGTAGAAAATATGGGAAAATAGAAAAAATATTATGACCATGGGTTATTCAAGGCATTTTTAGATATGATACCCAAAGCATGAGCAACCACAAAAAATAGATGAATTGAACTTCAATAAAGTTAAATACCTTTATGGACATCATCAAGAAAGTTAAAAGATAACCCACAAAAATGGGAGAAAATATTTGCAAATTATCTCATAAGGAACATATCTAGGATATTTAAAGAACTCTCACAACTCAGTAATAAAAACACAAATAACCTAGTTAAAAATGGGCAAAGGAATAGGGAATTCTGATTAGATCCTTCTCCAGAGAAGATGTACAGGGTACCAATAAGCACATGAAAAGATGCTCAAGATCATTAGACAACAGGAAAATGCAAATCAAAACCACAACGAGATACCACTTTGTGCACATTAGGATGGCTATAATAAAAAAGACAGAAAATAAGTTTTGGTGAAGATTTGAAGAAATTCAAATTCAAATTTGGAACCCTCATACATCATACTACAGGTGGGAACGTAAAATGATGCAGCTGCTTTGGAAAATAGTCTGGCAGGTCCTCAAAAGGTAAACAAAGAGTTACCTTGTATGATATCCACTACAAGGTATGCATACCAAGAGAAACGCAAACATATATCCACATGAAAACTTGTGAATAGCAGCATTATTTATAATAGCCAAAAATGCAAACAATCCAAATGTCCATCAGCTGATGAATGGATAGATAAAATGTGGTCTAACCATGCCATGGAATACTATTCAGCAATAAAAAGAAGTGAAGTACTGATACGTGCTACTACATGTATGAACCTTGAAAACATTATTCTAAGTGAAAGAAGACAGTCACAAAGGACCACACATTAAATATAAGCACTAAAACTATAAAACTGTTAGTAGAACATATAGGAAAATAGAAAAAAATTTATGACCTTGGATTAGGCACGGCTTTCTTAGATATGACACCAAAAGTATGATTTGATTTGTATGAAATGTCCAGAGTAGGCAGATCCATAGACACAGAAAGTATGTTGGTGTTTGCCTAGGGCTGGGGTGTGCGGGAGTAAGTACTATTGGTACAGAGTTGTTTTGGGGATTATGAGATGGTCTAAAATCAATTCTGGTGATAGTTGTACACTGTGAATATAGTAAAAAATATTGAAGTGTACACTTCAGATGGGTGAATTGTATGTGAATTATATCTCAATAAAACTATATACATATAAAGACCTGGGTTCTTCCTTTAGAGAGTCTGAATTAATTGATCTGTGGTGTGGTCTGAGCCTTGGACTTTTGAAAATCTTCCCAGATGCTTGTAAAACAGCTAATGTAGAGAATCTCTGTCTAGATCCTGGTACTCAAAAGTGTGGTCTGTGGCACATGCTTCAACAAGACCTGGAAACGTAAAGGAAGGCAGAGTCTCAGGCTGCACCCAGAGCTACTGAATCGGAATCTGCATTTTTTGACACATCCTCAAGTGATTCAAATGGACATTAAAGTTTGCAGTTAGGTACTTGAATAGTAGGGCAGGAAAATGTTATGTTTGAAGTTCACTACCCTGCTGTTGACACATTCCTCTTCCTTCTGTCCAGGGCTTCCTCTTAAGGCTGCCCTTCCTCATAGTATCCCACAGTTTCCCGTGTTTCTTGTCCCTAAAAGTATATCTTAGATCTTTTTCTTTAGGGCACTGCCTTTTGCTACGGAACCACTGGCCTGTGTGACTGACTGTATTAATATATCCTCCTGCTATGATCACCTGTGAATGATGATGGAAGCATTCTAAGACAAAGTTTTAACTAAAGAAATATAAAAGTTGAAGTTCCTAATAATGTTGATAGATGGAGTGAGTGGTATGAGTAAGTTTTTGCGGGGGTCTATAATTATGTATACCTAATTATGAAATCCTAATTATAATAAGTACTACAAAGGAGAAATAAAGAATACTTACAATCATGGAAGGGATTTAAGCAGGTCAGAGAAGGAATAAGATTTTTATAAAGTTCCTTTTGCTTGCACTGGGGAGAATTAGAAAGCGGCAAAAACAGATGCAGGAGACCAGTGCATGGGCTGAGGAGAAGCCCGAGCAAGAGGTCATGGTAGCTGGGCCTTGGGTGGTGGTGGAAGAGACTGAAAGAGGTGCATAGTCCTAATCAATATTTAGGAAATGGAGTTGTTAGGTTTTGGGAATTTAATTCATACAGTAATATGTTTTGAGTGCCTTCTACCTGTTTTCCTGGGATCCTTCAGTGAACAGGACAAAATTTCTGTACTGGTAGCCACCTATATAATGGGACAAGCAGATGGTACACAAGTAAATAAAATTAGGTAGTAGTGAGAGCTATGAAGAAAAATAAAGCTGGGTGAGGAGACCCACGGGGCAGGGAAGGTTGGCCTTCTCAGCTAGGGAAGTCCAATCTGACGAGGTGACGTTGAGTGGAGCTCTGAGTGATGTGAACGTGAGCCACCCGGAGGAAGAGCATTCCAGGGAGAGGAAATGCATGATGCATGTGCCGAGAAGCACCATACGACAGGAGCAAGTCTGGCATGCTGAAGACAGAGTGAGAAGGCCTGTGTTCCCAGAGTAAGGTGGAATTTGGTGGAAATGAGGTCTGGGTAGTAGCTAAGAGTTAAAACATGTAGGACCTTGTGAGCCATGCTATGAAGTTTGAAAAGTCATCTAAATGAGATACAAATTCATTGGAGGGTTTTGGGCAAGGACAATAAAATATGATTTAAATTTTTAAAATAATGTATACAAATCACTTGGCTGCTGTGTGGAGTAGAAGTCAAGAGGCAGCTGTTGCAGGGGTCCTCAGAAGAGGTGATGGTGACTTGCATTGCATTGGCGGTGGTGAGAAGTGATTGAATTTGGGGCATATTATGATTGCGGAGTTTGAGGAAAAGAGCAATGAAGGATAATGTGTTTTCTTGTTTTGGCCAAACAACGAGGCAACTGGAGGTATCGTTTGCTGAGATGAGGACTATAGGTATGCTGAGAAGCAGGTCGGGGAAGGTGGAATCGAAAACTCTTAAGTCAGGTTCAAGCTGGTGATTAGACAGTCAGGTGAAGATGCCTAGTAGGCATTTATGGGCACAGGGGTAAGAGAGAGGGGTGTTGTGGACAACTCCCAGGTTTCTGGATCATACAACTGGGTAGATGGAAATGCAATTCACAGAGATAAAAAACACAGGATGAGGACTAGATTTAATGGCGAAGGTCATGAATTCAGTTTTGTGTTCCTTGCGTTTGAAGTTCCTGTGATCCATCCCAGCGTAAGTAAAATTCCAGCATTTAAAAACTGAGTAGAGGAGAATGAAAGAGATTGAGAAGGAATGGCTAGAGAGGAAAAGTAAAAATCAGAAGAGTGTGGAATGCTGAAGACAAGGGAGGAGAAGGATTCAAGAAGGTGGGAGTGGTTAACTGTGTGAGATATTGCCGCGAGGTCAGGAAGGAACTGTGTGTACTGGACCTAGTGTCATGGAGCTGTTTCCATGAAGGGGGTGGTAGGGGAGGAATTGGGATGTGGGTGGAGGGGTGAGGGCAGACAACTCTTTCAGACATTGGACCGAGGAGGAGAGAATGAAGAAGGAAGAGGAGTAAGGGAAGGCTGTTCTTCTTTGCTGTCCGACTGTTTTTTCTCTTTGATTAGGATATTTTTGAACATGTTTACCTGCTGATTGAAGACCTAGTAGGTAGGAAAAAATTCAAGACATTGGAAAGAAAATGGATAATCCGTAGGTAAACTTCCTGAAAAGAAAGGGGGAATGAGAACTAGAAAATGCTGGAGTTGGCTCCTATGTGTCAAGGAAGGAGGAAGGAAGGAGGGATGTTATGTGTTAAAAGTTTCAGTGATTATTGGGCTGAAGGAGTTTTGCCACAAAGCTGGTAAGTGGTAGATTCAGGTTTTCAGCTGCCACAAAAGCCTGAGTCTCTACCATGTGTCAGATCCTGTGATACGTGTTTCTAGGGGACATGAAGAGTAAAACATGATCAGACTCTGAAGGAAGGTTACAGTCCCTTGCAATGCAGGTGCTAGGTCATGCATAGTACACATGTACAGCGTACTTCAGTTGTCAGCATCTGGTGTTACCTAAGGTGGTGATAGGAAGATTGGCAAGTAGGGAGGAAAAGCCAAGTCTTCTGGAGAATTGGGGGAGGGGAGGGAGGTTGTGTAGTTTATAAAATTCCCTTTGGATAGTCTGGTGTTCTGATATGTCCCCAAGGGAAAATACAGTACCACCAGCCCTACTGCTGCTGAGAATCACTGTGTTCTCTCTCCTTTTGATGGATTTATGTGGCTTCCTACTGAAGGGGAAAATAATCAGAACCCCAATATTAAGCTATTTTAAAATTTTATTAGAGTCTTACTAAAACCTATTGTACAAACATAACACAAGGTATAAGCGCATTTAGATGTATATCTCTTAAGAACACCAGAACAAATATACAAGCTGAATATTGACTAAAATTGCAGACCAATAAAATTTAAGTTAACATTAATGTGATGGGTGATGTTTAGCATCAGCTAAATCACTTTTTACAGTTAGGCTCAGAGTTTGGCGTGTTCCAATAAGTAAGTAGAAATTCGATGATCCTACCACTTTCTTCTGTCAAAATTGCTAAAACTCACTAAAAATCTTGACTGTACAGCTTTCACTGGGCCTAGATTCTTTCATTCTTTTTTCACCTGCCTGCGAGAATGAAAGAATTTCTACCTGACAAAGCAGGATGGCGCCATAAATGCAAGTGTGAGTATTGAAATTGAGTGAAAACAGGGAGTTTACTGAGATGGTCCAGAGCATGCTTTTATTAGATCATTGAGTAAACATGCAATGGGGAAAATCTCGCCATGAGGAACTCATGGGCTCCCGAGAATGCACCCTGCACCCAGTTTGAAAAGTACAGTGCTAGCTGGGCATCATGTGCTATGAGAGCAAATGGGTTGGGTGTCCTGCCAGACTGGGGGGCAAGGCAGGGAAGGCTTCTAGAATAAGAGAAGCTTAAGGATGAGAACTGTAAAACTAAGGTCTCTTTTTAACTGTACTGATGGCTTGTTGTTTGATCTGGGGCTTTTCCTTTTTAATTTGGTGCCAGGATTTCCTATCAGTCCTCTGATGTCTTATTTGGTTGTCAGACACCTCTCATGGGGAAGTTAATCCCCATCTCTTTTTACCAATCTCTTAATAGGTAAAAATTCAAGGTCCCTGAAAGAGGTTTTGTAAGAAAAAGTTTTAAGATCAGATTCTACCAGGAAACAACTTCCTGCGTAACTATAGGTTGTCGGTTTGTGTGAATTTTTTCAAATCAGGGTGCTTTTGGCGTGTTAATAGGCTTTTGAATTTGGGAGAGATATCATCTTGAGTTGTGCTAATAACTCAGCAGCATGCAACAAAGGAGGCTTTATTCTTGAATTGTGTGTAGAGAGCGTAGTCTGAATAGGAATAAACAGAATATCGGCCTCAATATGAGATGTTATTTAGAACACACTAGAGATACTGTGATGTAATTGTGTACTAAGGCAGAGAAGTGTTAGTCTACATTTTATAAAATATCGATTTTAATGTACGCATTGTACCTGGAATGATAAAAAACAAAATAGACACTCACAACCTGTCTGTAGGTATTTTCTCTTCATCATCTTCCTTTCCACCTATGGCTGAGCTAGGGAAGAAAAACCTGTTGAACTAAAAGAAACTGAGGCTGCACATGTAAAGCATAGCATTTATTGAGCCAGTGTGCTGATTGCAACCAGGGAGATGCATAGGTCAGGACACTCTAAGAAATGTGCTCCAAAGAAGTCCAGGAGAGCTCAGTGTTTTATAATCACAAGAAGGGGGAAGGATCAAAGGAGACCGAGAGAGGACAGCACCACCTTATCATTACATTAGTTTTTCTATTGGTTATACGTAATGTGTAGATTTGGGATTGTTACCAGTTTACATCTTCCATGCAGAGATTTAGGGTAAGGGTTACGAGAAGCATTCTAGGTTATTTTATGACTTTCTGGTGCCATCCTGTCTAATTCTAAGTAAAAATGGTCTCATGATAATGTTTTCTGAGACATGCAGATGTGACTATGGTCTTTTCCTGGATTTCCCAAGGCACTGAAATTTAGCTGAACTGGCCAGAGCAGATTTTTTTTTTTAATATATATTATGATTTTCCCCTTTTGATAAAAAAGCAAAACCAAAAAACAAACAAAATAAACCCTTTCATATAAGATCATTGATGATCAAGTCAGGTAGACATTTTGGTTCTTTTAGCTGGGAATGCTCATTCCCAGAAAGTCATGTCCCACGTAAGAGGGAAAGAAACTAGCCTCTGGCCTCCAGGTCTAAGTTCAAATTTTAAGCACCATGGGAGTTGGGATGGGACTGTAGTCAGACCCTTTAATTCATGGCAAACCAGAAGAACTAAATAGGAGCATTTGTCTGCATATATGACAGGAGGATAAGTTGTGCCCTTGGGCAAAAAAGTGTGCCCATTGTAGAAATACGTTGTCTTCAAGAGTGTTAGTGGGCTAGATGGTGAAAACAGCAAGAGAAAAACTAAGGACACTCTTACAACTTAAAGTAGGTATTAAGTTTTAAGTTGGCACAGGCTTGGGAAAAATGTGAACAAAGAGATGAGACCTAGAGTCTGACAAAGGCCTAGAACTAGAAATCCTGAGGGCAAAAGTAAAAGTCCAGGTTTCAGCAATGTTGATGATAAAGTTGTCAAGTCAGTTCTGGAGTCTTGGGTAAGAGTTATTTACTCAGATGCCATCATCTTCTTGTCCTGTCTGGAAGAGTAAGGTATACGGCTACAGGTTAGCTTCATTTGAAGATCTCCAGTGATGGAAAATATCTACTCAGGTGGATTCGCCTTTTTAAATGAGAAACATGAATCCATGAGTCAATGCCTTTAAGCCTAGCTGCACAGGGATTAGTTAACAATACCTGATGTGGTCCCTTCCAACATGGCTGGAGGGAGTTCTTTGTTTGATGACTTTTCCAATAGACAGTCTGCAGGCTGGAGACCGTGGTCTTTAATATCTTTGTCTCCCAGAAGGCATTCCTTTCGGTGGAAGGAATCCTTTACTAATTTAAATTTTTAAAAAAATGTATTTTATTTATTTATTTAATTTATTTTTTGTAGAAAAGCTGGTTCCTGAACTCCTTTGTCCTGGCATGTAGGTCTACCTGCCATTATTTCGAAGAGAAGAAAGCTCATGCTTTCCAAATGGGCTTGAGCACAAGTTGAGTAATATCAGTGGAAGAACCTTTGAACATATATTGCAAATTATTTGACCAGTGACATGTATCCCTCAATCATTATGGAGTCCAAAGGGAACTCCTTAGGAAGGGATATTTGTAAAAAGTCAGGATTCAGTTTGGATAATAAGGATTCAAAAACAGTGGACAGGGCTAGTGCATTATTAATACTAAGGTTAATTTTGATAAAATCTTATAAACAAATTTATCCAACCTTAGTCAGATGTGACCATATAAAATTTTTATAAACTCTTTATAACTTCTTAAATTTTTTTCTTTTCTTTACTTTGCATATCTATTTAGTTTCATCTATGATATTCCTCTTCATTTTGAAACAAACTTTAAATAACTTTCAAACTTAGAATTATCAATTCTTAACAAAAAACCATATCCTCATACCTCTCATATCTTTTTAATAACCTTTTTTAAAAAAAACAACACCTTTTACTTTCCTTATACATTCTTTATATAGAATTGTTTCTTTTATATCCAGTAGTTTTAATTACATTTATTAACTACAATTTTTTTTTTTTTTTTGTGGTTGTTATTTTTTATTTTTATTTTTATTTTTATTTTTTTTTAAATTTTATTTTGTCGATATACATTGTGGCTGATTATTGCTCCCCATCACCAAAACCTCCCTCCCTTCTCCCTCCCCCCTCCCCCCCAACAACGTCCTTTCTGTTTGCTTGTCATATCAACTTCAAATAATTGTGGTTGTTATATCTTCTTCCCCCCCCCCGGTTTGTGTGCGTGTGTGTGTGTGTCTGTGTGTGTGTGTGTGTGAATTTATGTATTAATTTTTAGCTCCCACCAATAAGTGAGAACATGTGGTAATTCTCTTTCTGTGCCTGACTTGTTTCACTTAATATAATTCTCTCAAGGTCCATCCATGTTGTTGCAAATGGCCGTATTTCATTCGTTTTTATAGCTGAGTAGTATTCCATTGTGTAGATGTACCACATTTTCCGTATCCACTCATCCGATGATGGGCATTTGGGCTGGTTCCAACTCTTGGCTATTGTAAAGAGGGCTGCGATGAACATTGGGAAACAGGTATACCTTCGACTTGATGATTTCCATTCTTCTGGGTATATTCCCAACAGTGGGATAGTTGGGTCGTATGGTAGATCTATCTGCAATTGTTTGAGGAACCTCCATACCATTTTCCATAGAGGCTGCACCATTTTGCAGTCCCACCAACAATGTATGAGAGTTCCTTTTTCTCTGCAGCCTCGCCAGCATTTATCGTTCATAGTCTTTTGGATTTTAGCCATCCTAACTGGGGTTAGATGGTATCTCAATGTGGTTTTGATTTGCATTTCCCGGATGCTGAGTGATGTTGAGCATTTTTTCATATGTCTGTTGGCCATTTGTATATCTTCCTTAGAGAAATGCCTACTTAGCTCTTTTGCCCATTTTTTAATTGCGTTGCTTGTTTTCTTCTTGTACAGTTGTTTGAGTTCCTTATATATTCTGGATATTAATCCTTTGTCAGATGTATATTTTGCAAATATTTTCTCCCACTCTGTTGGTTGTCTTTTAACTCTTTTAATTGTTTCTTTTGCTGTGCAGAAGCTTTTTAGTTTGATATAATCCCATTTGTTTATTTTTCCTTTGGTTGCCCGTGCTTTTGGGGTCGTATTCATGAAGTCTGTGCCCAGTCCTATTTCCTGCAGTGTTTCTCCTATGTTTTCTTTAAGAAGTTTTATTGTCTCAGGGTGTATATTTAAATCTTTAATCCATTTTGAGTTGATTTTAGTATACGGCGAGAGGTATGGATCAAGTTTCATTCTCCTGCATATGGATATCCAGTTGTCCCAGCACCATTTGCTGAAGAGGCAGTCCCTTCGCCACTGAATAGGCTTGATGCCTTTGTCAAAGATCAGCTGACAGTAAGTGTGTGGGTTGATTTCTGGATTCTCTATTCTATTCCATTGGTCAGTGTGTCTGTTTTTATGCCAGTACCATACTGTTTTGGTTATTATAGCTTTGTAGTATAGCTTAAAGTCAGGTAGTGTTATGCCTCCAGCTTTATTTTTTTTGCTCAGCATTGCTTTGGCTATGCATGGTCTTTTATTGTTCCATATAAATGTCTGGATAGTTTTTTCCATTTCTGAGAAAAATGTCTTTGGAATTTTGATGGGGATTGCATTGAATTTGTATATCACTTTGGGTAGTATGGACATTTTCACTATGTTGATTCTTCCAATCCAAGAGCATGGGATATCTTTCCATTTTCTTGTATCCTCTCTAATTTCTCTCAGCAGTGTTTTGTAGTTCTCATTATAGAGATTTTTCACCTCCTTGGTTAACTCAATTCCTAAGTATTTTATTTTTTTGGTGGCTATTGTAAATGGGCAGGCTTTCTTGATTTCTCTTTCTGCATGTTCACTATTGGAGAAAAGAAATGCTACTGATTTTTGAGTGTTGATTTTGTATCCTGCTACTGTGCTGAAATCATTTATCAATTCTAGCAGTATTTTTGTAGAGGTTTTAGGCTGTTCGATATATAGGATCATGTCATCTGCAAACAGGGACAGTTTGACTTCATCTTTTCCAATCTGGATGCCCTTTATTTCCTTCTCTTCTCTGATTGCTCTGGCTAGTACTTCCAACACTATGTTGAATAGGAGTGGTGAGAGTGGGCATCCTTGTCTAGTTCCTGTTCTTAAAGGAAAAGCTTTCAGCTTTTGCCCATTCAGGATGATATTGGCAGTGGGTTTGGCATATATGGCTTTAATTATGTTGAGATACTTTCCCTCTATACCTAACTTTTTTTTTTTTTTAATTTTATTTTGTCGATATACATTGTAGCTGATTAATGCTCCCCATCACCAAAACCTCCCTCCCTTCTCCCTCCCCCCCTCCCCCCCAACAATGTCCTTTCTGTTTGCTTGTTGTATCAACTTCAAATAATTGTGGTTGTTATATCTTCTTCCCTCCCCCCCCGATTTGTGTGTGTGTGTGTGTATGTGTGTGTGTGAATTTATATATTAATGTTTAGCTCCCTCCAATAAGTGAGAACATGTGGTATTTCTCTTTCTGTGCCTGACTTGTTTCACTTAATATAATTCTCTCAAGGTCCATCCATGTTGTTGCAAATGGCCGTATTTCATTCGTTTTTATAGCTGAGTAGTATTCCATTGTGTAGATGTACCACATTTTCCGTATCCACTCATCTGATGATGGGCATTTGGGCTGGTTCCAACTCTTGGCTATTGTAAAGAGTGCTGCGATGAACATTGGGGAACAGGTATACCTTCGACTTGATGATTTCCATTCCTCTGGGTATATTCCCAACAGTGGGATGGCTGGGTCGTATGGTAGATCTATTTGCAATTGTTTGAGGAACCTCCATACCATTTTCCATAGAGGCTGCACCATTTTGCAGTCCCACCAACAATGTATGAGAGTTCCTTTTTCTCCGCAGCCTCGCCAGCATTTATCGTTCATAGTCTTTTGGATTTTAGCCATCCTAACTGGGGTTAGATGGTATCTCAATGTGGTTTTGATTTGCATTTCCCGGATGCTGAGTGATGTTGAGCATTTTTTCATATGTCTGTTGGCCATTTGTATATCTTCCTTAGAGAAATGCCTACTTAGCTCTTTTGCCCATTTTTTAATTGGGTTGCTTGTTTTCTTCTTGTAAAGTTGTTTGAGTTCCTTATATATTCTGGATATTAATCCTTTGTCAGATGTATATTTTGCAAATATTTTCTCCCACTCTGTTGGTTGTCTTTTAACTCTTTTAATTGTTTCTTTTGCTGTGCAGAAGCTTTTTAGTTTGATATAATCCCATTTGTTTATTTTTCCTTTGGTTGCCCGTGCTTTTGGGGTCGTATTCATGAAGTCTGTGCCCAGTCCTATTTCCTGAAGTGTTTCCCCTATGTTTTCTTTAAGAAGTTTTACTGTCTCAGGGTGTATATTTAAATCCTTAATCCATTTTGAGTTGATTTTAGTATACGGTGAGAGGTATGGATCTAGTTTCATTCTCCTGCATATCGATATCCAGTTATCCCAACACCACTTGCTGAAGAGGCAGTCCCTTCCCCAGTGAATAGGCTTGGTGCCTTTGTCAAAGATCAGATGGCAGTAAGTGTGTGGGTTGATTTCTGGATTCTCTATTCTATTCCATTGGTCAGTGTGTCTGTTTTTATGCCAGTACCATACTGTTTTGGTTATTATAGCTTTGTAGTATAGCTTAAAGTCAGGTAGTGTTATGCCTCCAGCTTTATTTTTTGGCTGAGCATTGCTTTGGCTATTCGTGGTCTTTTATTGTTCCATATAAATGTCTGAATAGTTTTTTCCATTTCTGAGAAAAATGTCATTGGAATTTTGATGGGGATTGCATTGAATTTGTATATCACTTTGGGTAGTATGGACATTTTCACTATGTTGATTCTTCCAATCCAAGAGCATGGAATATCTTTCCATCTTCTTGTATCCTCTCTAATTTCTCTCAGCAGTGGTTTGTAGTTCTCATTATAGAGATTTTTCACCTCCTTGGTTAACTCAATTCCTAAGTATTTTATTTTTTTGGTGGCTATTGTAAATGGGCAGGCTTTCTTGATTTCTCATTCTGCCTGTTCACTATTGGAGAAAAGAAATGCTACTGATTTTTGTGTGTTGATTTTGTATCCTGCTACTGTGCTGAAATCATTTATCAATTCCAACAGTTTTTTTGTAGAGGTTTTAGGCTGTTCGATATATAGGATCATGTCATCTGCAAACAGGGACAGTTTGACTTCATCTTTTCCAATCTGAATGCCCTTTATTTCCTTCTCTTCTCTGATTGCTCTGGCTAGTACTTCCAACACTATGTTGAATAGGAGTGGTGAGAGTGGGCATCCTTGTCTAGTGCCTGTTCTTAAAGGAAAAGCTTTCAGCTTTTCCCCATTCAGGATGATATTGGCAGTGGGTTTGTCATATATGGCTTTAATTATGTTGAGATACTTTCCCTCTGTACCTAACTTATAGAGGGTCTTTGTCATGAATGAGTGCTGAACTTTATCAAATGCTTTTTCAGCATCTATAGAGATGATCATATGGTCCTTGTGTTTGAGTTTATTAATATGGTGTATCACATTTATTGATTTGCGTATGTTGAACCAACCTTGCATCCCTGGGATGAATCCCACTTGATCGTGATGAATAATTTTTCGTATGTGTTGCTGTATTCTGTTTGCTAGTAATTTAGTGAGGATTTTTGCATCTATATTCATCAGGGATATCGGCCTGTAGTTTTCTTTTTTGGTTATATCTTTACCTGGTTTTGGTATCAGGATGATGTTTGCTTCATAGAATGAGTTTGGGAGATTTGCGTCCGTTTCAATCTTTTGGAATAGTTTGTAAAGAATCGGTGTCAATTCCTGTTTGAATGTTTGGTAAAATTCTGCTGTGAATCCATCTGGTCCTGGGCTTTTCTTTGTTGGGAGCCTTCTGATAACAGCTTCAATCTCCTTTATTGTTATTGGTCTGTTCAAATTTTCTACGTCTTCACGGTTCAGTTTTGGGAGCTTGTGTGTGTCCAGAAATTTATCCATTTCCTCCAGATTTTCAAATTTGTTGGCATATAGTTGTTTATAGTAGTCTCGAATGATTCCTTGTATTTCAGATGAATCAGTTGTAATATCGCCTTTTTCATTTCTAATTTTTGTTATTTGAGTCTTCTCTCTTCTTTTTTTTGTTAGCCATGCTAATGGTTTGTCAATTTTATTTATCTTTTCAAAAAACCAACTTTTTGATTCGTTGATCTTTTGAATTGTTTTTTGGTTTTCAATTTCATTCAGTTCTGCTCTGATCTTAATGATTTCTTTCCGTCTGCTAACTTTAGGTTTGGATTGTTCTTGTTTTTCTAGTTCTTTAAGTTGAAGTGTTAGGTTGTTCACTTGCCATCTTTCTATTCTTCTGAAGTGAGCGTTTAATGCAATAAATTTTCCCCTCAATACTGCTTTTGCAGTATCCCACAGGTTTTGGTATGATGTATCATTGTTTTCATTAGTTTCAATAAATTTTTTGATTTCCTGCTTGATTTCTTCTTGGACCCATATGTCATTAAGTAGAATGCTGTTTAATTTCCATGTGTTTGTATAGTTTCCAGAGGTTCGTTTGTTATTAATTTCTAGTTTTAATCCATTGTGGTCTGAGAAGATACATGGGATAATTCCAATTTTTTTGAATTTATTGAGACTTGATTTGTGACCTAATATGTGATCTATCCTGGAGAATGATCCATGTGCTGATGAGAAGAATGAATATTCTGAGGTTGTTGGGTGGAATGTTCTGTAGATATCTGCCAATTCCAATTGGTCTAGAGTCTTGTTTAGATCTTGTGTTTCTCTACTGATTCTTTGCCTAGATGATCTGTCTAATATTGACAGTGGGGTGTTCAGGTCCCCTGCTATTATGGTATTAGTGTCTATTTCCTTCTTTAGGTCTAATAGAGTTTGTTTTATAAATCTGGCTGCTCCAACATTGGGTGCGTACATATTTATGATTGTTATGTCTTCTTGATGGATCAGTCCTTTTATCATTAAGTAGTGTCCCTCATTGTCTCTTTTTATGGTTTTTAGTTTAAAGTCTATTTTGTCAGATATAAGAATAGCTACTCCAGCTCGTTTTTCTTTTCTGTTTGCATGGTAAATCTTTTTCCATCCTTTCACTCTTAGTCTGTGTGAATCTTTATGGGTGAGGTGGGTCTCTTGTAGACAGCATATAGTTGGGTCCTGCTTTTTGATCCAGTCAGCCAGTCTGTGTCTTTTAATTGGGGAATTTAAGCCTTTTACATTAAGAGTTGTTATTGAAAGGTGTTGATTTATTCCTAGCATTTTATTGGTTGTTTGGTTGTCTTAAGTGTCTTTTATTCCTTGCTTTCTGATTTACTGTTTGTTTTCTGTGTTTGTTGGTTCCTTAGGTTGTAGATAATGTTTTTGTTAGCTTGTTTTCTCTTCATGAATGCCATTTTTATTATACTAGCAGGTTTAGATTTTTCTTGGGTTTTTATGGCAGTGGTAGTTATTTTTCAGGAACCAAACCCAGTACTCCCTTGAGGATTTCTTGTAAGGGTGGTCTTGTGGTAGTGAACTCCCGCAGTTTTTGTTTGTCTGAGAAATATACTATTTGCCCCTCATTTCGGAAGGATAGCCTTGCAGGGTAGAGTATTCTTGGCTGGCAATCTTTGTCTTTTAGTATTTTGAAAATATCATCCCATTCCTTTCTAGCTTTTAGGGTTTGTGATGAAAAGTCTGATGTTAACCTGATTGGGGCTCCCTTATAGGTGATTTGATGCTTCTCTCTTGCAGCTTTTAAGATTCTCTCTTTGTCTCTGAGTTTTGCCAATTTGACTATGACATGTCTTGGAGAAGGCCTTTTTGGGTTGAATACGTTTGGAGATTGTTGAGCTTCCTGGATCTGAAGATCTGTGATTTTTCCTATACCTGGGAAGTTTTCTGCCACTATTTTGTTGAATATGTTTTCAATGGAATCTCCATTTTCCTCCCCTTCTGGAATACCCATGACTCGGATATTTGATCGCTTATGGTTGTCTGATATCTCTCTCAGATTTTCTTCAATGTCCTTGATTCTTTTTTCTTTCTTTTTGTCTGCTTGTGTTATTTCAAACAGCCCATCTTCAAGTTCAGAGGTTCTCTCTTCAACTTCGACAAGCCTGCTGGTTAAACTCTCCGTTGTGTTTTTTATTTCGTTGAATAACTTCTTCAGTTCAGCAAGTTCTGCTACATTTTTTTTCAGGACATTGATTTCCTTGTACATTTCCTCTTTCAGATCCTGTATACTTTTCCTCATTTCATCATGATGTCTAGCTGAGTTTTCTTGTATCTCATTCAGTTTCTTTAGAATTATCACTCGAAATTCCTTGTCAGTCATTTCAAGGGCTTCTTGTTCTATAGGATCTAGAGTTTGAGATTTATTAACTTTTGGTGGTGTACTTTCTTGATTTTTTGTATTTCTGGTATCTTTTTTTTGGTGTTTATTCATTGTGGCAGGGGGTTTCACAGTCCACCGGTTTGAGATTAATGACTAACTAGGATGTTGCTGTGGTTGCCAATTTCGTATGGCTCCCTCCGTGACTGCTCAGTTGGCCTCTAGTGCCTTGTGTGTGTGGTTGCCTCGGGTCTTGGGCTTCTCCGGGGAGCCACCTTTCTGGTCAGCTTGGACTCTGCTGGGCTGGTGGGTCACGTACCACAGGGTGTGTGATCTCTGTTGAGCTTTCACTTCCTGTGCAGGACTTCTCCCTGTTCCGTGTG
The DNA here is from genome assembly GCF_027409185.1 of Cynocephalus volans. NCBI lineage: Eukaryota > Metazoa > Chordata > Mammalia > Dermoptera > Cynocephalidae > Cynocephalus > Cynocephalus volans. Next base: position 30,788,560 of record NC_084464.1, read on the forward strand.
CTCTGGCCCAGGCTGTTAGATCGTGCAGTAGCGACCCCACCGGGTGTGTGGTTTTTGTCGAGTCTCCGCCTCCCTGGCCGCACGTCTCCCCACTCTGTGCGCACTGTGCTGGGCTGGGGTGTGTCTTCTGCACCCCTCGTCTAACAGCTGGGCCTTCAAGACCCTGCTCGGTACCGCCTCGCCCAGGAAGTCTACCAGGTTTCTGCTGGGCACAGACGACCGGTCTCTCTGGGTGCCTTTGTGGCACTATGTAGATCTTTCTCGGGTCTTGTTCACCTTTGTATCCCCCCAGTATAAATCGAGTCTAGCGCCCACCTGCAGCCTGGTCTCCGGCAGGTTCAAGCGGACCTGGGAACTCTCCTACCACACTATTCCCAACCAGAAACTCGTTAGGCTTTTTTCCAAACTGGTGGCCGCACAGATGGTATCTGCCTCCCAGTAACAGGGAGTTTACCTGGGGCCGGAGTCCAGGGTATGGTGGAGTGACAGTCGGCCCGCCTGTACTTTGCCCTCCCGAAACTGGCCCGGGACGCCCTCCGCCACCAGCCCCGCCAGAGAACCGCGGAGGGAGTAGGAGCCACGGCCGGTCCGCAGGCTCCGGAAAGCCTGGCGCCAGGCCAGCAAGTGGGAGGGCTCAGTGATGGCCGAGCAGGGCGGAGCTGCCCGCACCTGGGAAAATGGAGGCAGCACCGGGAGGGGAGTGGGCTGGTGGTGCAGGCGGGGGCCGCTTGGGCATCCACCCCCCGAACAGAGCTGTGCCAGGGATCACTCACAGTGCTGTGCCAGGTCGGGTGCTCGCTCTGTCTCTGGTTTGCCGCCTTTCCCAGTTCTCGGCCGCTGCCGCCTGGGGCTGTTCAGTCGCAGCGCGGCTCGGGCACTCCCAGGAGTCTTCTTTAATGCCGGCCTGAAACCTCGAATCCTGAATAGGGCAGCTGGCCGCCTTCAGCGCGGCCCCGGCCTCCGGGATCCTGGCTGCATCCACAGCAGCCCTGGCGCCGTGTTCCCTGTTTCGAGACTCACTTTTGCAGCTAAGAAACAGTTCTTTTCCTGCTCCACACTTTAAAGCTGTTGTCTGTAAATGAGGCAGACTCTCCTGCCGGGGGCAAAGTGGCGGTCACTCCCCACGACCGGTCAGCAGCAGCAGTCCTCCCTTAAGAGATGGCAAGAGGAAGGACCACAAGTTTTCCGGCTGCCTGAGTCCCAGTGGCCGCCTTTTCCACCTCAGCTACTCCGCGCCAGCCGCCGCAGCCGCCGCCATCTTGAAAAGCCTTGTGGTTGTTCAGTGGCTGCATGTTCTAAAAGGCCAGTGCCCCAATCTAATGTCCCTCTCCTACTGTGACAACTACAGTTGTCTCCTGGCCTCAGTAAATGCTCCCTCCCTGGATCCTTCAGTCCAAGGGAGTGGTAATGACCTCTGATCCTAGCTCTAGGCTCTGCACTGTCTATTAACTACAATTTTAACTTTTAGTAACCCTGACTTCTAACAAAGCAAGCATTTTAAAAACTGTTTTATATCAGTATCTGTATATGAAATCCATTTTATTATATCCTTTTAAAAAACTGTTTTATATCAGTATCTGTAGCTAAAATCCATTGTTATATCTAGAAAAACATTTTCTCAATTTTTTACTAACAGATCTACAAACAGCTTTTCTATACCACATAAACAAGATGTCAAAGTATATAAACCTAAGATTATATTTTATAATGTTCTAGTATTTTAACTTACTTAGGAAAGACTCATTTTATCATTATTATTACTTAACATAACATGACTTCAAAATTTCAATTAATGAAAGTATTTTTTCGAAACTGTAAGTTTGTGTATAAATATTTATCCTAATCACATTTACCTAATTTACTAATTTTAAACAATTATATTTGAACTGCTTCTAGAAAACAAAGCTAGCCATTTAAGTTCCTTTTTTTTTTTTTTTTTTTTTAAAAGCAAACACTATGCTAGTCCTGTATCAGTGTCATCTTAACCAAAGCCTTTGAGACAGTAGATCCAGATACCTTCCATAATAATGTCTGTTGCAGCCATCCTGGGTCCACCTGGCACCTGGGGCTGCTATGAAGGGCAGGGCCTGTTTGGGTCTTGGATGGACATACCAGGTGCAGATCTCAGGACAGAGGACAGACTACAAAAGTGGTGTTTGGAGGATTTGACCCCCTCCTAGCATAGCCATGAGGCTGGGCTTTGGCTTTGCCTTGCAGTTGGTGATCCAGGCACTGCAGACACACATCCCCAATCCTTACTAAGGCCTCCTGTCTAGATCCAAGAATCCAGAGACATAAAACCAATAACATGTTTACAGCAAGACTGGGGAGCATATTTCTCAGGGTGATCTGACATATGTGTTTCCCTGGTTGTGATTGTCATATTGACTCAGCAAATCCTACGCTTTGTATATCTGGCCTCAGTTTCTTTTAGATCACCAAACTCTCCATCAATAGCTCACCAGCTCAGCTTCAAGCTAGGTGGGCTGCCAGTCCTTTGACTTCTTTGCTTGCATCCAAGACCCTGGGTGTCAATTTAAACTTTCAGCTAATGGTACCCATTGCCTCCTTCCTTCCAGCAATACCTATTCTCCTCTTACCTCCACTCTCCACCCTAATGAGACTGATCTCCCAGGGTCACAGCTGTTTGGGGACTTTCATTTCTGCCTACCTACCTGTCATTCAGAAACATCTATTTCATTTTCCAGTTACTTTGTATTTGCACACCTCTTTTTACTTTTCAGAGTATTTTCATGTATTTACTGTAATGGGGACTCTTCATTTTCCTGAAAGCAGGCCAGACAGGTGGTATTGTCCCATTTTATAAATGAGAGCACTGTGGAGAGGTTAATGACTTGCTGAAGATGCAGAGGAGGCTTTAAAGCTTGTCCTTCAACCTCCATCACTGAAATCCAGTTCCTCTGACTATTCCTTGTAATGCTTTTTTTTTTTTCTCTTAGAAAAAACCTTTAAGAAAGCTATAATCTAGTGATAGAGAATGAGGAACTGTGTGGTAGGTTAGAAAGAAAAAAATGTATTCCCTCCCCACCCTCGTAGTTTGTTCTTGGGTGAGTACATAGTAGCTTTGTCCTAACATTTGTCCTTTTTGCCATGTCCACCGTAATAGATGAGGCCATCCATCTTATGAAGAATACCCATGCCTTTGGTATACTGGAAACTAACACCCTTGAAACCAGAAATACTTTTCTGGGAAGGTTTCATTGTATATAATTCCAAGTCTTAGAGTTGGAAGAGAATATACGAATCATCTGGGTTGCCAGGTGTTTGTTTAAATCCTTGGTTAGATCCTGTCTGAATCCCTGAGGGTTGTGGAGTGAATTTGAGGAACAATCTTTGTTATTATACATCATCCTTCATGGCCTAAAAAGACTTTCTACCAAACTAATTAAATATATGTTGACTATTCAAAAGAAAAAGTTGTTTCTTTCCTTTTTGGGTCATCTGTTTTTTTCGAAATATCCTATTTGAAACATTTCCCTTAAAATTTGTTAGCTGTTAAGAAATTTGCATATTTAGATATCTGTTTAACGCTATTGTTTAATGTAATGTAATTTTTAAAATGCGACTAAATGATAGTAGTTTTTTTTCTTTCTTTCTTTTTCTAAGTTTCTCTGTCTTTATTTACAAGCGAGGTGCCAGTTCTTCCTGAAATTGTTAACAAGTTGCCTATGTTTGCTTTGTATAACATGCGCAGGGGTTCATGTGAATGTTTTCAGTTCTTCTGTGCTTTTTTATTAGCCAGAGGTATTGAGGAAGAGAGGTAGGGTATGAGATTAAGTTTTTTAGTGAAAACTAATGACAATTGAGTAAGAAGCATTCACTAGGACTGGTTGTTTTCCCTCTTTTCCTATGAGTGGAAATTCATGGCCACAGTAATGAAGTGTCAAGTGCCTGTGCTGTAGGATTACTTAGCAACGTGCATTTACAGATCTCTATCTTGACCATTGTTTCTTAGAATTAAAAATGGCAGATATATGTACCTAAGCCTTGTAGTCAGTGTATAGAGCTTGAACTTCTCTCCTAAAATCATGGGTCACATAATATTACTTGTGGCCAGCGGAGTGCTTGTGGGAAGTTTCAAAATTCATTAGGTTGATGTATCGTGGTTTGCAGTGAACCTGAGAGCGTTACATTAGCAAATGGAACATCTGTTATAAGCTCTTGAGGAGGCTTATATTTCAACTTAACAAATTTGCAGTATGAGTTGAAATAAATTTTTTTTTTGCCTGTAAAGACTCACATAGTCTCTTTAGTTCCTATTTAATGCTAAGTTATTTCTGTAGACCCAAGTAATTCAAAAGAGAGGCTTACATAGAGGCATGTGGGATATTCTGTTAGAAATACATGTTCTGCCTTTGCAGCTTTTCCACATTAAGTGGTTTAACTGGTCCCCTTCGGTGAATGGAAAAGGACATCTCAGAAAGCTGAATGATTGACATTTCCTCACAAAGTTTTTGATAGAAAGTCTAAGACCAGGTGAAGAGGAGTAAACACATGACCTAGTATACTGCATTTGCAAATTTACAAAGGGCTTCCATATACAAAATTCCAGGTGTGTGTGCATGTGCGCATGTGTGTGTGTTTCAAATCCTGTGATGTATCCATAACAGGCATTATTGTTCCCATTTTTAAAATTAAGAGAAGCAAGTCTGGGTCATAGGTTAAGTCATTTTCCCATTGCCACTTGATAGGGTGGAGCTGGGTCTAGAACCCAGATACTGGGATCTGAAGTTCATCACACTGTTCCCTTTGTTTTCCTGACATACCTTCACCTTGAGCCTAGCAACCACACCTTTTCAGAATCCCTTTGCTTAGATTTCTTTAAGTGGTAGTTGGGGGGATCAAGGTGATGACATTGGAACAGGTGTGGCAGGTGAAAGGCTGAGAGGGTTTAGAAGCAGAGGGGGGTGGACAGGCCTTCACATCATTTATTCCTTTGTCCCTTGATATGACACTCCTTTTTGTGAGCCACCCTACTGTCTCTCTGGGGTTTTGTCTGCCACTGACATTCTTTTCCACATTTCCTCACTGCTGCTCTCTGCTATGCACCACTGTTCCTGGTGCTGGAGACCATGCCTGTCACAGTAAACACTAGGGCAGGTGATTGTTCAGGCTTCTTTTGAACAGGAAAGTGAAAGTTACAATATACCACCTATATTGAGGTCAATCATAGAGGAAGAGTCACTTAAGAGGACTTCTGTTCCCAGATATGTCTTATTCTCCAGTTTATACTAAATCATTAGCATTTTCCCATGTCCTTTAATACCATTTGAAAACATTTTTCATCATTCTGCAGCATTTTATTACATGAATTTAGCAAAATATATTTAAGCATTCTTCCATTTTGGTTATTTTCTAGTTTTTGTTGTGATAAACTTAGAAAAAATCAACTCCTTGGAGAAGGGAACTGTTAACCACTTGAAGAGATACAAACCTGGTTTAAATGGTGTTTTAGTCTGTTTTGTGTTGCTGTAAGAGAAATACCTGAGACTGGGTAATTTATAAAGGAAAGAGGTTTATTTGGCTTATGATTCTGGGACAGCTGCATCTGGCACAGGCCTCAGGCTGCTTCTACTCATGGCGGAAAGTGACAGGCAGCCAGCGGGTACAAGCAGATCACATGGCAAGAAGAAGGAAGAGAGAGAAAGAGGAGGTGCCAGGGTCCTATAAACAACCAGCTTTCACAGGAACTAATAGAGCAAGAACTCACTCACTACCCCTCCTCCCCCAGGGAGAGTATTAATCCATTCATGAGGGATCCGCCCCCCGTGACTCAATCAGTTTCCAACACTGCCACATTGGGGATCAGATTTCCACATGAGTTTTGGAGGGGACAACACATCCAAACTCCATCAAATGGTTTGCCCTAGTCCTCGATTCATTAGTACATTGTAACAGTCATTTCAATCAGATTAATACATGATTGTTTTTCTAGCTTTACTTGCAGATGAGGAGAACAAATAAAGAATAATCAATGAAAGGAATTGATTTCACAATTATGTCATCAGTATTCTGACCATAGAATTTTATTTAATGGTGTATGCTTTTATAAAAGATTGATGCAATGGTGATATTTTTAATGTAGCAGGTTGATTCAAAAAAATGTACACATTTGAGAATCTAAACCCACTTGTAAATGTAGTAATCATTTTGTCAGAGTCATTACTTTATTGACTAGCTTATGTATTTTTGTTGGGGTGTGTGTACCCCTCAAACATTTGAGCTTGACTTTTTTTTGGTCATGTATGTAGAAAAGGGCTCACTAATTATAAGCAAATTAGTAGAGGTTGAAGAACCAACTTTTGGATTTCCTAAAGTTTTGTTTGCTGGAACTACTGCCTTCAATTTCCTGTGGGCGTGTGAGACTGGGTTGGGAGGGAGAGGGGGAGGTATTAGAGGTCTCCGTAACACTATCAGTCCCTCTCCCACCTTCTCTATCAGACTCACCTCTCCACCCGCTGCCCAAGATCCAGGCACAACAGGCAGTGAGTAGACCACATTTGTCCTTGGTGTTCTCCTCCTTGGGTTTCTTTTTTTTTCCCCCCTGTCCAATTTCTTCTTTCCCCGGGTGACCAGTGTCTTTTTTCTACTCAAACTTCCTTAACATGGCATCCACCAAGGCCCATATTTTTGGGAAGGTCCCATTCTTCCAAATTGTCTTTGCTATCCCTAGTCAACAAGAAGTAACCTGACTTCCCAATCTTGACATTATCTTTTCCAGGTGCATTTACTTCTAAAAGTGTTTCTAGATAAGTCATTGCCTTAATATTGCTTTGATTCTGTTTGGCTAACTCAGTGCAACAGTCTCAGAGTTCTATTGTACTTTTGGGCAAACTCTGAGGGAGAGGATCACTAGGTAAAAACGGAATTGGGAAGTCACATAAGTTTAAAAAAAGAAAAGTGAGAAGAAGGCCTTTAGTGCTACAGAGTGTTTCTTCTTTTCCCAATCAATGGTGGGTGAAATGTGTGAGCATGCAGGAATTTGACTTGAATAAACTCTTAGGATGAAGTCATACATAATTAATTGCCTGCCTCTGCATTCTTTCCAAAGTGATGGCTCTTAGTATTCACATTGTGATAACATGTTTCCTCAGTACAAGAGCTCCAGGACAGCCAATTAAGGAAGACAAGGCAGTAGAGGTTCTGTTATGCAACCTTTGTGCTATTGTAATGGGGTGTGTAATTGTCTGTCTTTTTTCTTTCTAACTTCTAGTGCCTCAGACAGTATATGCAGTTGGCAATCCGAGAAGGATGTGGGTCTCCCATCACTTGCCCTGACATGGTGTGCCTAAACCACGGGACTCTGCAGGAAGCGGAGGTATGGACGAGCGCCACAATCTTCCCCTCTTTCCTGTTGACGTTATTTATTAGGATCTTGATGCTACGTACCTCCCTACAGGCAGTCTAGCAACAAGATAAGAGGTTAAGTTTTATGGAGTACTTTATTGCTACATACCTTTGAGTTCTTTGTACAAACTGTTAGAGCTGTCATTTAACTCAGTTCTACTTTTATGTGCCATCTTGAGTGTTGAAGAAGCTCTAAAATAGGTGAAGGTGCTAGAAATCAGGTTTACCAAATGTGAGGCTTGCAGGCTGAATAGTGAGTGGTCTTGTGATCTTCAGTACTTTAAAGATAAACAGATCATATATTAGTCGCAGTTAAAGAAAATCTAAACTATTGTGATTCCACAGTGGTAGCTTGAGTTGAACCATTTCCAAAGAGCAGAGAGGCCTTTCAATTGATCTGTATCAGGCATCACAAATGACTTTCTTTTTTGAGTGAGTACTTCTCTCATTTTCTTAAGACTGTGATTTATCTCTTTCTTTTATTTATTCAATCCCTGATCACTGGCTTACCTTTACATCTGCCTTTTAATCTTCAGACCCTTCTCAATTTAAATAAGAATATAACAAACTCTTGTTCATTCTTAGGGAGTTTGTAAGCCTCTGAAAGAGACCCTAAGAAACAGATGAAATAAGTTATTCATTCAGCAAACACAGAATACCTGCTGTGCACCAGGCACTCTTCCAGTTGTTTTCATAGCCAGTATACTATCTGATTCTCTCAATAAACCTCATGAAAGTGGCTATTACTTTAAGATAGGGAAACTGAGGTCTGGAGGGTTTAAGTATCTTACCCAAAAGTGCATAAGTAGAAAGTAGATCTAGAATTCTAATCCAGTTCTTTCTTACCACCATAATTACCTGGCTTTAAAAGTAGAACTAGGTAGGTAGATAGAATGTATGATAATGGGCTTGATAATTGGAAGCTCAATAGTGTGCATGTGTGTGTGTGTAGATATAGATGTATAAGTATATATGTGAGGATATATGTGCATGTGTGTATATGTGCACATATGTGTGTAAATATACATACTTTGTTTATGAATATATATGCTTTTACATATATATCCTTTGCTTTGTAAGCAAAGTAGTCAGAAAGATGGTATAGACGATTTCTAACCAATTTGTATTTGTGTATCCTGTGCTCAGTTTGTGGAATATCAGCTGAGTGGTACAAATGAGCTAGTCGTGTTTTTTAGGGAAGCATAAAAGGAATACATAATGATTTAGAAGTGATTCATTTTAAGGAAATCATGAAATTAATTTTTTGATAAAAAGGTAATATCAAATATGTAAATTCTGTGGTGAGCAATATTGTTTACTTTTGTGTGGGTAACGGGTAGAAGGAAATTATAGTGGGGGGGAAATTTAGATTATCTACTGAGAATACTGTTGATCTATATAACTTAGAAATTGTTTTTAGAATGAGACTCAGGCATTTGGGAACATCTATCCATGCATAATCCTTCCAGGAAAGATGCCTCCTTTTTTACTTGCTTTTCTGGTTAGCAAGTGTGCCAGGCCCTTTTCCAGGTTAGTATGGGGAAGATAATAAGACAGGCCCAGTGCTATCCTTGTGGAGCTCCTGATCCAGCAGAGAGACATTAACAGATGAGTCAGGTAATTTATAAAAGTGGAATGCAAGAAATGGGAAAGGCAGCAAGAGCTGTGTTTGGTATGATATCTTATTTAATTCGTGTATGCAAACTCTATTAAATATAAATGGAATGAATAGTTTGAAGTTTCAGAACAAGCCTGTGAAATTAAACAGAGTACTATATTCCAGACCTGTGCTGTCCAATCCAGTAGCCACTAGCCGCATGTGGCTATTTAAATTTGATTAATTAAAATGAAACAAAATTAAATATTCAGTTCTTCAGTTGTCAGTAACTGCTTTTAGGTGTCGAATAGCCACATGTGGCTAATGACTATTGAACTAGTAGCATAGAAGAGAACATTTCCATCAGTGCAGAAAGTTCAATTGCACAGTGTTGTTCTAGACTTTTCAGTAAATGGTAACCTTTGGGTATGGAATGTTAGGGCTAATGTGTTCAGACAAGTGGGTGACAACAGGCCTTAATTTGTCTTACAGTTCTCTAGAACAGAGTTTAACTGTTCTGATTTTCTTTGTATAGGCATTTTTTCTTTGTATTCCCCTTTCCTTTATTCTCCTTAGTCTTTTCCCACTGTAGATATTCTCACTCACACATTCCTTCTTCTGGTTCTGTTCATCCAGTTTTACTCTAAAAGCAATTTTACTTTTAGGCTGTATTAAAACTGAACAGATGATTCTTAAGAATTTTGGAAAAACAGAACAAAAACATATTCCAAACTAAACTGACATATTTCTGAAATTCTCCAGTCTTTCTCTCATTAGATGCACGAGAAGACCCTCCAGGGTATGAATGAACCGTTTCTATACTCATTGGTCTTGCTAAGAGCCTGACTGGAGATAGCTTTGATGTACAATAATCAAATGGTCTTGACCAACTTACTATATATATTTTTCATAGTGGTTAAAAAAATGTTATGGGGGTAGTGGTGATTGTTTCTTATCTGGAGTTGAGAACTGGATAAAAGATTATATTGGAGATTTTAGTAGCTTCATCCATTTATATGGGACTCCTCCTTTGAAAGTAAATACCATATGCACATGAACTTGGCCCATATCACCTTCCTTTGTAACTTGCTTTACATCAAGATTTCATCATCTATATAGTTATTATTATAATATATAGGTCATAATCTACATGTTACTGAGCATATCACAGTAGGACTCATTGACTGGATGTTATCTCCATGACTACTTATTCTTTCTTTAAAAAAATGGTTAATTATACAGGTAACACATAAATGTACCTAGCTTGTTAAAAACAATTCTGGTTAAGGCTGGTTCTCTTTATCCTGCTGCTATTTATATTACAATATATGGTTCTTCATCATTCATTATCTTATAAAATGCATTTAACATTTCTTCATCTTCAAAGGACAGTAGGAATTTAATCTCTTAGCTCTGATTACTTTCCTGCATGGTATAGTTTACACAGTTGGCTGTGCTCACACGCCTGCTTTCTTGATTCCTCCAAATTGGCTCAGTTGTGGCTCTGCCTCTTAACTTTTATCTGTCAGAAATAGTCTCATTAGTGAAGCATTTAATACCCAGGTCAAGTTCTGCTTGCTTATGTAGGAAACAGAAGAAAATAGCAGCTTCCCCTTCAATGTCTGCAAGCTGGTGAGAGGTAGTGACTCTGGAAGACTTATGGCTGGAGGTGAGCCCACTGGGAGCCAGAGAAAAGTAAAACTTTCCTTCATTGCATCATCTGGTGCTTTCAGCTGTTGCTCTGCAGACTTTTCCAATGTACTTGATCCAGGAATCTTGTCCAACATGGAATTATGAAAGGCAGGACACAGATTGTTTGTTCTGATAGCATGACTTCAGGCAAAGCCCTTGCTTGAAGTTAGCAGCCCTGTTAAAAAAGTCAGTGTCTAATTTAAGCAGATCCCTTACAGTGTTAGGAAGTAGCATGCCATCACTTGCTGGGAGAGCCTGAACCATTTGTCTGGGCTGTGACAAATTTGAATAGCTAGTGCATAACCCATTTGAATAGAACCTGCCATGACATGGCTTGAGAAATTGAACTTCTTCCAACTGGTGGCTGGCAGTGGAGGGCAGGGAAGAGCTTCTCAGCCACCAATAATTCTTCCAAGTCCTGGAGCAGTGAAATGATCAGCCTGCGTTTTACTGCTAGTGCCACAGTTTGCATCAGAGGAAGGGGTGGGGTGGGGTGGAGCAAGTGCTCTTGCCAAGAATGGGGGCTCCAGAATTTCTACAGGAAAGGATTTAGGGTGGGGCAGTCTGGAGGCCTGGCATAGAGGGGTGGGGAGGGGGAGGAGTAGAGTGCTAAGAAATTTGAAGCTGCATTTGCAAAATAAATATGAGGATACCACAAAATGTTCATAGAAAAATGGAATTAAAAGATAATATGAATCTTTCCATGAACTTTTTGAGTACCCCTCATAATACAATTTTTACTTAGATTGCATATTTATTAAGGGTGGCTTTAAGAAAGGCTGCCAGAGTTATAGGAATCCAAGTGTTCTCCCCAAATCACCCCGTAGCACTGCCCCTGCTTGCCATCTCTTTTAACACTCTTCTTTCCCATTGTCATAGTGGGAAACTGGGGCAGAGGAAGGTTGAAGGTGCCCAGGCAGGTGGCTGTATTCCTGTTACTGTGGGTTAAGGATCTGAATGGGAATGGATCAAGTTTGCCTATAATAACCTTTGGCTGCAATATGTGTTGGCTGGAGAAAAGTCAAACTTTGGGGTGGTGGGGGATAGAGGAATCTGCCAAACCAGAGTTAATAGATTTTTTTGAGGTTCCCAGCTGAATTTTTAGAAAGTATTTAAAACTGTTTTATAATGTATTTAAATTGTGTGTAAGTGGAGAATGAGGTTTTGAATATTCTTCTTTAACTAAAGGCAAATGTAAGAAAACTAAGCCGTGACGGTTTGAATGTGTCACATGGTGTGTCCCTTTTACCCATAAATGAGTAGAGGGAGGAAAGGTAGGGGGTATTAGTCCATCTCCATTGCTTGTAACAAAATACACAGAGCTGGGTGATTTATAAGAAAACAAAATTTATTGCTTACAGTTTCAGAGGCTAGGAAGCCCAAAGTCCAGGGAACACATGTTGTGAGTGTCTTAGTGGTGGCAACAGTGACCCAGGGGTCTCACATTGCAAGGTGGCAGAAGCAGAGAGACTGCTCCTGGTGCGGTCTCCTTTTAAAGCCCTCAGAACCATGCCCCCGACCACCATTATTAATCCATTCACTACTGCACGGTCCCACAACCTAATCACTTCTTTGGGCCTGACCTTTCAATTACTGTAATAGGATTTCTCACCCTCAGCAGTTACAGTGGGGACTGAGCCTCAGTGCGGTTGGGTGGGCATCCAATCTACGCAGGGTATGTAATGGGAAGATGATATCGGTTGCCTGATGTACAGAAGCTTCTGCAGAACATGTGAAAGAAGATAGCAAAGCAACCCTCTGCAGTGGACTGTGACGATCCCTGGCCCTGGAATTGCACTTTTCTCTCATCTTTCACTTCCCTGGTGGACCCTGCCTTCTGCCTCTCAGACAGTGATGTTCTCTTGGTTTTTTTCCAATCAGGATTTAATATCTAGTATTCAGGGAAGGATTACCTGAGCTTGTTTTACTCAGGTGATTGGGTGACTGTGCTGTTTTTCTTCGCTCTTGGCAAGAGCAGTTCTTATTTTCTGGGTTGAGCTAGAAAAAATTCTCAGTTTCTGTATCAGTGTGATAAGACGTTGATCCATAAGGCCAGTAGTGTTTCTTCTGCCTTTATTTTTGCAAGTCATAGCACCTCAAAAATTGCCAACACCTTGACAGGTCATAATGATCTACTAGAGGTCAGTTCCATCTCCAGATGAACTGATCTGTTTTATTCTACATTCACTTTCAATTTTTAAAAACAACTGTAGCAGAAGTATGATGAATGGGCCAAACCTGAGTCCAGCCTCTGCTTTTTTCCCCTCTGTCCTGGCTTTACAGACTCTGATGAGCAGTACTTACCTGAAGCCTGTATCTGATTTTGGTTTTAGCCATTTTGTCTTCTTAACCAAGAATTAGTTTCCTAACTGAAAAAGAAATATCTATTAACATTTATCTATTAATAAGTATCTATTAATATTTATTAACATTTCTTATGGAAACACATATTACTTTCAGCATAAATACTTCTGTGGTGAGCAGGTTTCACTGTCTACCCCCCCTTTTTTTTTCTTATTTTTGTAGGATTAGTGTTAATGTGAGTTCAAATATTGTGATCATGGTACAGATAAAAAAGGATGTGCCTCACTTTTTATTCTTCTTAGTTGTGGATATTACAGTATCCAATTAACTTTATGTATAACTGGTTACAACACCGCCACAAATAGGCATATTCTGACTTTCCTAGTTATACGCAGCAAGCAGAGACTTCCAGCAGAGTAGAAACTGGGTATTTAATAACTATCCCTAGGTTCATTTTTGCCAGAACAAACAGACAAACCCAAAACAAAACAGGGATTGTAGGCAGTTAGCTTTTTGTTCTTATTGTTCTAATGTTACTGTTCTTGTTCTACTAGAATGAAACTGAATTTATTTTCTTTTTGAATTAAAGTTTTGTTCTTTTTGGAAAGAATTTCTAGAATGATGATGAGGAGGAAAAGAGGTCTTTTGTGCTTGGATAGGAAGAGAGAGAAATATCTGTTTAACAGGCAAACTAGTACAAATTTCAAAGAAGAGTTAGCAAAAAATGACTTTAAATTAAATTAAGGACTTTTTAGTAGTTGTTCTGAGGGGAATGGTCTCTTGATAGCTGAGATGATACTTAGAGAGCTTTGCTTCTACTGCTTGAATATGAATCTGATTAGTAATGGATTAGAACCCACGGAATAAAATAAATATCAGTATTCTATAATGACCTAAACAAAAAAGTAAGTAAATGGGGGAGAAGGGACAGCTCTTCCTTATAGTAGAATTCTAATCAATAAATATAGAATGATGGAAACAGAAAATCATCATTAAGCAAATACCACAGTAATTATTTTTGTCAAGAATTGTCAATGGGTACAAAAATTAGTGGGCAAATGAGAAATAGAATTTTGCATAGTCTCAAAGTATTTCCCTGCAAGATACTTGTTGTTTACAAAACCTGGCAGACACCGCCTTCACCGACTTAAAAAGTTCACATTACTGGTAATAAGACATGTTGTCCTTATGTACCTCCTGATGGCCTCAAGGTTACAACTGTGTTAGATAAAGAAAATGTGGTACATGTAGATGATGGAATACTACTCAGCCATAAAAAAGAATGAAATTCTGCCATTTGCAGCAACATGGATGAGTTTGGAGAAAACTGTGGTAGAGAAATACCACGTGTTCTCAGTCATATGTAGAAGATAAAAAAAATTGATCTTATAGAAATAGAGAATAGAATAGTAGTTACTAGAGGCAGGGAAAGGGAGAGGGTTAGAGGGGGCCAAGGAAATGCTGGTAGACCAGTACGAAGTTACAGAGGTACAGTTAGATAGGAAGAGTAAGTTCTGTTACTCTAGGGTGACAGTAGCTAATAACATTGTATTGTATATTTCAAGATAGCCAGAAAAGAGGATCTTGAATTTTATAACCACAAAGAAATGGTAAATGTTTAGATGATAGATATGCTAACTATCCTGATTAGATCATTTTACAATATATGCATGGATTGAAACAAGCTGTACTCCTTAAACACGTACAAGGAAAAAAAAATTTTTAAAGTGAAATAGCTATAAACTCATGGTGAATAGTTAGAACCATTTAATAATTTTAAAATGATTATGTTGTAATATAAAATAATTTTTAAAGAAAAAATAAAATTGAGTTTATTCACATATCTTATTATTTACATACATCTGTTTATTTGCATGTTTAACTTTATGGGTGCTGACTGTATTTTCACTTCCCAGATTTTTCTTAATGGAGCTAAGCTTCAACCAGAATTTCTATATATGCTTAATGTGTCTTGGGTTCTATTTGTATGTATGAAACATAAATTGATTTACTAGACAGTGATGACATCAGGGTAGATTGTGCCAGTCAAATGGTCTATGACACACACACACACACACACACACACACACACACAAATTCCATTAATAAAGTTTCCTTTTTCATACTTAAAAAAAAAGATTACATCTGTGATACTCGGGCCAAAAATGTACAACCTTGTTGTAATCATGAGAAAGCATCAGATAAACCCAAATTGTTAAACATTGTGCCAAATAACTGGCCTGGACTCTTCAAACATGTCAAGGTCATGAAAGTCAAAGATAAAATGAGGAACCATCATGGATTGGAAGGCCAAAGAGACCTTGCAACTGAATGCAAGGTGGTAGCCTGGATTGGCTCTTGGACTGAAAAAAAAAAAAAAAAGACATTAGTGAGACAATTTGTGAAATTTGAATAAGGCCTACAGATTATTTCATTGTATTGATGTAAACTTTATTATTTCAATAATTGACTGTGGTTATATAAAGTGTTATAAGGGGAAGTTGGGGGGATGATATTTAGGAATTCTACACAAATTTTACAACTTTTTATAAATCTAAAATTATTTCAAAATAAAAAGTTAAAGAATAGTCTGGTGTGATTTTGAATGACTTGGAATTTCTTTGTTGGCAGAAAGAGGATAAAGGTATACCACAAGACACCTCTTCATAATTTCTTTTATTTTATTCTCTACGATTGTCAGTCTAGCAGTCAGTTTTAGAGTATTTGTGAATATTCTCAAAAAAATTGGTTGTAGCCCTTTCACCTGTGGCCTGACTGAGTTTTCCAATAATCACCTTAACCCAATTATTTCAATTTTATAATTGTAGACATGGAGGCCTTAAGCAACAGTGATTTGTTTCAAATGGCAATGGGATCAGGAATTTAATACTTTGGATCATTTGTTGTTAGTATTTTTCAGCCAGGTCGTGCTTTCTCCCATCTAAGGCCAAAAGTGTGATAGAAACATTTCAGAAAATTAGTTCTAACCTGCAAAATCCAACAGACATGATCCAGGAGTAGATCTTTTTTGAATCTTATGTGTATTTATTGCCTTCCAAGTAATGTAAGTTTGAGTGCACCTTCTGCACCTTCTGCATCTCCTTCATTGTTTGTCCAGACTTGCAGCCCAGAGCCTTAGGCTGTCAACGGGTCTATGGAGAAGACGCAAATCTAAATAAAATGGTAGGGACTGGAGAAGAGAACGTGTATGTTCTGGTGGTGACCTTTATTCCAAAAGGATAAGATAGAGTGAAAAATGAGTGATGGAATTCCCTTTTTGTGATCACTAATCTCAATAGAAAAATTGATTTACTTTATTAAGGCTTAATTCCAAACAAACCTTTGACATAAAATAATAAATAGATTCGAAATAGAGTAAAAGACAGAAAAATTAGAGACCTGTGACTTCTCTTTTGGCAGTAATGTGTATTCTGATGAAATTTGTCTTTCTAATTTAAAACGAAACATTCATCACTACTGTTGTTAACTTTTTACTGCATTAATTTTTGTCATTTTTTCACATTAGCATTTCGTCTGTGTCTGAACAATTTATCTTGTGTTTGCTTTGTCTTCCATAAACTGTTTGAACGGCTGTTACATAATCTGCTTGTCATTAAAAAATCAGAATTTTTAGGGGTTGATTTTGAAGGATCTGAAGATCTTCATCAGTTCACAAACTATTTTAGATGGAGGTGAGTGGGGTATAGGACAGTCTCACAGAATCAAAGACCTCAAATAGCTCTTGGGGCGAATGGTTATAAATAGATTTATAGACTATCACCTAGGTCTCTTGGGCCTTGACAATATCATCCCCAAATCACATTGGCCCAAAAGTTGCAGTAGCATTAGGTTATCTGTCCTCTACCCACAATGAATCAGTGACAAAGTCAGGAACTGAACTCTGATTCCTTAATGCCGCCCACCACTTCATTTGCCTGCACCTTCTGTCTTCAGCTCTGAATTTTTTTTTCAGACACCTTTGTTTTTCAGGAAAGATGTCCCGGTCATAGTATAATAGATGAACAGAGCTGACTTTCGATAATAAGTCTTAGCGTACTTTTATTTTGTTTTATTTATTATTATTATCTTTTTATTGTTGGGCATATTCTTTTATCTGGGTGGAAGTCACAGAGGAGTTTAAATGTGAACAAATTCATTAAGCTGTTGAGTCAGTATTAGAGCTCCTGGCTGTACGTGGGTTATACATTAATAAAGGGCACACAGTCACTCACACAGGAAAAGCATAAGAGCTGTGGTAAGATATACATAATATGAAATTGACCATCATTTTTTACATGGATTGCTAAGGAGCTTTTATTTAAGGTACCAGATGAACATGCAACAACATTTTCTCCCCAACTGGAGAAAGAAAATTTGGAGAAAAACATTTTTATAATTAAGCTTATGTTTTACCATACCTTACTTGGAATGGGGGAGACTGAACTTTTTTTGTGGTCCTTCACACATTTTAGCTAACTTAAGTTTGATTTGTTTGCAAAAGAAAAAAATTGAGAGTATTTTTGTGAGGGGAGAGGATTAGATTTTGAATGCATTTTCAAATGTATTATATTTGTTAAACACAATTTTCGCTGCATCATTTTCTTACTCCAGTTTTCTCAAACAGACTTTCTTTTGTTAGTTGCAAGAAGTTTCATCTAAATATATTTTACACCAAATAAATAAATAAATAATAGTTCAGAGTTGGAATTGTCAAGGCTAAGGCTGTTTCCTGTATCAACTTGTTGAATGTCTGGAAAGCTAATATAAAAGTCTTGATTTTCTCAGTTATAAATCTTTTAAACAACGTCAGTATACTTACATCTTGACGTCCGTGGAATTAATATTTTTAGAATGCCAGTTTAGCTTTAGCTTTTTCTACATCTGTCTTTGAGGTGCAATTTAAAACTGATTAATCTGAAATGTCACTTGGTTAGGTAGGAATCATTGTTGCTTACTAGTAAACTGTTGGTTCATGTCACCATCTGAAATGGAAATGGGAGTCTAGCCACAAGAAATGTCTTAGGCATTTCTTTTCTACCAGGGCCTGGGATGTCAATGAGTGATAAATGAGGGCTCTATGAAGTGATTTTTGTCAGAGGAAATGATTTTCATATTGTTTAGAAGGTACTATTTCCTAGGTGACAAATGAAGTTTTCACAATTCCTGAGGCACTATCTATGTAACCTCAGTTTTTAAGGGTTCTAGATCTAAAACTATAATCGTTTGAGAATTTCTTAAGGGAATGTAGAGAGAAAAGGAGCATCATTCATATATATGTGAATAATTCGGGAAGTCCAAGTAATAAAATTTGCTTGTCTGGTTTTAGTAGCTGCTGGTCAAAGAATGGAAGGCCGTCAGTGAGTTTTGTAACTCGTGCCTTGAATGGTGATTCCTAGCCATGGTAGAGGGATGGGGATGATTTGAAAATTGCTGTACGTGTTACTGCATCAATAGTGTAGAAAAAAAGAAGTTTGTAAACAACTGATACAGAAAGGATGTAATAAGCAAGCTAAGAAAGAGAAATCATAAAAGGCTGGTAACTCAGGACCCTGTGATGACTGAAATCTCATCTTTCTACTGTCTCTGGTTTCAGATTGCCTGTTTGGTACCCGTGGATCAGTTTCAGCTGTATCAGCGGTTAAAATTTGAACGTGGTATGTGCTCTTTTTTTTTATCCTGATAGTGAAAGTGGTTTTACATGTGTCATTTTTACACTAACCCACATGGACGATTAAGGCAGCTGTAGGCTGTCAACAAAGTCACAAGAGGACTGAGAAAGGGGAAAACTGGAGCAACATAAAATTTCAACTCTCTCAGCCACAGCTAGAAAAATGCAGACTAGCAAGAAATAGAACTTTCCTTATCTTGGTTGTTTTGTATTTTTAATATGGCTCATGTGAAAAAGGTTTTGCAAAAGTTAGATGTTTTCATGATAAAAGTAATACAAAAGAACGTGACTCTCAGAATGGGTTTTACCACCAATTTTCTCAGGCTTGAAGATCACTTGAAAGCATTAATCAGCCCAAACAGTTTTACTGCTCCTTATAATAGTCACTATTTGTCCTTTTGATTCTACTTTTGTAATCATAGTGAGGTTGAGATAGTTTGGATATATATCATTCTAATGCGAGAATATATTGGGCTGATTTTCTTTCTGACTTCAGACTTGGGGTAATTTACATAGCTTTTCTATTTATACTGCCCATTCATCTGTAGGAGTTATATTTTTGTTCCTTTTTGCTTCTGACAGGTCTTTTTAAGAAACACTTTCTTCCTTGACACAAACTAATATATTCTTGAACTAAATGGTCTATTTTTTAGTAACTGAGTAGGAGAAAAATTGTTTTCCCCAGAACTCGTAAGACTGGAATAATCTCATTGAGTGTATTAAAAAAACCTCTAACCTAGCACGAGCATAAAGTTTTCTGATTGCTAAACTTTAAAATCTGCATTAATAAAATCTAGAGGTGAGGGTAGAGAGAAAATTAATGTTTTTGTGCCAGTGAATTTGCTAAGCACAACTACCTTTAATTCATTTATGTTTTGCAACCACCCTGGCAGATAATTCTTACAGGAAAAGAGAAAAAAACAAAACAAAACACAAAAACCCAAAAAAACCCCATGCAGAGCATGAAGAAAGGTCAGGGGATTCGTAGGATGCCATTTGCTACCTTAGACCGAGATCTGGCTTGTGACTTACTTTTTCAGTAAGCCAAGAGCTGATTCATCTCTCATGGGTGGGCCACTTAACTCATAAGACTGATATATTAAGCTGATTTTATATATATATATATATATAGAAAAATTGGACCAAGTTGTTTGAATTTCAAATGGCTATATTTCTATAGGGCAAAAATACTACATTTTGCCCTATAGAAAGATCCAGATGTAAAGTCAGGAAATAGAATGTTGTTGAACATAGAATCAGAACCAGAGGGGTTGGATGAATTATAGGTTTGATGGATGAAGACACAGTCTGATGCATCTGTCCTGTGTGGATTCTGAGCTAACTTGAGAAATTAACGATGGAAGTAGTTTGTATCGGCCTCCCTGATCCACTGGCATGGGCAGATTAGATTGAGAATTACAACACTAGATGCTTATTTATGTGATCGCTAAAGATGAGAAGGGCATCAAACATCTGCCTTGCCATTCTCCCACTTTATCCCAATATCTTCCATTATAAAAATAAATTATCATTGGAACATGAGCATTCCAAGTATTTGCCCTGTGGATGACTACAGCTGGTAGCAAGTGCCATGATTTGAGGGCTCTTACCTGGAGAAAGTCTAAAGAGTTAGGTTTGATTTTCAGATTCTTCTTAAATGGTGAGATGTGACCTATCAACCTCATCAGTCCTACTTAGTAACTGGGACTTGGTCTGTTTACAGTATTGCCTTGCCTATATGCATCTCTCCTCTCCCATGGCCACCGGTCGCCTCCCAACTACACCCTTGGCCCCTTCTGTCAGTAGCAGCCTTTATTCCTAATTGTTTACACTTTAGAGGGCATAGTTATGAACTCAAATGCCTTTTTGTAGTTAGACAAATTTTAATAGTACCAGGAATTAAAACTTTCTGTGGGTTGGTTCTCACTGATGAATATAAAGTTTTGGTTGATTTTAAAAATAGTGCCTAAGAGCCTGAATGCAATTGCCGGCTCCACCACTTAGCAGTTGTGTGTCCATAGGCAAAGTACTTAGAATTTCTGCACCTCAATTTCCTCATCTGTAAAATGAGGATAACTGTCCCTCTACCATAGGGTTGGGATGAGGACTGCATGAGTTAATACTTTTGAAGTACTTCCTATGAGTGCTTCAAAATCTTCATATTAACAATTGTTGGTAATAAAATGCTAATAAAAGTAGCACCTTTACGTTAAAGTATGCGCAATGTTCTTCTACTTCCTTTTTTTTACAGATGAGATAATCATACAGTTCTTTAGGAGATATCCTCATGTTGAAGTAGACGTTATGCTTATCCTGTCAATGGGATCAGAACACTTGAAGTTAGTCGGCCACATCTGTCTTTACAGTAGGAGTAGCTTTGTCATGGGCGAGGTACACGTAGAAAATCATTGGCCACGATTCACGTTTTTCCCTGAGATAGTGCTTTGCTGTGAGATTGGGACTTTCTGAGTTTTCTGGAGTGTTCAGCCTTACTTGTGATTGACTTACTTACATATTCAGTCTGTGATAATATATTACAATCAACTTGGGCGGGCTTTGGAGCCAGTCTGTCTTTTTTAGCTGGTGTTGCATATCTCTACTTTCATTCATTATAAGTTGATCAAATAGTTTTCTTCATACATGTAATTTATTTTTTCTCACAAGTTCTAGGCAGATACCCCACTATAGATCCTATGCATTGACAATTGATCTTACCGTTCTTATTTTATAGATGAAGAAACTGAAAATTGGATAGGTTGAGCCTTGCCTAGTATCACTTAGCTTCCTCATCGATAAAAATTTTACAGTTCTATAATTTTTTTATTGTGGTTAAAAATGTATAACATGGAAGTTGACATATTAACTATTTTTAAGCATACAATTCAGTGGCGTTAATTACATTCATACCTATGAGCAATCATCACCACTGTCTGTTTCTAAAACTCTTTCATCACCCCAAACAAAAACTTTAGCCATCAAGTGATAACTTCCTATTCTTCCTCCCCCAGCCCCTGGTAACCTCTAATCTACTTTCTGTGTCTGTGAATTTGCCTATTCTAGATATTTCATGTAGCTAGAATTATACAATATTTGTCCTATTGTCTATCTTTATTTCACTTGGTATAATGTTTTCAAGATTCATACATGTTGTAGCATGTATCAGAACTTCATTTCTATTTATGGCTAAATAAAATTTCATTGTATGTTTATACTGCATTTTGTTTATCCATTCACCCATTGACAGACACTTGGGTTGTTTAACCTTTGGGCTATTGTGCATAATGATGCTAAGAACATTGGAGTACAAGTATCTGTTTGAGTTACTGCTTTTAATTTTTTTGGTATATACCTAGGAGTGAAATTGCTAGTTATATAGTAATTCTAGTTATATAATTTAGTTTTTGAGGAACTGCCAAACTGTAAGACCCTACAATTTAAATATAAGTTTAATTAGACATTTTACTGTTGTCAATATTGAAGTATGTTAAATTAGGTGACTTTTTGATTCAATCCCTCATTTTATAAAAAAGGAAATTGAAGCCTAGAGACCTTTTGATCTTAGGTGATTTTGGAAGCCCATTTGTAATCATGTAATTCTTTATTATCATCTATTATAAATAATTATTATTGAAAAACAGAAGTTCCAAGTAAAAGTAAGTTAATAAAGTGCTACATAATGGAATTTACTTGATTGAGATAATTTTTATCCAAATCATTACACCTCATTTTTACATAATAGATTTCCCATCTACCTCAAACTCAAGACCTTTACCAGGTCTATGGGTAACTTTGAGCTCTATGTCATGAATTTTATGTGGAACCGTTTATAAAAGGATCTTGGGATGCATTAAATACTCACTAATACTGTTAATGGGTTAAATGACCAACTGGCTGGAAGTAAATCTCATTGGTTGGGCTGGGAGACAGAATGCAGAGATTGTTGTTGCTCTGAGAAAATGCAGAATCAGATTAGATGAAGCCCTATTTTTTGTTATAAAAATTATTCTTGGATTTGTTCAATTCTTATTGCCCACCAAGTCTTTTCTTGTTCTTTAATTTGTTGTCCAGTGTATGAATTGTCCACTGCTTTATGTTACATATTTGATTCGTTTGTCTTTTGTGTCTTTGTTTTCATCCAAGTCTTTGTGGGGAAAAATATTTTGAGCAGGCTCAGGCAAAAACCATCACTCTGCTTACACAAGGCAGAGAAACACTATTTAGCATTCATTGGTTATTCCTATCAATTTTCCATTCATCTGTGACTTTCGCATAGTATGTTTGTGGCTTTCCCTTCCTGTGTCAGTCTTCCAATATTAACAAAGAAAAAGGAATGCTTAAAAAAAGAAAGAAAGAAAAAGGAATGCTAAGTTTGGCATGTGTTAGTGACCATTGTTTTACTTACCACTGGTTCTCAAAGCACATGCCTGACAATTAACGCTAGAATTTTGCTTGTCTCTTATTTCCAGAGACTACTTTTTCAAAATAGCTTTTTTTTTTTTTAAGAAAATTGGGTTCAGATTATCTATCTCTAATTCTTAAGCACTTTTCCTATTTTTGTGGCCCTGTTTTACTTTTTATAACTACAAGTTGTTTTAGTTCCTTGCTAGGTTAATATGTCTATTCTTGGATATTTGTACAGTGGTTAGGAATTCTTACAGATGGTTTGTCATATTGTTCTCATTTATAAAAAAGTGAAGTGAAATAGGAATTTGTTTTTCTGTTGTTATCCATTAATCCTGCAGTATTTACTTGTGCATTCAATATGTACTTATTTATGTACAGAGTATCTATCCTCTGCCAGGTGCAGTTCTAGAAGCTTTCTCAAGCTATGGCTCCACCTTTCTTTAAAAGCCCTTATGTTCTCAGCATTCTTCACAAACCTCCTTTCATTCTGTCTTCACATTTATGATATTGCTCTTTGAGTTTCATCTCACTCTTTTATTTGTCCCTGGTAAAATGTTCCCACACCATCTTTTATATCTGATCCTAAAGGTTTTTTCTCATCAGAGATCGCTATGTTGTTATTTGGTTTCTTTAGTGTTCTTTTCTCTTTTTAAGACTGTGTGATACTTAACGACCTTATTGACTGCTGAGTTTTATTTTTTAACACCTCTTATCTTTTGTTAGTCTACTAAATCGATTTTATTTTAGTTGGTAATTAAATTAGCTTGAGTGCATAGTGTTTCCCACAATAATAAAAATTCATGTGATGTCTTTTTTGGCACAGCCTCACAATGGTGTAGGATGGCAGAAAAACCACTCATATTAGTTGAGAGAATGTATACAATAGAATAAAAAGCAAACTCCACTTATCTAATGCAGATGGCGCCCGGTGGGAAAACCAAGGGTCTTGGGTTTGGGCTTTTTTTTTTTTTTTTTTTCTTCCCAACTTGGGTTCAGTTTTTTAAAACTGAAAGTAATTATTTGGGTCAAACATGGTCTTTAGGTCTTGTGGCAGTTTAAAATTTCCAGAGTGCCTATTCTTCAATAATTTTCAGAATGCAGAAGAAATAGCTTTAAGTAGCATTCCTGCTTTGCATAACTTACATGAACATGCAAAGTCTTAAGATCAAATAGCCACAGGACTTCAGTAATCTATTCTACTTTCCATAAGTAAACTGTAGCTCAAAGACTGTGAATTTGTCTGTCTCTGATGTAGGTATGTCACAGTTAATCACTTCTAAATCATGGTCATATTTCAGGTTTGGGGGTACTATTACTTGGGGGCTGAATTACAGCTCCCTGGTTTCTCATTTTCTAGATTTCTGCACTTTTCTGCACACAATGCTTCCATCACTGCTGATGCAGAAGATATTAGTCAAATATGCATGAGTTCTCCTTCTTCCAACTTCGGAATAGAAATTTGAAGGAGGAGCAACTAAACCTTGAACTCTTTGGATAATTGTGCATTTTGTTTATCTGCATGATAACTGTTTCCTAGTCCAAAGTCAGGAGGTAAAACTGAATTCACAATAATAACAAGTGTTTTTAGAAAATATCTCATCAACTCTGTTGGGCTTCCTTTCCGTCTCAAATTCCTCTGAGATTGTTGTTGTGGAGGAGGCCGAGAGGAGGAGACGCTCTTCCGCATGTGGTAGCAATCTACCACCTGGTGTCCATCAGTATCCTCTTTTCTGGCTTGGGTTCTGGGCAGTCTTGACAGATACCAGGCCTGCCAATGTTTGATGTCCATTCTGCATTTTTTTCCTTCTCTACTAATCTGGCCTCTGGGCCCCATTTGTGGTACACTCTGTTATGTGAGGTATATAAAGCAAAACTCTGCTCTTAATGGAACACTGGAATTATAATAATTCTAAAAAACCCAGCTCTTTTCCTGTCTATTGACCATTACTTGTCGTGGCTCCTCTAGGAACTGGGCTGAAGGGCTTTCTGAAGGACAGATGCCTTTTGGGAGGAATCTGGACACACTTGCCTGTCCAGATTCCTGTTCCTTTGGGAGAAGCTTCTCCTAGAGTGCCCTGTACAAACATTTCTCTGAATTGTTGTTGCTGTTCTTCAGGAATATCTGAGTGTGGGGCTGAACAGTGTAGAACCTTGCCATATATGCCATCATTCTCTATTATTACTGCAGGAAATTGGTCTATCAATACTATTCCTTTCATTTTTGTTATGTCTCCTCATCCATTTATTCAACAAATGCAACATTCCAGGAATCTTGCAAGGTCAGCCACTGTCAGCAAGAGGTGGATTTGTCTCTCAGAGAACATTTGGCAATGACTGAAGACATTTTTGATTGTCATGACTGGGAGGTGGGGTGCTACTGGCATCTGGTGGGTACAGGCCAGGGATGCTGCTAAACATCTAATGTGTGGGACAGCCTCCACCACAAAGAGTGATCTGGTTCAAATGTCAATAGTGCTGTTGTTGAGAAACCTTGACCTAGAGGATGGGGATACAGTAGTCATCAAGACAAAATCCCTGCCCTAAAGGCTCCTAGTGTATGTGTTTGGGGGGGAGGAGCAGGGGGATTAGATAATAAATAAATAATATTAGATAGTGGTATATACCATTTATGTTAACAAAGAAGGGTGAGGGAAAAGAGATAGATGGGGAGGCTATTTTGGATAGGATTTTCATGCAAGACCTCTCTGAAGAGATAATCTCTGAGGATAGACTTGATTTGAAGTGAGCAAGCCTTGTGAATACCTATGGGAAGAGTATCTCAGGCAGGGTTAAAGGTAAGTACAAGGGCCCCAAGGCAGGAACAACCCTGGTTCATGTTTGAGAAACAGCAAAGGCCCTTTTGATGGAGTTCAGTGAGCAGAGGGGAGAGTCATAGGAGGTAATTTGAGAGTAGTAATCTAGGGCTCAGTGGCATAGGTTATGATGATGATGCCTAAGTGTGATGAGAAGTCATTGGAGGGTTTTTATCAGGAGAGTGCATTGATATGCTTTCCATTTTTATAAGATTACTCTGGCTACTGCAAGAAGAATAGGTGGTAGTAGAACCAAGTGGCAGCAGAGAGATCTTTTAGGAGGCTGTTACAGTGATCTAATCCAAGATGGCGCATTGGATTATATGCTAAAAGCGGAAGTACTGAAAATCACTAGATTTGGACTATATTTTGAAGGTGGAACTGTCAGAATTTTCTAGCAGAGGAGTAGTTGGATATATGAGTCGGAAGGTAAGAGGAGAGGTCAGGACCAGCGATATAAATTTTGGAGTCATCAGTATAGAGGTCAGGTTTAAAGCTATGATCTTGAATGAGTTCACCTACGAATAGAGTGTGGGTATCAGGACTGAGCCCTAGGCGTTTTAGAGGTGGGGAAGAAGAGGTAGATCCAGCAAAGGAGACTGACAAAGAATGGCCAGAAATAGGAGGGTACTTGAAAAAGTTCATGGAAAAATAGAATTGAAAGATAAAACTAATATTTCCACGAACTAGTTGAAGTACCTGCATATTAATCCAGAAGCTAGGTGAAGATAGTGTTTATAGAGGAAAGGGTGTCAACTGGATCTGATGCTACTGAGAGATTAGGAGAGATAAAGACTGAAGAGTTGGTAAGGAAGTGGTCTTTGGTGACCTTGACAAGTGGGGTGACATTGACTAGGGCAAGTTCAGCTCATCTGCTCTATCAGGAGAACAGGTGGAGAGGATATGGGCATGGATGCAGGTGTGCTGTAGATTTGGTGTGCATGGGTTCTCTTCTAATTGCTCTTCTCTCCTCAGTGAAATGAGGAAGGTGAGCAGCTGAGAGTCAGAGGGATAAGGGGGCATTGGAGATTTGAAGCAAGAGGAGGAGCTTTATATACTATGAAAGTACAGTGAATCCAGGAATATTGAACATGAGTTTTACAAGATACTTCCCAAGAGGCATGCACTCATAAATCATTCAACAAGTGTTTATAGAGCCCCAGCTTTGTGTAAGTTACTGTGTTTTTCAAGGTATTCAACTGTGACCCAGAATAAGACATACATTTTACCTTGAAGCCAGTACACATACACACCAAGACAGAACCAACAAAACTTTCAGGAAACTATACTTACATGAAATGCACTCTATTTTTTTTTCTAATCTATTTCAGTTTTAAAAATTGCTCGTCACAACCCATTAAATTGATTTCCCAATTCCCATTGTTTGGAAAACACCACGATAATGGATAGATATGTGTGTCGCCTTTCACAGAGTTTAAAGTCACACATTAAGGTTGAGGATTAGAGGAAAAGGAGTGGGGAAGGATTTCACTAATTTATATGGAGAACCTGCTACATCAGGCACTGTGTTAAGTGTGTTACATGCAGTGTCCATTTAATCTTGACCATCCCCGTTTTATAGGGAGGGAAGAAGTCTTGGGTTAAATGGCTCCTCTAGCAAGTGATGATGGAACCACACTTCTTAATAATATAGGAGTTAATATTTTACTTGTTTTATTTCACTTGTTGTTGGTGAAAAGTTATATAACTTTTAAATGATAAAGTTATTTAAAATGAAATTATATTTTACTTGTTGTCAGTGAAAACGAAGAATTTCTATTCTGGGTTTGTTTTTCTGCTTTTGTAAAATCAGAATGCTTTATTATATGTGTAAATCTCTAATTTTGCATTACTTATATAAAATTTGGAAATCTTTCAGATCAAAACTATATGTAGATTGGCTGCTTATTCATGCTTCTAACCTATAGGCTTAAATGTGATTTTTAAATAATGTATAGCCATAAATAACCCTCAAAAGCAGGACTAATGTTTATTCAGTGTCATCTGGTTCTCACAAATGTAGCATCTCAAAGGCTTATCTCCAACAATTCTTTTTAAATTATCATAATGGTTTTTAAATTTTTATTTCTCAAAATCAAAAATACATTTTCAAGAGATAAATTTAGGAAATATACAAAAGTAAGAGAAAGTAAATATACATAAAGAAAGAAGTAAATATTCCTTTACCCAAAGATTAGTTAACTTTTGTTTTACACTTAATGTATTTAACTCTATTCATTTTTATTACATATATATTTACAAAAAGCAAAGACCTTGTTTTATTTGTCCTTTTATTTATTTAAATGGATAGATAACATTGTATGTACTTACCATGTACAACATGATGTTTTGAAGTATTTATACATTGTAGAATAACTAAATCTAGCTAATTATCATAGGTATTACCTGGCATAGTTACCATGTTGGTAGTGAGAACACTTTACACCCACTCTTAGCATTTTTCAAGAAAACAATGTATTATTAACTATTATTAACTATGTAGTTACCATGTTGTACAAAAATCTCTAGCAATTCTAAGCAAATTACATTTACCCAGTTGAAAGAGCAGAGTGTGCATTCGAGCTAAGGGGTTTCTGCCAAGAAGCAAAATAGAGAAGGTAGAGAGAAAAACAAATTGTGTTAAGTATTCTTTATGTGTTCAGGCCCAGAGGCACCAATATACCGTTTCTTCTCATTCAGAAATGCCCTTCATGAATTTCTATAAAAGACTTGTGTATGGCTGACTACAAGGGATGAATCTCGTTAGTTCTGTTTCTATCTTCCAGTAAGAGAAATTGAGTCATCATTCCTTTGAATGTTCCACCTTTTATTCCTTGCTAACTTACTTGGTTCCGTGCTTTATCATAGAAATATAAAGCTTAAAAAAAAAAAGAAAAAGAAAGAAAGAAAGAAATATAAAGCTGACAGGACTTTCAGGAATTTAGCTAGATTTGTCTCTTTCTACCAGAATAGTTATTTACTCTGCTTATAATGGTTTATCAAGAAAATAATGCCATGACTCTTTTGGCAGATATACTTTACATAACCAAAGTAGTATTTAAAAGCTTTAGGACAAGCTCAAGTATGCATGTGAAAAAAAATCTGTGCCTGAAAGCAAACCTTACCTAAACAAGTGGTAACTGTATTGCTATTGTGGGTGTTCTCCTGAATTGATGAACATTTCTCCAGGCTTTAATCATGTCAGCTTCTAACTAGCAGTGCTTGCTTTTTATTCAAATTTTTTCAAAAGGGGGCTTGATAGTGGTGGTGGTGGGGGGGGGACTCTGCGAGTAGTAGTAATTTGAATTCGTAGATATCTGGTCTCTGTTTTCTCCCCCCACTCTCTGCCTGTAAAGAGGAAAAATTTTGGTCTGCTGGGGTCAACAGGAGCATACTGAGTGTGTCCCATCTGCTTGGTGGTGTGAGGCGTTCTCGAGAGCCTGGCAGGGGGATCCAAAACATCTCCTTTTGATGTACTGTGATTCCAAGTGGAAGAAACAGCCTGTACTCTAGGGTAGGGTACTCCTGTACATCATGGCAGGTGAAGAACCCAGATGGTTGTACAAGAAGCAATTAATGAATAGTAAACTAGAATATATAATCAGATACATATACTATTTAGAAGAAGAAGATATATACACATGTGAGTTTTACTTCAGGTGTGTATGCTTGTTTGTGAACAGAACGTTCAGGAAGCAGGAAAGGTTGGTCAGCAAATATGGCTAAAAGAACTGTTGCTGTTCCAGTTCTGGTTTTTCTTTCTTTTGTGCTGTGCAAACTCTGCTCCTCACTTTCCCACTCCGTGCTCTACAATTGTCTGTGCTGGGTGTTGGTTTCATTATTGATATGTTTACTCTCAATTTGGCCTATGTTCAGTGATGTGTTTGTAAAGTCTCATAGTTGGGAAAAGCAATTCTGACTTGTAGTGTTTACCATTTTCCTAGGTGTAAATATTTCACCATGGTTGGTTTCAAGTTGCCAAAGTGATGTCACTGAACTCAGTTGGGAGGAGATGCAATTGGTTCTTGTAAGCCCACAAGAGCCCACTTTAGGACACGACTGCCTGTGTCCTTGCTCAATGTTTCCTTTAAGTACAAAATTGATTCTAATATCTGGAAAGAGACTATTGTCTCCCAAATGCTGGCCACCTGCAGAGTTGCTACCCCAGGGATTTATTTTTTAAATCTCTGTTTACGTGGTGCTTTAGCTCTTTCTAATCTGAGTATTTCATCTCAACATGTGTGATCTGCTTTGTTCTGTGATTAGGAGAGATTAGTTTTACTTCCTAATTTTAAAATTAAAAGGGGAAACTTCATTGTGGATACTTGGACAAAAAAGAACAAAACCTTTCTGTATGTATTATTAAATATTTCTTACCTCCAGCTCTAAGAGCTGCTCACAGATAAGTGTTAATAATTTCATTGTTGTTATCTTGTGGGATGCACTGTCATATTTGCATTGGTTGGTTTCTTTTTTTTTATTTTGACATTGTGTTTGTTTTAAACATCTCTTTCCCATTTCATACTGTGAGATTTCTGAGAAAGAAAGCCTTTATTTTTCATCTTCATATGTCCAAGGTTTCTTATTAGTACCTAAAATCAGTCATTTGTGGAATGAACAATGAATAATAGACATTTGCCTTATTTTCAGTCTTATAATTACAAGAGGTCATGCCTGAAGGAGACATTTGGAATAACCCAAATTAAAGTGGGTGTTGAAACTTAGTTATGGCATGATTCTTGTAGAAGTAAAATATCTTCCGGGAGAAATCTAGGACTAATTCTTGGATACCATCCATGGATAGGAGCAAAGGAAGCTGTGTTGGTGAGAAAGGAGAATGGTATGAGGAAAAAGAGAAGAGAGGGCAGGACTTCACATATAGAAGACAAGAGTTACAAAAAGACTATCAGATATAAGATGGATTGAGAAATATTTGCTGGGTGTGACTAGAGGGATGTCACTTGTAACTTTTAGAGAACAGTTTATTAATGTGTTTGAAGTAAAAGCTTTATTTCAGAGACTTGAGGATATAAGTGGACAGCAATGACAGTCAGTGAATGTGGATTTCTCATCCAAGGACTGAAGTAGATAAGAAGTAGAATACGTGTTGATTATAGAGAGACAGTAGAGTTATAGAACAGGTAATTATTATCCCTTTTAGTGTCAGAAATATTTTTTGTTGTTATCCTTATAAGTGACACTTCATAAAGGAGGTTTAATGTTGAAATGTGCTATGTGTAAATTCCATGTTTTGCCAAGTCAACATCTTTCCAAATTTGAGAGCCCTAAGTGAGGTGGGTGGAGATTTATGGTCTAATACAGATCATAACATGCTTTCAACACCAGGACTGATATTGGATGATTTAATGTGCTATGCACATTTGTTGATGAGAGTACTAGAAGAGAATGGAAAATAAATTCCAATGCAAGGCAATTCAAGATGGTATTATTAGTGTGTGTATTACAAGTCAATTGTTTGCACAGGTTTGAAAAATCCAGGAATTGCTGCTTTAAATCAATAGGTAGCATCCCATCATTGTGTCAGGTAAATTGGAGCACACAAAGAGAGTAAGAAACGCCATGCCTACAATCTAAAGAGAGTAAGAGCATCACCATGAAATGAACAGAGAACAGCAATTAACAAAATGTTCATTACGTGACCCCCAAATTAGGGCAAGTACATAATAGAAGGTGGGTCCTTTAAGAATAGATAGACTACAGTGTGGTAAAGAAGAGAGGGGATTTTTAGGGGAAAGAAAAAGCATAGAATGAGAATTGTAGGATTGTATATATGGAGAAGAATGTGAAACAAAGAGGGAACCTGAATATGTTTCAATGTTGTAAAAAGTAAATCGTTTTCCAGGTAACAGCTTAGTTCTAGAATTATTTTATAAGAGTGTTGTTCATATGCCAGATTCAAAGTAGCTTTTTAAAACCAGTTTTTTATAATTATAAACGTAGTATATTTGCACCTTTAAAAAAAAATTCAAGTTTAGTAATAAATTTTCGCCTTCTCCCTCAACCCCTGCCCTTTTCACAAGGGTAACTGTTATGTTTCTTCTGAAAATGTTAAACCATATTTCTATATATACATATTTTTATAAACATGGTTTTCCCCCCTCCCCCCCCGCATTGCATCTGTACACTTGGCTTAAATAATTCAAGGAATTTTTGTGGTTATTCTTTCTTCTTCCCTCACCCTTTATTTGTTTGTGTGTTTATTTATTTATTAATTTTTAGCTCCCACAAATAAGTGAGAACATGTGGTATTTCTCTTTCTGTGCCTGACTTGTTTCACTTAATATAATTTTGTCTAAGTCCATCCATGTTGTTGCGAATGGTAGTATTTCGTTCTTTTTATAGCAGAGTAGTATTCCATTGTGTAGATGTACCACATTTTCATTATCCACTTATCAGATGATGGACATTTGTGCTGGTTCCAGTTCTTGGCTATTGTATACAGAGCTGCAATAAACATTGGAGTACAGGTATCCCTTCAGCATGATGATTTCCATTCTTCTGGGTATATATCCAGCAGTGGGATCGCTGGGTCATATGGTAGATCTATCTGTAATTGTTTGAGAGACCTCCATATCATTTTCCATAAAGGTTGCACCATTTTGCAGCCCCACCAACAGTGGATAAGAGTTCCTTTTGCTCCAAAACCTCTCCAGCATAGTGTACAATCATATGGATATACATTATTTGTCTGCTTACCTATATAAAAACCTTACAGGTCAAGGGTTTGGATCTCCATACAAGCCAGCCACCAAAAACAAAACAAAACAAAACAAAACACAAAACAAATTTGTCATAGTGTGTTAATTTTTATGGATCTGGCATAGTGTGCTAATTTTTCAAAAGTGTATATATTTTTATTATGGTGCACAAGGTTTTCTACAGGATAATGTATGTTGATGTATATTTTATTTCTGTTTATATATGCACATTTTCATGCACCTCACATATAGAATAATAGAATCATTGGTTTGGAAAAGACTTTACAGGTCATCTTGGACATGATGCTTTGATCCCCTTGATAAAACACCTGCCACATGAGAGGAACAGTCCTTATTTGAACTGGGTACGATTACTAGAGATATTACTATTACTAGAGATAGCACTATCAGTTAAGATGCTTTCAGCTGCAAGGAACAGAATTCCTGACTAAAGATGGCTTAAATAGCAAGGGCATTTAATCACCTCACACACAGGAAATTCTGAGATTGTTGCAACAGCCCAAGCATCACAACTCCACACAGTTGTGTTCAAAGGCAGAGTGTCAGAATATGATTCTTCCTTGCATGTCAGGGAGGAGATCCTGCCCAGGACCTTAATGGACCTCCCCTTATCTCCCATTGGCCAGTATTGTGCCACATGCCCCAGCCTTAGCTGCATGGAATTCTGGGAAAGCACATCTCTGGAATATTCAGACTCTTTAGTGATGGGTCTTCTCAGCAAGGAAGGTTGAAAGGGGTTGGGAGAGATGTTAAGTAGACACTCTTCAGAGCTAGTTAGAGTAGCCAGTTCTGTTTTTGGATAGAGAGTCAATGTCTATGTCTTAGGAACTTCACTCTTGGTCATATTTATGCTGTATAAGTCATTCCTAAAGAACAAGACTTCTAATGCAAGAAATAAGGTCTCCCTTCATCTACACTCCTTTGCATGGTCCTTTATATACTGTATTAATGGTGAAAAAAAACAACAGATCACTCTTTTCCATGGCTCAGACTCTTACTTGCATGTGTGCTCTATTGTGTACCATAGCTGCACTGTGTATTAAGTTCCTTTCTTTATAGCAATTCACCAAAATCTGTAATTGCTCCTTTGTTATTTCTGCTTCCATTGTGCCACCCCAGATACCTGACCTAATAAGCTGATAGAAACCAGTCAGAACTTCATCTAAGTTATTTGAATTGATTAGTTATGAGAACAAGTTGCATCTTTGTATCTTTTTAAGGGGATCACTAGGAATGCTATATATTTTAATAGTAATATGTGTCATAACTTTTCTTTCTCTTCTCTTTCTTTTTCATCAAACTTTTAAAACCTCTGATTTAGAGTGGATGGTAAGTAGATATTTGATGTGAGAGTCCTTACTTCTTTGGCTTAGTATTTGTGAAGCAGTTATAACAGTTTGGAAGAAAATATTAAATGGTTTGGAAATAAAGGGGCAAGACCTTGGATCCTGTATGTGTCACTGTCCCCTTGATTTCACAGTTTTAGGGATCTTAGAGCATCCATCTCCCTTGGAGTTTATCTGTGAATCATGGGATTCCCCTTCTGATTATATTTGTGTCAAGGGCCCATCATTTGTCAACTCTACCCCCTAGAATTCTTAGATAAGAAAATATATTTAAAGATGCTACTTTTGATTGAAAACTTGTAATAATTAGATCCAACGATTTTGTTTTCTAGGTGAACATCAATGGAGACAGTATTTGTTGGAACATTTCCAATTTTTTCCCCCAACATTTAATTTGCAAAATTATTAACTTTAAAAATACACCTCTACTTAATACCTTTATTTCCTTTTTGTACCACCTTTTGGATTTGTTTGCCTCCTGTGTATAAATTTGTAGGCAACACAAGCCCTAGGAGATTTAAAACTAGAATCCTGTCAGTTCAAAATTTGGAAAATACACCTGTTCCTCAGTATCCATGGAGAATTGGTTCTAGGACCTCCTGCAGATACCAAAATTTCTGGTTCCTGATGTGAAATGGCTTAGTACTTGCATATAATCTCTGCATATCCTCTTGTGTACTATACTTTAAATCATCTCTAGATTACTTATAATACCGAATACAATGTAAATGCTGTGTAAACAGTTGTTATACTGTATTATCTAGGGAATAAGGACAAGAAAAAAGTCTGTGCATGTTTAGTACAGAGGCAATTTGTTTCTGAATATTTTCGATCCATGATTGGTTGACTCCATGGATGTGGGGCCAATCCATGGACGTACGTTGGTTCAGAGAAGAAAGGGCTACTGTACCCTTCAAATAATATCATTTTTCACATGGCGTGTTTCTTAAAGGTCATATTATGTGGAGAGAACATGGGGTCTGTTACTGAATAGAAAAGGGAAAACTAAGCAAGATTTGTAAACACTTGAATAGATAGTTGTCGACCTTCCAACCCTATCTTTTTTCCTGTATGCCATTTAGATCTAGCCAATGTGGTATGATTGGCTATTGTTTTATGGTCTGTGAAAGTCCCTACCTTTTGCTTTTAGGGCATGTGGGTCTTTTACAAATTGTCTCTAACTAGCACATTGGTAGGGCAGCAGAATACCCAAACTGATGGGTAATCTGACTTCTTGGCTAAGCCACACAAGATACTATTTGGTTCCTAACCTGTTTGACTCTTATTCTTTAATTTCCTGCTATACATCAGAAGAAATCTTGCTACCTATTTCTTAGTGCCTGAAAGGACAAAATCTTTTGTGACAAATGCTTTTTCTTTTTTTGCTTTGACAGGTTGTTTAGGTCCAATTTTCTTCCAAGATAGTACACAAATAATTGTAGAAGGGACTTTTTGCCTACTTTGAGTGCTCAATGGCAAGAAATAGTCTAAAAGAGTTACAAATTTTGGTGAGAATACTCCTTATTTATTCATAAAGCAGTGGTGGCACTTCCATGAGTATCTACTTGCAGAAATGTGGCAGGGCTGAGTGACTTTGTGGACACTAGGTTTGATCCATTATGAAGCTGAGTAGTAGAAATCATCCCCCTTGGTTGTACAGTATTATACTTCCATAAATATAAGTCTATGGAAGAGGGGGAAAAAGGGGGACAAAGCCTGAAGCTTGAATCAAAGACAGATAGACCATCACATTTTCTTTCTTTATGCTTTAGAAGTTCACCTGGATCCCTACCGAACATGGTGTCCTGTTGCAGACTGTCAGACAGTATGCCCCATCGCTTCAAGTGACCCAGGACAGCCTGTGCCGGTGGAATGTCCGTCTTGCCACCTGAAATTCTGCTCTTGTTGCAAGGATGCTTGGCACGCAGAAGTCTCCTGTAGAGACAGTCAGCCTATTGTCCTGCCAACAGAGCATGGGTAAGAAAGGAAACTTTGTCTTTCGGATTATTCACTAGTTTTCTTAGAAACTCAGCGTATGTTGCCTGGAGAAAAAGTTATTTTGTGATGGTGTTTTGAGATTGCTTATTTTTCTAAGAACTTCCTTGAGAAGTAGCTCAGAATTGGTAAGTTGCTAACAAAAAATAACCAAAAAAAGCATTTCTAAAATGGATTTAGTTGTTTATCCCAGGAGCATCTTCAGATATTGCTGAAATTAGAGTTCATATGAGTTTTGCTTTCTCTTTAGATAGAGAGGCACCATGCTTCACTGGTTCTCAGCAGAAAGTCATGGCTTGTCCACAGCTATTTGCTTAGATACCATGTCTGCCTACTATCAGTATCTCTCATTCTTCTGGTTTGCAAAATGAGACAGAATTATTTACTTACCTGACTAAATTGTCAGCTCGTGATGTATGCCAATCACGTGAGAGGGCACAGAGCAATAGAAACAGCCCTACCGTGGAGATATAGTTCTAAATTCTTAGGGAATATAGGAAGAGAGAGCTTCCCTCCTAATATTTTGTGCTCTGAAAAGATGGTGCCACGGTTGAAATTTTGTTATAATGTGAAGCATTTAAATCTGTACCTTTTAGGACAGAGGGTTTTTATGGCATCAGCA
Organism: Cynocephalus volans; assembly: GCF_027409185.1. Taxonomy (NCBI): domain Eukaryota; kingdom Metazoa; phylum Chordata; class Mammalia; order Dermoptera; family Cynocephalidae; genus Cynocephalus; species Cynocephalus volans. The sequence continues at coordinate 30,825,109 of NC_084464.1, forward strand.
GTACCCAGAGTAGAGACCTTTGTGTTTGATCCCTTGCTTTGCTTGAGGCTATGGCTGTCCTGAATCAGCAAGAACAAAATAACCAGTGTTAGAGTCCAGTTGGCTTAATCACCCCGCACCCTCAGAATGTGTTGAACCACTCTTCAGGAATAGTAATGCTGCCTGGCTGGTATGCTGTGTTTGACTCTCAGACCAAACAAATCGAGAGGGGAAAAAAGATCTAATAGACATGGCAGGCATGTGCCCTCTTAGCCAGATTTAAACCAATGCCTCCTACATTTTCATTGCCTCAGCAGTAAGCTCCCTGGGTGTCACAGGGCAATATAAAAAACCTGTAGGGTAGGATTTGAGTTCTGACATTGTCACTTGGTATCTGTGTGTCCTCATCCAAGTCACTCAGCCTCTATGAGTATATTTCAACTGCTGAAAAAAAGGGGATTAAAATAGTAACTATCCCAGAACTGTATAAGGTTATTGTCTATACCAAATCTGATCATAGATTTCAGGACACTTTGTGAATTGGATGTCTCTGTGTGCTGGGTGGTGGTTACGATGAACAGCAGCTGAAGTGTAATCCAGTGCTATGGCTCACCTCTCCCTCCCTCCCACCCCAATTTGTGCTGCTTGCTTATCTATTCTGCCCCTTTGGGCTGTGAGCCTGTACAGTCTATTCATCTGTTTGGAGAAGAACTTTTCAGTAATATTGAACATTGAAATTAAGGTATTGATTATTGAGACCCCCTTCGTCATTTTTTTAATGAACAGACCATTAGATAGATTATCTATGCCCAGTTTGGATCCTGAGCTAGTTCCTGTGCTGTGTAGCCAACTTCTTAAACTTCTTATTCAGACAATGTGTACTCAGGGAATGAAATATTAATTTGGCAAAACAGTTAAATCAGCTGTGGAGAGTGTAAGGATATAATTCATTCAAAGCCAAAATAAATACATTAAGATTCTTTCTTGTTTTGAGTTATCTGAACAACTAATAATCTGTGTCTCTCCTATTTTTACCCTAACCCTTTTCTTTGAAAAGTGAAATAAGCGTGGATAACTAAGAGTTCATTACCTACTATCAGGAGTCCTGGGAATTCAGTTGATGACCATAAACTGAATTCATTTTCTTACTCATTTTGTTTCTAGGGCCCTCTTTGGGACAGACACAGAAGCCCCCATTAAGCAATGCCCAGTTTGTCGGGTGTATATCGAACGCAATGAAGGCTGTGCTCAGATGATGTGTAAGAACTGCAAACACACATTCTGCTGGTACTGTCTCCAGAACCTGGATGTAAGTTCCACCTGGAAGAGGTTTATCATAAGGTCTTTCCTATGCTGTAACTGTACCACAGCCAGTACCCTACTGGTTTTCCTTTAAAAATATTGAGCCTATTTTTGACCAAAAGGAATTTATTTTTTTTAAGGAGATTTCCTGAACCTGCTACTTTAGATATCTCTAAAACCTCTTTTTGATTATCTTAGGTGTGTCACCTTAGTTTTAAAGGCAAGCTTTTGTTCTAGGGGCACTTCCTGCTTTTGGGGCATTGTCTCTGTTATGTAAAGGAATATTAGTGTCTTAGTTCTATAGTGCTGTTGTAACAAATTAACACAAACTTAGTGGCTTAAAACAACACAAATTTATTATAGTTCTGTGCATTAGAAGTCTGACATAGGTTACACTGGGTAAAAATCAAGGTGTTGGCAGGGCTGCCTTCTTTTCTGGAGGCTCTAGGGGAGAATCGTTTTCTTGCCTTTTCTACGCGCTGGAGGCTCCCTGTGTTCCTTGGTTTGTAGCTCTTTGTTCGTCTTCAAAGCCAGCAACATCACATCTTTCTGAACCTTGTATAGTCATCACTCCCTCTGACCACAGCTGGGAAAGGTTCTCTGCCTTTAAGGCCGTAGGTGATTAGACTGGGCCCCCCTGTATAATCCAGGATAATCTCCTGCATCTCAAGATCCTTCATGTAGTCACATCTGTGAAATCCCTTGTGCCATGTAAGGTAATAATATGTTCACAAGTTCTGGGGATTAGACTGTGGGCATCTTTGAGGGGCAATTAATCTGCCTACCACAATTAGGTTTTTTTCCTCTTTTTGAATTAAAAAAAAAAAACTGTTCAAATCAATGGTGTCTCTTAACTAACTCTCTCATTCATTTGCCTGGCAGTGGTACTTTTTGTCAATGAAGTATGTCTTCTCAAATTCACGTGCAGCTTCATTCAGCCATGTGCTGATGGTAACCTGAGAGGTAGAAGGTGGTGTGAAAGATTGGTGAAAAGATTTGATTATAGCTTTTTAAATTTGGGGTAGCATAAGGCTGTTCATAGATGTTTCCTATTTTGGCAGTTTGGACCTATAAGATATGTACATATCAGTGTAAGCCTCCAGTCAGGGTAGTATTGCTATTGTTTTCTCAGCTCTTTGTTTTTATTGCTTGGTTTGCATTAATTCAAGAAGCAACTTGTGTAGTGCTTTCATATCACCTGTGCTCAGGGAGTAAGTGTGCAGTTAAAATGGGATGCTTGCTGGCCGCCACATGCCAGATTTTTAACTGATAGTTAGGTACATCATTTAGGATGACATCTATGAGTAAGAATCTTAATCAGCTTGATCTCAGTGTTTTAAGAAGAGGTAGAAATTGGGGAGAAGAAAATTGACATTTTAGACAGGTAGTTCAGCTCAGGTTGAAAGAAATGTTTTCCATTAAAAAAAATTTTTGATTTATCATAGCTCCTTGAATTGCCATTATGTTTGATATTTAAGGCTTATCATGATTCTAACTGAGTGATATTATGGATGAGGATTTAACTGTACACCCCACATGTTTTATAGATAGAAATCTTTTTTGTTTTCCTTTAGGTTTAGCTGGAATATTAATTGGGTTTGTATCCACAAGGAGGCTAGGTCCATAAGGTTTTCTTTAGAAGGCAAGAGTATAAGGAAATATGTGCACCAGATCTCCATCCTTTGGCTGAAATGTGTTTGGAGGATGGTGTTGCAAAGAACACACTGTTCTTTCGCTGTGTTGTTCTGGTGCTCGTGATGAAATGGTACAGATGTTAAATGGCTGGATACACAGACTTCAAATGTCAAAGCATCTTTTTCTGGTCACTGTTTTTTGAGATCTCATTTTCTCTGTTTAGCCCAGGGCATTAGCTTGTTGTTAATAATGTTTTATTCTAGGCAAGTGTTCTGAATTAGATGATCGTGTTGATCTCTGTTTATAGAAAGTTTGAGAACATGGGGCCAGAAGTGGGATGACGTCTAAAATCCAAGCCTAAGACAGACACCAAGCAGAGATGCTGCGTGTTGCTGTGGTATCGAGCTAGTTTCTGCCTTGATCCTCATCCCTGCAGTTTCAGAGGATGAGATCGTCTTCATCATCTGCTTTGGAATCCTGTCCCCAATCGCAGCCTCGGAGACTTGTTCCCAATGGTTGTTTCTTCTCTCTCCTGTGGCTCAACTTTCACTCTCTACTCTCTCAACAAATCCATGCATTCGACCATATCCCTTTTAAAAATGAGTTAACCTTTTCTCAAGCCTCCATCTTTTCCTCACTTTCCCTCTATTTCTCTCCTTCCTTTAGAAGACAAGCCTCAAAAAAGCCTAATCACTTCATGCTGTTGACATTTACTTACCTCCCACTCATTGCATTGGGGTCAGATGGCCACACAGTCACACCCTGACTGTAGTCTTCCCACAGCTTTGAGGGATTTCTTATTGGAAAATTAAATGGATACTTCGGTCCTCATCTTACCTAGATTCTCTGCTGTGTTTGACACCTTGACCACCTTCAGTGACACTATCTCAGCAGGTTTCCCTTCTGCCTTTCTGGCCACATCTCAGTTCCCTTTCAGGCTCTTCCTTGACCCGTTCTTAAGAGTTTGTGTTTAATAGCCTCTTTGTTTCTCAGTCTAAACCTTTTCCTGGGTAATCTTATTCTCTTCTGTGGTTTCTCCCACCCCATACACATTGATGCCTGAGTCTTTTTTTCTCTTCCGGTTCCAGATCTCTATAATGAGCTTCCTTTTGAACAGTACTCCTTGGACATCTCAACTATCTCTCAAGTTCATCATGTCACAACCATGGTTATCACCTTCCCAACAAAATCCACCTCTTTATTGTCATTTCTCTCAACAAAGCCACTGCCTTTTTTCTTTGCAGCAGCTTTCCCCTCATCAGTGATTTCTTCTCCGTTTCTCCATCTAGCTAGTTACTTTCTTAATGTCACGTGACTGTAATTTCCTCTTCATCTGTCCCTTAGCCGCTGACCGATTTTTCTCATCTGTTTTGCTACAACAGCCTTTTAGCTTCTTGGCTCTTGGTCTTCCCTTTCCATTATACCTCTGCTAGAGCTACTTTTCTAAGATAATTGATCAGGTCATTACTCTTTTTGTTTAGTATCATCAAGAGTCTCATTGATTATAATCTGTTTTCACTCGGTGATTTACAAAACTACCAAGATATTCTAAAGATTATGAGTTTGAAATTCCTAGAGTGAGTCATTAATATCATCAGAGAGAGACTTTGCTTCCACTAGGTGATCTGATGATGTGGTTTGTATCCATCTCTCAATTCAAAACTCTGTGTTTATTGAAACCTTTCTCTTTGTTTTTCAGAATGACATTTTCCTCAGACATTATGACAAAGGACCATGTAGGAATAAACTTGGCCACTCAAGAGCATCAGTGATGTGGAACCGAACACAGGTATCCTGACCTTAAAGGGAGCAGGAGATAAACCAGACTTGTGAAGGATTAATGAGCCCACCTCTTCCTCCTCCCTACTCTGTTCCCTACTGACTCATCCCAGCCTGGGAGGTTCTGGGGAGTCCTGGGACAGGGCTAGGGTAAAGTAACAGGGCAATTGCTGAAGTGAATTCATGAACACAGGCTTCTTGAGGACAAGTGGAGGGTCAGGAGCACGAGAGAAGCCAGACAATTAACAGTGACCTACAGAGTGAAGGCAGATGTTCTTTCCTCTTGAAAAAGTGTGGAATGACTTCCCTAAAACCCTTGAAGGCATATTAGCTATCAGAGTCAGTGTTCTAAAATCCTATGAGCCCCTGCTGGGGCTTAGATCCCTCTGTACACATTCCATTGTGTGTTTATGTGGCAGGTTCAAAGGGAGTTACGGTTTATTTTTAATAGTGTTTTATGTTTATTAAAGGCTGTGTTCCTTTTGAAGGAATCAATGCTAATATCCTAGTGATCATTATTAACATCCCTGTGAGGCTGTTTGGGAAAGTCAGGTGGAGAGAGAGGCTGCATCAGCAATTCATGATCATACCGAGCTTGCAGCAGAGCTTGGCGTAGCATTTGGTTTGTTCTCATCTTTGATTTAGTCCTTTGTGTCTCCCTGGTTGGTATCCAGTTCAGAACATTGCTGGGCACTGGCTAAAAGTATATTTTATGTGCCTGAGATGGTGTCTTAGTTGTTTGGGCTGCTATAACAATTTACCAAAGACTGGGTGGCTTAAACAACAGGAGTGCATTTCTCACAATTCTGGAGGCTGGGAAGTCCGAGATCCAGGCGCCAGCACGGTCAGGTTCTGGTGAGGATTCTCTTCCTGGTTCACAGATGGCTATTTTCCCCACTACATCCTCACATGGTGGAGAGCTGAGAGAAAAGAAGCAAGCTCTTTAGTATCTCTTCTTTTCAGGGCAAGAATCCCATCGTGAGGGCCCCACCCTCATAACTTGATTAACTCCCAAAGGCCCATCTCCAAATACCAATGTGATTAGGATTTCAACATATGAATTTGGCAGGGGGAGGTGGTCAAAAACATTCAGTCCATAGTGGATGGTATAGTTGGACTAAGTGTATGTATAGGAAGATTTAACTGCTGAAATATGCTTTTCTTCTGAATTTCCAGGTGGTGGGGATTCTTGTAGGATTGGGCATCATTGCCTTGGTGACTTCACCCTTGTTACTCCTGGCTTCTCCGTGTATAATCTGTTGTGTCTGCAAGTCCTGTAGGGGCAAGAAGAAAAAGCACGACCCCTCCACAACCTAAACATCTCTGTGTTCACGTGCCACAGATGTCTGGGTTATATGAAACAGCACAGTGATAAAGCCCCACTTAGTGACCTTTCCTCCTTCTCCTTGCCAAACTTTGGAAGTGCCTCTGTGTCCAGACTTTGAACTTGCCCGCCAGCCTTCAGCATTGGAAAAGACCTAATTCTGAGTGTGAGTGTTCCTGTGTAAAAAGAGCTGGGCTCCACAGTCCAGGCTGTGTCTGTGGAGCCTGTCAGGAGCTTTGGAGTTGCTTGGTGGGGGAAACTAACACATCATCATTCTATCATCCAAAGGATCCCACTGGACTGTTCAACTTCCAGACACATTCAAGGAGCCTGACTGATCATTTAATGTAATAAATGTATTGTCACGGTTGGCAACATATGACATAACTGAGAAGACAGTCTGTTCTGTGTTGATTTGACCACCATGAGAAACACAGGGGAAACCCGACGTGGGAGGGGAAAGATAAGACTGCATAAGGAGAATTTTCATAAGAACTATATAAAGCAGGTTGCTTATCTTAGGGGTTGGTAGGGTGTTTGTGCCTCTGCTGGCTATTGGGTGTGCTGTTCCCAATGTTCCCACAGTGACTTGGCAAAAACACAATAGGTTTCTCCTTGTGTGATCTCAGCTTCAAGCAGGAGAAACTGCTGTGCAGAAGTTGTCCCTTCCCAGAGAAAGGGTTGCTGCATGTAAAACAATATGGTCTAATTTAGTGTCTCCCCCATGGGAAATGTAAGTTTTCTAAGGTGACCAACTCGTCTCTTACAGCCAGTAGCTATGGTCTACAAAATTGTTTTATATGAAATATGGGTGGAGTGGTAGAAGTTCAAAACCTTTATCCTAGATAACAGGGACCTTTTTCAGGCTCTGTGTTTATATGCCCAACAGATTTGGAGTTGGACCTAAAAGTACACATCAAGAGTAAATATTAAAGTCCATATGTGCATCTAGAATCCATATAACTTGCAGCCTACCTAGAATTTCTATCCATTGGGCATACATGGGTATACCCAATAGTGCATAGAGAATAAATGTTTACTTAAAAGTCATTCTATCTTTTTGTGACTAAAATGGTTTATTATAAATCAACCTAAAGATTTTCTTGCATATTATATATGTGAATTTTGATTGCAAGTTCATAACTTACTCAAGGGTATATAGACTCAGAAACATCACTCTTTTAAAACAATACTTAGTATGATATCATGCCATCTCTGTAAAAACACCAATTGATAATCAAGTTATTTACATATTTTCAAACACAATTCAGAGAAGCTCTCTTCTCAGCATAATTTATTATTGCTCTTTCTGCATCTGTTAAGCACTAATTTTAGTGCTTTGTGTGTGTATAAGGCACTGATAAAAGAACAAAAATACACAAGAAGTAAAGTAGAAATGCTTTACCTATCTTAAATAGTTTGGATTTGTATCACCTCACTGTGACTTAATTTTCCCATTATACCATCAGTCTGGTTTGAATAAACGGATTTTGAAAAGACAAAAACTTTTTATCCAATGACAGGATTATATAATTGCCATTAGCAATGCAGCTTGGTGCTTAATGAGAACTATACTAAATGTTAATGAAGAGCTCTCCTTGAAGCCAGGGGTACCATATCAGGAACTATTCAGGACCTATAATATTTTCCGAGGTAACTGGATAATTAGATTATTAAATTGCTGCTATCCTGGACCTATTATAAAAGGACAATGCATTACTTAAGTAACGGGATGTATCCTAAGTGGGGATATGTTTATTCAAGGAACTTTAATTCACCCTTATGTATTAATATCTGATATATGTATCATACATCTATTGGTCATGTACATTTTTTATTTACAGTTTATATAGAACATGGATGAGAACTCTGGGAAAACGTTTTAATGGCAACCAACCAAAATCATTTGAAATCATTTATTGGAAATTTCTCAATATTAAGTGTCTCTATTTTCCTTTGAAACGCTAAACACTTCCGGAAAGAACCTCTTCTATCAATGTGTTTTATATTAATATAAATATAAATGTACATGTATTTGAATAGTTGATTTGCTTTATCTTACACATAGCCTACTGCCTCATAGGTAAAGGGCATTTCTAATTGCTCAGGGGATCACAGGAACTCAACTGGAATTGAATTTTTGTAACAAGCATGTCAGTAGTGATAATGTGCTTTTCCATTAGTAAACTCTCTAAGCTTGGTTCCACAAAGAATCTTTAAACAGGGGCTGATTTCAAGTAACCTAAAATGCTGTGTTATCAAAGAAACAGCTCCTGAATTTGGAGTAACAGTAGAAGAAAATATCTATGCTATTTCCTTGGCAAAATTGAAAGAATTTGTCTTCTTGCAGAGACATTATGACAGAATTAGCTACTTTTTTTCTTGCTGGGGCTTCGGAGTGGGAGTATTTGTCAAACTGGTTTTAAATAACTGGAATTAATTTTTTAAATGTTGAAAAGTGCCTGAAGAGTGGTGATTTCTTGCTTAAGCCACTAAATATGTGTGAGACTCAGAATCAACAGGAACAGGTTTGTAGATTGAACCCAAAACCTATCTCTGGTGCATCAAAGGGCAAGACATAAACCAATTTAGAGGCTTTGTTTACAAAGGGGAGACAGCTGACAACTTGGATAACAGGGGCTGATATTTTCATTTGAAATAACTGGCCAGTGAAGGAGTTTACTCTTGTCTCCCTCCTCTACCTACCAGCTTTATCCTTTCCTAGAGATTCTCTTTCTGTATTAGGAAGAAAGATGGGTCTCTATAATAATGTTTAGATGTTGTGGCAATAGTCTTTTTGTGTTTGGAATGGTATAGCTCATTTGAGATAGAAATAAAAAATCCTTACCAAATTGTAATCTGGATGTAACAACCCACCATTTGGAAATACTATGGGATGTAATGACATAACATGTAGATATTGCCCCTTCTAGGAACTTTTCTCTTGTTACTGGGTAAGGAAGTGAGGAGGAGAGCCATATAGAAGCAAATGCTAGAATCTTCAGCATCCTATTTGTTCATGCCATGGATATTTGCTTTGGACTTGAAATCTGTACTTTGAAAGAGGCCTTTGAAAAACAAATAATTCACAGTGTGAATTTTTTTGTAGCCCACATTACAAAAATCTTACCTACCCAGGTTTGAAAATATACATGTTTGTTTGAACCCAAAACTTTCTCTTAAAATTTATTTAGAATCTAAATATGTATTACTTTAGCCTTCCCTACACAGTGCTTTTGAAAGACTTTTCTTTCTGTTCATGAATGGATGCCTTTATGTGTATAGAATTGTGTACATAATGTAGCTTTAAGAACAATTTCAGAAATGCCTTAGATGAATGGCATTTTATAAAGCTGTCACAATTGATATCTATAGGCTATTACATCTCATGTTGATTCATGATCCAGGAAGTTTTGTTATACATTTAAGAAATCGCTGTTGTATTATATTTTTCCAGTTCTTTGGGAGGAAAATAGCTGTTTTAGTCTCTAGCCCCAATAAATGTGAGCAGGAAATCAAGTGTGTTAACCTTTGTTGTGCTGCACAATTCTAGACACATTTGATTTCGTTCTCTAAGAACCAGCCAAATCACTTTTAAACCCTAGGTTCAGAATTTACAAAAAATGCCAGAATTTGCAATACCGTCTATGGAAATAACTCTTGTTACTTTATTTCTTAAAAGAAATGGGGCAAGTGTAATGCCTTTATGTGCTTGTTGCAGACTTCCTTGTTGTATGTGTGATATTCCACATGGTCAGTGCACAGGAATTGATCATTATCCAGAGAAATAACCAGTAATACAAGTCTTTGATCATTCTGATAAGAAAATGCTGCCAGGTGTCAAAGCCATTAGTTCTGTAAAACGAGGGTTGGACCAAATACTCTCTAAGGTCAGTTCTAACCTGCCAAAGTTCTGTTAAAGGAATGTGTTTCCTTGTTATGATTTTTACAGAAAGGATTTACATGAGAGTGTTAACTTAAGGTCGTTTCCACTTGATAGTATTCAAGGCAGGCCTCCACTAAAGCTGAGTGCCAGAAGTTGGTTAACAGCTAGAACTTGTGTTTCTGCAAAACCAAAAACTCACATTCCTGTACTGGTGTTGATGCCTTTTTTTGAATGTTGTATGCTTCTAAAATACTACCTGAGTACAAAGGTTTACAGTTGACTTACAATTAAAATTTCATTTTCTATTCATCAGTGTTGGAAGAAATCAATAAGATCGTTTAAAAACATTTTTGGGTTCTGGTTCTCTAATTTTCTTAATCATCTCCTAGAATGTCAGCCTTATTTCCTTTTCAAAGTGTGCTTATTGTTTGCTACTCTTCAATTTGCATTCTCAGAGAAATATTGAATGAGCCATTTTATGTGGCAGTGATTTTAATCAATGCCCTAACCAGCAAACTCATTGCAATGTAAATTACTAATCTGGTGAATTTGGAGGAGAATTATAATTATGTTTTTCCGTAATTCAATTATTTTCATTTGTTAGATAATAAGTCTAATTTTTCCTTATACCCAAAAGATAGTGTCAACTCTACATTATAAGAAAGAAATGGATTCCTTAAGTAATTTTATAGCAATTACAATATGTTTTATTTGTATATTTTTACGTAAAGTACTTAAAGGACTTTTGAGGACACTCTTGTGAGATAAATGGAGCAGATATTAGATCCATTTCATAGAGAAAGCAATGGTTTTGTGTTCATGTCTTGCCAAGGATCATAGTACAATGAGTGGCAGCCAGAAAAAAGATGCATGACTCCTTGAAAATACTTTAATGCTCTTTCATTGGTCAGTAATTCCTGCCTTCACTCCCAAATCTGTAAGTCCCAAGAGAACACACTCCCCCCTCAATTATATGCATCAATGGAGGTATATGTAGGGGAATAGTTTATTTTTTATTTATTTTTTATTTTAATTTATCACTATACAATGTAGTTGATTTTTGTGTCCCTTTACCAATTCCTCCTTTCCTCCCTTCCCTCTCCAGGGAATAATTTATTATTTCAAGTCATCAGCGTGTGTGTTTTGGTGTGTCTGACAGCATGCTGAGGGCAGATGGGCACCCCCTAAGGACAACCCCCGTCGCTCCGTGGGGTCCAGCTGGAGCAGGGCAGGAGATGGAGGGTGATTCACTAGAGAAATAACAAGGTGGTGTGCATCTGACTTGCTAATATTAGAAGCACAATTACAGCTGAATCTACATACGTGCTCCAAATGCCAGAGTGCCTGCCTCTCCCTTACAAAGTACATTCTTCCAGGTTCCTTTCGATGTTTACGATCAAGATTCAAAGTGCTTGTTAACCCAGATCCGACTTCTTTCCTAGTAACATTACCAACTTGTACTTGAATGTGTATTTGTAGCCTGTCATTAAATACATCAACTGATTGGCAGTTTCAAAAGCTAGAAATGGGGCTCTGAATAGTGAACTTAATGAATTTCTGGTGTGTATAAAGCAGTTGTGCTTTGAATTCCATTTTCTATCTGTATGATTTTCAACTTTATCAGTGCCTTATTTGTTCTCAGTTTTGCCTGTTTTGTATGTCGAAGCTGGAATTCAGGCTTTTTATGAGAAGGAAATTATGTCTAATGTGAGACATTTTATCTTGTAGTTCCTTAATGACCTGGCATGATTTGAGGGGGGTATTTCCTTGTGGGGGGGGGGGAGTGACAGGTGTTTAACATTCACACTGTTGAACATGTTCAAATAAAATGAACATGAAGGTTTTCTTGAGTTAAGTTGTGAAACTTGTGATGATTGATAAGCCTCAACTTATTATGTTTTGAAGCCAGGCCAATTCACTGAACTAAAAGCAAACCAATCCTGAAATCCACACACTGTCCTGCGTGGTGTGTCCTAAGTTCCACCCTGACCCTGGGACTTTGGCATCACGAGGGCATGTGAACGGGATGTTGGAGAGGGCTGGCCATCTGGTGTCACCCTAAGGACAGAACAAGTGTGCAGTGTCCTTTGGCCTACTTGCCCTCTGCCAATCCAGGCAGTGTGCGGTTGGGGACAGATGCCCAACTTGCAATACGATGGCTTCAGTGCCAGGTCTGGCTCTGGACGTGACTGGTGGTATGGTCTGGGCTGAGCCCTTTATCGTACAGTGTCATTTCATCCCTGTCTCAGGTCAGGCTTAGGAGGATCAGATGACATCGCGAATGTCAAGGTGCTTCTAAGTATTGTTTATTACAAAGGCAGGAGGGAGGAAAGGGAGCCGCTGTGCTGTATGTGCTTGCTGCTGTGAGTGTGGGTGATGAATTTTCAGCCAGACGCCATTCCGAAAGAAGAGAGGGCAAAGGTGAGGGGTCAGTCCTGAAACACATTTCAAGCTTGTTAATGTTTGTCGAGGGAGGCATGACTCCCTCAGTACGTGCATTGTCTTTTTAGCTTTTAAAAATTCCTTTATGTCACTTTCTCACAAAGAAATATTTCACAAAATAAACAGTTATTTAACTTTATGCTCAATTAAAATGGAGGGGATATGTGAAGAGAGAAATGCGGAATTCATATCACCACAATGATTGGGGGGAGGATTGTTTTAAAAACTTGGATTTATAAGATGTCTTGAGGTATGCAACGTGCTTTCAAACATATTTCCTTTTGCTCTTCATACTATAATAGAAAGTAGATATTAATACCCCCTCCCTCAATTTACAGAGGGAAATGGGATGCGGGGCTTAGCAGGTTAGTGGCAAAGCTAGAATTTGAACCCACATCTTGCGGGAACCAGCTCAGGACCTCTTAGCATTATTTTGATTTTTTTTTTTAAAGCAGCTTAACACGTGTGTTACCTCAGTTTCTGTAGGTCAGAAGTCTGACCTGGTGTGGCTGGGTTCTCAGCTCACAGTCTCCCAGGCTAGAAGTTGGCTGGGGCTGTGTTCTCTTCTGGGGCCGGGGGCCCTCTCCCAAGCTCACTGGGTGTTGTCCCAGACCTTTCTCAAGCCTTCCATATGGTCTCCTCTGTCTTCAAGCCAGCAACAGCCCATCAAGTCTGTCATACCTTGTATCTCTTTGATTTCCTCTTTGGACGCATCTCTAATCTTCGTTATTTTAAATTGGCAGTGGGAGCATTGTTATGTGTTTCATTTTCAAGAGGAAATTTACCTTTTTAAAACACTGTTCTGTTTTCCTGCCCTATGAAGGCAAAGAGTTTGCACAGATGATAGAATCGGCTTAACGAAATCACAAACTTGGGGAAGAGTTAAGAGCAAATAACTTCTACAAGGGAATGAGTGATTTAAAGTTGCAATTGAGACTGGCATGGCCAACGAGTCAGCAGCAACCCTGCTCTGGCTGCATCCTTGGGAGGTCCTCTTGGTCTATACACGGGACAGATTTTCCCAAATGGACTCAGAAGAAAACCTTATCTCATCTTTCTAAACAAACCTTCGGAAGATTCAAGATTGGACTGAATCTTGTGTTGGATTCAGAAAGGAAAACTCACCCCCCCACACCCCACCCCCAGAATTTAGGACTTTCTTTTTCTCTTCACTTTAAGGTAGATGAACTACATTATAGTGTAGATAAGCTTCTTTTGCAAGATTACAAATCTCAAGAATCTTCCACTCCTTTCTACTTTTTAATATTTTTCATGTTTTCTAAGACACGTAATGTGTCAATTAAGTTTGGCTATTACAGAATGACTTAAACGAGAGAAGTTTATTCATCTCTTACGTCAAAGTAGGTCAGAGATAGGCACTGGCAACGCCTTCTCTGCCTGAACAGCAGTGGTAGTCCCAGGTTTGGAATGACATTCACACTCACAGGACCCAGTAAGCCTTGTGGAAGCCAACCTGGCACCAGGCTCACTTAACTTTGTGGGATACAGAACAAGGAAGAGCACAGCAGCATGGCAGCATGAGGCTTGTTTCAGGAGTCTTTACTCCAGCCTCCAAGTGCCAGCACAGGTAGCAGGGAACAAGGTCACCTAGGAGCCACCCTGGCTTAGAAGCTTCATGCTTCATAAGATCCAATATCTCTCAAAACAGCCCATGAGTGTAGCTTCCAGGGATCTCTGCAGCAAGGAACCCTGCATTTAGGGAATCCCTAAACTCATGTTTTCCAATGGGCATTTATAGTATTTTGTCACAGTCTTCCTGGTCCAGATACAGATTACTAATAAGGGGTCCTTTTTAATCATAAATAATATTGCCTAGTATCATGGCTGACATCTCATTACTGTCTTGCGTAGTAGGTTTCCAGAGAAAGTGCTGAAAGGTAAACTCAAGGTCATTTTAGCAGGGAGAAAGAGTTTTGTTAACACTTTACTCATAGTGACCTAGGTTGGTGTCATAGTGTCAGGATCCAATCTTCTGTCTTGTTGCTCAGCCACCCATGGCTTCTATTTCTAAGGTTAAAGTCCAAGAACTCTGCCGGAGCTGTAGCCACCACATCCATGTTCCAGCAAGAAGAAAGAAAGGATGAGCCTACCCAATTCCTCTTATGCCTTAAAGTTTAAAAGCACGGACACTTCTAATTCCATGCATGAAATTGCTGTTTTTTGTAATCTGAAACAGTCAAATATTGGCATTTTCATACAGCTCAACCTGTAGGAAAATATCAAAATTTGTGAATAATTTACTTAAAAAATACAAATTAGAGCAGATCTTGGTTATCGCCATAATAAAATGACTATTACAGTTAAATTCCAATAATCTTTCTCAAGTGGGAAAGAGTGAAATTACAGCTGGAATATTAGGAATTGTACCTTTACACTTCAGCACTTCAAAATTCTTTTTCCGTTCCTAGATAAAATACTAACTGTGGTAGACTGAAAAATGGCCCCCAAATATTTTGATGCCCTAATCCCTAATTTTAAGCCTGTGTATGTTAAATTACATGGCAAAAGGGAGTTTACAGATGGAACTAGGTTTACAGACCTTAAAACAGGGAGACTATGTGGGTGGGCCAAATGTAATTAAATGGACCTTTAAAAGTGGCAATGGACAACACAAGGGTTGGCAGAGGGACAGTATGATGGAGGAAGTAACAGAGACTCAAAATGGGACAGGGACTTAACCCACCATTGCTGGCTTTGAAGAGAAGGGGACCATGAACCAAGGAATGGGGGCAGCCCCTAGAAGCTGGAAATGGCCCTCAGCTGACAGACAGCAAGGAAATGGGACATCGATCTCTCAACTGCAAAGAAATGGATCGTCAACAACTGAAAGAGCAAGGAGATAGATTTGTCCCAGAGCCTCCAGAAAAGAATGCAGTCCTGCCAGCCCCTTGATTTTAGGCCAGGTGACACCTGTGTCAGATTTCTGACCTACAAAACCAAAAGACACTACATTTGTAGTGTTTTTAATCACTGAGTTTTTGGTAATTTATGACAGCTGCAATAGCAAACTTCTGCACTTACCTTAGTAAAACCTCCAATTTAAAAGATTCATCACAGAAGCGTCCCTAAAGTCATTTAATCCATACTTCAAAAAATCCAATTCATGTTTGGTCCTGAATGATTCTGGTACATTAAGTTGTACTCTACCTGGAAATGTGTGTATAGCCAACAAAAACAAAATAGTTTATGACCGAAGGATGTGAAATAAAAAGGTAAAAAAAAAAAAAGCCAATAAAATAGTGAACAACTGAAAGCTACACAGCTAATTATTTTATATAAAAACTCTAAAAAGTTCATCACTAGTTATTATGAGAAACATTTCATCTAGGAGTGATATCTGAGGCAGCATCTTGAGCTTCCATAAACACAGAAACTTCTGTCTCAGAAGAAGGGATATCATTAAGGAGACCAGAATTCTCTATTTCCAAGTGCAATGCTTTCTCCTGCTCATAACTCAGGTTTGAACTGTCCTCCATTTGAATCTCTTGCTTTTCCAACTCCAAAGGTTTATCTGGGGCTGGGGATACAACTTCTACATCTCCATTTTCTTTTTTGTTTTTGGCAGCTAGCTGGCTGGTAAGGGGATCCAAACCCTTAACCTTGGCGTTGTCAGCACCGTGCTCTAACCAGCTGAACTACTTGGCCAGCCCTCCATCCTCATTTTCATGTAGAGAGCTACCAGTCATGTTGGGTCTACAGAGACATCATTATTCTTGATCTGCCAACATTCCACTCCATGTATGTTTCCTTTTCTGTCAGAAGAGTTCTCATCATGCTGAGCTGCTTGACTGCATGACATTTACATCTTATCACTGCTTTGTTACTGCCTTCTGGGTCCACAAGTTCAACATTTTCTTTGAATATAACACAGGTCCCAAGAGTATCTTCTTACTCCCCAGCAAAGACATAACTGTCCATTTGCAGAATGTGCCTCTCAGTGTAAATTCCCAAAATCTTGCATTTATTTTCACATTTTCAGAGAAAGTCCAAGTCAGTCATTCTTGACAGCTCCACCAACTGACAGCTCTGTAGACGGACACCATTCCTGACAACGCCAGCTGCTTCGCTTCCTCTTTCTCCTCTTCTCTGTCTTCCCGACTCTGCTCCTTGGGTACTTCCACGGTCCTGCTGGGAAACTCCTTTCAAGAGCTGGTTTGAATGAAGTAAGGATGGTGTTTCCACTCAAGTCAGACCAATGAAGCAGATGGGTTTAAGTTGATAGAAAAAATCTCCAGCCCCTACTGTCAGATCCATATATATGAGAGTAGTTAGCATGAGGGAAATTCTCCTAATTTGACAAAGAACTGGTAATTCACAGAAGCTTTGAGGTGCTAAATTATGGGTAATTTGGAAGCATGTGAAATAGATTACCAATTTACTTAAAATGAGCAAATTCAAAGAATAATGGTTGAACTTCATGGTTTGTCTACAGCTCTTGGTAGCTGAAAAGACCTAAACAAATGTTTGGGGAATTCCCAGGGACTTATTTCCTTTAGTGCTATATGAAAAACATCAGGACCACAGTATCCTTGTTTGAAGCACACCGTGAACTATTCTGAGTGTCACTCTAAGAGAGAACGTTGAGTGTCAGGCTCCGGTGTTGGTAGGTTCTTTTGGGGATGGGGAGTCATTTTTAGGGTTCTGACTTTGAAGGGTGGCATGTGCAAAGCTACATTTTATCAGGTCACTCTGACATTAGTGCATCAGTTAAATTGTAGGGAGAATGCTGGAAGTAGCGTGACCAGTTAGGGGACAGTATATACTACTTCAATAGTACAGGTATCATTTAATGAGGGTTTGATTCAGAATGGTGTCTACAGGGAATGGGGGAACAAGAAAATGAGAAAGATATTAAAAAACCAAATAGCATTTTGGTGACTACACAAAACTAGTGTTTTTAAAAAGTTTCCCATTACAATGTTGTTTTCTTTCTTAAACATATTACTGCATTGAATCTTAAAACCTCCATATAATCACTCTCAATCCAGAAGCCAGGTTAGAAAGGGTTTTGTTAATGTGAGGCTTACTCATAGGACTCACTCTTAAATCATTCTTGGAACAAAGCAGGGAATAAATAAGATTACTCATAGGGCATGATAAGGGAGCAGCCAGACTGAATGCATAAAAGCTGAGTGGGAGATGTATTTCTACTTGGTTTTATAGCCTTACTTAATTCTTATGAAAGTAGGTGGCAGAGGAGAGTTTCTTACATTAACGAGTTCATTCGTGTTTAAGAAATGCTTTCAACCCAACTACCTTCGCCTTTTTTGGGGAAAGCCAGGAGCACCAAACTACATACATAACTAGCTTGACAAAGACCAGAAATGGAGCTGAGTTCTCAACATGCTTTGAGGAAGTTAATTGACCATGTTGTTTTCATTTACTTGGAAAGGAATTCCCTTTGAAAGAGCAGTGAGGTGTGCCTTTCCTCTCAGCTGCCGCTCCGTCTGCTAATAAGATAAACTGATGTAATCTGATGTTGTATTCTTCCATCTTCCATCTTGTATGTGAAGAACTAAAGCTTGCAGCGATTCCACTGAACAATTATATGTTGTAATTGATGATTCGCTCATCCTTATTAGAATAGTCTTTTACCCTATGCACATGGAAACCACTTGCTCTTTGTATTTCTGACAGAGTAGCTGCTGGAGCCTGGCTTAATACAGCAGAATCAGAGCCCAGGGATGAGAGAGGAAAAACACTGTTCTGGGCACGTGGATCTTCTGTTAATCAATACACATTACTTTAGTAGGGGAAAAAGCAAAATCTCCTTATAATGTTTAAGAAAAGCTCAGGTGCCCTAGAGTTCCTGTGTGCTGATCAGTTGATGCTCGGGGAGGAAACGTGAAACTTGGAGAAATGCCTGGACAGTTTTCCTAAGTTGTTCCATAGATGCTATAGGCAAATCTTTTATCAATTCTGTTAGTACGTTTGTTGTATTCAGAGGGTGAAAATGTTAAGGATGGAGTCTTATGGAGAAGTCTTTTATAATTAAAAATAATCTCTGAATCTTAGAATGTTTTTATCTGGTTTCCCCACAATTGTTTCTTAATAGCTGGATATTTGTCTACTTCTTAGCCTTTTCAAAGAATGAGTGCTTGGATATATTAATTTTACTTTTGCTTTTTAATTCATTAATTTGTTTTTAATCTTTATTAGTTCTTTCTAATTTTCTTAGTTGTTTTTAATTGCCTTGTTTTACTTCTTGGGTAGAATGTATCATTTATTTTTATTCTTTCTTATTTAATTATAAAAGTATTTAAAACTATGAATTTTCCTTTCTATATAACTTTGATAGTCTCTAATAAATTTTAATAAATAATGTCATTGTTAATATTTTCTACAAAATAGATAATCATATTGATTTCTACTTTTACTCAATAATGGTTTTGGTTAGGCTTTGGCTTCCAATTATATTTTGGTTTTTTTAAAAAGATGACAAATTTCTAATTTTGTTTATTTTTGCATTGGTGTCATGTAGACTGTACAAGATCTACTTTGGGGAATTTATTAAGGATTTCTTTGTGGAAAAAAATTAAATTAAAATTAGAAAATATTCCATAAATATTTTCTCTGAAAGTTACAAAGTTTGACTTATATACATCAAATCTTTCTGATTACTCCTACTATGCAATTCTATTTTATCTTTGTTTACTATTATGCTCCTTAATCTACATCGGAAAAAGGTGTTAGTATACCCGTAGACCTTCAGTTTTATCAATTTCCCTATATTTCTAGTGTCTCATGCATATGTTTTGTAATTATTTTATAATTATTATAGAACATATTCTTATAATTATTTTATTTCAATAACATGAAACATGTAAATAACATTCACATTTTAATGTATTATTAGGCTACTTTGTTAATATAAATTTTATTTTATTTTATTTTTTTTTTAGTTTTTCTTTTTTTCTTTTTTTTTTTAAATTTTATTTTGTCGATATACATTGTAGCTGATTATTGCTCCCCATCACCAAAACCTCCCTCCCTTCTCCCTCCCCACTCCCCCCCAACAATGTCCTTTCTGTTTGCTTGTTGTATCAACTTCAAATAATTGTGGTTGTTATATCTTCTTCCCCCCCCCGTTTGTGTGTGTGTGTGTGTATGTGTGTGTGTGAATTTATATATTAATTTTTAGCTCCCTCCAATAAGTGAGAACATGTGGTATTTCTCTTTCTGTGCCTGACTTGTTTCACTTAATATAATTCTCTCAAGGTCCATCCATGTTGTTGCAAATGGCAGTATTTCATTCGTTTTTATAGCTGAGTAGTATTCCATTGTGTAGATGTACCACATTTTCCGTATCCACTCATCTGATGATGGGCATTTGGGCTGGTTCCAACTCTTGGCTATTGTAAAGAGTGCTGCGATGAACATTGGGGAACAGGTATACCTTCGACTTGATGATTTCCATTCCTCTGGGTATATTCCCAACAGTGGGATGGCTGGGTCGTATGGTAGATCTATTTGCAATTGTTTAAGGAACCTCCATACCATTTTCCATAGAGGCTGCACCATTTTGCAGTCCCACCAACAATGTATGAGAGTTCCTTTTTCTCCGCAGCCTCGCCAGCATTTATCGTTCATAGTCTTTTGGATTTTAGCCATCCTAACTGGGGTTAGATGGTATCTCAATGTGGTTTTGATTTGCATTTCCCGGATGCTGAGTGATGTTGAGCATTTTTTCATATGTCTGTTGGCCATTTGTATATCTTCCTTAGAGAAATGCCTACTTAGCTCTTTTGCCCATTTTTTAATTGGGTTGCTTGTTTTCTTCTTGTAAAGTTGTTTGAGTTCCTTATATATTCTGGATATTAATCCTTTGTCAGATGTATATTTTGCAAATATTTTCTCCCACTCTGTTGGTTGTCTTTTAACTCTTTTAATTGTTTCTTTTGCTGTGCAGAAGCTTTTTAGTTTGATATAACCCATTTGTTTATTTTTCCTTTGGTTGCCCGTGCTTTTGGGGTCGTATTCATGAAGTCTGTGCCCAGTCCTATTTCCTGAAGTGTTTCTCCTATGTTTTCTTTAAGAAGTTTTATTGTCTCAGGGTGTATATTTAAATCCTTAATCCATTTTGAGTTGATTTTAGTATACGGTGAGAGGTATGGATCTAGTTTCATTCTCCTGCATATCGATATCCAGTTATCCCAGCACCACTTGCTGAAGAGGCAGTCCCTTCCCCAGTGAATAGGCTTGGTGCCTTTGTCAAAGATCAGATGGCAGTAAGTGTGTGGGTTGATTTCTGGATTCTCTATTCTATTCCATTGGTCAGTGTGTCTGTTTTTATGCCAGTACCATACTGTTTTGGTTATTATAGCTTTGTAGTATAGCTTAAAGTCAGGTAGTGTTATGCCTCCAGCTTTATTTTTTTTGCTGAGCATTGCTTTGGCTATTTGTGGTCTTTTATTGTTCCATATAAATGTCTGAATAGTTTTTTCCATTTCTGAGAAAAATGTCTTTGGAATTTTGATGGGGATTGCATTGAATTTGTATATCACTTTGGGTAGTATGGACATTTTCACTATGTTGATTCTTCCAATCCAAGAGCATGGAATATCTTTCCATCTTCTTGTATCCTCTCTAATTTCTCTCAGCAGTGGTTTGTAGTTCTCATTATAGAGATTTTTCACCTTCTTGGTTAACTCAATTCCTAAGTATTTTATTTTTTTGGTGGCTATTGTAAATGGGCAGGCTTTCTTGATTTCTCCTTCTGCATGTTCACTATTGGAGAAAAGAAATGCTACTGATTTTTGTGTGTTGATTTTGTATCCTGCTACTGTGCTGAAATCATTTATCAATTCCAACAGTTTTTTTGTAGAGGTTTTAGGCTGTTCGATATATAGGATCATGTCATCTGCAAACAGGGACAGTTTGACTTCATCTTTTCCAATCTGGATGCCCTTTATTTCCTTCTCTACTCTGATTGCTCTGGCTAGTACTTCCAACACTATGTTGAATAGGAGTGGTGAGAGTGGGCATCCTTGTCTAGTGCCTGTTCTTAAAGGAAAAGCTTTCAGCTTTTCCCCATTCAGGATGATATTGGCAGTGGGTTTGTCATATATGGCTTTAATTATGTTGAGATACTTTCCCTCTATACCTAACTTATAGAGGGTCTTTGTCATGAATGAGTGCTGAACTTTATCAAACGCTTTTTCAGCATCTATAGAGATGATCATATGGTCCTTGTGTTTGAATTTATTAATATGGTGTATCACATTTATTGATTTGCGTATGTTGAACCAACCTTGCATCCCTGGGATGAATCCCACTTGATCGTGATGAATAATTTTTCGTATGTGTTGCTGTATTCTGTTTGCTAGTATTTTAGTGAGGATTTTTACATCTATATTCATCAAGGATATCGGCCTGTAGTTTTCTTTTTTGGTTATATCTTTACCTGGTTTTGGTATCAGGATGATGTTTGCTTCATAGAATGAGTTTGGGAGATTTGCGTCCGTTTCAATCTTTTGGAATAGTTTGTAAAGAATTGGTGTCAATTCCTCTTTGAATGTTTGGTAA
Organism: Cynocephalus volans; assembly: GCF_027409185.1. NCBI lineage: Eukaryota > Metazoa > Chordata > Mammalia > Dermoptera > Cynocephalidae > Cynocephalus > Cynocephalus volans. The sequence goes on from NC_084464.1 coordinate 30,847,002, forward strand.
AATTCTGCTGTGAATCCATCTGGTCCTGGGCTTTTCTTTGTTGGGAGCCTTCTGATAACAGCTTCAATCTCCTTTATTGTTATTGGTCTGTTCAAATTTTCTGCGTCTTCACGGTTCAGTTTTGGGAGCTTGTGTGTGTCCAGAAATTTATCCATTTCCTCCAGATTTTCAAATTTGTTGGCGTATAGTTGTTTGTAGTAGTCTCGAATGATTCCTTGTATTTCAGATGAATCAGTTGTAATATCGCCTTTTTCATTTCTAATTTTTGTTATTTGAGTCTTCTCTCTTCTTTTTTTTGTTAGCCATGCTAATGGTTTGTCAATTTTATTTATCTTTTCAAAAAACCAACTTTTTGATTCGTTGATCTTTTGAATTGTTTTTTGGCTTTCAATTTCATTCAGTTCTGCTCTGATCTTAATGATTTCTTTCCGTCTGCTATCTTTAGGATTGGATTGTTCTTGTTTTTCTAGTTCTTTAAGGTGAAGTGTTAGGTTGTTCACTTGCCATCTTTCCATTCTTCTGAAGTGAGCATTTAATGCAATAAATTTTCCCCTCAATACTGCTTTTGCAGTATCCCACAGGTTTTGGTATGATGTATCATTGTTTTCATTAGTTTCAATAAACTTTTTGATTTCCTGTTTGATTTCTTCTTGGACCCATATGTCATTAAGTAGAATGCTGTTTAATTTCCATGTGTTTGTATAGTTTCCAGAGTTTTGTTTGTTATTAATTTCTAGTTTTAATCCATTGTGGTCTGAGAAGGTACATGGGATAATTCCAATTTTTTTGAATTTATTGAGACTTGATTTGTGACCTAATATGTGATCTATCCTGGAGAATGATCCATGTGCTGATGAGAAGAATGAATATTCTGAGGTTGTTGGGTGGAATGTTCTGTAGATATCTGCCAATTCCAATTGGTCTAGAGTCTTGTTTAGATCTTGTGTTTCTCTACTGATTCTTTGCCTAGATGATCTGTCTAATATTGACAGTGGAGTGTTCAGGTCCCCTGCTATTATGGTATTAGTGTCTATTTCCTTCTTTAGGTCTAATAGAGTTTGTTTTATAAATCTGGCTGCTCCAACATTGGGTGCGTACATATTTATGATTGTTATGTCTTCTTGATGGATCAGTCCTTTTATCATTAAGTAGTGTCCCTCATTGTCTCTTTTTATGGTTTTTAGTTTAAAGTCTATTTTGTCAGATATAAGAATAGCCACTCCAGCTCGTTTTTCTTTTCTGTTTGCATGGTAAATCTTTTTCCATCCTTTCACTCTTAGTCTGTGTGAATCTTTATGGGTGAGGTGGGTCTCTTGTAGGCAGCATATAGTTGGGTCCTGCTTTTTGATCCAGTCAGCCAGTCTGTGTCTTTTAATTGGGGAATTTAAGCCTTTAACATTAAGAGTTAGGCTACTTTGTTAATATAAATTTTAAAAATACAATAGTGTAAAATAAAACAAGAGCCTCTGACCTCTTCTATCTGTAGTCAACTCCCAGGCAGCCCCTTTTAACCATTTTGTTTTTAAATTCATCTGGTGGTACCTCTGTATGTGTAAATAGCATGCATACACCACAAATTCTTGTTTGGGAAATTTATTTTGATATAACCACAATGTCACTTGATTTCCTGCCACTAGTAATGAAGATTTAGCTCACTGATACAAACTCTCTCCTACCCTCCCCACCTTCTCCTAATATTGTTACATAATTTTAATTTCTTTCTTGGCCATTTTTCCGATCTTAAGAATTAAAACTTCCATTTCTTTTTCTATCAACTATAGACAGTATCTCTTGACTCCCCACTTGGTAAAAGCTATTAGCATCCCTACCCTTCCATCTACCTTTCCTTCACCACCACCCCCAATTTGTAAAATCTATCATTTGTACTTAAATTTTTTTTTCCCCAGTAAAAGCAGAAGAGGAAGTATCAGTATCTGGAACATACTAAATACTTATTAAATGTTTATTAATGTTATTTTTATTTTCAATAGGGCAGTGAAAATACTTTGTATGATACTGTAATGGTAGATACTTATTATACATTTGTCTGAACCCATGGGATGTACAACATCAAGAGTGAAACATAATGTAAATTCTGGACTTGGGGTGTCAAAGTAGGATCATCAGTTGGAACAAAAGTACTACTCTGGTGGGCAATGTTGATAAATGGGGTAGGCTATGCATGTTTGGAGTAGAGGTTATGTGGGAAATCTCTGTACCATCCTTTCTATTTTGCTGTGAACCTAAAATTGCTGGGCCGACCCCATGGCACACTTGGGAGAGCGCGGCGCTGGGAGCGCAGTGACGCTCCCACTGCGGGTTCGGATCCTATATAGGAATGGCCGGTGCGCTCACTGGCTGAGTACTGGTCACGAAAAAGACAAAAAATAAATAAATAAATAAATAAAATAAAATTGCTCGCAAGAAATAATGTCTTAAAAGAAGTGGAGGGGGGTTGCATATAGCATAGTAGCTAAGAACTCTGCTTCTAGAGCCAGACCACCCCTATGTTTGACCCACTCATTACTATCTGTGTGATCTTGGACAAGTTATGTAACCTCATTGTACCTTGTTTTTTTCTGTCTGTAAAATGGGAGGAGTATTGGGGTCAGCAGGACTGAAGCCATGCTGAGACCTAAAACCACACGGGTTCTAAAAGATTTTAAAAAGACACAGTTTTTTTTTCATGGCATGTATTTCTCTGAGTTCCCTCTTTCCTCATGGTTATTTGATATTTTGCACCTTGGTGATGGGACAAGATGACATTATGTACATGAATGTAAAGTTGTTTTTCAGCCAGCCTGAAGCTGCAGACTTGCACGTACTACCCAGAGATAAGGATGGGAGCAGAAGACAGACAGAGCCTTGATGGGACCTTGCACCTGAGACCTTGCATGAAGTGCTCGCTGTTCACGTGCCCCTCCCTCCTACTTTTCATTTTCTACATTCCATTCCTTCACCCTGCTCTTTAAAAACCCCTCGTAAATAATCAGCTACAATGTATATCGACAAAATAAAACTAAAAAAAAAAATAAAAATAAAAATAAAAATGAAATAGTCAAAAAAAATAAAAATAAAAATAAATTAGTAAAAAAAAAAAAAAAAAACCCTCGTAAACCTGAGTCTTTGTGATGGAGTTTGGATGTGTCGTCCCCTCCAAAACTCATGTGGAAATTTGATCCCCAGGGTGGCAGTGTTGGAATCTGATTGAGTCATGGGGGCGGATCCCTCATGAATAGATTAATGCTCTCCCTGGGGGAGGAGCGGTAGTGAGTGAGTTCTTGCTCTATTAGTTCCCGCAAGAGCTGGTTGTTTATAGGACCCTGGCACCTCCTCTGTCTCTCTCTTGCTTCCTCTCGCCTGTGATCTACTTGTACCCGCTGGCTGCCTGCCCCTTTCTGCCATGAGTAGAAGCAGCCTGAGGCCCGTGCCAGATGCAGCTGTCCCAGAATCGTAAGCCAAATAAACCTCATTCCTTTATAAATTACCCAGTCTCAGGTATTTCTGTTGTAGCAACACAAAACGGACTGAAACACTTGGAGATGTCCATAGCCTGGCCATTCTCCTTTAGGTTTATCAGAGAGGAGGGTTAGCCTAACATCTCTCCTAAGGTCACTGGTATTCCAGAATAAAATTCGACTTCCATTTTCACCAACATTTGACTTTTGGGTTCTTTATTTTTTGTCTGGGGACAGGCAGCCAGACTTGTGAGTCTGCTATCAATTTTGGGGATCCTCAGCCAGGAGCTGAATGTGCCCTGTAACAGGCAGGTTTGTTTCTAAGTTCAATATCTGGTGCATAGTAAATTCTTATTATATGTTTGTTGTTATTATTATTATCAATACATTTCAAGGTAGATTATATTTATTTTTTTTAAATATAATTTGATTCTTTATGCTCACATTATCAATAGATTGATTCTAAAAGTTGAAACGTAGTAAATATTTTCATTTTTATGAATATTTAACTGTATTCATTATAAAATCAAGCTGTGTGGTATGGTTATATTTCCCTAAGTAGAGAGTCACTTAGAAGAAAATGTTGAAGTAGATTGTCTTTTCTTATACTTCGCTAATTGTTCACAATGCTACATTTTTGGATCATGCCTTTGTTAAATAGTTTTTTGTCTGTCCTAGAGTTTTCCATTAATTTTTTCTAATTGAGCAAAGAAACATTTATTTTTATCATTAGATCACTATCATTTTTAAGATTCCTGTTCATTCTATATTTTGTTTGAAACCTATTCTATTCTTTGTTTTAGAATCCACTGAGGTGTTGTTCTTATTGGTTAATTTCCTTTATATTTGTACCTTAACTTTCTCGTATAATTTTTTGCTTTTTCCCTGGGTGTATTACGTATCTCTTTTATTGCACTTGTGATTTTATCATATATTCAGGTCCTTCCTCTATTCAAATGATGTCTGTTCAATGGTATTTTCCCTTCCCACACAGAGCCCTTCCTTCTTCCTGCCTCAATCTATACATCTAGGTCAGTTTTACAGTGGCCATGCTGAGACCTCCCTTTCAGGCTCTTGGTTCTGGTGTACTGTTTGCTGGATCCCCTGTCATTTTTCTCTTGGCTTATCCCCTTATTTTACAGGAATAAGTCCTCAACTAAAATGTGTGTGGGAGGCAAACTTTCTGAGGCCTTGCTTGTCTGATTTTTTTTTTTAATCTTCTTTCACAATTTAGAGTTTAGCTGAATATTGAATTTTAGGTTGTGTATGATTTTCCCTCAGAATTCTAAAGACATTAATTCTATATCTTTCAATATTTGTTAGTGTGCAGGGGATTTGTTTTCCTCTGTTCTTAACTTTTATAAACAGTAATGTTTATAGCCATAAGTCCTTTTCCTTCATCCTTCTTATTAGTTTGTAAATCTTTTCAATTTGAAGACACATCTTCTTAACCCCTGAGAAATTTCTATTATTTCTTTGCCAATGTTTTCTTTTTTATAAAATCCCTATTAAATATCGAATCCTCTGAGTTGATTCTACTTATCTCACCATTTCTCTCATGTTTTCCATTTCTTTGTTTTTTTGTTCTCTTTTGTGAGAGGCTTAATCTATTGTTACCTTTAATGCTTCTATTTTATTGTGTATCTTAGAAATCATGTTTTTAATCTCTAAGAGCTCTTTCTTATTTTCAAAATCTCCTTTCCCATAGCATCCTGTTATGGATCCATTCTCTATTCTAATCTCTCTAAGGATTCTAACTAGAATTTTACTTTAAAAAAAAGTTCTCCAAAGTTTATTTCTTTTGTGTGGCAGGCCTCTTTCAGATGTTTGATGTCTCCTGATTGTTCATGTTTAAAACGAATGAATTAAATAATCAGGAGCTCTGTATATATGACTGAGTTCTGTTGACTGGTAGGCTTCTCTTTGAGCTGAGAGGTCCGGCAATTGTCCTTTATACTGTAGCCCTCTGAGTGCCACAATTAGAAAGGATTTTCTCTAACATGCCAACACCCACACTAGTTGCCCTAGTTCTGTCCAGACATTTGATTGACTTTCTTTTGAAAAGACTCTTTATTTATTTATTTATGCACAGGAGGTAACTGTCTTATTTCAGCTTCTGCTGGAAGAAAAGGGGAGGCAGGTAGGGAGCTGTGTCTGGCTATTTCTTATATAAAGTTTCAATCAATTGCCCTGATTATAGATCCAGTTTTCACCTCCTATTTCTATTGTACATGATGCTTCTGAGTACAGATCCTCTTTTGGGTATGTCGGATAAGTTAATTCCTTTCACTGCAGCAGCACCTTTCCCCCTTTTTTAGTCAATGTTTTTCCATCTGTGTTATGTATTCTGGCAATTTATTAAACTCTCTCATTCACTGATGGTCTGCTCCCATTACTCTTTATTTTAAAATTACTACTATAATTATAATGGAATCTCATAGAAAGAGAAGAGATACTTGTATCTCCTCAGATCTACTATTCTGAAATGGGATTTTGTTTTATATAATTAAACACATGTATGCTGTGTTGTTTGGTGCAAATATATTCATGACTCATACTTACATTTACATTCTACCTTATGCAAAAATAAAATTACTCTGTCTTTTAAAATGCTTTTTGTCTTGAATTTAACACTGGTATTAATATCATAGCTTTCATTTTCATTTTGTTAACTGATATTTTTAAATCTTAGGGTTACTTTTGTTTAATATATTGAACAGATAGTACAGAGAATTCTCATACGTGCTTTTTTTCTCACGTGTAGTTTTCTGTATTATTAAACCTTTAGAGTTTTCACACTAAGAAAATGCAACATCTTGTCAAGGTGGAGAATATGCTTTCTAGTAGATAACCAAGAAAACTTCAGTAGAAGTAGTTATGGAAAAGGATGAACCTAAATCAATCTGGAAGAAGAGCCCAGTATTAATAACAGAGAAGACTTAATAGGTCACTTATCCCAGAGATATTTTAATTATAAAGGGTCCAATTGCTTCAAAATTTAAAGGATAAATATTAATGTGGCTTTGGAAAAAATACACTGGTTCTGCAATTAACTAGTTGTGTTAACATGGACAAATTGCTTATAAAGCTCTTACTGTTTATGAGCATTTTGCGGAGTGTATGGGTTACAAAGACAAATAAAATAAGAGCTATGCCTTGAAAATGTTCTGAATGGGGAGATGCAGATAATCAAATAATTTAACGTAGTATCTTAAGTGCAATAAGAGTGTATTTTAAGTGGAATAATGGTACAAAAGAGGGAGTGATCACTTTCCTTTGAGTGGGTCCAGAAAGATTCCAAATAATTGTGGCTTTAATCTTCTATCTTGACTGCAAAGAGTCTTGTAATTTCTAACATGCTCATTCTATGGTATTGTACCTGGCAAAGCATCACTTTACTTTCCTGAAACAATAGCCTTTGTGCATCTGAGCAGATTCAGAGATGGTACCCCAATGTGCAACTCAGTATCCAACCAGAAGACAGAAACCACACAGTAAGTAGAGTAAAGAAAGTTTAATATAAAGAATTACTATCCATAACAGGGGATTGTAGTAATAGGTTGGCTAGAAAGAAGTAAAGAGAAATCTAAAGAATCAAGAATCACAGATATAAGGAGAAGCCGTTACATCTAGGACTCAGAGAGAGTACCCAAGGAAGAGGACTTCTTCTCCCTCAGGGCTTATTGAAGTAGGCACAGCTGTGGCTCACTGGATAGTGGAAGAAATCCTTAGATGTTGCACTGGTAGAACTTGTGGAAATTTGACCTCTGGGGTCCTGGGGAAGATATCTACAGGAAGGTACCGTGCCTTGTGATTCATTGCAAAACTGCCTGGGGAGTGCTGGAAAAGCTACTGTCTGTTGAGTGCTGCTGGCTGCCATATGCAGAAGGAGCCAGTTGCTGGAGGAGCCATTTACTGTAGGAACCATTCATTGTAGGTTTCAAATAATGGAGACGTCATGCACTTCAGGAACATAATACTGGAGAAATTGGGTGCTGTAGGAACCTGGCACAAGGAGCCCAATGTTACTACAAAGAGAAAAATACCCTTTCTCCTTCAGTGAGTCTCTATCTCCCTACACTGACAAAACTTAACCTTGTGCCAGCTGGCAAAAAAGAAATATTTAAAGGGGCCCATATCATTTTTACAAAACAGGCTGCGAAGAATGGATTTCAAGTTTAAAAGCAAATAAATTAATAACTGACACAACAGGATAGATTTTGTGACTCTTTCTCTAAAATGAGTCATCTCTTTGAAAATTCACATCATATTTCAATGTTCATCCCTTATGTTCTACAGATGGTCTACTGGTTTTCTTTCCTCTGACTTTTGACATTTCTATTTCAACATTTCTATTCAGGATTAAAATTTAGAAACATGTCTGGATTTAAGGTGCTGTTTCTCCATCTTGATAGAACAATGGGATTTTTGTTTACAGAACGCTAGACTTGTGGTTCCTCGGTTAGCTAGTCTAACCTCTCGCTGAATCTCTCCATGTTAACATCTTTCTCTGTTTCCTCCCTTCTCATTATATGCTATACCCTTAGTCTTATTGACAGTCCCAGGAACCTGGTATTTCTTCTGGGTTGGAGTTGGAATTAGTTTTACAACCCCCTCAGGATTGATTGTAATAGTTTGGAACTATGTATATGATAAAACACATTTCAAATGTGCTTGGCATATCGATATCAGAAAAACATACTTTCTTTTATAAAGGTATTTTATATTTCCTGGCAGTTGGATTTGAGATCTTTTGGCTGCATAGACTTTCTGTTTTTTGGTTTCTAGCAAGTTTAGCAGTTGATGCAGGTATTGTATGAGTCAGTTATGTGTTAAAATGACCTCATGACATGGGAGATTTCAGTGATGGAGAGGTGGAAGGGGGGAATCTGCAGTTAGCAACTTGATTGAAAGGGACTTTCTTTTAACAAATATAGGGGCCAAGAGATTGATTTCTCAGAAGAGGGAAGATAGCATCCCTTAAAAAGACATAGAGTGATATACATGCTGAAAGAATCATAGTAACCAAGGAGCAACTCAACGATTATCAATGACTAAAATGAAAGCATATTCTGAGAAGGTACCAAACCAAGGCTGACAGAACTAGAGAACTGAGCTCAGAACTCTCAGGCATTCTTTTCAATGCTTGTGGAATTATTTGGGGATTTTGTAAGACCTTTTAGCAGTGATACATAACCTGAAGAACTCATGCTTGCCACATAATCTTATTTTGCCCAGAGTAGTGATAATAATAATAATGGATAATATTTGAATGTCCATTATGTGCAGCGCTTTGGCATTACCATTTAAAACAGTATTTACCACTATTTATAAGGTGCAAATTATAATCATTTTTTTTTTTATGAGAAAACTGACTCTTACAAAGTTTAGATAACTTGATGTGGTAAATGCAGAGCCAAGTTTTGGGCATGGTATGAGCTCATAGTATGAAGGCAGATATCATGGCTGTCTTGTTTGCTTGGTACCCATAGTGGTTTGAATAGTGTCTTTCACATAATAGGTACTCAATAAATATTTGTTGAGCAAATGAATGATTCCCATGTCTGAATGCTTTCCACTATCTTCTCTTTATCATTTCCTCTTGAGATTATTTGAGTTTGGGCCATGGCCATCCTAGTTCTGTATAGCAGATATTCCAACAGGTTCTGAGACTGGAAAGATATTAGATGAAGGCAGTAATCTTTGACTAGTGAGCTTGGAGGTCGTTATGGAAATGTGCAATTGGCTATGGCTGGCATAAATTATGTAGAAGTAATGACAGACCTATACAGGTAAGTCATGATTTAGTAAATGGTTTTGTTCTTCTGTTTAATAGATTTAATACAGGAATCTTTAATCTAGGAAGTATAGAGGCCATGGGAGGTCCTGAGGAAGTCTGTTGATAGTGAAATTGCATGCAAAATTGAATTGCATATGTATTTTTCTGGGAAGAGGATCCACAATTTTGGGGAGGTTGTGAAACTAAAGAGATTAATAGTGTTCAACTGGCTGGTTAGCTCAGTTGGTGAGAGCACAGACTCAATACCAAGGTCACAGGTTTGGATCCCTGTACTGGCCAGCTGTTTAAAAAAAGAAAAAAACAAAAAAAGATTAACAGTGTTCAATGGGACACTTATTTAAATTCTGATGGACAGGTATTTCTGTGTAATATTGGAATTAGAAAGAAGCATTATTTTTGCTTTTATTAAAAGGAGAAATTTGGTTTTCTCCTGCAAGTAATGAATTTTAAAGTGTTTTTAGTTATAGTTGACATTTCTGAGCTTAGGCCTGAGGCATATGTCTTACTGAAGAACCTAAGTCACATCACATTGAAGTCCAAAAGAGATTATTAACTAATTTCCAAGTTACTTGGAGGCAGGATGAAAATAAGTTGGGCTCTCCTTCTGACCACCCAAGCTGCCAGCTACCCTGAATGCGTTTTCTTATTCCTTCACGTTTAGATCCAAGCTAGCTAAATCAGGGTCTTGTAGAGGTTTTCTCTAAATAAGCTAGTGAGCACTTATCTATTGCTAAACCAAACCCATAGACCTACCTGCCTAATTTTGGCAATCAAAGCCCCATGGCTGTTAGCAAGTTTGGCTCTGCTTTGATCTGTGATGTGTATGACACTATATTTTTTGGCTGCTCTAAAGCAGACTGCCAATTAGATCCAAATGTGTCAGACAGACTCGGAGAGAGTACTGGTGGCCAAGTTTCCATTAGTGGTTACTACGGATTGATGCCTGCAGCATTCTGTTCATTTAGAAATAGAAGCCTATTCTCATTTTTAATCTTGGGATTGGGAGTTGAGGTAATGGGGAAGAGAAAGCCCCAGAACACAATGAAATCTCTTTGTATCTCTCTACTTTTAACTTTTGTTTTTCCTTTAGCACTGGAAAGACTCAAAATATTAGGAAGTAGTTATTCTCTTTTTCAGACTAGAGTATGCTTTTCGTCTTCTCTGGGAGAGAAGGATGAAGGAAAAAGGAAAGAAAGCCAGATGTATTGAAAAACAGCTCTGTGCCTGCAATTGTTAGACACTTTCACGTGTGACCTCATCGGATTCTGTAACAGCTCTAGAAAATAGGGATTAGGATCCTGCACACTGTTGAGGAAACTGCAGTTCAGAGAAGAAAAGTACATTCTTCTATGTTGTACATATTGTAAGTGGCAAAACAAATCCAACCAGGCATCTGTTGTATTCAACAGCCTGTGCTATTTCCACTCCAGTGTACAATAATGCAAACGGTTATGGTGTTAATCCCTGTAGAACTGGAAAAGAGCTTTATGGAAACCTTGAGTGTACCAATGGGAATGAGAACTATTCTTGCCTGAATAACTTATTCAGACTAGAAGCTTCCCTGTGAGTCAACATATATCAGTACAGAAAAAATAAGACCAGGGACCTAATTTCTAGATTTCAACCTTTGCATTAATACCTACACATGGGCTGGTGTTTATTTTTCCTTCCTAGTCCTGAGCTATGGTTTATTGAGACCAGAGCCTTGTCCTAAGAAGTAAACTGTGTCAGGAGAAAGGATAGAGGAGAAAGAAGAGAAGCAAACCTCTTTTCTTTGTAATGAGTCATATTGTCTGCAGTTGTATTTTCATTGACACCAGCTGGAATGGGTTTGGCGCCTTTCTCAAGAAGGATCCTGATGATGGTTCATGGGGCCTGAATCTCATTTATGGTACCAATTAATTCTGGAAACTAAAAATGCATTTTTTTTGGATATATGTTTAAACATTTTTTTCTTTCTCCTCTAAGCGTTTTTTTTTTTTTTTTTAGGAATGTAATGTGATATTTTGGACTGCATTACACAAAAGCACACACAAAGTATAACTTCACTATAGCTCTTCAGGGAACGGCAGTTTATTTAGCTGTGGCGAATAGCCTAGGGCAGAGGTGGGTAAACTTTTTCTGTAAAGTGCTAGATAGGCTTTGCAGGCTGTATAGTCTCTGTGGCAGCTACCCAGCTCTGCTGTTGTAATGTGAAAGCAGCCATAGGCAGCAGGTAAATAAATGGGTACAGCCGTATTCCAATAAAACTTTATTTATCTCCAAGGTGAATGGGGCGTTGCTGAAAGATTTTGAGCAAGTAAGTGATAGATCAGACTTAAACATTAGAAAAATTACACTGACAGCTTTGTGGAAGGAGGTTCAGGGAGAATCAGGGAGAAAAGCAATGCCCTAATGCAATCAGCTGGATGTGGAATAGTGATGGTTGGTAAGAAGAGGGGAAGAGTGAAAGAGTCATTTAGATAGAATGAACCCGCTGGATGTGGGGAAAAGTGAAGCAACCAGAATGACCTCTGGGCTTCAGTAGCTGGGTGCATGGTGGGGCCATAAACCATGATGGGTAAATAAACATATTCCTATGCCTTTGCATGTACATGGCCGTCCGGGGTGTCTGGTATGTTTTTCCAGATATGCTGGGTGAAGAGAACCCAAGAGGTGATGATCCGCAGACAGTATCCTACTTTCTCAACTCAGGGTGGGGTCTACGCAAAGGTCTGTAACCAGTTGACACCCGTGTCCCAACTGTCTCTGAAGAGGAAAGAGCCCTGACTGGATCTAATTCAGACGCAGCCACAGAGCCTCTGGGCTACTCGGCCTCTTGCACTGGGTGGAAACCATTGTGGAGAGCATCTGTGCTCTCTGTCCAATCTCCTTTGGCTTCTTTTGCTCACGGAACATATTCCAAGTGTCAAAACCACTGTCAGCCCTGAGTGAAAAAAATGTCTCTGTTCTGCTTTTGTAAAGATGCTGGCAGGGGATGGTCACCATATGCAAATGCCTTAAACATCTCTGCAGTGAGGGCACAGAGTCCTGTGTCCATCTGTGACTCAGCCGGACCCACAAAGAGCATCCGCCAAACCCACCGGGGAGAAAGAGAATTGGAAGGAGCCGTGTCATTGTTCTGGTCGTGGGAACATATGTCAGAAACATTGTTTCAGCCACTGCAAAAGTGCTCCCAGCATTGCTTCCCAGGAAACAACAGGCATTAGATCGATGATGGTAGCAGCCGCTGGTCCAGCCTGCAAGTGACTGTTGGAAGGGTGGACAGGGGTTCAGAGATAGCAGTGTGAGCAGTTACGGCTTTGTAGGACACTGTCCCTCTCTGTAGGGTGTCAGCTCAGCATGGCTCAAAAGACCTGAATGGAAAGAATTTGGGGTGAGAGGCAAATTGAATATATGCTTTAATAAAGGTAGGTTCTTTAGTTAGAAAGTGCTTAGGGATTATGGTAAATGGATTCTAAACTGAAATGCAGTGTCATTCTTGTTAGAGATCCAGGAAACCTTTGAAAGCTTCAGCCTGAGCGAGTTGCTTCTCAGGTAAAACCAGTCCCCAAACAGTAGTTGAACACTGCCAGTGCAGCTTGGGCAAGCAGGTGGATATGGCATACAGAGAGATGTGAAATACATCTCTACGGATGGTTGAGAAGAGAGCTTTTCAGTCTTCTCTGGATCCTTCTGTGTCTTTCCTGTCTATTAAAATGTGCTCTCTCAATATTAAGGCAAAGAAAGAGGTCCCTAGGACTCGGTTTTAGGCACAAATGAACAAATGAAGTGGTAAAAGAGTTCTGTTCAATGGCTGGGCACTGTTAAGGATGAAGGTCTGGGGAGGATGTTAAAAACAAGACAAAGTCCATGCTGTCAAGGTGCTCATGGTCTGGGGGAAGATGGGCATCTGCTACAGTAATTGTTACACAAATTGGACTGCGGTAAGTGTTCTAGGAAAGGTATAAACAAGATAGAAAGACAAGTGTTCTGATTAGAGACATACAGGAGGCTTTAGAAAACAACTGACAGGGACAGAGAGACTGAGTAAGAGAGAGAGGGCAAGAGGAAGAAGCCACAGTGAGAGGTAGACAAGGAACTAGAATGTTCTGAGAGGAAATGTCCTCACACAAACTCTGCCAGGATGGGTGACACAGCAGAGAGCCACCCATGGTTATTGCTTCTCTCAGAGTTGGAATTTGGGACAGTTGCTCTTTCATAGGTTGGAAAAGTCTCCAACCTGACAACGTCTGAGTCAGGCAAAATAGGAGCTGCTCCTCGCTTTTGGGGGGTGGGATGGGGGGTGGGGGCAGGGAAAAGTCCACAGGAACAGATAAAACACAAAGGTCTCTGAACTTTCACAGTTAAATGGCTGAGCCAGGAAAGAAGAGTGGAGTTTCTCCTGGTCTGTCTCACCTTAGTTAATATTTATGGAGAGTCCTTCCTGGGTGCTGTGGAAACCCCCAGATCACAAGGAATGTGCAGTGTGATGAAGGAGATACAGAAGTTGTTTTATCGCTTGAAATATGAAACTGATATTTTTCAGAGACCTTGGAGGTGCTGAAGCATTCATCTACACAAGCATGTCTCTTAGGCCTCCACTCTGTATAAGCCATGATGAAGGACAGGCCTTCATGAAGTCTTGTGTCATATATTTTTTGAGACATGCATTTCTGAGCACTTGAGTAAATTATGCTCTCACCTCATTTTATGTGGTGACTGCCCTCTGGAAATGATTCAGCTGGAGTGTTATATAATATTTTTAGGGTCGACAAAGCCATCCTAAGAGAAGTGGGGAAATATAGAGGCAATCCGATAAGCCCTGCAGAAGAGGGGGTGTGGAGCGTGGATGGGGCAGGAAGTCACATTTACTGGATAACTTTATCCACCGGGCCCCATGCTAGGTACTTTATAGGCAATATCTGAATTAGTCTTCAAGATGTCCCGAATGAAATAGGTGGTATCCCCATGTAATGATGAAGAAACTGAGACTCCAAGAGATTAAGTAATTTGCCCAAGGCCCACCTACTTGGCAATGGTGCAGCCATGACTCACAGTCCAGGATCCAGGGCTTACACCACGCTGCTCAGTTGCTTAGAGTGCTGCTCTACCAGAAAGCAAACAATCCTGTTCTCTCACTGTGCTTATACCAGGAAGGAGAAAGTACACACAGTACCACCCCACCAGCAACCTTGCTGCTGCTAGGGCAAAACTTTTCCAACGTTTTTGTCTATCACTGTTGTTAGGAAATATATTTTACAGGAAGACCCAGTATAAATTTAGATATAAAATTTCAAGTGTTTTATGAAGCAATTCTTACATTTTCTAAGTGGGAAGTGCTCTGGACTTCTGCTGAAGTCAACTGTTGTTTTTCTATTAAAAAAAAATCTATTAAATTAAAAAAAAAATGCTGATCCCGACTCTGGAAATTGGGGGTGGCCTGCACAGGGAAAACACTCTTTGGGTATAACAGATTGGAAGTTTGTTTGTAGCTTTGGACAAAAGAATTTTGACAACTTCTTTCCTCTTTTGCATACTCCCCTCTGGCTAAGGACCTGATGTTACCTTCTGATGATGTATTTTGCTCATAAAGGTCATCTGGTTTTATCGTCCATAAAAGAAAGTGGTAAAGCAAGACGATCTCCATGAGCCTATCATTCTCTGTGAGTGTAGGGTTACACCCCATAATATATTCTGCACCTTCCAATGGACAAAGAGGTCCAGTGTAGCACCAGATCATGGGGGGAGCTTTGGATGTGAGGAAGTCGATCATGTCTGCTTTTAAAAAATCTTCCCCTTGTCCAGGTCGGGGATAGAGATTTTTTCTCTAAGACTCCTGCTTATCAGTAAATAGAGCTTTTTAAAATCAGCACTCTTTTACCTCAGCCATTAAAACTTTTGCTAGAGTTGGGGATTGGAGAGAGGGAGAGGTGGTATTTGATGAGATGAGCTTCGTGGTTCCATCGACCCTGAGAGGCTCCCATCTGAAGATCACACCTTCCAGATTTGCGGGCAGGAATCTGCAGAAACAATCTTTCTGCAGCCACTTTGTGTACTGTGAAGTGTTAGACAGATATGGACAATTGTTGCTGTTAAATGTGGTGCTGAGTAAGAGAACAGCTCTTTATCCTGATTGTAAACGATGGCAGGCATTTCCTGGACACAAGAGGGGACTGTAACAAATTGTTGCTCTTTCCCTGACCACAAAAATTGTTGCTCTTTACTTGACCAATAAATCAAATATTTATTGATTCCTTATTATATGCTAAGTATTGTGCCAGGCTTTTGGGAGGCTGAAAGCAAATGAGATATGCTCTCTGTACTTTAGGTGCTTATAATTGATCTTCAGGGAAAACAGAAAAAAAAAAAAAAAAAAAAAAACTGAAAAGTCCGCGATGACATGTAATTCAGTGCTGAATGGTATACTGCAGACCATGAGATAAAAGCCAAACGGTCAGACTAGTCAGAGGAACTCAGACCTGCCCTGTGGTCTGTGAAGGAATGTCCATGTTGGAAGTTAGAGAGAGAAATGAGGAAGCAAAGGTCTGTTTGTCTGGAAAACTCTGCTTGGTAACTAGCAACCCTTGGGATTTATTTGAACTTCTTTGTGGTACAGATTAAACTCAGGGCTCAAGACATCCCATGCACCATAACAACCACGTAAGGGCTTGGTAGCGAACTTAGTTGAAGGACTGTGACTTCTGCATCTCGGTGTCTTAATTTGTCATAACAATATGGTTGAAATAATAGAAATTTTATTTCTCCCAGTTCTGGACACTGGGAAGTTCAAGATCAAGGTGTCAACCAGGTAAATATCACCCTGTGGCCTTTTCTCTTGGTGTGTAGGCAATTGCTGGCTCACTGTGTGCTCACATGACCTCTTCTTTGAGAGAGCTCTGGTCTCTCTATAATGGCATTAATCCCAGCATGGGGGCCCCACTGTCTTCTAAAGCTTCCAAAGGATACCACTTCCAAATACCATCACATCGAGGGTTTGGGCTTCGACCTATGAATTTTGGGCCAACACAAACTTTCAGTCCATAATCTTTGTGTGTTCAATTTCTACGATGAAAAAGAGAAAGAGATAAGCAAACCAGAGCTTCCCTTCCTCAGCCCACTTTGAGCTTTGCTATAGAGAGAATGCATCTGAGATACTCCACCCCTATCATTTGACCTGTTTGGTTCTTCAGAGGCCACACTGATTTCAACATCTTTGTCATATTCAAAATTAAGGCAGTAGGTGTTAAAATGGAAGGCTGCCACAGTGCCATGCACCAATTTATGTGTTGAATAGGAGGGTCTCTTGAATGCATGCATTTGAGAAACGTACACTCTGCGATGCAAATCATACAACTTACCTGTCAGCTTTCATAATTAACCCAGCATATGGGTGGATTAACCACTGCTTGGTTCTTTCCCAAGTGATCACCTTAATGATACCTTTTCCTCTCCTTGCTTCTTTCCTTTAGTATTTCCAGTGTCATTTCTTCCTCTTTGATCCTCCTCCTCTGCCTCTTCTTCCTTGCTCAGGAAGACATTAAGAAGCAGTGGGTTTGTTTATTTTTCTGCCTCTGTACCAGGAGGAGCCAGACCTTGTACAATCATTTAAGATAAGCAGGGCTGGGTGGTAGTTAAATGTTGATAGAGAACGTTCCTAGGAAAACAGAGTGTGGGGTTGGGCACAGTGGGGTGGGGCTGGGGAGCGTCCTCTGAGTCAGTATCAGAAGAGGCCCTTGTTGTGGAGTTGGGGAGGCTGTGCTTGGGCAGTGGAGAAAGGATCCCACAACCTTGACAACAGCTCGTGGCCATGGACTCCTGAGGATTTTCTTCCAAGTAAAGCAGCCTACTGGGCAATTTCCAACTTGGGTGATCCCATTTTTTCAACATTAAATTCTCTTAGCAACATTGAAATTCTTAAGGTGGTTTGCCAAGGCAGCCCATGGAGGCATGTCTATCCTTCTGGGTGAACCAAATTTAGTCACATCACTCTGGATATCACAAAGGATATCCAGGTAATTATATGGAAACATAGAAACAGGGGGATCTTAGGGATCATTTATAGAACTCTCTTGATTTCAGCTAAGGAAAGCAAAACCCCCTGGGTGGTGTCTCATGCCAGTCAGCAAAAGATCTGGGACTATATCTAGGTCTAATGACTCTCACTCAAATCATGGTTCTGTTGACTGTGTTGTAGTTTGTAAAGTCTATGCAATTTTTATGTGTGTGTTGGGGGGTGGTGATGGTTGAAATAGGCTTCCTTGAGGATTGCCTGGTATTTTAGAAAAATGCTGGGAATTTTATAAGCTCATGGTCTAACAGGCAGGGTTGGCATTGATTTCACCTCTCTAGCAGAGCTAGTTGCAGATCTAGAGGTGATAGATAAAGTTTATAAAATGAGCTGGGATAAAATCTCTTAAGTCAACAAAGCTAAGGCCATGTTTTGTTCAGGACAGTGAATTCTTTTATTCATTCATTCTGGGGTCAGACTGAAACCTTGGCTTTCTTTAGGCAGTTTTCATGGGCAATTGCATAAAGAGATGCTCTGTCTTCAGGCATGTGATACACATTGCGGGAGAAAAGCGTATGGTATTAGAGAGAAAGAGAAGTGGGCAGTGTAGACAGAAAGGAAATGGCATGTATGATTTGTGTCAGGAAATGTATTCTTCTCCATCATGGTCTTCTTATAGAAATATAGGCTGTTTCACATCTTAAGGCTTCCTCTGATAATAAGGAAAAGAAAGATTAATTAAGAGTAGGCTTTATGACAGGTTATATGTTTACATAAGGTCCTTTGACAGGAAGCCAGGAGATCAAGTGGCCTCAGTTGTGCCAGTAAGAAATCAAGAGCATCCAACAAAGAATTCTACCCCCTTGGACTCTAGTTTTTTTTTTTTTTTTTTTTTTTATCAATATCATGAAAAGGTGAGTTAGATGACTTCTTGGGTTCTTAGCTAGTTCCAAAAATCTAGACTGTCCCTCATGGCAAGATAACCCTGTTCCTGAAATCATTTTGATTTGATTGTGTATTCTGTCAAAGAGTGTGTGATGGATGCTAATAACACAGATAGTCCAGACTTGCCGGTTTTGCTAGGTAATACCCTGAAGACCAGGAGAAGGAGGCAGCCTTCATTCTCCTACTGGAAACTGATAGGAAGATTTTGCAATTTGGGGATGGATGGGATGTCCCAAAAGCATCTTGCCCAATAATCATTTCATCCCATATCTTGAAGGCTCGTTGTGCTACAAGTGCCCAACTCAGTGTCTGGCACTGCATAGATGTCCTAGGAGTGTAGACTGTCCCTCTCACAGAAGCTCTCACCACGCTGAGGTCAGGGAGGGCTCTTGGCAAATATTCTTGATCATTTGAAGCAAGATCTTAGGTTGCCTAAAATGGAACTGGCCTGAGGACATTCTTTGATGGCTCAGCGCTCAACCACTTACTTTACTTTGGGTCCACAGATCAGCCTTTTCTGGCTGCCCTCTTGAAGATGCTAATTTGCTCAGGCTACTTCCTCAGGCTGAGGGCTGTTTCTTGTTTCCCCAAGTCTCTAAAACGTGCCTATCATGTGCTCTGTTTGCTGAAGGTTCTCACCAGTCTTCCACACAACAGCCAGGGATTTCCTGCCTCCAGTCTGTTTTATATATACACAGACACAGGCTTAAAGTGGTAAGGGGAGAGATCACAGTCTACAAACTTAGTCTGTGACAAGTTAAAGAAAAACGGTAACTTCAAAGCTTCTGCCAGATACTGAGGGTGATGAAACTTTTGTTTAGGAAAATACCAGATGGGCTGTGGCCATCCAGACCTCCTGGATGCCTTAAATTGTTGGGGAGGGTACTGAACGTGAGATGGTAGATGATAGTAGAGTAAGGTGGTGCCTCTTGGGATGATCTAGAGAAGATGGAAACAAAAGTGCCAGATTGCTTTGCATAATAAAATTGAAGGAGCATGAGCTTTCTTGGGTCATAGCTTGGTAGAAAGGTGGTGAGGACCCCTGGGACTATGAGAGGAGGAAGAATGGGAGAAAAGTCTGGTTAGACACTGCATCATAGAAAACGGTTGATGACAAAGGAAAAAATACAACCAGTGAGCGTCTTCTGTTGCAGGGCTGAGAAACTTCAAGAACGATGATACCTGATGCTCAATGGTGAGTTTTTCTTTAGGAGCTGTATCCTCCTTCTATGAAACCTAAGCTTTTAGTAAAAGGTTGTTTCATGAAGTAGCTGTGGTAGTGTTGCTTTGAGTGCTAAAAGGAGGTGGGAAGCCAAACGCGTGTGGATGGGACGAGGGAACAGTTCAGCATCTGTAGGAAGCCAGAAAGGAAGTGGGATTGAGAAATTAGGAACAGAAGGAATTTGGAGCGGGATGAACAAGGCGAACATGGCTCCTGGATGTCTTAAAATGTTGAGGAGGGTACTGAACATGATAAGGTAGATGATAGTGAAAAGGGTGACCCTGGTTGACTTGGGGGCATTTGCATTATATAAATGGGACATCTGCACACAATTAAATGCAAAACAATCTGGCATCTCAAGGTACATCAGGTGAGGCTGTGTACTCCTGAACCATCTAAGGCCGTGGTTGCACATTGAAACCCTATGTTGAGCTTTGAAAGGAACTTTTCCCTGTCTACTCCCAGACAGTCAGCCTGCTTTCATGAGTCAAAGGTGAAGCCCAGACTTCGGTGCTATTAAATAGATCCACAGCTGATTCCTAATGTGGAGGTAGATTTGAGAAAATAGACCAAATCAAGATTTTAAGGTGAGTTGCATTCAAATGATTTTTACTCATTTTTATTTGTATTTTAACCATAGAGATTTAAAGGTGATCTGGGAGGTATTGTCAGCAAAAATAATACCCAAGGTAGGTTTATAAAACATTGAAAGTTTATACCCCAAACTGTATGTCAATGTTAAGCAATATGTGTCAGGGGCATGATGATATGAGTAAGGCATTAGACCTGGAGTCTAGTTTTGATTCAGAGCAGTGCAATCAATGCATTGAAAATTTAATTTTCTCATCTGTCAAATATGGCTAATCATAATGTCTGTCCACTCTAACTCATGATTTTAAAATTAAATAATGTAGTAATAGATACAAACATACTTGATAAACTTAGGAAATTTTATAGATGTGTGGGTATTGTCTTTGTTTTTTTGCAGTCTCATTTAGTCACATCCATGAAGGGCTGTGTGTGTGTGTGTGTATGTACATTAACATGCACATATATACACGTAAATATATATATAAAAATATATGTATACCCATATACTCATGTATATATATGTGTAAATGATAGCCACCGGGCCTTTGGAAGCAAGGGTGTGCTTAGGGAGTGCTATGCCATGCACAGAGAAACCACTCAATCATGGGTGCTGGTGAGTCCCAAGATAGCAGCTACTTGTAGCCTCACCCTTGTGCTGATGCTTCTTGATATATCCCTAAGAAGGACCAAGTGAGCTTCATTCCTTGTTTTTGTTTCTTCCCTTGGATGACCTCTGTGGAAATCATCTCGAGGTAAGGGATTGGTGTAATCTAGGATCTTTAAGATGGAGAGAAGCCCTTCAATGATTAGGAGAGACACCAATGGAAATAAAGATTTTATTACTTACAGGTCCTGGGTGGAACATGGCACACCCAGAGGCCATACACACAGAGGTGGGAGCATGTGGAGAGAGAGAGAGAGAACTCCATGGGCCATTGCCTTTATTGGGTCCATGGTATTATCCAAACAGGTTTCCTGTGGGGAGTTTTAATTGGTGGATTTAGGGCAAGCAGGCATGAGTTCCAAAAGGTCACACTGTGACTGACAGGTGGTCACTGTGGCGTATCTGTGCAGTCCATGTGGGGTGTGGGGGTCAGTGGAGCCAGTCAAGTAGGTTGTGTCCAGCTGTTCAACAGGAGGGTGTCCCATAGAAAGGAGGAAGCTATATAAGGCAGATATCTGGATCGACCACATTGAGGAAGTGAGAGGGGGGTGGTATAGAACTGTGTCAAGGGTGACTAAGTCCTGCTTCTGGTAAGAGGAAGTTAAACCTATATTCAAAATGAGTACTGAGGCAACATAAAATTAAAAGAATTCACTATATGGATATAACATGGGGAGTAATGTGGACAGTGGGGTGCCCTGGAGAGCCATGGCTGCCTTCCCAGCTCTCACATAAAAGCATTTCATATGGATGTTGAAAGAGATTTTTAGAGGGGCCACTGCCAGGGATGACCTCTCGGAAGACGAGTGGCCCTTCTCAGTAGCTCTTTTCAATTCTCCTCCGTCTCAGCTTATCTCCTTCCCCATTTTGAAACTCTCAGGATACAAGGGAGTTCTGGGCTCTTCATCCGTGTGTTGGGGCAGGGAGTCTCCCGTGGCCTTGGGCTCTCCCCAGTGGGGACGGAGTGTCAGCTGTCACAGGGCTTCAGTGTGTGTGTGTCCGGAGCTGCTGAGTCAGGAGGTGCACAGCAGCTCTGCTGTGGGCCAAAGAGGGAGCCCTGTAGGGCTGGGAGGAACTGGTGTTGGCGGGCATGCCAGCTCACATTCGGGGATTCAGTAACAATGCAGAAAGTCTGTGGTGGCTCCCCTTCTCGCACTACAGCCTGGAATACACTTTCCGCACAGAGCTGTCCTCAGGGCAGACAAGAAATTTGGAGTATGAACATGGTTTTACCGCCCCAGTTTCTTTCCTTCCTAGAGCTCTTCTTTCCTCCCCTATCTCACGGTTTTTCAAGGTATTCAAGGTCCAACTAACTGGGATCTGGAAAGGTTACTCTGGTTCTGGTTCAGCCCAGGGTGGAATTTGTCTTATGTATTTCAGGGAATCCAAGAGAGAGCAGTGACAAGGGGCTGAGATAGAATTTCTCATCCCCTCGCCCCCCATAGTGGGGTCACCAGCGATGATTGACCTTTGGCCTTGTGGAGAGTCTGTGGGCCTGGAGGTGTAGGTGCATGAGGCCACTTCCACAGCAGTATTATTCCGTTCTTCAGGCTCCTCTCCTACAGCTTCCAGAAAGCTCTTAGTGTTAGATGGGAGTGATCCTTGGGCTATTGGAAGACAGGGGTCTGAATCTTGGGGCGTCAGGCCATTTACTGCATGTCATTTTCCTCCTACCTGTTGAATGGAAACACTTTGTCGGTTATAAAGTAGTACAGAGAGTTAAAATATTATTTTTATCTTCTGGTGCTTATCTGGTGGCTAGCCTGAGCACATGTGTGCAGGGAGAGAGGAGAATGTGAACATGGAGTTTAGGGTCAGAAAGAAAGATCCTCTACATTTAAAAATGTGGCTGCTGAGGGGCATGCAGGGAAGAAAAGAGCACAGTAGGTGCATTTCACAGAGTGGTCGGTTGCATGGTCTGAAGGAAGAAGTTGCGGGGCCTAAGGGGCAAAGCCGGCTGAGCCTTGTCCTCAAACCCATGAGAGAAGAGTAGATGTGAGTACCTCACCTTCAACCATTAGAGATTTTCGCCTTTGGATGAAGCACTGTCTTTTTTTTGCCACCATTCTCATTTAAAATACAGATGTTTCTGGAAGGGGTAACACGTTCAGCCATCTATTCCTTTTCCTGTGTATTTCCCTACCTGACAGCAACGGGCTGGGTAAAAGCAATGGCACAGGATTATCTGGAGAGGGCAAGTTGAAATCAGGATATGGGAGAGACTTCAGAGGCTCTTTTCACTCTACACCATTTTGCTCAAGTTTCAGTTTCACTGGGAGTTTGCTGACAGGACGGGGAATGAGGGCCCCAGGGCTTCGGGAGTCAGGGGCGATATGTTAGCCAGAGAGCTGGGAGGGCAAATCCCTGGTGTGCCGAAACTGAATACCACTTCTGTGGGCTCGCTGTATGCTGTTGAGTGTGCTGGCCAACCACGGTGGAGACGCCGCATTCGCGGGCAGAGCGCCTCATATCTGTGCAGAGACACTGCTCTTCCCTCCCCAGCTTGTGTTGCCAGGACGTGCTCTGATTGATCTCAGGGGGACATGTGTGCTAATGGTAATTAATAAGTAACTCGGCACAGTTTACAAAAGCCTTTCAAACCCAGAATGGCATTTCGTTCCCACACATTTCTCTCTGGGAGCTACATAAGCTTCTGATTCTAATTAGTAGATGAGAAAATGAGAACTCAGAGCTGTGTGAGATTACCCCCTTGGAAAGTGGTGAAGTTGCCTGGGAGCCGCACGGCTCGCCCTTGTATTAAATCGGAGTGTTGACAGCGATGAGGGTGGGTGCTTCTCTTACTAGAATGTCAGTTTATTTTTATGTCTCCAGCTCTTCTCAGGAGATTATACTGACGAGGGCAAATTTAAGGCACTGTGTGTGGAATACTCAGACTGAGGAGAACGACATCGCATGCCAAGCGTGCTCGGACAGTGGCTCTTCTGCGGCAGTTTTCTGGCGCCATCTACTGCTTAAGTGAAATAATGGCGGGTGAGTGTCTCGCTCATAGAAGGGCAGGGTTGCTGCAAAGGGAGTCTTTAGGGCGAGAGTTGAGTTTTTCCCAAACTGTGGTCTTTGGGTCATTGTACTTATTTTTTTTTTTGGGGGGGGATTGTAAACATTTAAAAAAAAATTATTTTCGCCCATAGATACTTTAGGATTAGGAGGAAAGATCTGATGTACAGATTCACAGTATGCTGTGTTATTAAATATACCCATGAGTAGTTGCATATTAAGAGATCTGCAGAGAAAGAACAATAATTAATCCCAAAGAAGGGATCCTTTTATCAGACTCTGAGCCACTTGAGGGCTGGGACCAGTTCGATTATCCCCATACCACTAGTCTAGCAAACACCAGCTGCACAGTAGGCACCGATAAATACATGTTCCATACATCACCCTGGCACAATTTCAAGCATGGTAGCATCTGAATGCAGAAAATATACACCCACGCTGGCCAGCAGTCTTCTCAGGCAGTGAGTGAGTTATGGAATATTCTTTTCTTATTTCCATGGGACCCGGTAGCCTGAGCATGGAAAACAACCACAATTCCTTGAAGTTGAAACGACAAGCAAACAGAAAGAACATTGTTGGGAGGGGAGGGAGGAGAGGCAGGAGGGAGGGAGGTTTTGGTGAGGGGCAACAATAATCAACCACAATGTATATTGACAAAATAAAAGTTTAAATAAATAAATAAATAAATAAATAAACAAACAAACAAACAAACAAATAAATAAATAAATAAATAAATAAATAAATAAATAAGAAAGATATTTAAAAAAAAAAAAAAAAAAGAGCCAAATACCAACCTGGTCCTTTTCTAGAGACAGGGCTGGATTTTGTTAGAATATAAAAAGATGAGAGCACTTAAGGCATAAAATGGAGAGAATGTTAAATCCATTTCTAAGTCCCATCCTTAATATTCACAGCTGAGGGATAGTTAAGTCCTAATTTTAGAACAGTTTTCACTGGGGCTGAGATTCCTGAGAGACATTTCTTGCCTCTAGGGATGAGCTACAGAAGGGATACTTGGAAACATATAGTTTGCTCTTCAGACATTTTAGTTCTTGCTCTTGGTATGTGTAAGGCTTCAGCAAATATCTGTAGCCCTAGATTTCACCTGGCTACCTATTGTGGGCTGTGGTGAGGGCATGTCGCAGCATCTGCTAAGGTTCCATCTAACATTCACATAGGAAGGCACATGCTTTGAGCTTTTCTGTTAAGAAATGGGAATCAGTCTAATGAAGCAGAGTCCACAGGCCTAAAGCAAGAGTGATGATATTTCCCTTTCATTTCTATTTTGTTTTTACATTTGCTTTTAGCAACAGTTATGTGTGTGAAACTCAGTGGAGACTGGTCAGGAATATAGAACTGCAGTGGGCATGGTTTGCTAGAAAGACTTAGTCCTGGGCCAGAATGTCCATAAAACCCAGTTGTATCTGACCTCACAAGACCTGGAAGTGATTAAAAGGTCAAGAATTAAAGCCTGAGCTGCACAAGAAGCCTTCCCCAGGGAATTAGCAGCAAATCAGCAATTTAGCTAACCACAGGGCTCAGGTGCTGGTCCCCACAGGAAGCTCCCCCATTTTGGAATTAGCTAAAGGACAAATTAGTTACAGTACAGTGGTGGTGGTAAATAATCATTCAACACAGAACAGAAAGACAAACAACAACAAACCCCCCAAAAAACAACAGATCAGAGACAAAGCTATACTATCCAGTAAAGGTCTAACACCCCAAAGAACACTTATAAAACCTAGAAGAGATAGCAGTCTTCTCAAAGGCCCAGCTTCAACATAGACTCAAAGATTGAGAAAGAACAGAGAAATGTGAGCCCATTGAAGGAAAAACCAAGCACCAGCAATGGACCCAGAGGAACAGCAGATATGAAATGTCTGACAGAGAATTTCAAATAACCCTCTTAAGGATGTTCACAGAGTCACGAGAAAATATAGATAGAAAATTAAATGCTATCAGGAAAACAGTCCAGGAGCAGAATGAGAAACTTGACAACGGTATTGAATCGATTAAAAAAAACCAAATAGAGGGCCGAGCCCGTGGCGTACTCCGGAGAGTGTGGCGCTGGGAGCGCAGGGGAGCGCAGCGACGCTCCCGCCGCGGGTTCGGATCGTATATGGGAATGGCCGGTGCACTCACTGGCTGAGTGCCGGTCACAAAAAAAAAAAAAAAAAGACAAAAAAAAACCCGAAAAACAAATAGAAATTCTAGACATAAAGAATACATTATCTGAACTGAAAAACTTGATAGAAAACTCCAACAGCAGACTTAATCAAACTGAGGAAAGAATCAGTGAGCTCAAAGATAAAACATACGAAATGATCAAATCAGAGGAGCAAAAAGTAACAAAGAATAAGAAAAAATGAAATAGAAATAAAGCAAATATTGGACTCCCTCAAGTGAAATCATCTCCACATAATTGGCATACATGAAAGAGAAAGAAAAGGAAGAGGAAAGCATATTCAAGGAAATAATAGCTGAAAATTTTACAAATATGGAGAAAGATGACAGCATCCAGATACAGGAAGCGCAGAGGTCGCCAATCAAATTCCATCCACGGAGGAACATCCCAAGGCACATCATCATCAAATTATCAAAAACCAAAGACAAAAAAAGGAATACTGAAAACAGCAAGAGAAAAGAAACACGTAACTTCAATGGAGCCTCAATACCTCTCTCAGCGGATTTCTCAATAGAAATCTTACAAGCCAGAATAGAATGGGATGATATATTCAGAGGACTGAAAGAAAAGACTGTCAGCCAAGAATTCCCTATTCAGTAAAACTAATGCTCAAATATGAAGGAGAAATAAAATCTTTCCCAGACAAACAAAAGCTAGGGGACTTCACCAACACTAGACCTGCCTTACAAGAAATGCTAAAGGGAATTCTTCGATGTGAAAGAAGACACTAAAGAACAGCAAGAAAACACTTGAAGGTACATAACTAATTAGTAAAGTAGGCTCACAACTTCGGAATACTCCAGTGTTGTAAGGGTGGTGAATAAACTGCTTACATCATTAGTATGAAGACAAAAGGACAAACCCAAGACAACAACAAATACAGCAACCATATAAAATACAGGCAATATTAGAAGATGTAACTTGAAACAACAAAATGTCAAAAAGTGGGGGAAATGATACCAAAAGTTAGAGTTGGCTTTGGTTCTTTCTTTTTTCTTTTGTATCGAAGTTAAGTTGATATTAGTTTAAAATAATCTGGGTTTTTTGTAAGCCTTGTGGTAACCATAACACAAAAGCTTATGAGACATACTAAAAATAAATAGCAAGAAATTAAAATACACTGCTAGAGAAAACTACTTAATTACGAAGATAGGATCAGAAAAAAGAAAAAAAAAAGGATTAACAAAACAATCAGAAAAAAGTAACAAATTGTAGTAACAAGTCCCTATATATCAATAATAACTCTAAATGTAAATGGAATAAATGTTCCAATTAAAAGACACAGAATGGCTCAATTGATTTTAAAGCAAGAGCCAACTATATGTTGCCTAGAAGGAACTCACTTCACTTATAAAGACACTGACCATCGGAAAGTGAAGGAATGGAAAAAGATATTTCATGAAAATGGAAACAAAAAAGAGCAGGAGTAGCTATGCTTATATCAGATAAAATAGACTTCAAGCCAAGGAAAGTAGTAAAAGATAAGGAAGGTCCTTATGTAATGATAAAGGAATTAATTCAACAGGAGGATACAACAATTCTAAATATATATGAACCCAACTCCAGTGCACCCAGTTATATAAAGCAATAACTATTAGACCTAACGGGAAAAATAGACTCCAGCACAGTAGTAGCTGGGGACTTATATACCCCACTTTCAGCAAAGGAGAGATCATCCAGACAGAAAATTAACCAGGAAACATCAGAGTTAATCTCTACTCTAGGCTGATTGGACCCAATGGACATATATAGAACAGTTCATCCAGCAGCTGCAGAATATATATTCTTCTCAGCCGCACATGGAACATTGTCTGGAATAGACCATATGTTAGGTCACAAAACAAGCCTCGACAAATTTGAAAAATTGTTATAAACTACCATGTTCAATCTCAATGGAATAAACTAGAAATCAACAATGAAAAGGACACTAGAAACTGTACAGATACATGGATATTAAACAACATGCTCCTAAACAACAAATGGGTCAAAGAAGAAATAAAAAAGGAAATTAAAACATTCCTGGAGACAAATGAAAATGAAAACACAGCATACCAGAACCTATGGGATACAGCAAAAGCAGTTCTAAGAGGGAAGTTTATAGCAATTGATGCCTACATCAAAAAAGAAGAAAGACTTCAAATAATCAATCTAACATTACACCTCAAGGAATTAGAAAAACAAGAACAAACCAAACCCCAAATCAGTAGAAAGAGAGAAATAACAAAGACCAGAACAGAAATAAATGAATTAGAGATTTAAAAAAGTACACAAGATCGATGCAACAAAAAGTTGGATTTTCAAAAAGATAAACAAAATCAATAAACCTTTAGCTAGACTAGGAAGAAAAAAAGAGAAGACGTAAATAAATAAAATCAGAAATGAGCAAAAAGATATTACAAATGATACCACAGAAATGCAAAGGATCATAAGGGACTACTAGGAACAACTATATGTGAACAAACTGGAAAACCTAGAAGAAATGGATAAATTCTTGGACACATAGAGTTTACCAAGGCTGAATCAAGAAGAACTAGAAAACCTAAACAGACCAATATAAGGAATGAGACTGAAACAGTAATAAAAAGTCTCCCAACAAAGAAAACCCCAGGACCAGATGACTTTACTGTCGAATTCTACCAAACATTTAAAGAAGAACTAATACCAATTCTTCTCAAGCTCTTCTGAAAAATTGAAGAGAAGGGAATACTTCCAAATTTATTCTATGAGACTAACATTAACCTTATACCAAAACCAGAAAGAAGATACAACAAAAAAAGAAAACTATAGACCAATATCCCTAATGAACACAGATGCAAAGATCCTCAGTAAGGGTACTAACAAACAGGATTCAACAACACGTTACAAAGATCAGTCACCATGATCAAGTGGGATTCATCCCAGGGATGCAAGGATGGTTCAGCATACACTAATCAATAAACCTGATACATCACATCAGCAGAATGAAGGGAAAATCCATATGATCATTTCAGTAGATGCAGAAAGGCATTTGATAAAATCCAACATCACTTCATGGTAAAAACACTGAAGGAATTAGGAATAGAAGGAGTATACCTCAACACAATAAAGGCTGTATATGACAAACCAACAGCCAAAATCATACTGAATAGACAAAGATTTTTGCGTTTCCTGTAAGATCTGGAACAAGACAAGGATGCTTACTTTCCCTGCTCTTATTCGACATAGTACTGAAAGTTCTAGTCAGTGCAATAAGACAAGAGAAAACAATAAAAGGCATCCAAATTAAAAAGAAGTCAGGGCCGAACCCGTGACGCACTCGGGAGAGTGCGGCGCTGGGAGTGTGGCGACGCTCCTGCCGCGGGTTCGGATCCTATATAGGAATGGCCGGTGCACTCACTGGCTGAGTGCCCGTCACGAAAAAGACAAAAAAAAAAAAAAAAAAAAAGAAGTCAGATGTTTTCCTATATGCAGATGACATGAGCACATACATAAAAAACCCTAAAGACTCCATCAAAAAATTACTAGAACTAATAAAGGAATTCAGTATAGTGGCAGGATACAAAATCAACACACAAAAATAATAGCCTTCCTATACACCAATAATGAAATAACTGAAGAAGAAATCAAAAAAGCAATCCCATTCACAATAGCTACCAAAAATAAATAAATAAATAAATAAATAAATAAAATAATATAAAATAAAAAAGGAAACATCTAGGAGTAAATTTAACCAAGGAGGTGAAAGACCTCTATAGTAAAAACTATAAAACATTGGTGAAAAAAAATGAAGAGGGCACAAATAAATGGAAAGATACCCTATGTTCATGGGTTGGAAGAATTAATATCATCAAAATGTCCATATTACCCAAAGCAACCTACACATTCAATGCAATCCTATCAAAACACCAATGACATTCTTCACAGAAACAGAAAAAATGATCTTAAAATTTGTATGGAACCACAAAAGATCCTGTATAGCTAAAGTAATATTGAATGAAAAGAACAAAGTTGGAGGCATCACACCTCCTGACTTCAAAATATACTATAAATCTATGGTAACCAAAACAGCTTAGTACTAGCATAAAAATAGACAAATAGACCAATGGAAAATAATAGAGAGCCCAGAAACAAACCCATGCATTTATAGCCAATTGATTTTCAACAAAGGTGCCAAGAATATAAAGTGGGGAAAGGACAGCCTGTGTAATAAATGGTGCTGGGAAAACTGGATATACACATGCAGAAGATTAAAATTAGACCCCTATCTCTTACAACGCATAAAAATCAACTCAAAATGGATTAAAGGCCTAAATTTAAGACCCCAAACTATTACTAGAAGAAAGCATTGGAGAAATGCTACATGAAATGGGAGTGGGTAGCACTTTTTTGAACAAGACTACAAAAGTACAGGCAACTAAAGCAAAAATACACAAATGGGACTACATCAAACCAAAAAGCTTCTGCACAGCAGAGGATGCTATCAACAAAGTGAAGAGACAACCTGCAGAATGGGAGAAAGTGTTTGCAAACTACACATCAGACATGAGGCTAATATCCAGAATATTAGAAAGGAGGAAGTCGAACTATCCCTATGTGCAGATGACACGATCACATACATAGAAAACCCTAAAGACAAATAAAGCAAAAAACGAATAACCCAATTAAAAAATGGGCAAATAACCTGAATAGACATTCCTCAAAAGAAGACATGCAAATGGCCAACAAGTACATGAAAAAATGCTCAAAATCACTCATTGTTAGCGAAATGCAAATGAAAACCACAGTGAGGTATCATCTCATCCCAGTTAGAATGACTATTATCAACAAGACAGAAAATAACAAATGCTGGTGAGGATGTGGAAAAAGGGAGCGGTCCTACATTGTTAGTGGGAATGTAAATTGGTACAGCCATTATGGAAAACAGTACAGAGTTTCCTCAGAGGACTAAAAATAGATCTACCTTATGACCCAGCTATCCCACTACTGGGTATATACCCAAAGGAAATGAAATCAATATGTCAAAAAGACACCTGCGTCCCATGTTCACTGCAACACTGTTCACAATAGCTGAGTGATGGGATCAACCTAAATGCCTGTCAACAGATGGATGGATAAAAAACTGTGGTGTGTATACACAATGGAATACTATTTAGCTGTAAAAAGAAATGATATCCTAGCATTTGCAGCAACATGGATGGAACTGGAAACCATCATGTTAAGTGAAATATGTCAGACACAGAAAGACAAATACCGCATGGTCTCACTCATTTGTGGAACCAAAAAGAAAAAATCGGTTCTCATAGAAGTAGAGAGTGGAATAATGGTTACCAGAGTCTGGGAGGGGAGGAGAAAGGGTAGACTAACGGGTACAAAGCTATGATATCTACCCTAAGTGATTCACTGTGTGGTATATGCATGTATCGAAACAACACATTGTACCCCGGGAAAATAAATATAAATAAACTTTTTTAAAAAAGAAAATGTGTGTGAGTCAAAATTTGCTTTTACCTGTGGCTATTTAAAGAAAATTATTTAATTTGTTTGAAAAGTGAAGAATTTTTTTGTGAAGTAAATAATCACACAGTTCAATTGATAATCTATGAGTTCTAGGATATGTTCATTAAAGGTTCCTGTTGTTAAATACGTTTAAAGGAATACAGAAGTACATTTAATCTTTGATGAAGGAATGGATTGGCTGGTACATCTTTATTGAGGCAAAGATTGCATGTTCCTTATGTAACAAATTAAAAATCATGAATAGGTTTCCAGATCAACCCTCCAAAATCAATGAAATCCATGATGTAAATGAAATAATAAAATTTATAACCGAAGCAAGTAAGAATACTGATTGCATATTCAAAATTATAAAGGAGATAAAAACATTCATTAGAAATATATTTTTAGTTATCATTAAGATGTTTGAGTAAATGCAGTGTTAAAGAAACATAAAAAAGTGACTTTTGCAAAACTTGAAGTATTTTGGGCTGGCCGGTTAGCTCACTTAGTTAAAGTGTGATGCTGATTACACCACGGTCGAAGGTTCAATCCCCTACTGCCAGCCACCAAAACAAAACAAACAAACCAAAAAACCACTTGGTTAGAGTGTGGTAAAGCTTGAAGGAGTCCATGAATTTTAGCTGTTGGTTGCACTGATTCTTGTGTCTAATTCAATCTAAATATGTGTAGCTCTCCTCTAAGTAGTTCTAAACTAGCTTTTACTTACCAGTTACACCAGTTCCCCCTGCAGAATTGAAACAGAGGTAGTGAGGAGAGATTTTCCTGGACTTAGTAGGTAAGATCTAGAAGATAAAGATGGAGGAATAGAGTTGGAAAAAAAGTACGTATGGGTGTAAAAAAGAGATATCCTGGCCTGTAAGTAGAGAAATTAAGAAAATCAGCTTATGAGAGTTTGTACAACTTCCTCTGTATTAGTTCATTTTCTGTTGCTTCTAACAGAATACGTGAACTGGTTAATTTATAAAGAAACAAAATTTATTTCTTACAGTTTCAGAGACTTAGGAAGTCCACAGTCCAGGGGGTGTATCTGGCGAGGGCCTTCTTCTGGGTGGGAACGCTCTACAGGGTCCCACGGTGACGTAGTCAATCACACGGCGAGGATGGCAGGAGCCCCTTAACATACTTACTTACTCTCCTTACAAAGCCATAAGTGCCACTTCCATGACAGCTCACTAAACCATTACCCATTACTCCACGAGTGGATAATCCATTCAGGATGGCATAGTCCTCACAATCTAATCACCTCCTAGACTCCCCCCTTTCAGGTATCACAGTTGGCTTTCCCACCCTCTTAACACTTTTGCAGCTGGGATCAAACTTCAATGACATTTAGGAGGACATTCAATCCATAGCACCCTTGATTCCTGAAGGAAGAGAATCTGTAACTGGTGCCATTTCCATGTTGACTGACAGTTATGTATGTTAAAAGGAGAATAGCACTTTGCTTTGCATGTTTAATGATTTTGGAAAAAATCATTTGCAAAGTTGTATTTTTTCACAAAGCAACATGATGCTGTAGTTTGGAAAAGAATTTCAATTCATGAGTTTTATTTAAGATCAAAATTCAACCCTTCTCCCCAATCTCCTTTAAAGTTGCCGTTTTGGTTATTACACCAGTGAAGGGCCTAACATGAGCTTCTCAGGGTGACGTATCATGAACTTCTATGGCAACCAAGCTTTTCACGACAAGTACCCAGCTGGCTTTCCATCTCTATATGTGTCAAACAGGCAGGCAGCTGTAAGTCATCAAATTGGCACTGGGTCATTTGGGAGATAATCTTTATAAAGATGAAAGATGCGTTGGACTGTTTATTGATCCCTTCACTTCAGTGTGAGATAAAGATCCTCCATCAAGTAACGCAGTGGGCCCTTAAAGTGTGGTCCTGGGGCAGCAGCAGCAGCGTCACTTGGGAACTGGTTAGAAAATCCTTTCTTGGGCCCTACTCCAGGCCTACTGAATCAGAAGCTCTGGGGTGGGGCTCAGTCACCTGTGTTATAATAATTCCTCCAGGTGACTGTCATGCAAGCTCGAGTTTGAGGAGCCCTGAGTAATGTGTGGATGAGGTCAGGAGAACTACAGACGTCGGTGAGGGAGAGAAGCCAATTCAGGCCAACTCTCTCCAAAACAGCAATATTATTATACGGCTGAAAGAAGTTGGAAAGGAACATTAAGGATGATCTTCTTCAGGGTTAGGAAATAAAGCAAAAGCAGCCTGAGGGAAAGTGAGAAAGGACAGAGTTTACTTCTGATTTTTTCTTGGACTTGAAGCTAAAAGGGTTAATCAGGTCTATAGTATCTTATCCAAAATTCCAACATCACACAAGCTCTGAAAACCAAGAATTTCACTGTATATTGGGTACCAAACTCATTGCTGGCAAAACCCGATTGACATTCATGGAAGCCTATTTATGCTTATTGTGTCTATTCCACTTAGAATGAATATTCATGTTTTGCTTGGATAACATCAATACATTTGATTATGGGGTGTGGAACTCTTAATAATGCACCATATTTGCCTTCTAAGATTCTGAAAAATCCTAAATTTTGAAGTATATTTGGCTCAAGAGTTTAAGATAAGAGATTGTGGACCTGGATATGTTTAATAGACCCTGGTCATTTCTCACAGCTCGTCAACTGGAGCCAATCCATTTTCTTCCCTCTTTCTCTCTCCAGTAACAACCTGGATGTCTAACATACAGGGTTCTCTAAGCCAAGGATGGACTTAGCCTTAAGAAAAACTCTGCTGGGTAAGTGATGGGTCTGACTGCCACTACTGAAGTGGAAATTCTCACTTTCTGTATCTGGTGCTCCTCAAATCACAAAGTCATTGAGGGCAAAGCCATAGCTTGGACTTCTCTGAGCACCAGTACTTGCCACAGAGCCTTTTGCACTGAACAAATGGAAGAAGTATTGTCATGAAAAGGTGTCATCCAGTTAGATGCAAGTGAGCTTCAGTTTCCGGAGCTGAGGGAGGTATCTTTTGTCATCATCTTACAAAGCCACTGAGCTCTCAGAGCAAAGACTAACTGGAATTGAGTGTAGAGATTACCCTCCCCCACCTTTAAAAATAATTGACTAAACTCCATTTTTTATTGCGATTTTATTAGTTTTTCTGTAATTAGTTTTTCCTTTTTCCATTTAGTCTCCATGTCTCTTTAGGCTCCTCTTGGCTGTGACAATTTCTCAGACTTTCCTTGTTTTTTGAAGACCTTGACAGTTTGGATGAGTACTGGTCAGGTATTTTGTAGAATTCCCTCTACTGAAATTTGCTGTTTTTCTCATGATTGGACTGGGGAATGTGCTTTTGAGAGGCAGACCACAGAGGTAAAGTGTGGTTCTTATCACATCGTATTGCTGGAGAGAGAAAAAGGAAAGAAAATGGAGTTGGCTCTGGTTGACGAGCTCTGAGAAATGACTGGAGGTTCTTAAACATATCCAGGTCCATAATACCTGATCTTAAATTCTTGAGTCAAATGTACTTCAGAATGTAGGATTTTTCAGAATTTCAGAAGGCAAATATGATGCATCATTAAGAGCTCTACACCCCATAGTGCTCCCACAAGCCTGTCCTTGATGGGGCTCTCCTAGGCTGTGGTGTGGATTGCTTCTTATCTCGCCATTCTTTCTATATCAGGACCCCAACTTCTGATTCTCCAGGGTTATACTCTGGTTATACTCTCCAGGTACAAAGAGACTAGGTCACTTGCTCACAGTCATGTGACTGATAATTGGTGGAGACAAGATTTGAACCCAGATGCTCTGACCCAAGATGTTCTTAACCGTCTTATGATAGTGCCCTCTGAGAAAGCACTGGGCACAGTTAGTGCAGTGGATACTCCCTTTGGAACCAAAGCGCTCGTTTCCAGAGTTGCTGGAAGTGTTGGCTGTTATTGGTTCACAGATGAGTCCCTCGCTTTCAATTGCCCTTGGCCGAAGGGAGCAGCCTAGCCAGGGTTTACTCCATCTTTAGAAACGACCTACATCCAATGACTGCAGAGTTAAAGCCTTTGCTTATCGACTGATAAAAAATTCCATCCCCGCTCCCTGTGCTCTATCTCTCTCAATCCCTCTTACTCTGCTTTATTTTCTTATCATAACACTTATTCTCAAATCTTTCCCTCTCCCTCTCTGTGTCTTTTTATGTCTGTTTATACCCATCGATCTATCCATCCATCCTTTATCTCTCTCTAATTCTCTCTATTATCTATCTATCCATCTAGTATTTATCTAGTATCTATCATCCATCTATCCATCCTTTAGAGCTCTCTCTAATCTCTATATCATCTGTCAAAGTTCCCTGGTGGTCTAGTGGTTAGGATTCGGCGCTCTCTATATCATCTGTCTGTCTATCTATCTGGACTTTGTTCACTGTATCCTCAGTGTCTATATTGGTGTCCGGCTTGTACTAGGTGCTCATTGTGTATCTGTTGATGAGTGAAAGATAAAACAAGCACACTAAACAAAAGGGAGGAGGCAAATTAGCAGCTTATAGAAAGAATAGACCAACGGGACAGAGAACAGCAGCAGGAGATCCACTGTGCACATGTGCCACGCCGTGAGGCTCAGATGACAGCCTTGCAAATGCACCCCTGTTCCTCCTAACAAGGGCTTGTACCCTGACCTTGACTCCTAGACCCTTTTCCAATAGGCAATCTTGAGTCTGCTAGTGACAAGGTATGTGATCCCACACAAATCATTCACTCTTTCAGCCTTAACTTTTTAGTCTGTAAAATGGAGATTTTATCTGTAAAAAGGTATTATGTACCTTCTTGCCTAATAGGTACAGAAAGTGATACCTTACATAAAGTTCTTAGGAGAGTCATGAACAGACTCTATGCTCAATAAACATCATCTCTAATTGGTTGTGTTATTTGTGGCAATATTAGGGGATGTATTATCTGTTGGGGCTTTTATAAAAGAGATTTATGCTCTGGACTGGAGGTTAGACACGATGATGACCCAGCCTCTTATCAGTTCTAAGTCTGTGGCTTTAGTGACAATCTGAGTGGATGCTAATTTTCTTTTTCTTTTTTTTTTTTTAATTTTTATTTTATTTTTATTTTTTTTTTAATTTTATTTTGTCGATATACATTGTAGCTGATTATTGCTTCCCATCACCAAAACCTCCCTCCCTTCTCCCTCCCCCCCTCCCCCCCGACAATGTCCTTTCTCTTTGCTTGTTGTATCAACTTCAAATAATTGTGGTTGTTATATCTTCT
Organism: Cynocephalus volans; assembly: GCF_027409185.1. Taxonomy (NCBI): domain Eukaryota; kingdom Metazoa; phylum Chordata; class Mammalia; order Dermoptera; family Cynocephalidae; genus Cynocephalus; species Cynocephalus volans. The sequence continues at coordinate 30,883,588 of NC_084464.1, forward strand.
TCCCCCCCCCCCGGTTTGTGTGTGTGTGTGTATGTGTGTGTGTGAATTTATATATTAATTTTTAGCTCCCTCCAATAAGTGAGAACATGTGGTATTTCTCTTTCTGTGCCTGACTTGTTTCACTTAATATAATTCTCTCAAGGTCCATCCATGTTGTTGCAAATGGCAGTATTTCATTCATTTTTATAGCTGAGTAGTATTCCATTGTGTAGATGTACCATATTTTCCGTATCCACTCATCTGATGATGGGCATTTGGGCTGGTTCCAACTCTTGGCTATTGTAAAGAGTGCTGCGATGAACATTGGGGAACAGGTATACCTTCGACTTGATGATTTCCATTCCTCTGGGTATATTCCCAACAGTGGGATGGCTGGGTCGTATGGTAGATCTATTTGCAATTGTTTAAGGAACCTCCATACCATTTTCCATAGAGGCTGCACCATTTTGCAGTCCCACCAACAATGTATGAGAGTTCCTTTTTCTCCGCAGCCTCGCCAGCATTTATCGTTCACAGTCTTTTGGATTTTAGCCATCCTAACTGGGGTTAGATGGTATCTCAATGTGGTTTTGATTTGCATTTCCCGGATGCTGAGTGATGTTGAGCATTTTTTCATATGTCTGTTGGCCATTTGGATATCTTCCTTAGAGAAATGCCTACTTAGCTCTTTTGCCCATTTTTTAATTGGGTTGCTTGTTTTCTTCTTGTAAAGTTGTTTGAGTTCCTTATATATTCTGGATATTAATCCTTTGTCAGATGTATATTTTGCAAATATTTTCTCCCACTCTGTTGGTTGTCTTTTAACTCTTTTAATTGTTTCTTTTGCTGTGCAGAAGCTTTTTAGTTTGATATAATCCCATTTGTTTATTTTTCCTTTGGTTGCCCGTGCTTTTGGGGTCGTATTCATGAAGTCTGTGCCCAGTCCTATTTCCTGAAGTGTTTCTCCTATGTTTTCTTTAAGAAGTTTTATTGTCTCAGGGTGTATATTTAAATCCTTAATCCATTTTGAGTTGATTTTAGTATACGGTGAGAGGTATGGATCTAGTTTCATTCTCCTGCATATCGATATCCAGTTATCCCAGCACCACTTGCTGAAGAGGCAGTCCCTTCGCCACTGAATAGGCTTGGTGCCTTTGTCAAAGATCAGATGGCAGTAAGTGTGTGGGTTGATTTCTGGATTCTCTATTCTATTCCATTGGTCAGTGTGTCTGTTTTTATGCCAGTACCATACTGTTTTGGTTATTATAGCTTTGTAGTATAGCTTAAAGTCAGGTAGTGTTATGCCTCCAGCTTTATTTTTTTTGCTGAGCATTGCTTTGGCTATTCGTGGTCTTTTATTGTTCCATATAAATGTCTGAATAGTTTTTTCCATTTCTGAGAAAAATGTCTTTGGAATTTTGATGGGGATTGCATTGAATTTGTATATCACTTTGGGTAGTATGGACATTTTCACTATGTTGATTCTTCCAATCCAAGAGCATGGAATATCTTTCCATCTTCTTGTATCCTCTCTAATTTCTCTCAGCAGTGGTTTGTAGTTCTCATTATAAAGATTTTTCACATCCTTGGTTAACTCAATTCCTAAGTATTTTATTTTTTTGGTGGCTATTGTAAATGGGCAGGCTTTCTTGATTTCTCCTTCTGCATGTTCACTATTGGAGAAAAGAAATGCTACTGATTTTTGTGTGTTGATTTTGTATCCTGCTACTGTGCTGAAATCATTTATCAATTCCAACAGTTTTTTTGTAGAGGTTTTAGGCTGTCCGATATATAGGATCATGTCATCTGCAAACAGGGACAGTTTGACTTCATCTTTTCCAATCTGGATGCCCTTTATTTCCTTCTCTTCTCTGATTGCTCTGGCTAGTACTTCCAACACTATGTTGAATAGAAGTGGTGAGAGTGGGCATCCTTGTCTAGTGCCTGTTCTTAAAGGAAAAGCTTTCAGCTTTTCCCCATTCAGGATGATATTGGCAGTGGGTTTGGCATATATGGCTTTAATTATGTTGAGATACTTTCCCTCTATACCTAACTTATAGAGGGTCTTTGTCATGAATGAGTGCTGAACTTTATCAAATGCTTTTTCAGCATCTATAGAGATGATCATATGGTCCTTGTGTTTGAGTTTATTAATATGGTGTATCACATTTATTGATTTGCGTATGTTGAACCAACCTTGCATCCCTGGGATGAATCCCACTTGATCGTGATGAATAATTTTTCGTATGTGTTGCTGTATTCTGTTTGCTAGTATTTTAGTGAGGATTTTTGCATCTATATTCATCAAGGATATCGGCCTGTAGTTTTCTTTTTTGGTTATATCTTTACCTGGTTTTGGTATCAGGATGATGTTTGCTTCATAGAATGAGTTTGGGAGATTTGCGTCCGTTTCAATCTTTTGGAATAGTTTGTAAAGAATCGGTGTCAATTCCTCTTTGAATGTTTGGTAAAATTCTGCTGTGAATCCATCTGGTCCTGGGCTTTTCTTTGTTGGGAGCCTTCTGATAACAGCTTCAATCTCCTTTATTGTTATTGGTCTGTTCAAATTTTCTACGTCTTCACGGTTCAGTTTTGGGAGCTTGTGTGTGTCCAGAAATTTATCCATTTCCTCCAGATTTTCAAATTTGTTGGCGTATAGTTGTTTATAGTAGTCTTGAATGATTCCTTGTATTTCAGATGAATCAGTTGTAATATCGCCTTTTTCATTTCTAATTTTTGTTATTTGAGTCTTCTCTCTTCTTTTTTTTGTTAGCCATGCTAATGGTTTGTCAATTTTATTTATCTTTTCAAAAAACCAACTTTTTGATTCATTGATCTTTTGAATTGTTTTTTGGTTTTCAATTTCATTCAGTTCTGCTCTGATCTTAATGATTTCTTTCCGTCTGCTAACTTTAGGATTGGATTGTTCTTGTTTTTCTAGTTCTTTAAGGTGAAGTGTTAGGTTGTTCACTTGCCATCTTTCCATTCTTCTGAAGTGAGCATTTAATGCAATAAATTTTCCCCTCAATACTGCTTTTGCAGTATCCCACAGGTTTTGGTATGATGTATCATTGTTTTCATTAGTTTCAATAAACTTTTTGATTTCCTGCTTGATTTCTTCTTGGACCCATATGTCATTAAGTAGAATGCTGTTTAATTTCCATGTGTTTGTATAGTTTCCAGAGTTTTGTTTGTTATTAATTTCTAGTTTTAATCCATTGTGGTCTGAGAAGATACATGGGATAATTCCAATTTTTTTGAATTTATTGAGACTTGATTTGTGACCTAATATGTGATCTATCCTGGAGAATGATCCATGTGCTGATGAGAAGAATGAATATTCTGAGGTTGTTGGGTGGAATGTTCTGTAGATATCTGCCAATTCCAATTGGTCTAGAGTCTTGTTTAGATCTTGTGTTTCTCTACTGATTCTTTGCCTAGATGATCTGTCTAATATTGACAGTGGAGTGTTCAGGTCCCCTGCTATTATGGTATTAGTGTCTATTATCTTCTTTAGGTCTAATAGAGTTTGTTTTATAAATCTGGCTGCTCCAACATTGGGTGCGTACATATTTATGATTGTTATGTCTTCTTGATGGATCAGTCCTTTTATCATTAAGTAGTGTCCCTCATTGTCTCTTTTTATGGTTTTTAGTTTAAAGTCTATTTTGTCAGATATGAGAATAGCCACTCCAGCTCGTTTTTCTTTTCTGTTTGCATGGTAAATCTTTTTCCATCCTTTCACTCTTAGTCTGTGTGAATCTTTATGGGTGAGGTGGGTCTCTTGTAGGCAGCATATAGTTGGGTCCTGCTTTTTGATCCAGTCAGCCAGTCTGTGTCTTTTAATTGGGGAATTTAAGCCTTTAACATTAAGAGTTGTTATTGAAAGGTGTTGATTTATTCCTAGCATTTTATTGGTTGTTTGGTTGTCTTAGGTGTCTTTTGTTCCTTGCTTTCTGATTTACTGTTTGGTTTCTTTGTTTGGTGGTTCCTTAGGTTGTAGATAGTGTTTTTGTTAGCTTGTTTTCTCTTCATGAATGCCATTTTTATTGTACTAGCGGGTTTAGATTTTTCTTAGGTTTTTATGGCAGTGGTAGTTATTTTTCAGGAACCAAACCCAGTACTCCCTTGAGGATTTCTTGTAAGGGTGGTCTTGTGGTAGTGAACTCCCGCAGTTTTTGTTTGTCTGAGAAATATACTATTTGCCCCTCATTTCGGAAGGATAGCCTTGCAGGGTAGAGTATTCTTGGCTGGCAATCTTTGTCTTTTAGTATTTTGAAAATATCATCCCATTCCTTTCTAGCTTTTAGGGTTTGTGATGAAAAGTCTGATGTTAACCTGATTGGGGCTCCCTTATAGGTGATTTGACGCTTCTCTCTTGCAGCTTTTAAGATTCTCTCTTTGTCTCTGAGTTTTGCCAATTTGACTATGACATGTCTTGGAGAAGGCCTTTTTGGGTTGAATACATTTGGAGATCGTTGAGCTTCCTGGATCTGAAGATCTGTGATTTTTCCTATACCTGGGAAGTTTTCTGCCACTATTTTGTTGAATATGTTTTCAATGGAATCTCCATTTTCCTCCCCTTCTGGAATACCCATGACTCGGATATTTGAGCGCTTGAGGTTGTCTGATATCTCTCTCAGATTTTCTTCCATGTCCTTGATTCTTTTTTCTTTCTTTTTGTCTGCTTGTGTTATTTCAAACAGCCCATCTTCAAGTTCAGAGGTTCTCTCTTCAACTTCGACAAGCCTGCTGGTTAAACTCTCCGTTGTGTTTTTTATTTCGCTGAATAACTTCTTCAGTTCAGCAAGTTCTGCTACATTTTTTTTCAGGACATTGATTTCCTTGTATATTTCCTCTTTCAGATCCTGTATACTTTTCCTCATTTCATCATGATGTCTAGCTGAGTTTTCTTGTATCTCATTCAGTTTCCTTAGAATTATCACTCGAAATTCCTTGTCAGTTATTTCAAGGGCTTCTTGTTCTATAGGATCTAGAGTATGAGATTTATTAACTTTTGGTGGTGTACTTTCTTGATTATTTGTATTTCTGGTGTCTTTTTTTTGGTGTTTATTCATTGTGGCAGGGGGTTTCACAGTCCACCGGTTTGAGACTAATGACTAACTAGGATGTTGCTGTGGTTGCCAATTTGGTATGGCTCCCGCCGTGACTGCTCAGTTGGCCTCTAGTGTCTTGTGTGTGTGGTTGCCTCGGGTCTTGGGCTTCTCCGGGGATCCACCTTTCTGGTCAGCTTGTACTCTGCTGGGCTGGTGGATCACGCACCACAGGGTGTGTGATCTCTGTTGAGCTTTCACTTTCTGTACAGGACTTCTCCCCGTTCCGTGTGCTCTGGCCCAGGCTGTTAGATCGTGCAGTGGCGACCCCACCGGGTGTGTGGTTTCTGTCGAGTCTCCGCCTCCCTGGCCGCACGTCTCCCCCCTCTGTGCACACTGTGCTGGGCTGGGGTGTGTCTTCTGCACCCCTCGTCTATCAGCTGGGCCTTCAAGACCCTGCTCAGCACCGCCTCGCCCAGGAAGTCTACCAGGTTTCTGCTAGGCACAGACGACTGGTCTCTCTGGGTGCCTTTGTAGCACTGTGTAGATCTTTCTCGGGTCTTGTTCACCTTTGTATCCCCCCAGTATAAACCGAGTCTAGTGCCCGCCTGCAGCCTGCTCTCCGGCAGGTTCTAGCGGACCTGGGAATTCTCCTACCACACTATTCCCAACCAGAAATTCATTAGGCTTTTTTCCAAACTGGTGGTCGCAGAGATGGTATCTGCCTCCCAGTAACAGGAAGTTTACCGGGCCGGAGTCCAGGGTGTGGTGGAGTGACAGTCGGCCCGCCCGTATTTCCTAGCCCTCCCAACACTGGTCGGGACGCCCCACACCCCCAGCCCTGCCAGAGAACCGCGGAGGGAGTGGGAGAGGAGGCCGGCCCGCAGGGTCCGGAAAGCCCCGCGCCAGGCCAAGCAAATGGGCTCAGTGATGGCCGATCAGGGCGGAGCTGCCTGCACCTGGGAAAATGGAGGCAGCACTGGGGCAGTGAGTGGCCTGGTGGTGCAGGCGGGAGCCAGGTGGGCAGGGATCACTCACAGAGCTGTGCCAGGGATCACTCACAGTGCTGTGCCAGGTCGGGCGCTCGCTCTGTCTCTGGTTTGTTGCCTTCCGTGTTCTCGGCGCTGCCGCCTCGGGCTGTTCAGTCGCGGCGCCGCTCGGGCGCTCCCAGGAATCTTCTTTAATGCCGGCCTGAAACCTCGAATCCTGAATAGGGCAGCTGGCCGCCTTCAGTGCGGCCCCAGCCTCCGGGATCCTGGCTGCATCCACAGCAGCCCTGGCGCCGTGTTCCCTGTTTCAAGACTCGCTTTTGCAGCTAAGAATCAGTTCTTTTCCTGCTCCACACTTCAAAGCTGTTGCCGGTAAATGAGGCAGCCTCTCCTGCCGGGGGCAAAGTGGCGTTGAGCCCCCACGACCGGCCAGCAGCAGCAGTCCTCCCTTAAGAGATGGCCAGAGGAAGGTCCACAAGTTTCCCGGCTGCCTGAGGCCCAGTGGCCACCTTTTCCACCTCAGCTACTCCGCGCCAGCCGCCGCTGCCGCCGCCATCTTGAAACCCCTAATTTTCTTTTTCTAAGCAGAGCAAAACTCACCCTTTGTTTTGATCTGAGTAGAATATTTTTCCTTAGAAATTGAAGAGGTAGTTTTGCAGTACAGCACAGTGCAGTGGTTAAGAGCATGAACTCTGGAGCTAGATCACTTGGGTTCTGTTTTTGGCTTTACAACACACAAGCTGTGATGTTGGGTGGTGATATAACCACACTCTGCCTGGAGGTTTTCATCTCTGATATGGGGATAATAGAAAAGAGGCTAGGTCTACTGGGTCAGTGTTTCTTAGACCTCCTAGATACCCGTTTGGGCAAGTACACAGACTATTTATATCACAGTTGTCATGTGACTGCCCATCTATTATTGTAATGTCTCTGGACAATAAAGTAAGATGGTCTCAATGGGATTGTATGTAACACTAAAAACTGGATGGTAGAGTCAGCTGATGTGGCTAACTAATGCTAGTTTCTGCAGCCATATAAAGCAATTGTTCAGAGCTTCACAGTGACAGGCCTTTCCACAACCTGACATGATCTCTCCTTGGGCAAGAAGAATGCCCTTGCCACTGACCCGAGCCCGTCTCCCATCAAAAGCTGAGTAGATTTGTGAATTCACCTTTGCCTATCATCTCCCCCACTTGATTTCTACTGACCCTTAATGAAATGTATTCTTTGAGCTCTTTAGGGAACTGAGGTCTTTAAGACTTAACTGTTAGGATACCCAATTCTACCAGGCCTCCAACCCAGTCATTCATAGGATCATTTCAGTTCTAGGACGTTCTGGAGTAAACATTTCTTATTTCTCTGACCACCTTTTACTCACCCTCCACAATGGAAGATAAGTAGCTCACTGGTGAGCGTAAATCCAGTGGGCCATGTACAGTACAATGAGTAGTTGTTATGCTTCCAAAGGGAGACTCTGACTTGACACTTTAAATGCTCGTCTTATAAATCTGTAAGAAGGAAGAGGGAGATATCACTGCCTTTCTCCATGAGGTGAGCAGACTGACCAGGACCTGCTTCAGTAGGTCCACCCTCAGGTTCAGCACCTTCACCAGTGCTTGACAGGATGGACAGATATATCAGGGTGACCTTGACTGCAGGCTAAGTCCAGTCTTGGCCTTAGAGCTATGTTTTTTTGTTATGTTTTTATTTATTTATATTTATTTATTTATTTTTTAAATTTTATTTTGTCGATATACATTGTAGATGATTATTGCTCCCCATCACCAAAACCTCCCTCCCTTCTCCCTCCCCCTCTCCCCCCAACAATGTCCTTTCCGTTTGCTTGTCGTATCAACTTCAGGTAATCGTGGTTGTTATATCTTCTCCTCCCCCCCCCCCCCGGTTTTGTGTGTGTGTGTGTGTGTGTGTGTGTGTGTGTGTGTGTGTGTGTGAATTTATATATTAATTTTTAGCTCCCACCAATAAGTGAGAACATGTGGTATTTTTCTTTCTGTGCCTGACTTGTTTTTAAAGAAGATTAAGTTTTAGCTATTAATGGAGCTGGTATTCTGATTGCCATTTGGACTAGTGAACTCTGTGAGTAGTCTGATAGGTTAGAATCATAGGAGTGGAAGTGAGGCAGGAGGGGAAACTGATTCCCTAATCTCTAGCACTTTGAGATGTACACTTTAATTTTTCCATTTTGAAAGTGGTGAGACAAACACAGGTAGGTGAAATGATTTGTTGAGAGGTAAGGTTAACTTTTAACATGGGTGTTTTGTTGGAAGAGAAAAAAATTCCATGTCTTCAAAATTCCAAGTGGCCTTTTGCCCCACCTCTCCCACTTACATTAGGATAGCAATTTTGGAACACACAGATATAGATGAGAGGAATCCCTGGATCCAAGGGGTGGAGGTCTGTGAATGGTTTACAACCACCTTTAATGATTGAGGACTGTGATTCTGTGTGTCAGGAGATGCAGAATCAGAAACAGAAGCACATACTTCCCTCTCTGTGAGGTGTCTCTCTCTTTCCCTTGACAGGTCTGTGGCAACTCTTGGAACCAGAACTCACTTCGGAGATAAATTGATTCAAAGTCATTAAGTTTGTAGCTTGTACTGTGTCTGCAGGTGACATTTGGGTAGTGAAAGTCAAAAAAAAAAAAAAAAAAAAAATAGCGAAAAGCAGTGTCTCCAAAGGGTGATGTTATTCCAAGAGCTTAGGAAGAGTGTTCATGAATTCCAGAGTTGTGGAGTGGCAGTGCACTGCAACCTGCTTTTACAGACTGCCTGTCGGTGCTCTCAGGGTCGGCTGTCCTTGCCATCCCTCGGTGCCCATCAAAATAGTGCACAAATAAAAAAGACCATAGTGGCTTGACTGGCTCTTGCTGTGCCCTGAATCTTTTGGGGTAAACTGCACGAAGCTGCTTTGGCTTTCTCTGGTGCAGAAGCATAATCTCCATTTCCTGCTAATTATGCCATAGGAGGAGGCACGGATTTGAGGTAGATGAAATCAAAGCTGAATTGAGATAATTATTAAAGAAAATTAATCCCTAACTCTCCTTTGTTCTTTTTTCTTTAGACTAGCATGGTATCTTCTGAAACGTTTCTGTATAGCCATTTCAATATTCAGGCACAAATTTCCTCTTGATATTCAACTATCGTTAAGAATTTGATACTTACAATGTTTATAGTACTTACAAGATCTTTTTAATTGGTCTTATTTTTAAAATAGCGTTTTCATTATGAAAAGATTATATCATCATTATAGAAAGTTTGGAAGTAAGAGGGAGTCAAAATTAAACCCTAAATAGCACATCAAGTTAATGATACATATGGAATTGCTGTAGCCCAGTTCAGGCCTCAATTCACCAATCAAGTCACTCAGGACGAAAAGAAATTTTTATTTTAGGTGTATCTCTATTGTTGCATTTACCACATGGAAAAAAATTTAATTATTGCCTGTAGTCTCACTTGAAGGCAGAAATACTTTCTTACCTATTTTTCTCCATAGATTTTATTTAATTATCTTTATTTTGTTGTAGCTTCTTTGAGATATAATTGACAAACATTAAACTATATATTTAAAGTATACAATTTGGGGGGCCGGGCCTGTGGCTCACTCGAGAGAGCGTGGTGCTGATAACACCAAGGCCATGGGTTCGGATCCTATATAGGGATGGCCGGTTTGCTCACTGGGTGAGCGTGGTGCTGACAACACCAAGTCAAGGGTTAAGATCCCCTTACAGGTCATCTTTTAGGAAAAAAAAAAAGATAAAGTATACAATTTGATGAGTTTGATACATATTTTTATATCCATGAAACCTTCACCAAAATCACGTTAATACGTTTAATTATCACAGGCAAAAGCTTCCTCATGCCCCTCCCCCATCTTCAGGTAACTGCTTCTTTTCTGATCTGCTTTCTGTCACTATAGACTAGTCTGCATTTTTCAGAGTTTTATGTAATTGGAATCTTTCTTATTTTTTCTTTCACTCTGAGTAATTATTTTGAGCTTCCTCTATGTCGTTGTGTGTATTCATAATTTATTTCTTTTTATTGCTCAGTAGTATTCCATTGCAAGAATTATCACAATTATTTCTTCCATTTACCTATTGATGGGTATTTAACTTGTTTCCAGTTTTTGGCTGCTACAAGTAAAGCTATGAACATTCATGTATTTCTTGTATGGACATATGCTTTCAGTTCTTTTGAATAAATGCCTAGGAGTGGAATAACTGGGTTATATGGTAAGGCATGCTTAACTCTTTTAGAAACTGTTTCCCAAAGAGGTTGAAACATTTTGCATTTCCACCAGTAGTGTATGAGATTTCCAGATGCTCCACATCCTTGAGAATACTTGGTATGGTGTGTCATTGTGGTTTTACTTTTCATTGCCCTAACAACTAGTGTTGATGAACATCTTTTCATGTGTTTATTTGCCATCTGTATGTCTTCTCTTGGGAAGTGTTAATTAAAATATTTTGCCTGTTTTTATAAAATTGTGTTGTTGTTGTAAAAGTTTGTTATGTATTCCAGATATCAGTCCGTTAACAGACATATTATTTGCAAAGATTTTCTCCCAGTCTGTGACTTACCTTTTCTTTTTTCAAATAGTATCTTTGGATGAAGTTCAATTAATTGATTGCTTATTTTTTGTATGCTATTTGAGAATTTTTTACAAATTAAAGTCACTAAGGTTTTTTTCCTATTTCCTTCCAGAAGTTTTATAGTTTTAAGTCTTGTATTTAGGTTTATGATCTATTTTGAGTTAATTTTTCTATATGGTATGTGGTAAGGATCAAAAGTTTTATGTATTGGGATAGTATGTATTTTCTTTGTGTATATATCTATATATTCCAATACAAGATAGTGTTGACCTACTGTTTAGTAACAAAAAGAAATCTCATTCCTTCATTGCAGCCCACTCAGCTAGTTAGAATAAAAGCAGCAGAGTAAACAAATTCCCATATGGGGAAAATACACCACATAAACACCTAGACCTGCTTTCAGTGGGATTCCCAACCCTGAAATGAATCTGAAAAGGGACTTTGTCTAAGCAACCAGAGTGTCATGGGCCTTCACATGTCACTTCTGCAAAGCTTTCCAGCCTGAAAAAGGAAAAACACAGATTTAATGAACTCCTCTGTTGGGGAAGCTTTTTTTTTTTCTCCAGTTTTATATTTTTATGGCCACTAAACAAGTCTTAATACATTTAAAAAGACTAAGATCATAGAAAATGTGTTCTCTGACCACATAACAGAAGGAAATTTAGAAAATTCACACATCTCCTAAATAAACAGTGGGTAAAAAAAAAAAAAATCACAGGGAAATTAAAGAGTACTTTGAGATAAAAAACAAAGCCCAACATATCAAAATTTATAGGAGGCAGGGCTCATGCAGTGCTTAGAGGAAAACTTATACTTTTAAACACCTATATTAGAAGTAACAAAAATCGAAATCAGTAATGTAAACTTCTACCTTAAGAAAATAGAAGAGCAAACTAAACCAAAAGCAAATATAAGTAGGAAATAACAAAAATTACAACAGAAATATATGAAATAAGGAATTAAAAAATATAGAGAAAATCAACAAAATCAAAAGTTGATTCTTCAAAAAGATCAACAAACTATGCAAACCTTTACCTAAACTGACCAAGAAAAAGAAAAAGAAGACCAAAATGATTAAAAGCAGAAGTAAAGCAGGGGCATTATTACATTATCGTTATGGTTTTTTTGTGGTGGTAAGACTTAGTTTCTTTCTCTTTCTCATTTACATTTTTGTTCTACCAGTGGGTTTTGTTCTTTCTTGTGTATTTGTGGTAGTGATTATCATTTTTCAGATTCCAGATGCAGGACTTCCTTGAGGATTTTTTGCAGGGCTAGTCATGTGGTGGTGAACTCCTACAGTTTTTGTATTTCTGGAATATACACTATTTTTCCCTTGTTTCTGAAGGATAGCCTTGATAGGTATAGTATTCTTGGATGCCAGTTTTTTTCTTTTAGTATTTTGAATATATCATCCCATTTTCTTCTGGCATGTAGAGTTTCTGTTGAGAAGTCTGCTGTTAGTCTGATAGGGGCTCCCTTATAGGTGACTTGATGCTTTTCTCTTGCTTCTTTTAAGATTCTCTCTTCATCTTTGAGCTTTGCCAGTTTGAATATAACATGTCTTAGAAAGGATCTTTTTGAGTTGAATCTGTTTGGGGATCTTTGAGCCTCCTGGATATGAGGGTCTGTGTCTCTTCCTATACCTGGGAAGTTTTCTCTTATTGTTCTGTTAAATAGGTTTTCCATGCCTTTTCTTTTTTCCTTGCCTTCTGGATCACCCATGATTGGAATATTTGTGCACTTAAGGTTGTGTGCTAGCTCTCTTACATTTTCTTCATTTTTAAAAATTCTTTTTTCCTTTTTTTTTTTGGTCTGCCTAGTTTATTTCAAAATGAGAAATTCTTCTGCTCGTTCTAGCCTGCTGTTTAAGCTCTCGGTTGTGTTTTTTATTTTGTTGAGTGAATCTTTCAGTTCCATGAGTTATGCCACATTCTTTTTTAAGGTATTAATCTCTTTTTAAATTTCCTCCTTCATATCCTGGATTTTATTCCCCTCATTTCATTATGTTGTCTAACTGAGTCTTCTCCTATCTCAGTGAGTTTCCTTAAGATTATTGCTCGCAATTCCTGTCCAGTCATTTCAAGGGTTTCCTGGTCAGTAGGGTCTGGTATTTGAGAATCACTGTATTCCTTTGGTGGTATCATATTTTCTTGGGTTTTCATATTTCTAGTATGTCTGCATTGATGTCTGGTCATCTGGTAGAGCAGTTGCTGCTTCTATTACTCTGGAGTGGGCTTTGAAGAGAGAGATGCCCTCTTCTTTTTTCATTCTCCACTGGTGACTCTCCTTGTGTCAATGCAGTCGAGTATCTGGTGGGCTGCCTTCTTGGTGGCTATGGCTACTGCTGTGGCATCCACTGCTGTTGTGGCAGCCATGGCTGTGGTGGTAGCTTTGGTGGGCTACTGACACAGATGTGATGTTTTTGGCTTGCTCCTTGCCTGCTTCTTGGTGGCGGAGGTGTTTCCCTTGGCTGCTGCCTAGGACTCCAGGTGTGCTTTTCTTCTCACCTGCTTCTGGGCAGTGGGGGCTGCTCTCAGCTTTTGCCTTAGGATCCCAAGTGTGCTTTCCTTCTTGCCTGCTTCCTGGCTGAAGGTGCTGTCTTCAGCTCCTGCCTTAAGACCCTGGGTGTGCTCTGCTTCTTCAATACATGAGTTTATTCTCTATTCTAATCCATATTGATTTGTCTATTTTTACCACACTGTCTTAATTAATGTAGCTTTATAAAAAGTTTTGAAATTAGGCAGTATAAGCCCACTGACTGCCTCCTTTTTCAAAGCTGTTTTAGATTTCCATATAAATTTCATAATCCATTTGTCAATTTCTACAAAAAAGCCTCCTGGAATTGTGATGTGAATCACATTGAATGTATAAATCTATTTGGGGAGAATTGACATCATAACTGTATTGATGTCTCTGATCTATGAACATGATATATCTCTTCATTTATTTAGGTCTTTAATTTCTCCCAGCAATGTTTTGTAATATTTAGTGTCTGGGTCTTGCACATCTTTTGTTAAATTTATTTTTAAGTATTTAATATTTTTAGATGATATTGTAAATGGTGTTTTAAAAATTTTCATGTTTGGGGCTGTCCCGGTGGCTCACTCAGGAGAGTGCCGCACTGGTTGCGCTGAGGCCATGGGTTCGGATCCTATATAAGGATGGCTGGTGCGCTCACTGGCTGAGCATGGTGCAGACCACACTGTGCCAAGGGCTGCGATCCCCTTACCGGTCAAAAAAAAAAAAAAAAAAAAAAAAAATTTTTGACTGTTCACTGCTAGTATACAAAATATTTTTGTATATTGACCTTTGTATACTTACCTTACAACTTTGCTAAATTCACTTATTAGTTCTACTAGCTTTTTTTTATAGACTTCATAGAATTTTCTATGTAGGCAGTCATGTAATCTGCAAATGAAGACAGTTTTATTTCTCCCCTTCAAATAGGGATGCCTTTAATTTTTATTTTTTCCCCTGTTGCATTGAATATAATCTGCACTATAATACTGGATAAAAGTGGTAAAAACAGACATCCTTGCACTATTCCTAATCTTAGGCAGAAATCATTCCATAATTCACTGTTCAGTATGGTGTTAGCTACTGTTACTCATTTATAGTGTGTTTTTCATATCATATGCACACATTAAATGCTTAATAAATGAAATAATGAGTGGAAGCTCAGGAATAAGTAATGAGCTCCTCTCCAAAAAACAAGGGACTGCATGGTACAGAAATTCTGGCAAATCTTATTATTCTTTGACCCAGCACTGGATACACATATACCCTGTCATAAAGAGAGGTTATAGTTCTCAACTGAAGGAAGGATTCGTGAAATATCTCTTGGTTCCTGGCATTTCAGATCTCAGTTACAGAAGGAGATTGTCTTATTTGGGATTGCCCATCTCCAGCCCCTGACAGTTTTCTCTTAGGCTGGCATCCAACATTACGAGCATACTAGTATCTGAGAGGGAAATCTAGTAGCTAGAAGGAAGGGATCTGCTTCTTAATAATTCTCAGGGCAATGTTCTTTGAATATAGATGGATATAAAGAATAATGATGAGCAATGACAGTGATAGGCAGGAAGGCTGTGAAAAACAAAAATTTCAGATAGGATCGGAACACATAATTTTTGAAGGATGATTAGCATCCCCAAATATCTTATCGGAATATCAGATATCTGAATTTCTGCTTAAATTCACAGCCCTGAAAAGTGTTGACAAAGCACAGTCCTAAAAAAATAACTTGGGGGCATGTATTTCCCTCCAGTCACACGTATGCACAGAGTTATACTAACATTTTACATATGGTACTGTCCCATACATTTAAGTTGATAAGAGATCTGAATATTTAGGAAAATAGGACTGGACAATTAATTTTTTTCTCTTTCTTTTCTGCAGGTAAAATTTCTGTTTTTTTTTTTTTTTTTTTTAAATCTCTGAAAACATTGTAAAGGAAATTATTTTTCCACAGTTTTTCTTCTGTGAAGAAGAAAAACTTTCATTTCGATTCATACTTCTGAGTGGAAAAACTGGGTGAAAAATTGGTGAAAAAATGTTCATCTGAATGGTAAAATATTCTAAGCTAAGCAAGAGCATTTTTGAGATGCTAATGATCATGTTAACAACGGCGGGTGTTGGATGTGCACAATGGAGTGAGCTTGGCAGGCCCCTGACTACCAGGATATCACCACTGGTTTCATCATAGGTTGAGATTTTGGGGGTTGTTGGGGTTGCCTAAGAGTGGGGGTGGAAGAAGAATTTCAACCTAGAGCACTCATAATCTCCCAGATATTTCTGCGATCAATGGAGTGTATTTGAATGACAGCTTGCAAACTGTGAAGAAGAGCTTGCAAAGCTCACAGAAGAGAGGTTTTAAAAGTGATTTCTTTGTCTTAATAGATAAGTAGTATGAGTTATTCTGGAAGCCAATTTAAAAACATGTCCTACTATCCAAGTAAACAGAAAAATATGCATAAATTATTTTTTAACATACAGATATCCACGTATTTTAAAGAAAATGGAAATCAATATATACATATATATTTATCCTTTAAACTTGTTACATAATATTTAATTTTCCATACACTTAAATAGTCAAATTACAATTAATATTTTTATAATATTATATAATTTGTACGTAATTATTTAACTTATTTCCTGTTTTTAACAATTAGATTCTTCCAATTTAAAACATTACAATGATATCAGAAATTGATATTTTATTTGGATTATTTTCTCATAATAAATTCCCAGAAGTGAAAATATTCATAAAGGGTGAAAATAATTTTGGGATTTTTGTACATATTGGCAAATTGCTCTCTGGAAAATATGAACCAATTTAGACACCTACTAGCAGTAGGGAGAGGACTCATTTCACCACATGCTTGACATTAGTGAATATTATTTTAAAAAACTTATTTGCCAAGTTGATAGAATAAAATGTTATCTTGTATTTCTTTTATTACCAGTGATTTTGGACTTTAAAAATATAAATGTTTTAATGTTCATTTAGATTTACTCTTTTGTAAATTATCATCCTTTTATTCAATCAATACTTATTGGTTGCCTACTTTGTATGAAACACTCTGCTGAGGTGTAACATTCAGCAGCATGAGAGAGAGTCCCTGCCCTAATGGAACCTAAAACTAGGTCATGTCCTTCCACTAATTTAAAAACAATTGGAATGGTTATCTTCTCTTATTGACTTAGAATTACAATAAGCATCTTGCAGATATTTGCCTTACCTTGTCTTTTACCTTTAAATTTTATTCATGGTGGTTTTTGATGTGAGTAAGGGATATACCGAATTGTAGTGAAATTGATCTCTCTGTCTCTGGATTATTTTCTTTCTTTAGCATTGATTAGAAAGATATTCTAACTCCTAAGTCACTAGTTCACTTGTATTTCTTATTTCTTCTAGGTCTCTTAAGTATAGTTTTTACATTTAGTAGTTTAATCCATCCAAAACATATATTGTTGTATTTTGTAAGGTAATGATTTATCTTCCCCCTAAAATAGTTAACCCACTATTTTAGCACTGTTTATTAAATAATCCTTCCTTCTTCCCAATGATTAGTAATGCTACTTTTATCATATATTAAGTTCTTTTTGAGTAGATATGTATTAGATTCGATTTCTAGGCTATTTGGTTCCACTATCAATTTTTATGTGTGCACTATGTTATGTTATTACAGCTTCATAATATGTTTTATTGTCTGGTAGTCTAAGTTCACTTAATTTCTGTGCGAGTCATCAAGCTTGTTTTAGTACCTGTTGGAATTCAGACTGATTCATGGGATCGTATGGTTGTTATGATGTCATCTTTAATATTAAAGATATTAATGTTGAATTTTTTTTATATGAACTTTTTCCCTTTGACTATAATGTATCTATCACATGTTGTAAAAATTTGGATAATCCAGAAAAGCACCAAGGAGAAAATAAAAACCACCCCTATTTTGTCACCATAGATAGCCATTTAAAATATTTTGAATCATGTATCACCAGCCTTTTAGATATGCATATGATACATATATTTTATATCACCTGGCATGGATTATGCTTTCTATTTCTAGCAATATCTCAGTGGAGCATTTCCTATGTCACTAAATAATTTTAGTCTTTTAAATCATTATTTTAGTGATTTCGTATGATATGTAATCATAATATATTTAATTCTATTTTTTTTTTTTTTTGTGGCTGCCTGGTACAGGGATTAAATACCCTGGTATTTACATATATTTTATCAGTCCTTAAGCTTATTTGCAGTTTTCTCTATTTTAAATGGTGCCATGATTAACACTCTTGGGTGGCAGGACAGAACTTTTTTCTCCCTTCTTTTTATTCTTTCCCCAGGTTTGGTGGGATGAGGTCTTTTGACAAACTGGAAAACAGTGACAGCCTAAAAGCATCAAATTTATCTTAAGAAACTTAAGAGTAGCAAGAAATGGTGCCACGGCTAAGACATCATTAGAAACTAGACTAATGAAAAAGAAGATTAGAAAAAATAAAGTAGAACAAGGGAGAGGTGAGTACACAAAATGCACACAAAGTTCCAATTCCATTGGTTCTTTGAAATTACTGGTGGTAACTCAGGTTCACAAAACCAACTCTGAGTTTTTTTTAACACAGGAGGAAAATACCATCACTTAAAGAAATTAGTTTTATTAGTTTATCTGTAAAGCAATAAATAGGTAAATAAATAAAATATTTCCTGGTACTGAGATTAACTGCTCCCTTCACCCCTATAGACAGAACACATTGCATGGAACAGTGTCCTCAACACTGTCCTCAAAGTCCACGTGCCACTTTTACATTCCATAATGTGAGCCAGTGGTGTAAAAGGCAGTTTGGTGAAAGCCATTCTATGGGAGAGGGGACCAAACAATGACGTCCAGACTAGGTAAGCAATACTTTGATAAAGTAGAGAGATCTGAGCATAAATCTTGTATCTAGAGGACAGAAGAGACTGACCGACAGTCCCCCATAAGTATTAAATTTTTTAACTAGGCTTTGATAACATTAAGCATCAGTGACTTCAAGGTCGTTATTTCAGGAACAGCTGAAGAACAGGTGAGCCATGTTACTGGCTAAGCACAGACTCATGGGCTTCACAGTCACTAAGCAGCAAGTGGGGTGTGACAGTTTGTGAAAGTTGAGGCACTTAATCAGACAGGTGCCACATGGAAAGCTCCCCAATTTTCATTTTGAAATGGGTAGAGTCCAGTTAAAGCTAATGGCTAATAGCTTCAGTTTTGCTCTAACACATAGACAAATGGGCAAAAAAGGCCCTCAATTACCACTCCATGGAGACCAGCCCAATCTATAGGTTGGAAGCCGATCCCCACAAACATTGTCTGCAGATTAAAGCAATGTCTTATATGTATGCTACTATTTTAATTCATTCAATAATATTTATTGAGTACCATCTATGCATTGGGAACAAGTTCTTTTAAAGTCTGTCAAACATATAAATATATATTTTAATATATCAGATAAAATTTTATTGCATGGTCTATGTATTAGTCCATTTTTATGTTGCTATAACAGAATACCTGAGACTGGGTGATTTATGAAGAACAGAGGCTTATTTGGCTTACGATTCTGGGACAGCTGCATCTGGTGCAGGCCTCAGGCTGCTTCTACTCATGGCAGAAAACAGCAGGCAGCCAACAGGTACA
This sequence comes from Cynocephalus volans, assembly GCF_027409185.1. NCBI lineage: Eukaryota > Metazoa > Chordata > Mammalia > Dermoptera > Cynocephalidae > Cynocephalus > Cynocephalus volans. The sequence continues at coordinate 30,902,399 of NC_084464.1, forward strand.
AGCAGATCACAGGTGAGAGGAAGCAAGAGAGAGAGATAGGGGAGGTGCCAGGGTCCTTTAAACAATCAGCTCTTGCGGGAACTAATAGAGCGAGAACTCACTCACTACCCCTCTCCCCCAGGGAGAGCATTAATCCTTTCATGAGGGATCCGCCCCCATGACTCAATCAGTTTCCAACACTGCCACATTGGAGATCAAATTTCCACATGAGTTTTGGAGGGGACAACACATCCAAACTCCATCAGTCTATATAGGTTTGATCTCAGCTGTACACTGACATTTTTTCCTTATGCAATTTTTATTGAGATATAATTCATATGCCATAAAATTCAGCCTTTTAAGTATACAATTCAGTGGTTCAATGGGTTTTAGTATATTCACAAAGTTGTACAACCATCACCACTATTTAATTCCAGAACATTTTTGTCATCCCAAATGAAACCCTGTAAAGATGAATGATAAAGAAACCCTGTATCCATTAGCAGTCACTGTTCATTCCTCCTTACCCACACCCCCTGGAATCCACTAATCTTTCTGTCTCTATGGATTTGCCTATTCTGGACATTTCCTATAAATGACATCATACAATACATGGCCTTTTGTGTCTAACTTCTTTTATTTAGACTGGTGTTTTCAAGGTTCATCCATACCGTGCCACATATCAGTACTTTGTTCTTTTTCATGGTTGAATAATATTCCATCGTATGGATAAACCACATTTTGTTTATTTAATCATCATTTGATGGACATTCAAGTTGTTTCCATCTTTTGGCAATTGTGATTAGTGCTGCTATGAACATTTGTGTACATGTCTTTGTTTAATCACCTTTATCATTTGTCTTGGGAATAAAATTTCAGGAATAAAATTGCTGAGTGAAATGGTAACTCTAAAGTACGTTAAACTTTTTGAGGAATTGCCAAACTATTTTCCAAAGCAACTCTACCATTTTACATTCTCACCAGCAATACATGAGGGTTCCAATTTCTCCATGTCCCCACCAAAACTTGTTATTTTCCAATTTTTAAAATGTTTATTTGTTATTTCTGGAAGCTTGCCCATATGGGGATCCAAACTCTTGACCTTGGTGTTATCAGCACCACACTCTAATCGAGTGAGCCAGCCCTATTTTCCATTTTTTAAAATGATAATCATCCTAGTGGGTGTGAAGTTGTATCACATTGTGGTTTTGATCTGGATTTCCCTAACAACTAAAGGTGTTGTGCTTATTGACCAATCATAAATCTTTGGTTTTCCACATGAGAGAACCTGAAAAAAAAAAAAAAAAAAAGGAATCTTCTTTGGAGAAATGAAATATCTACTCAGATCCTTTGCCTGTTTTTATTTTATTTTATTTTTTTAAAAATTGAAACTTAATTGATTATACATATTTGTGGGATACAGAGTTGGCTATCAATACTTGTGTACAATATGTGATTGTCAAATCAGGAGGGCAGAACTATTACTTGCAGGGGATCTGTAAAAGTGTATTTTGATGGTTAAGAGGCTCTCACACTTAAAAATTTAGAATCATTGCCAAAGGCCATGCTAGTACAATTTTAACCTGCAAAATTTTAGAGAGATGTTACAAAGCCTTTATTTTGACCATAGAAAAGTCTTGGTAAAATTCCCATTGTGTGTCAAGCACTTTCACGTCTATACCTTCTCTACTGAAACTTCTCAGTCAAGTCAGTTGCCTTCATAGAACCACAGAGAACAACCTGGAAGCTTAATGACGAGCTTCACTTCATTGTCCAGGCTTCTCTAATGTTCCATTGAATGCTCATAGTATTGTCCTCAGTGTACTGTTTTGCTCATTTATTACTCTATCAAGGGCCCTCACGTTAGAAAATGGTTAGGAAAACCTTCTGGGATTTGTCCTATAAACTGCCATCTAGCTTTTCTTCTGTGATCTGTCATTGTCTTCTTGGCTTCTCATCTCTTTTCCTGGAAGAAAAAGAGAAAGAATTTTTGGGGTGCAGGACTGCCAGCAGAAGTCCCAAACTTGGTTTTTCCTCAGCAACAGCAACCCAAGGAATCTTGCTGTGATACTTTTATGTAACCCAGGTATTCCAGTTAGTATGTCCCAGCACTGGAGAATAGATATATCAATTGTATGTATCTATATATATTGGTGGGTCCCATCTATTTTTAAAAATGATATTTTGAAATCTTGAAACATTTGTTTGGTCTCTACATGCAGGGAGAAAGCATGTCTAGCAGTGCCATTTTTCTTTCCTTTTTTCCTTTTTTATGAGGCTGGCCAGTCAAGGATCCAAACCCTTGACTTCCAGTGCCATTTTTGCCTGATGATGTCACGATTTTTAGGTCCTCCTCCTCCTCGTCTTTTTCTTTCTTTCTGCTTCTTTTTCTTACTTACAGGGTGACTTTTTCAAAAGCTGCATCTAAGGTCAAGTTGTTTTGGCAGGTTCCCTGTGCTTGCCAAGGTTACCAGTATCACTTTTAAACTGCAAAGTTATATAAATCCTGCTTTTAAAAAACCTCCTAAGTAGTTCTGCCATTCCTCTACTTTCCTTATGTGCACATCTACTGGGTCCAAGCCATCCTTGTCTCTGGTCTAGAGAAATTCTTGAAAACCTTTCATGAAAGAATGAGTGAGAACAAGACAAATGCTTTTGCCATATTTACAAAATGACTCCTAAGCAGAAGAGTGGCAAATATTGTAGAACAATAAATTAATTGCCCTCCACAATTTCTCAGAGTTCTAACCTTTCTTAGGTGAGATATGGTGTTCGGACCTTCTTAACTCTTTGGTGGTGTTTCTCCTGGAAAGATAAGCTGAAAACAATATTGTACGATTTCTAGTAAGATTCAAAATGGTCATTCAAAAGAGGCAACTCTCCACTCAAAGAAATATGAGATCCAGCTTTCACTTTTCCATTTTTTTGTACAAGCATAATACAATACTATATATTTTTATATTATTATGTTTATTTTTTTAACTTGATAAACATTACGTAACACTTACTATGTGTACATTGCGGTTCAAAGAATTTACAAAAGTTAACATTTAATAAATAACATAGAAAGTAGAGATCCTTCATCCTCTTATTCCCTTAAGATGATCATGCTTGGTCATTTGAGATATTTTTCTACAGCTTCTTTTCCTTGAACTTATATGTTTTGTATTATTGTCAATATAATTGCTATCATTATTTGTATTACAATGGAATAATACTCTTTTGAAATCTGATATTTTGTACTTAGCTATATGTTTTAGACATCTTTTTATATGAGCACATCTAATTGTAGATTATTGTGTTCAAGGGCTGCACAGTTTTCTGCTGTGTGAACAACCCATGGATTTGTCTAATCATCCTCATAGTGAAGGAAATTTATGCTATTTACACCTTTTCACCAATAAACCTTGCGTAGTATGGAAGTATTTTTGAAGCCTAAATTCTTAGGAGTAGAAATGCTGGTTTAAAGGGTACCAATTAGTTATAATTTCAACATATTTTCAAATTGTTCTCCAATATATATCTGCTCTGGAAAGGTATTAATGTACCTGTTTCCTTCCACCCTTGTCAACACTGGATATTATAAATTAAAAAAAAATTGCCAGATTGATAAACAAAGCATGTTATTAAGGTAATAAAGATGAAGAAAGAAAGGAAAGAAGAGGGAAATAATTAAAAGTTACTAATTACAACTAATGAAGAAAAAAATCCACATTGAAGCCTGGGTGACTAAAAGTCTGGAGAATTTTAAATCTCAGTATTTCTAGCACTTGAAGTTCAGTTGCTCTTTGCAGCTATACACATGTAAGCCTGGAAATTTTTTACTCTGACTTTACCATGTAAACTCTACCAAAGAGAAAGTGAGCTCCTGTGCCTTGTACAATGCTAGCAACACAGTAGGTGCTCAATGAATACACTAAATGCTTCTCTTTTTATATTCTGGAGGTGTCCCTCGTAAAGGGAGATGATAGATGACAGACCTGCTGCAAACCATTTACTTTCCAGGATCATCAAGTTTCTGAAATTAAAGATCAATCATAGTAATTTACGTAGTTATTAATACAGGAAATTACCTCATGTGCAAGTTATTAATTTATTGATTCTCAGCTCCAAAGCCACCCTTTTTTTGTCCTGCTTTGTCATAGTGGAGCTGAACCCTATTAACATTTCCCCTTTCCTAGCTAGCACAAAGCCAAGTTTTTCAGTAGAAGGCATTAGATGGACGCTGCAGGAGGAAGAGGCTTCTCTTCATGCTCTGGTGTGTTTCCTCCCTTTTGATTCTTACAGAATTGCTGCCAGTGGCATCCAGAATACCCAGTGGCTCTTGACCTCCATCAGGCTTTGCTGACACCCTAGCTGGAAGTTTTCCTCTTGCCTGTCTCAGCCTGTGGTTTCCAGCTCACCAGCTGTGAAGCAGCTCTGGTTGGGAGCAAACTAGTGGACTTCTCTGCCATCCAGTTGGTTTCCTGCTGTCCACCTTTGGACTTCTGGCACCCCAGTGGGAGGCTTCCTGCAGGCCAGTCCTAATCCATAGTTTCTTGCTCATTGGCTGTGGCCCACTGGCTATCGACTAGCTCTGGCTACACTGTATGACAGCAAATTTATCCAGTGGGCCACAGCCATACACTTTCTGACAAGTCTGAGTCTCAGCCTTGGGGAGATGGCCTCTTTCTAAGTTTGATCCTTTTAAACACCCTCAGTTCTCGGGTATTTACTAGACTTCTCTTTTATCCCCTCTCATTACTAGTTGATAATGCTTTATATTAAAATTTATCTAGTTCAAACTATTGGTGTAAGTTCTGTCTCCTGCCCGGACTCACAAGGATATAAATGTGGAAATGGAAGCGGTCCTAGGAGACAGATTCTCAAGGATTGGGCTTCGGGATTGGTTTGGTTATACCTGTTGGAAGTGCTGAGATTCTCAGAGGGAAATGAGATGTTAGTGATCCATGACATGTAGATCCCAATTAATCAAACTATCTGTGACTGACTGTGATGAAGTACCGACTGAAGCAAGTCCCTTGGAAGCCAAAGTGGCTGTTGCACTTGACCGTATGGAAGCGATGGTGGTGACGAAGACTGTGGCATGGGATAGATTGTCCTGAGTGTAGTGGAGCAATTACAGAAATAAAAGGATAAACTCAGGTTCTTTAACTTTCAGCTTATGTCATGGTCTGAGAACTAGAGAACTTCCATGATGAACTTAAAAGAACTTCTTATTTCATCTGGCAACAAGTCTCATATTGCTGAAAATCAAGCACAACATTTAATTGTGCAGGTTGCTGAACTTAATTTCAGTTGAATTCACAAGTTTGCCAATTTCTCGTGTGATAATTAAGGCTTTGATCGGGAAAGATCGGAATCCCGAAACTTGGAATGCCCAAACATCTTCTTAGAGTCATGAAACTGACAATCTCAAACCCCCAAATCACTCTGATGCTCCCTTGTCAGTGAGAGTAGTTTGCTTTTCTGGATCTGAGGAGATTAGCCTTCCTTTGCTTTGAAAACCTCATGGTAACCTCACCAGGAGCAGATGCCTTTAAAGAGGATACTGACTCTCCTAAAGACTGGCCACAACCATTGCCACTAGACACATAACTAGGGTCAATTCTTGCTTGCTTCAAGGGGTTAGGTACACACTATGACGGAAGAGGACATAGCCTGCACATCAAAATAATTTCAAGACTTTGCTAACATATATCAGCAGAAATCTGAAGAACATGTGTGGGAGTGGATTCCAAGGAGGTTAGACCAAGAAAAGTGGAATATCACTTTAGATAAGATTGAATTGGTTGATGTGGGTCCATTTTCTAGAAATTCCAGATTTAACATGTTAGCTTAAGCAGACCGTGGTGGCTCTAATTGCTTACCTGGTTAGTTAACTAAAACTCGAATTCAATGGTGGCCCATGTTTAATGTGGTTGAGATGCCCAAACTTACTTGGCACGAGGTAGAGAGGCTTAGGGAAATAGAAATGTTGGAGTGGATTTGTTATGTGATCTGTACACGGCACCTCAGCTACAGTCCATGAGAAGGCTCAGAAGACATTCCATTCATATCGGTGAGCCGAGTACCACATTCTTGGAAAGCTCCCTTAGTAAGGTGGATTTCACCTCGGGGGATGCCGTCATTGTGTTGGGCTCCCTGATTTCAGTGACGGTGATGGGATCCTGTAATAACAGAGGCTGGTATAAAATGCACCTCATTAAAAGTTATATCATTTCTTATTTGGGTATGTAGGTAGAAGGATCTAACCAAATAATCATAACATGATAACATGTAGACTTTTAAATGCTGATAAATACGTTTAATTTTACACGTACCAGGTCTAATTATATTACTGCTAATAATAAAAAACAAGATACTAAGCAGATAAAAAGTCATATGTGCTAAAATTGAGAAAGGGGGTTCTGAACTTTATTTAGAGGTTGAAAATCACTGTTTGGTGGGCCTTTTGAAGATAAGTTAACATCAACATGTGGTGTTTGCTCCTAATTTATCTTTTACCCATTACTCAGGAGTTAAAGCATTTATTAATTAATCTATTCATTGAATATTTAAGAAGTTCCCATGATGCTCTCTTCTATGGACTGTGAAGATAAATGAGAGTTGACCTTTACCTCATGATCAAAATTGAACTCATGATCAAAATTTGTGTCTATGTGTGCGTTTGTGTGTGTGAATGAGAGAGATTATAGAGACAGGTAATTATGATATAACAAAATAACTGTTATAACAGAAATGTAAGCATTTTGCCTGATCTGTAATTGATTATATCCCAAATCTCAGTCCAGTGATTTTATCCACTATTCCATACTCCTAATAAAGAAAACATTTAAAAAATTGACATGGATATCTAAATAGATAAGTATCCATGTCCTGTGTTGAACAGTATGTTGTGTACCTTACATGTACAGGGTCAATTTTTCTACCTCCCTTAGACAAGCTCCCACATTCATTTGCCACGGTGTTAGTTTCCACTCTTTTTTCAGTGATTCTAAGGGTAGCAAGCCAGACGGACTTGACAACTCAAGTCATTTGAAAGTTGCATTTGGGAGATGTACCAGTTAGCTATGAACCACTGCCTCTCAACCCATTCAGAAAGATGAGGGTCACCATCATGACTATCTTTCATTTTATACCATTGATGTCCCTGTTCCAACCAATTGTCCTTGTGGAAGGTGGCTGTGGTCTGGTCTTGTGAATGAGCTTAGTTAATCAGCCCTTATTAATTAGTCACTAATGTGTACAATGTGCCAACAACTGTTTTCACTAAGTGGTGTCAGCACTAATTGATGGGGCATAATGAACTCCTCCCTAATTACGAAGAAACACTGCTTCTTAACCTCTGTAGATGATCCCTTATAGATGAAGTGCCACTGAGGGAAGGCTGGGACAGGCACAGGATGGCAGGTCTAATTTGTTTTTAACCTGCTTTTAAGGAGTTGTTTAATTAATGTGGGATCAGCACATTTGAAGGCGTGAACAGGTGCAAACACACACTTGACACCAGCTGTGTAATTGACCGCTGTGGAGCAATTCAGAGCTGAGCATACAGACCTCACTAATCACCTGCTCACCTCCTACCTGTGGCTGTAAAAAGGCCTGTTCTTTTTAGTGCAGGATTCCCTACATCTATCTGGAAGGCCATGTTGTGTTGGCACGAGTTGAAACTCTGGGTCTTTGAGCAAACATTTGTAAATGGGTTCATCTCCACTTACTACATGCTAGAAATATTGCTGTTCCCTTTTTTTGATTTGTTTGTTTTTGTAGCCTTCCTAAAAATCTGGGGATCATGCAGATATTATATATGGTTGTGTGTAAATAGTTTTCTAGGTTCAGGTCTCAGAGTCAAAGACTTCCAGCGTTCTAGGAGCCTTTAGAAGCAGCTATCTAATGCATGGGTTGGCAAACTGCAGCGTGGAGCCAATCCAGACTGTGACCTATTTTTGTAAATAAAGTTTTATTGGAACACAGCCATGTTCATTTGTTTATGTACTATCCATGCTGCTTTCATGCTACAATGGCAGAGGTAAGTAGTTGTGTCAGAGACAATACAATGCACAAAGCTGAACTTATTAGCTATTTGGCTCTGTGCAGAAAAGGTTTGCTGACCCTTGAGATCAAGGGTTCAATTCGTATTGTGTTTTTTAGCTTTTGTTGTAAAGTTAAAAAAGTCCTTTAAAAAGGTGTTTTCAAGGAGCCCATGATCTAGCGGAAGAGAAGAACACCCAAAACAGACATGAATTTCTTCCAAATTCCTATTGCTCCTTATGTGAAATCAGGTTTAAAAAAAATTGCTTCTGAATACTTTTTATTTTCCAGCATGGTGGATTGGGATCTCAGCTTAAATCTAGTTCCAGCTCAGTCTTTATCAGTACCTAGTTTCAATGTGTCATATATTGGTTAATTTATTATCTATGTCTCTCACCATAGTGCAAGTTCCACAAGAAAGAAACTTCATATTTCCTGTTCACATATCCCCAGGGGCTAAAATAGCATCCTGGAATATACTTAGATGCTCAATAAGTGCTGTGTTTTATAGAATCTATGAAGCTATCTGTTGTAAGCTGTATCATTATTTCATATCATTATTTCATATACCACTAAGAAAGAAAAAGCACTGCCAATTAATCTATCATTTATTAAAAGATGCATCCTTGTTTCAAAGTTGGTAAAATGTGAAACAATATCTACCTTAAAAATCAATGAATAAAGGGTAATTGTCAAGTGGGTGGGAGAATTGATGATGTTATGATAATTTTTCAAGGCTTAGCTATCATTGCATCTCAAATCAAATTGCAAGCATTTATTGACTACTTACTAAGTGCAATATTCTGGTCTGGGACTTTCTCCGAGTAACCCCTTAATATATCCCTTTGAGGAACTCCTTGTCCTGCATCCCCCAAGCTATAGAAACTCTGAATCTGACAGCATAATTTAGGACTTAATTATATACTACCTTTTATTGATCATTATCATTTCTAGGGAAGTAGTAGTCTTTTCTCCACAACTAAATTATAAGCTGCCTGTGCATAGGAACCACTTCTGTTTTTTTAAAAAATTATATATTCTGCCCAATGCTTTCCCTTTCTATTACTCAGAAAGGAGAACATGACAATTTAAGGGCTTGAGGGATTGAATATTAAGAAGAGAGAAAACCTAGGAATTCTTTTGGATGGATAAGAGACCAGTAGAGACAAACAGATTGAAGGTATGTGTGAGAAAGTGTAATGTCATGAAAAGAATATTGATGGCACGTGGTTCCAGAGGATGCCGGCGAGATTGAGGCAAAAGCGCAGAAGTAGGGGACAGGCTTATGCATGAGCAAGGAATTGCAGATGAAGGGTTAATGAACAGGAATAAAAAAGCCCCTTATCATTTATTTCTCTAAAAAAATCTAGAAGAGACAAAAAGGAAAGAAAGAAACTAAATGGGAAGAAATGGAGAGAGCAATCCTCTTCTAATCTCATTAGTTCATCTCTTTCAATTCCCTTCCACCGTCTTCTCAACGCTCCAGAGAGCTGATCTCCAATGAAGTCTGTTCCCCCTTCTTTCCAGTCAACACCTGCCTCCTCTTCTCTACCTCTTCTTACTACTTTACCTCCTTACCCTATTCCCATCTTCCTTCCTCAGCAATCCAAGGCTTTAGATAGGTAGGTCTTTCTCAGTAAGACATCTCTCTCCAGATTTATACATATTCTTGGAATTATGAGAAAGAATTGGTAATGCAGGGGAGCACAGAGAAGAAGAAGCCTATAGTTTGTGGATCACAGCTAGAGTCTTTCTATGGGACCTTTCATTTAATCACAGTCACCCTCCTTAAAGATTTTAGACACACATCCAAGGTCTCAAAGGCATTAACTAGCAAAACTGCAATGCAAACTCTGGTTCCGGAGGCCATAACCTGAGCTGACTTTTTATATTATGTTGCCTGTTAATAGAGATAGGCATCCTTCTGGTTATGAAAGGTTTGTGCTTACATGTATTCCTGTATTTAACACTTAGATTTTCTTTTCAATACTTAAAGAGATTTTGCCAAGATTTAGTATATTTTTAACAGGTTTAATTTTACAAGTAATACATGTTTATGGGAAAAACAGGTGGAAAGTAGTGATAAGCAAAATGAAGAAAATAAAAGATTGTTCACCATCCTATGTGCCATGACTTTTAAAGTCACTAAGATGAACAAACAATCCCCCTTTACAACAAAGTATTTTGAGTAAGAACATAAACTGAAGTGCTCACTCAGAGATAGATACTTAGATATGACCTAGTAGAACAACGGCCTGGCATTTCGTTCCTGGACCAAAATATTAGTTTTAGGCCTTTTTGTGTGGGGTCTGTGGTCTGTTTTCTTTCCTAATGAGCAATTGGACTAAAGGATCATGTTTAATTATAACTAGAGTCCCTTTCTGTTTGTTCATCACTGCAGACCTAATTGGAGGCTGGCATCCCTGCTGCGGCCTGAGTGGTCATTAGCCTGCTGATAATGGACTATGCTTGTCAACAAGGCCTCATTCACTATTGTTTTTTCAGCTAAATAGTTGTAGGGGTTTGAACTTCTGATTGAGGATGTGCTAGGTTCATGGTGCTAAGGGAACTTTACCTGTGCAGATCCATAGCTAGAACCAAGCACTTCAGGATCAGACAGGTAACACTCCCAGGGAAGACCTGGATCGATGCTGCAGTATCAGGAATGTGAGGTATCAGGAAGAACCCAGACCTGACAACTAGCAGTCTGAGATTCTGGTCTCAGCTCTGTAGCTGTGGAGTCATGTGACTCTGGGCTAATCATCTCTCTTTCTGTTCCTCAGTTTCCTCTCTTGAAAATGAGAAGGTTCTACTCAATGACTGGTGAGATAACTTTTTGCCAGTAAAAATAATTTTGCATTGTGCTTCTGCTATTTTTTAATTTTTTTGTATCAATGACTTTATCTTCTTAGGTTATACACTAGAGGGCAGTGGTACATTAATATTAAATCTATGAATGCACTTGGTACTGCACTCAGCTGAAAGTTGTAGACGTTTAGGTTAGGAAGGGACCTTATGTATTTCTCATTCAAAATATAGGAAGCTGTTCTGTAGGATCCCCAGTTGATATTCTTCCTGCACCTTTTGAATATTCTTAGTCTTGGGAACATTGCTATTTCACAAGGCACCTTTTTCTTTTGTTACTTCTAGTTATTAGAAAGTTCTTTCTTCAATTAAAGAAAAATCCAGTATAATTTTTACCCAATGGTCCTGCAGCACTGCAGAAAACTGCATTGCCTCTTTCTCATAATGGCACTCCAAATGTTTTATAGAATCATATGACTGAACAGTTATACTTACCGTTTGTTGGTAATTGGAGACTTAAATTTATTGAGTATCAATTATGTGTTAGGCACTGTACCAGGCATCTTATTTACATTATTTTATTTAATCATCACGATAAGCTCTGAGGGAGATTTCATTTCTATGTATCTGTGTTTTACTGAGGCTCAGACCAAAGTCACACAACTAGTAAGCAGTGAAGGTGGGATCTGAACCTACGTCTGTTTGAACCTAGGTCTGCCACAACACAACACCTCCTTTTATAGCCATGAATACTTAAGACCCAGAGAAGGTAAGCAATTTACTGAGACCACACAGCTAAATAAGAAAAGAGTGGGAACTAGATTCTAGATCTTCTACAGCTAGATTCTAGATCTTTGGAGAACATGTTCATTTTTCCTTGTGCCACAGCAGAGTACACTCAAGACCATTGTCATTTACTTTCCAAGTCCTCTTTTCTATGTTAAATGTTCCCATTTCCATTCATTGCTATTCCGATGGTTTCCTTGCTATCCTGTCAAGTCTTCTGAACATACTCTTAATTTGCTGCATCCTTTCTAAACTGTGAGGCTCAGAATTCAAAACAGTGCTCTTTCTGAACATGACAGAAGTCACTGTGACTGTACTTCCTGTCATTTGGACTTAACTATCCATTAACATTGTCTAAGTTTGCATTGATATTTTAATATAATGTTGGCTTATTTCAAGCATAAGCTCAACAATACTCCTTGTTCCTTTTAATTTAGTTTTATTTTTATGGAATGTAAGAATAAGACAAAGTGATCCTATTATGTTCTTGTTGATAGATAAAAACAATCCTCCTGTTCTTATAAATAGTTCTTCTGAATTGATAATAGCCTAGAGCAAATTCCTGGGTTCTGAAGATATTCAAGGGATGTGAATGTGAAAACACTCAGTGATGGAGTTTGGATGTGTTGTCCCCTCCAAAACTCATGTGGAAATTTGATCTCCAATGTGGCAGTGTTGGAAACTGATTGAGTCATGGGGGCGGATCCCTCATGAATGGATTAATGCTCTCCCTGGGGGAGAGGGAGTAGTGAGTGAGTTCTTGCTCTATTAGTTCCCTCAAGAACTGGTTGTTTAAAGGACCCTGGCACCTCCCCTCTCTCTCTCTTGCTTCCTCTCACCATGTGATCTGCTTGTACCCACCAGCAGCTGCCTGCCACTTTCCCCAATGAGTAGAAGCAGCCTGAGGCCCATGTGAGATGCAACTGTCCCAGAATTGTAAGCCAAATAAACCTCTGTTCTTTATAAATTACCCAGTCTCAGGTAATTCTGTTATAGCAACACAAAATGGACTAGTACACTCAGGTTTCTGGGGTGATGAATTGGATTCACATTGTACATCAACGTCCATGTTTGTTTTTGCTTTCCTGTCAGAAATGTACGCCTGCTGCACGTGGTGGACATTTGTTGTTGTTTTCTTCCTGTCCATTATCTTTTGTCATAGCATGACCTTGACATCTCTTTGAGGAACTCTGTGTACAGCCCAAGAGGGGCTGCTGATCGAGAGGCCCTGCACTTCTCTGGCCAAGAGACAGGCGTATGAAGCAATGCTCTCTATCCCAGGACTGGGAATCTTGCTCAAGTGGTACAGGATGGAAAATGGTGAAGGCTGGTTTATCCTGATGACACTAGTGCCCCTATCATTAGACCTTGCTGTCCGGATCTTGTGGCCTGACTCTTTAACATTTCCATTTATCTGCAAGCCACTTCCAATAACAGATATGTATATATGTGTGTGTGTGTGTGTATGTGTGTATATATGTATATCATTTTAAAAGCCAAAATCAGTTTTTGGTAATTGCAACCAAAACAATCCTCACTCATATACTGATCTTTGGAATTAATTAATTAATTGATTATTTATTTATTTAAATAGCCCTAATAGGAATTTCTACCATTCCATGACATAACAGTCTAACTAATCTATCTAACAGAGTTTGTTTGTCTAATATCACATCTATTGTAGAAACTGTTTTCTAACACAATTTTGGGATTATAGACTTTAAAACATGTTTGCTACACATAACACAGCAAATACGTTACAAGAAACTAGCGATAAGTGAAATTTTGTAAATTGACTTCACTAAGGGCAATTGTTAGGCAATAAAAATCAATGCTGACATCCGTTGTTGAATCTTTTAGAATGTTAATTATTCATCTGTTTTAGAAATTTAAAATTTGATGAAATTAGCTTTTTTCTTCCAAGACGGAAACATTTTGTGTTTTCTATTAAATGGTAATTTATGTTAAAATCTATTAGTATATAATCTTAGTGGCAATATTATATCTTCATTTAAGCAGCATTTTCTGTACTATAGGCATGAACTCTCACAGCAACAGGAACTTTTCAACTCTGTTTTTCTTACTGTGTTCTCATCTACACACCGGGCATCTCTTTGATGTGGGAAAATTCCAAATTCATTTCTAGTTTGGTTTCTGACTTTCTTTCTGAGCTTCAGATTCATGATCTCAGCTTTCAGCAGGAGATATTCACTGGTTTGTTCTATGGGCACATACAGTTTGATGTAACATTCTCAAACCAAATTGTCTACCTCGGAGGGCAGTATAGAGAACATTATTTGCTACATTTGATAATCTCTTCTTTGATGGTCCAAGCTGGAAATTTCTCCCTGGTTTAAGTACAAAGAAGAAATGGACTTTTCCTAAGTCACTGATTTGCTCTGCTCTCGTGGACCTTGTGACTTTTGGGGTCATGACTGAAAGGAAGCTTAAAGCCAAAATCATGGCCCTCTCTGGCTCACTTATGGCTTCATCCTAATTTTCTATGCTTATTTTCCTCCGGTCTCATTGTTTTCTTTCTTTTAAAAATTTTATCTTGTCATTTTACCTTACTATATCATATGCACTTTTAGAAACTTCTGAAAATCCTTTTTTTTTTTTTTTTTTTTTACTTGATACTGGTACAAACTAAACACATGGCTTATCCCATTTTTCCATCTGTCTCTTCCTGTCTCCTGTTCCTCTCTTTGTTAAAGCCATCTTTAAACTTCCTACCACTGAGGCTTAAAACGTGGAGGTATTTTAAATCCTCTCTATATCTCTCTCCCTGTATATAGTTAGCCCTTGGAAGTTGTTCAGTGGTACTTCCATAACTCTTACCAACTGGGAAAAAACAAAACAAAACAAAACAAAACAAAACAAGGGGGAAAGGTGGTCATCTGTCTGGAAAAATTGGGGGACAGAATCTGAAGAGATACGATAATCTGCATCCCTCAGATTACTGATGTTTTGGTAAAATCAGCTGCTTTTCTCCCATCTGTTCTATCCTTCAGCTTGTTACTATGATTACTTTACCTGGATCAACTCTTCATTACCAGTCATCTGAATGGTTAAAATGATATTGTAATTGATTTTCTTGCTCTTAGACCAGTGGTTCTCAAACTTGAGCCTGCATCAGAATTCCCTAGAGGACTTGTTAAGACACAGATTTCTGGGCCCACTTCCAGAGTTTCTGATTTAGTAGGTCTGGGTGGGCTCGAAAATGTGCATTTCTGACAAGTTTCCAAGTGCTGCTGCTGCTGGAGCTTTGAGATCAGTACTCAGACTGCCCCCTCATCTGCTCTGAACCCCACTCCATGGGGACAGCTCTTTCAGGGGTGCTTCTTTTCTCAAAACCCTCCACTATCCCTTCACTCTATACTGAATTTCTTTTCACATTTCAAATGTCCTGCCTAGTATTCAAGATTCTAAGTAATCTAAATGCAACTTGTCTCTTTCATTCCCCAATGTTTCTCCTTAGTCATGTAATACTTTTCCTTCCTTCCCTCATCTCTACCTAGTGACGATCAGCTCCTTTTCCAGGGCTCCACTCAAATGAGATCCACTTCATGAAGCCTTGCCTGATAGCCCCAGTTATGACTGACAGCTAACCCTCTTTAAGTCTCCTATAGTGTTTACAGTATTATGCCTTTAATTATTAGCATAGTTATCTTGTCTCTTCTAATGAATTTAACAAACTCCAAAATAAGGAGCAGGAACCTTAGGCTGTCTTACATGCGTTTCACACAGAAGCTTTTCTTTAAATTCCTTTGACTAGCTACTGCATAGAGATTTGGGGGTTAGGGCGTTGAGGATGGATGTTATTATGAAACACTTAGAATTTTCTTGAGATCACGTTTTTTTCTGGCAAAAATCACAGCAGTGCCCTCTTTCATTAAAGCAAATGAAATATTTCAGAAAACATAAAATCAGCAATTAAGATATAAAGACCCTAAATTATCTCATCATACCACGGGATTTCAGCTGAAGAGTAATTTTTGTCTCATCTCGATTATTGCCAAGGTTTATTAATTAAATATTATGACCAGTTTATGGACCAAATCATATAGATGGCAATCTGTCATAGAAGTACACCCTACATTTGCCAATTTATAAGTAATAAAGTGTTCTATTTTTATAAGAAAAATGAATAATTAGATTAAAATAGCCTGGCCACAAAACACTGTTTCTGTTGTGTTAATACGTGCTGCAAGTATAAAAGAGTTTTCTATCAAATACATTTAGAAAATTCTAGATTAAACTATGTTAAATCTTATTGAACTGGAGGACTCCTTAGAATCCCTAATGTGTGAATGTGTTTTAGGAATCTTTAAAAGGAAGCACATAAGATTTAGTATTTTTCAAAGTTTTTTTGTGTGTTTTAATAATTTTTTCATCTTAATTTAATTTGCAGAGCAGCTTACAGTGATAACTCCCCTCAAATCACACTTTGGGCAGCTGGGCACAAAACTCCTATGTGTGTATTTGAAAAAGAGGCAATTGTCATTGCAATGACCTGAAGTAAATGTGCAATTGGTTACACTAAGCCTTAGATATGCTCATACATTCATCCAATGATAGAAATGATACCTAGGGTAACAACTGTGACTGCATATTTAGTGGATTTCTTTAGCAATTTCTCTGACTCCTCTAAGCCACCGGGTAAGAGTTTTGTTGAGGATGGACCAGGTAGGTTGCTGGACAAAAGACACAGCTGGTCGCTTCATTTGGCTGCTATTAGCTCTTGCAGCCAGTGCAGGATTCTGCTCAACCTCATTGCCTGAGCAGGATCCACACCCTTGACAGAGCTCCAGCAAGACATCTCCTTTGACAGGTCCCTCTGGAATATACTGTGTTCCAATGTGTTGATAGCAAGTTAAAGCCAACTACTGAGATTACTGGTTATTATAAGAGGTTACATCAAGGACCTGGAGGACTAAGGATTTTTCTGCCATGTAGTTTGTTTGTGAGGCTGAGTATGTTGTTCCTGATGTCATCCCTGGCATTCCTTTGGGGAGTGGGGGTGGTAGGGACTTGGCTGTGTGGATTGGTATTAATAAAGTTATATGTGTCCCTAGCTCTCCTTTTTCCTCTGGTTTTTCTGGATGATTATCAGCTCTACATCTCATTTCAGTCTCTCTCTTTGCTCAGAGTTAACGAGAAGAGAGAGAGATGCTTTTGCGTACTTTGTGAATCTTTGATTAAAAGGGCAAAAACAGGGTCAAATCTTTTTGATATCTTTACTTTTAACCAGTCCTCTTGGCAGCATATTTTGCATCTCAGTAAAGTCTTCCCCTGCTTTCAATCTATCAAAGTCTTCTTAGATGTTGACTTGCTTCTAGTTTGGATATGGGAATTTATTTTACCATTGTCTTTAAATTAAAATGCAACTTGTTTGTTGTCTGAATATACCCAGGAACGGTATGCTATCTCTTTCCAAGAATACTGACCCACAATTTTGCTGGTTTATTATCTGGCATCCCCTTATTATTAGATTTTGTACTTTGCTTGACTCAGAGGTTTTCTCTCTGAATCCTACAATCAATGCCCTGATGACTACTACATTGTATCTCCCTTAATCACTGGGCTAAGGAGCAGCTACTGAAGTCTTATAATTATTTCTTCGGTCTTAGATACGAAGTGTTCTTTCATTTATGTTCTTACTGCTTTCATCTCCTGTTGGGGCACACTGTCTTACAAATTTTTGAAGCCACAGGGGTTAAGTGTCTAGAGTAAACACTTTGTTCCAGCTTAATGGAAAATGACCAAACATTCTTTAGCTCTGTGTAAATCAGTGTCCCAGCCACAGTCTGGATTTCACTTAGCTCAAATGGGATTAAAAAATCCATCATATTCTCATTTTCATTTTCTGAGATTCAAATGATCTACTGATTTTCAACATATCTTGGAATTTCATGTACTTTTTTTTTTTTTTTTTTTTGTCTTTTTCGTGACCGGCACTCAGCCAGTGAGTACACCGGCCATTCCTATATAGGATCCGAACCCGCGGCGGGAGCGTCGCTGTGCTCCCAGCGCCGCACTCTTCCCCAGTGCGCCACGGGCTTGGCCCCTCATGTACTTTTCTCCAAAATTCTATGTCTCATTTAATTAGCCTTTATTTTTTGGTCTCTGCCTTGGGGTGCCTAACTTTGCACCCTAACAACTAACTCCAAAGTAGATCCACCTCTCGCTCTATTTCCTAGCAATAATAAAGTAGTGGATAGGCATCAACAACTGAAGATTTAAAAAAAAACCAGAAACAACAGTGAACCTGTCAGAGTTCACAAAGCTGGCTAAAGTGTCATTGTCTTCATGATATACAGATGGAAGAAGGAGATGCTGGTGATCAGCAGAGTAACTCCCATTGTTGAATGGAAGAGCTGGCGTCTGCTGCCATCCAGGAGGACCTTCTTGCTGCTGCAGTAATGAATGGTCAGAGAATCCATGGAGGAAAACCCAGCCTGGGGTCATCAGTCTTGTTTCCTCCAGGTTGAGCTCTAAGATTGCTGTATCAGAGTAAGAAATGGATGCATTCTACTTCTGTCTATAGCTTTCCTAAAAAAAGCTACTTTCCATTGTACCCATAGGTGTTGGTGTTTGGTCTCCATCTCTTCTGCATCTTTGTGGGAAAGCCTTCATCTCGCTCTGTTTTCTTCCACATCATCCTCTGCTCCTCCTGAAGGAGAAGGTGATACTACCCAAAGCCCTTCCTTAGTATGACGTGTTCCTCAGAGGGAAAAACATGGCACAGCTGTTGTGGAGAAGTTTTTGGGAACTTGATGGGGCAGGTGAGGACCTAAAGCCAAGGGGTGAGATATTTCCTCTCTAGAAACTTGGGTTGTTACCACCCATCTTAGATGTTTTCCTCCATCAATGTCATGCGGTACCGAAACCCTCTTCTCATGGCTGAAGACAATCCTAAAAAAAAGTCAACATCATTTGGGGAGGGGGATGAAGAGGGGGGTGAGGAATGGGGGGAATGTCCCTGGCCAGGAGGCCCGGAGGTGCCCCAGGAAGCTGTTTCCTCTGAATAGTTAAATGGCTGCCTCTCAACTTGCACAATGTCACATTGAATTTGAAACAGGGAACTTTTTATATTTTTCCCCTGATTGTGCTGGCACCTGGCAGATGCCTATTTACCACAGGCATCAATACACATAGTAATCAAAGGAAATCAGAGGCACAGATTAGCAACAGCTGCAAGTCATTAGTGACAGACACGGGAAAGCACAATTCTGCACCCAACTTTGAAATAACCATATGAGTATTTCAGAGCATGAGGGTTACCGGAGGGCACTCGCTAACATGAGAGCAGCCAAACAATAGCTGGGCTTGTCTCTCCAGAGAGCCCTCTTCTCAAAGGCGGCACCACACACTCCGTGTTATAAACCAATCAATCACACGGTATTGGTCCATGGAACATTAGCCCTTTGCAGAATACATGCATCGATCTGATCTTCTGATCAAAGGTTGTCTGAACTGAGAAATAACTTCTGGCCGGTGGAAAACCTTGTTATCTCCTATCGTAATTCTAGAGGTGGGAATTTGAGTGTATTTCTGATGACTTAATTATATTATTGACCTAGTTGGAAAGGGGCATATAGAGGGGAAAATAAGACATTTACCTTTTCATTTAATTTCATTTTTTCCACATTTCTATTTGAAAATCAGCTGTGATTGATAGCCGTTCCCCTGTAGTTACATATTTTCATTGGCAGCACTAACCTTAGCCTACTCCAAAAAATACTATTCAATTTTTAGCTTTTCCCTAATCAATTCATTCAGCGCCTTGGTGAAATACAAGTTGGTCATTTAAAAATTTCTAGATGTTGCCTGATATGTCCCAAAACAAATTTAGCCAGCATGGGTTTCTATTTTAGACCATCTCTGGAAACGCAGATTTACTGTACAACTGGGTAATGGCTTAGAGATAAACAGACACAGTGAGCTGCTGTCTGATTAGCAGGACTGGGCAAAATTTAGCATTTTATATATATATATATATTCTGCAATAATTGGACCATCAGACCATAGGATGTACATTAAATTGGTCTCATCACCACATGTGGTCTCTTCTCCCTTTACTTGATATTAAGGTTGGATTATTATTATTATTATTATTTTGCTTTAGAAATTTCTCTTTCTACTTGCTCTCCCTCCTTAAAAATATCTTCTAAAAGTTTTTCTAAAAAATTTTTTAATAAATAGCTTATTTGGGGGCTTAGGATAAGTAAGGGTAAATGATGCCTTTTACCTAGTGCAGAGCATTAAATATCTTCTCTTTAATAACAAGCAGTATCTATTATTTTAGAATAAAGCTTCCAGAGAACATGGGTTCTCTGGGGCATTTGGCACATCATAGGCATTCAGATGCATGTTATAATAGTTATTTGTGTTGTTTTTTCAAGTTTCTGAGGAAAGATGTTATTTTACACATGACTCAATACCATAATCTCTAGGAGTATGGAGATTTGACTTCTTGAGGTCATTTTATAAAAAAGCAAAAACATGGGATTAATTCATAATTTTGTTTACTAATTAAGTCAGCACATATTTGTTGAATGTCTGCTATGTCTCAGGGAGTGTTTTAGGTATGGTGAATACAGCAGCAAAATGAACAAATCATCTGGTTATAATGTACTCAACTGATGGTGAGGGTGCAGGCAACTTATATCTGAGGTGGCAGTTTCACTACAATTCTTTATTGCATACATCTTTTCCTTTCTCACTTCTCCCTTCTCCTTTCCTTACCTCCCCCCCCCACCTTCTTCTCTTCCCCTTCCTTTATTCTTACTTTATAATTTAGACCATAGAGAGATAAGGGCAAGCATTATTGGTTACACAAATATACACTTTTGAGAACTCATCTGGATTAGTTAGGATAAAGCTTTTGTAACAAATAAAGCCAGTAGAAGTTTATGTCTTGCTCATGACAGAGTCTAATGGGGGTTTTCCCAGCTGGTGGGAGGCTTTTGTCCATGCAGTGACTCAAGGACTCAGGCTTCCATATTGTGGCCCTTCCAGGTCTTGGAATTGTCTCCTTCTGGCTGGTGCAAGGAGGAACAGAGGATGGAGAAGGAACAGCCATTTCTTAACCAACTTGGCCTGAGAGAGGCAAACATCACTTCTGTTCTTATCCCATGGGGAGAGCTGTCTAAATGGCCCTGCCTAGATGAAAGGAGAATTGGGAGATTCTTAGACTTAGGCTGAATAGACACTTTGAGGTAACAGTTTATGCCATGGAAGTGGGAGGACAGATGTGAGTATGCACAATTATGTGTCAGGCACCATGCTAATTTCTGGAGATAAAATATGGGTAAGTCATCATCCTTTAGGGTGGTGAAAACCATGCAGGTACCAAACATGACATCCAAGTGCTGCATAAAGTTGTATGTGAGTACAAATGCAGGGACAAATAAGTCACTTAGGGATAGGCTCAAAGGAGAGGCTGTTGCAGCAAAGCTTTTTTTTTTTTTTTTTTTAAATTTTATTTTGTTGATATACATTGTGGGTGATTATTGTTGCCCCTTACCAAAACCTCCCTCCCTTCTCCCTCCCCCCCCAACAATGTCCTTTCTGTTTGCTTGTCGTATCAACTTCAAGTAATTGTGGTTGTTATATCTTCTTCCCCCCCCCAGTTTTTTTTTTGTGTGTGTGTGAATTTATATCTTAATTTTTAGCTCCCACCAATAAGTGAGAACATGTGGTATTTCTCTTTCTGTGCCTGACTTGTTTCACTTAATATAATTCTCTCGAGGTCCATCCATGTTGTTGCAAATGGCAGTATTTCATTCGTTTTTATAGCTGAGTAGTATTCCATTGTGTAGATGTACCACATTTTCCGTATCCACTCATCTGATGATGGACATTTGGGCTGGTTCCAAGTCTTGGCTATTGTAAAGAGTGCTGCAATGAACATTGGGGAGCAGGTATACCTTCGACTTGATGATTTCCATTCCTCTGGGTATATTCCCAGCAGTGGGATAGCTGGGTCATATGGCAGACCATTGTTTGAGGAACCTCCATACCATTTTCCACAGAGGCTGCACCATTTGCAGCAAAGCTTTAAAGGGCTTCATTTAGCAGGGAAGAGGAGGAGAGTGTGAGACCTCAGCAAAAGCATAAAGCTGAGATGTCCCATATGTTCAGAGATTGGTGGGCTGCTTGACATGTGGGGGTAACTGGGGCCTGATTAGAGAGGCCCTCATTGGCTGTGCCTTGTGCAAGAATCAGAATAAGACTGTGAATGTGTGCTGTGAGCCTGAGGCTTCAAACGTGAGTTGAAGCCTCACTCCTTTCTTTGATACTTCATTACATGTATGTGGAAGAAAAGTGATTTATAAAACTTGAGGAGTCATATATGGCTTTTTAAGATGAAAAGTATTTGGTTTCTAAGAAAAGAAAACATCTTGGGCAGCCTTGTTATTTATGGGGTAGAATGTGTCATCTTACAAAAGAGGCACATTAAAATATTAATTTCCCCATCTGACTTCAAGGTTGATATTTCTTCACATATTTAAAGTCCCTTCCCTTTCCCCCATACTTGTAGTAGTGAATGTGCTTTATTACCAGAGAGAGTTCAGAGTTCAGATTTCCAGGTACCAAAAGAGGCAGAGGTTGTCTCAACTTAAAGGTGGAGAGCACATTGTACTGTTCTGGGTAAGCCTAGACTAGGAGATGTGCCAAGAACTGTGTCACGAGAGGATGAATGTGCAAGGCCGGTTGCGAGACATACACGTTGCTTCTCTTGAAAGTTTTAGTAACCAGAGTCAGCGGGCTGGAAGACATCACAAGATTTTGATGTCCCTCTATCCATGGCTTATGCTTATCACATAGCACTGTTAATTTCGTAATGAATATTTGCTTTCTTTTTACTTGAGATGGTCTCAAGCTAGTTAGCAAATACGATCACCTCTTTCTAGACCCACGTTTATATGAAGAGAGACTAGCATAGTGAAGTAAATTTATAAGCTTTATTAACCTAAGAAACATTTAATGAATATGTATTAAGAATTAAGACTGTCTCTAGGCCTTGGAGTGGAGACAAGAGGGAGATAGAATTATGAGTAAACTGAGGTTTCTGCTCACATCTAACAGAGAAGATGTGACTGTGTATAAATAACTCCAATGTCAGAAAGAATGTGAAAAGTTCCACGAGGAAGGAGAGGACAGAAGGGAGAAAGAATTTGTTACTGGAGGAAATCAGGGAAGGCTTAGTTGAGTAGGTACCTGGGAACTGGTTCTGAATTTTATAAGTGGAAAGAGGTTAACCTAGAAAGAGAGGCTAGAACTAAGATGTGGAGATGAGTAAGTACAGGAGGGCATATCTGTGGATCAGAAGTCAGGGTTGTGTGCATGGGGGAGGAGCAGGAGGAGAGGGAAGAAAGTCAGGAATGTTCACCATGGACCGGACTGGGTAGGGTGTTGAATACATGGATAGAGAGCTTGGATCTAAAACAGGAAGGGTCTACTTCCAAGCTTTGAGGCAGAGAAGGTATTACCCAGATTTTATTGATGAGGACCTGAAGCTCAGAGATGTTACCAGAGATTGACCCGAGGTTACATGGCCAGTATCTGCATGAGGAAGAGGCTCAGATATCTCCAAGCAGGGCTCACGACACCAGGTTAGAGAGAAGGTCTGAGGACAAAGACGACAGGAAATGAGCCCTCGGCTTTGTAGAAAGACAGCACATTTCTCCGAGTGGAAGTCAGCAAACTACGATGACACTTGGGGCTTTTTTTGAAAAAAAGAGATGATCTCCACCTCCCCCCACCACCCCGTCCACCACCAACCTGAAGGTTTGGCTTCTGTTTTTTGTTTTTCTTCTGCAAGTGCAGGTCCAATTATCCTTATTACTTTTGGAATCAGAGAGAGTTCCAATGGGTTAGAAGGACTATTTATAAAATATAAATACAAATGATGACTATCAGAAAAAAGCATTTGAGAGAATAAAAAGGCAAAATTTACTATAGCTTGAAATGGATAAGTACTGTTCAACTGGCATTTTTTTTTTTTACCATAAAATATAGAATAGAAAGTGCTAGAAGATTTCCTTTTTAGAGCTTGGTAAAAATTAAAGCAGATGAACACAAGGCAAAATCATAGGGGGGGTGGTTTGCTCACATATGAAAGTTTTTAAGAAATCTAGTTGAGACTAGTTTCAGTATTTGCTGAAGTTTGTGGCTGTGTCAACAAATATGGGTTAAAGTAAGCATATTTTAGATCCTAAACAGAGCAGCTTCATAGTCTGGAATAGAGAGTAGCTTTAAAATGCTTTAAAATGGGTTTCCTTTTCTTTCCTTCCAGCTGTGCCTAGTGCTAGGGGAAGATGAACTGGCATGTTTTTTGTTACATAGCAACATACCCACCCAGGGGAGTGAGGCATATTCAATGTTCAAAACCTAACTCCTTTCAATCAGTGGATAGTGGAGTTGGGGAAAAATAGACTGGGAGAGGCTGCATAACCATTCAACACGGCACTTCAACACCTGAAACATCTTAGCCAAATTGTCCAAAATAGAACTGATAAAAATGGATCAATAAAGTGAAGCAATGGTTAAAATACCCTTACTGGCATTTGCCCCAATGTCTTTTGGTCTGTCTTGACTAATGATATTTCTCTGTTACCCTAGTGGCTGTAATTTGAATAGTGTGGAGAAGGGCATTAATATCCAGGTGAATTTCTTAGTTTTACTTTTGCACCTTCTTGATTTTACCTATAACTCTCTACCCTGATAAGAATTGTCTTTATATTATGTATTTTATTAGTCTTCTGAGCACTTAGGACTAAGTGACCCTTTAGTTACTACCCAGTACCCCTTGGTTATTATACATCAGTTTTCTCCCTGATGAAAATCTAATTTTCAAAAGACTGGGTGAGAATTTGGTCTTTTTCTCTTTATAAAATGCTCTGTATTTATTGTGCTTAAAAATTACTATTATATAGATTTTAATAAGCCCAAATTTTATACTGAAGTTTTCTTGAAATGTTTTATGTTTATTTTCTTCTTCATCTTTATAGCCTGAGTTAGGGGAATTTAATTTTTCAAGTCCATTTCCAGTCCTTTAAGAGCAAAGCCTAGATCATGAAGGCAAAGGATTTTTAAATAGTCTTACTATTAGGAAAATGTATTAACATTAACAAAAGTTATCAGAGAGGATTCTGGGAATATGGTAGAACAGGAAGGAATCTGTCTCCCGACCTAGACAACAATTGCCCTGGCAGAATCTGTCTGATATAATAATTTTGGAACTCTGATGTCTACTGAAGACTTGCAACTTTCAGGGGAAGGCTTAAAAGGTAAATTGTGGTGAAATTTGGTCAATTACTGCTCTTATTGCAGTAGCATCTACTCATTCCCCACCTCCAGCCCCATGCCAGGCAGCTGTGCACATGTTCCTGGAGCAGCTTGTACATTGCTTGTGGGAACCAGAATGGGCAAAAAGGACACTTTCCTCCAAAAATTGGGGGTGTGTGTTCTGATTGCTGATTGTTGTTTCTGATCACAGAGGAGTAGACAAAGAGGCAGTGGCCATTATTGCAACTATCTCACCCCCCTGCTGAAGTGACTTCCAGGTGATTCAAAATGCCAGAAAGCTTTTTTCCAATTTCACTTTTCACTTTTCCCCTTTTGGGAGACAGTCATTAAAGAACAGGACATTTAAAAGCAACCACATATACAGGAGAAGTTAGAAAGCCACCGTGCATATGCAGAGAAAGATGCAGTCTCAGAAAAGACCTGAGAAGACCATTAGTTTGTATTTTAGGCTGATCCTCAGCACAGGGACAGTCTACAACAGTTGGAAAACAAAGGAAAACAAAACAAAACAGCAGATCCTGGTGAAAAAGGAGAATTTGATTTCCAGATATACCACATTATTAGATTCAAATGTCTAGTCTTCAACAAAAATATCACAAGGCATATAAAGCAACATGAAAGAATTTCCCATTCAAAGAAAAAAAATTAACAGAAGCTGTCCCTGAAAAAGACCTAACAGTGGATCTACCAGACAATAACTGTTCTAAAGATGCTTAAAAAACTAAAGGAAGACATGATAAAGGTCAAGAAACAATGTATAAACAAAATAGAAATGTCAACAAAGAGATAAAAAACCTGAAAATAAACCAAAAAGTAATTCTGGAGTTGAAAAACATGATAACTGAAATGAATAATTCACTAGAGGAATTCTAAGAGATTTGAGCAGGAAGAAAGAAACAGCAAACTTGAAGATGGGACAAAGGAAATTATTGAGTCCCAGGAACAGAAAGCTAAAAGATTGAAGAAAAGTGAACAGAGCATGTGGAACCTATGGGATATGAACCAACATAATCATTGTGAAAGTCCCAGAAGGAGAAGAGAGAGAAAAAGGGGAAGAAAGAATATTTGGAGATATAATGGCCACAAACTCCCCAAATTTGATGAAAGACACGAATGTAAACATCCAAGAAACTCAACAAACTCCATACAGGATGAATTCAAAGAGATCCATACCAAGACACATTTTAAACAAACTTTTGAAAGCCAAAGATGAAAGAGAGAATCTTGAAAGCAGCAAGAGAAGTAACTACTCACATACAAGGGAGCCTTAACAAGATTATCAGCATATTGCTCACCAGAAAGTTTGGAGGCCAGAAAGCAGTGGACTGATATATTCAAAGTGCTAAAAGAAAAAGCTTGTTAACCAAGAATCCTATCTTCACAGAACTATTCTCCAAAAGTTAGGGAGAAATTAAGACATTCCCAGATAAACAAAAGCTGAAGGAGTTTGTTACCACTAGACCTGCCTTGCAACAAATGCTAAAGGGAGTCCTGCAGGTGAAATGAAAGAATAGTAGATAGTAACTTGAAGCTGTATGAAGAAATAAAGATCTCATAAAGGTAAATACATGGACAATTATATAAACTAGTGTTATTGTAACAATGGTTTGTAACTGCACTTTTTGTTTTCTACATGATATAAGAGACTAATACATTTAAAAAAGCAATTATTAGTCTAAAAGCTAGTATTATTATAACTTTGGTTTGTAACTCCTCATTTTGTTTTCTACATCATTGAAAAGACTAATGCATTTTAAACTTATTAGTTTATGTTTTTGGACACACATGTATAAAGATATTTTTGTGACCTTAGCAGCTGAAAGGAGTGAGGACAGAGATGTAAAGAAGCGGTGTTTTTGTATGCTATTGAAGTTAAGTTGGTACAAATTCAAATTAGAATGTATAACTTTAGGATATAAATGCAATCCTTATGGTAACTATAAAGAAAATAGATATAGAGTATATACAAAAGGAAATGAGAAAAGAATTTAAACATTTCACTATAAAAAAATCAACTAAACACAAAAGAAGACAGGAAATGAGGGATAAAACAAGCTATGAAGCATATAGAAAACAAATAGCAAAATGACACAAGTTACATCTTTCCTTACTAGTCAGCCTTAAAAAGAAAGGAAATTCTGACATATGCTGCAACACAGATTAACCTTGAGGACATTATACTAAGTGAAATAAGCCAGTTACAAAAGACAAATACTGTATGATTCAACTTACACGGATATTTAGAGTAGTCACAATTATAGAGACTGAGAATCGAATGGTTGTTGTCCAGGGCTAGGGGGAGAGAAGAATGGGTAGTTAGTGTTTAATGGCTGGAGAGTTTCAGTATTACAAGCTGAAAAGAGGTCTAGAGATGGTTGGTGATGATGATTGTACGACAGTATGAATGTACTTAATGGCACTGAACTGTACACTTGATATGGTTAAGATGATAAATTTTGTGTGTTTTACCACCATAAAAAAGTGAAAAAAAAGCTAACATAATGTTGAAATCTTTAACATTTTCCAAGTGCCCTTTGTGAGGGCAGAGACCTTCTCTGGTGTATCTCGGAGATGTGCCACAGTGTCTACACAGAGCCTGCTATGTAATAGACACTCAGAAATAGTTGTTAAATATTGCTGAATAAATATGTTCTCTCATTTAAGCATCATAACTACTTTATGAGACTTTATAGCACATAACTAGTTCTATGTTATATGAAATCACTAGGAACACTGAATTAGTGAATAGTAAATACTGAACCATTACTTCTAGGGTAAATACAGGGTTAGGTTCCTTTGAGTCTCTGATCACAACATTTTCATCAACTGATCATTGTATAACCTTGTTTTCTGTGTGTTTCTGTTTAAAGACACCTTATTTAATATATATTGTTGAATCGTGAGCATTAAACTCACAGTCAGCAGCACTGTAACACCTGCCTGAATGAAGCTCATCCAATAGACGTATTTTCTCTGTAAGTCACATCCGTGCCTTCTTGTGCTTAGGAACACTAGTTAGCACTTCAGCAGTATGCTTGGTGCTAAAGCAAACAAAATTATCAAGAAAACAGCAAAATTATCAACAAAAACACAAAAATGTGAAAAATGTTGCACTAAAAAGACCGCAAAAAGAACAGTTGTTTTCAGTACCAGAGCTAAAATCAGAAAGCGTGGCGTTGTCTTGTTCTGCCTCGGCTGGGAACATTTGTGTCAGGTAACTCCAATTTTTGCCTCTCTGCACGTGTCTGTGAATGACCATGAACGCAACTGCAAGTACTGATTTGGGGGCTACAAATAAATATTAGTGAGCAGGTGAATTTGCAAATACAAACACTGTGGGTGATGAGGACTAACTGTATTAATATGACTTTTTATGTCTTTGGAAAATTCCGAAAGAAAATCCAGAAGATGAAGATTGATTGTATTAACATCTCTTTTTCTTGTACTTGGGAAGCGCAGAAAGAAAATCCAGAAAGAAAAGTTGAAAAAGTTCAGAAAGATTTGTCTGAGGTCATACAGTTAGAATTGAACTTAGTCTTCTGACTTTTGGGTCAGTGTCCATTTCAATATCCCAGGCTGCCTTCTTAGAAGTGAAGGGGAACTAACTCATTAGCACATAGGTAGTGCCTATTTCTGAACAGTGTGTGGTATCTGTGCCTAAAGTTATTAAGTTCTATAATTTGAAACAACTCATTGAAAACTTTCTTGCAAATTATGTACTTTGTAACTCATGTTTCTCATTTAAAATAAAAACATGAGTAATCACTGAAATCTTATTATATGTTTATAAAAGGAAAAAATAATTGGGGCTTCTTCTCCTCACATATAAATTATATTAGTGCAGTGGGGAAACACCATGACTCACTGTCTTGTTCTTAGTGGATAGCCAGTCACTGCTTGTTATATGCAAGGTTCTACCAGTAGGAGGAAGCTAGAGAAAGGAGATGAAGAAAAGGGTTACTGCCTTCAAGAGTATCTTGAGGGTTATTCTGTGTCGGTTTGGTTCATCTTCTACAGATGCCCCTAATTCAGAGTGCTGAGCTCCAAGTACAAAAACCATGTTGGTTAGATTAAGACTTTACTTTTAGTTTAAAAAAATTGTCCCAGCTCTATTGAGGTATAATTGACAAATAAAAGTTGTATATATTTATGGTGTACAATGTGGTGTTTTGATATACGTATATATTGTGAAATGATTACCACAGTCAAGCTAATTAACATATCTATCACCTCACATAGTTACCACTTTTTATTTTTGGGGTGCATGATGACAGCATTTAAGATTTACTTTGTCAGCAAATTTTAAGTATATGATACAGTTTTAATAACAACAATCACCATGCAAGACTTTAATTTTAGATCTATAATGGCGAGATGGCAAAATACAGCTGTGTATTCTAATGTTGGGAATGAGAAGACAATAACTGTTCTTTATGTAGTATTGACTGTATGACAGTCCCAATATTTAAACATTTTTCCCCCAAATTGTGTTCCATAGGACATTAGCATTCCATGAGATCTTAAAAGATACACTGTAAAATTAAAAAAAAAAAAAAGTCTATAAGTCTTTAAGGTCAAGAGAATTTGGGGAATATTGGGTTAAATGAGGTTTAGCAGGTTTCTTAACTGCAGGCTTCTTGGAAGCACTAATAAGTTTGTGTGCATAGTCACTCTCTCAGAGCATGAGAGATTGTGGAACACCCAGCAAAATCTCCTGTTCTGCAGATCATGGTTTGGAAAATGCTGCTGTGCAGTATTATGTACCAAATTCCAGCCAAGGTGAGACAACAGAAAGTTAAAATTTCCATTCTGATGAGATGAAAAAGTCAAGTGAGATTGAGTTATGTTGCCTACTTTACACTACTGCAGAATCCGTTATGTTGCCTACTTTACACTACTGCAGAATCCTAGCACGAGAAATTAGACCTCTGGCAGCAATTCTCTCTATGGAGAGACAATATCTTCCTGCCCCAGGGTAAAGGGAACAGAATTCCTTCAAGCCCATGTAGGGCACAGCGGGCAAACTCAGTGAATCTCCCTCCTGAACCTCGGGAGTGCTGTGGAGCCTGCAGGAAAGGGCTCTTTTTTTTTTTTTTTTTTGTCTTTTTCTTGACCAGCACTCAGCCAGTGAGCGCACTGGCCATTCCTATATGGGATCCGAACCCGCGGCGGGAGCGTCGCCGCGCTCCCAGCGCAGCACTCTACCAAGTGCGCCACAGGCTCGGCCTGGAAAGGGCTCTTTTAAATGGGTTGAATGTTTGTCTCCCGCCACCCACCGTGTTTAACAGGGAACACGTGAATGTGACCTTATTTGAAAATAGAATCTTCACAAATGTAATTCAGTTCGGGATCTTTAGATGGTATTGCCTTGGGTTATCTGGGTGGGCACTAAATCCAAGCATAAGCATCTTCAAAAAAGAAAAGGCAGAGGGATATTTGAGACACAAGACCTCGTGAAGACGAAGGCAGAAATTGGAGTTACGCTACCACAAGCCAAGGAACGCCTGGAGCCACCAGATGCTGGAAGAGGCAGGGAACGGATTCTCCTCTGGAGCCTTCGGGGTAGTGCAGCCCTGCTGACATCTTGATTCTGGACTTCTGGCCTCCAGAACTGTGAGAAAATAAATTCCTGTTGTAATAAGTGACCAAGATTGTGGGGATTTGTTTGGGTAGCCCTAAGAAACTGAAACAGGGCTCTCTCTAGGTGAGGAAAGATAAAAACTGAAGGAGAAGTGGGCAAGGCTGGAAGATGACTGTTCAGTTCAGTTGGCAAGGATCATTCCAGAGAGGCCTCTGGAAACTGGAGACAAAAAACATTTCAGAGCTTTCGCTTGGCAAATAAAGGTCACATAGGTGTAGATAGCAAACTCATGGCCGGGTGCTGTGGGAGATTTGAAAGAAAGGTGCTTGTGGATGTTTTGGAGGGCAAGGCTAAGATGCACCCCAGTGGAAAGATTTTCCACCTATTCAGCCATTGCAAATGAAGCAGAAGGAAGTTGCCAACAAAAGAACAATTTGTTGCTGTTTCTACCTTCTGGGGGAATGGCATAATATATTATTCTCAAGGGAATGATTGAGGAAAACAAGACTTGCGGGGCAGGCTGAGGATGAGTCAGGATGAGACAAAGATAATGCTTCCTTGCTCTGTATAATAAAGTAAAATAGATTAAGGGGACTAAGGTCTTTGAGTGGAAAGGGAAGGGGGATAGGGTAGGAGTGAGAGGTCCCTGAGAACATGGAGGGAGGCTGTGTGTGACAAAAGTGGCTCTGTGCTGTAATTTATTCTGTATTACCCTCATGCCGTGAGGAAAATTCTACTATACACAACGATCTTGTGTCAGAGATGCTTCAGGAAATGCAGAAGAACCATGATGTCCAGTGGTGGGCAAGTGGTGGCAAGAGGACACTTGTCACAGAAGCTGGGGACAGAGGAGCAGACCGGGGCAGAGACACAGGCTGTGAAGTGTGGGCTGACTCAGGGAGGCAGGTGCGGTTCCTGAGAGAGGCTCTAGACCTCCTGTCGTGTGTGGTCTGGGAGCTTTATCTAAATTTTAAAGGGAGGGTTGATACCAGAAGAATGGGGTCATTCAGGCTGAGGGTATCTGGGCACTGGGGTAAAGTCACATATGTTCAGGAGTGGGGGACAGGTGGGTAGTATTTGGGTGTGTTTAATTGAGAGAGGTTTGCCAGCTTATTATACAAACCACTGACTTCATTGTTTTATGTTGTTAAATTTAATATAGCTCTGGTAAAGCATCTGCCTGGTATTTAGAATACTCCCCAAAGGCTATGTGCGGATATGTGTATATTGGGGTGGGGAGGAGTGGATATTAAGGACTGGGAAAAGTGGAAGGAAACTATGCCAACTAGAAAATACTATGAAACCAGTGCCCTGGAGAAAACTGCAGGTACACTACAGCTGGTGATGCAGAAATGTGATTCTTATTCAACAATGAGAGAGAGAAATGGGACAGGCAGAATGACAAAGGTGTCATGGGGACCCACTGAGGGTGACTGCAGAAGGGATGGAAAGTTATAACCTAGGGATATCCCCTTCAGCACTGAAATGTGAAATCGTTTTGAGAATGGATTAGTGGCTAGTTTGAATCCACTTGGTAAAAACTAGAGAACGTAAGAATTGGTGCTAAGTGTGGTCAGTCTGCCATGTTACCATACTTTTTCTTGTTAGAAATAACAGTTTTCAGTATCCAGTGATAGGTAGGAGTGAAATATCACTCAAAATTGAGATTCCATTTCACCCAAGGCTTTCAAATTTGTGTGAGTGTAACGGCACATCAAATATTATTACTTTAGAGATTATAATAATCTGCCCAATAAGGGCTAATTTGGAAAGATGAAAAAGCTCCCATCTGTGTGTAGAGGACCACTTATTGCTATGATGTCTTCCCACCTGATTAGATCGATGTCTGGACTTCCGGCTCCTTCTGAGGCCTGAGAGAGGATTAGATCACTCATTCCCAAGGGGTCATTTCTGTCTGTGGATGGGAGAATCAGTGCTAATTGATACTTTTTATATTTAATTACACTTAATTTCTTCTGTCTGGCTGCCCTGAAACCAAGAAGAGGAAAACAGTGTTCTACATGCAAATCTTCTAACAAACATTTTTAACCTCATTTGCGTCAGGAGTGTTCCAAATACATAGAATCCTTCAGATGAAAGCTGTTCAAAGTGGTTTCTTATCTGTGTTTTGAGCCCATCTCTGGATGGGAGTCCCTCTTTCTGGGAACCATCTCTGAGATTTCTGTGGTGGGAACTTGCTCATTTTTACTTCCCTGACACCCAATTCTTCTGCATTCGCTATGAAAATTAGTCATTTCTGCATCCTTTTGTTAGCTTGGCTAGACTAGTTGCATAGCCTTTGGGTCCATCTCTCTCCCTCTAAACCACCTGACACAGAGGCCTGGTCACACTGCTCTTCCCAATGACTTTGAGGACATTGCTCCGCCTTCGAAACCCTGACATTTTCCACTTCCTTCTGGATAAAGTTCCCCACCTGGTCCCAACTTGCTGTTGCTGATTTTCTGCTGTTCCTCTGTGCCAGTCAAGCTGTTTTATTTGCTCTCCCCCCTATGTCCTGCATTCTACCCATTTAGAAGACTCTTCCATTCCTCTCTGAATCCTACCACCATTTAAGAAGTAGATCTCATCTCTCCTGCTCTGGGATGCCTTCCCTGGACCACCCCAGTCTGATGAGATCTTTCTCTCCTTTAAAACCCTGTGAGTTAGTTGTCAAGTGCATTGATTTGACAATCTAGACAGTCAACCTAGGGAATTGAATGAAATAGAAAGAGGCCTTGGGATAAAAAAGAAAAGGGATTCCAGTACAAACTCTGCTACTTACAGGTATGGGGAGTTCAGATAAATTTATTAATCTTTGTTCACTCTCATTTTCTTAATCCTAAAATGGAGACAAACTACTCTATCTACTCTTTTGGTTGTTGTGGGGATTAATAAATGTAACATGTACGTAAAAGTCCTTGTAATCTGTAAAGTCCTGTACAAGTGCAATTTAGTCTATCTGCTGTTTAGAGATTTCTGTTACTGAAATGACTTATTATCAAAACATTCTTTGGTTGTTTAATGTTTCTTATATCTATGTTTAATCAGTATAACTCACTTCAACAGCTAGGGTACAAATATAATGACATCACATATTATTTTTCTAAATCATTGCTTGACCTACTCCTTACCCCCAACCCCCTCATGCCTATCATTATCAGCAGGAAGTCTGTTTTCTCCTCTTGGAATTCCCCAACACCTTCCCTTCTCTAATTCTTGAAGAACCAAAGGGTTTACTCAGCCCACAAAGGCAAATCTTGTTTTTTTAAAAAAGGCAGAGAGATAGAGGACGAAAAATTCCAGTGAGTTTGCTGTTGAACATTGGTTTCTCTCAGCTTGGTGGACACTTCTGCATTCAGGACTAATCCTCTTACAAGCCCAGATACCCCTGTACAGGTGATAGGAGATTGGGTCCCAAGCATGGCAGCATGAGGTGGCAGCAGTGTTGGTGGCAGCTGTGGAGGTGACTGCTCTGATCTCCCCCCAAGAGAACATGCTGTGGGGAGCAGGGCTGACTTAGAGTGTCCATGGTCTCACTTTTAGATTGATGGAAGTAGGCTGGGGAGGTCGGCATTAGAACCAGGATCTTCTAACAGGTGACTTTCGCTCAGTCAGGCACTTCCCACTGGCCTGGCTGAGACTTCCTCAGAACTGCTCTGTGTCTGAGGCTCTTTCTACTACACCCAGCTTGCTTCTCTCTCTCCTTTCACAGTGTCTGTCCTGCATCACGGTCTGAAGTCTCTCCTCACCTTTTCTTTTCCTTTCCCTTTTTATTCTGTAGAAGCATCTCCCCTGATAAATCTCTTCAATGTCTAATCTTGGCATGTATTTTTAGGAAAATCCAAAGTGACACACAAAGGTTTCCAGCCTTACCCCATGCTCACCAGAACCCTCAGACCCTTGTTTTGACCCTAGGCCCCTTCTGTCCTGGTGACCTCTCTTTTGGGACTCTCGTTTCTTGCCAGTGGACCTAGGGAAGGGCTTGTGGTCCTTCCTGAAAGATGTCCTAATTGTGAATCTCAGAGAGCTTGGGTTGAGTTTTTTTTTTTTTTTTCCGTGACCGGCACTCAGCCAGTGAGTGCACCAGTCATTCTTATATAGGATCCGAACCCGCGGCGGGAGCGTTGCCGCGCTCCCAGCGCAGCACTCTACCAAGTGCGCCACGGGCTCGGCCCTTGGGTTGAGTTTTCACAAAGACCCCTCAGAAGACTTATAGTTTCTTTCTGCAAATTTTCTCACCTCATCCATAGAGCTCAGCAATCAAGGGAGAGATGTCTTTTGTGTCTTACGGTACATATGTCATGTTATATCCTTTCCTTAGAGCAAGGAGGTGCCTATTACCATTGCATTTTGAAATCCAAGGCAGAAGTAGTTGATGTTATTCTTTTCTAAAAACACACAAACAAAAAGTTGAGAACCTGCTCCAGGTGACTTTCTCTCTCTACACCCAGACTTAATAGAGGCTCACATGGTTTTAGGTATCCTTCAGTGAGCACTCTTTTCATATATTTTGTCTTACTTCACTGATTGTAAGCCTCTTTAGAACTCTTTCTTGAGTGTCAGATTGTTCATCTGTAAAATTCAGGGCTAGATCAAATTATCTTAAAGATCTCTCTTAGTTGTGTGATTTCCAAGGAAGACATATTAGAGTCTGGTAAAGGCTGGTAAATGATTTTCTTCCCTTCAATACTGTGTCCTTTCTGTTGG
The DNA here is from genome assembly GCF_027409185.1 of Cynocephalus volans. NCBI lineage: Eukaryota > Metazoa > Chordata > Mammalia > Dermoptera > Cynocephalidae > Cynocephalus > Cynocephalus volans. The sequence continues at coordinate 30,937,608 of NC_084464.1, forward strand.
ATAATCTAGCTTACATCTGCACATACCATTTTCCAATTTGCTCCATACATTGCATTATGTGATTCCCGTATCCACCTTGTGAAATGGCAGAGTAAATAAATATTAGCTGCCTTTTACATGTTAGGAACTTGACACTTACTAAAGTTAAATAACAAGCCCAAGATCCTGGAGGAAGCTGTGGGTCTGATGCCCTTTATCTTACTAATCCTTAAATCAAGATGCCACATGATTTTGTTTTCACTTCATGCTCTACAACTATTAACTCAGCACCCTTCGTAAAGCAACTTTATATTCCTGGGATTCTCAACCATCTGTACTTGGGGTCATGGGGCAAGAGAGGGTATCACAGATTTAAATGCCTACAAGGGTCAGAATTCTACAACAGGGAGGCTGTTGCAAATTTGATAATCCCGGTTCATGCTTACCTCTTTATTGTCATCTGGGGATGCTGGCACAGGATTGACAAATTTTCAGTATTTCAGGGAAGCTAGACATATATACTTAATGTGAAATCTGCATTTTAAGATATTCAAAATATTTTTTAAAAGATTAAAAATTCTATGAGGCCCTCTTCTTTGGAGTTATGAACCATGTTTAACTAACTCTGTAAGACCCCTTCTCCAATCCTGTGAAGTGATTTTGTGTTTTGCTACTTTTATTAGAAGTTTGATATAAATAACACAAATAGGAATAGCTACCAATCACGGGATGCCTGCTGTGTTCTAGGGAGTATGCTAGGCGTTTGACACATCATCAAAAATCCTTGTAGCAACCTTATGAGATATCTATTATCCTTATTTTACAGACAAGAGAGCTGAGGACTGGAGCTGACCTAAATTGCTAAGGCCACACAGTCAGTAAGTAGTGAGACCAGGATCAAAACCCAGATTTGTGGCCTCAAAGTATGTTCTTGCTCTTTATTTATTACACCATATTGCCAACATCTTTAGAGAAGAAAGAGAAAAGGTAAAATGAAAAATGTGGCACCTCCCCTATTATGAACAAGTCAAAAGTGGTCTCTCTCTATGGCTAACTTAAAAGACAAGCACAGTCCTAGTCCTTTTTTCTGGAATGGAAGACGTGCTTATCTTTGGAAAAGGCGGAGGAAGGGAAAAGAAAAGGAGATATCTCACAGCAGGACGAGCTTCTCTTTTCTTTCAAAAACTCTAAGCCGGAAATAGGCAAGGCTGCCAACCACCTCGTGTCTGGCTTTTGTGTTCAGATCGTCTGCTGTGACCATAATGTCCTGTGAGATGCCCACTAGCTTACTCTTGCTATCTTTTACTCCCATTTGCAGAAAGCAAAACTCAGAAAGCAAAAAAGATCTTTTGTTTAGGGTCTGAAGTCAAGTCCAAATATAACAAGATCCCTATAACTTCCCCCACCCACTAGGGTTTAAAACCAGATTCCCTCTGCCCAGATGGCTGCTACAGAAAGACAGAGCATTCACCCACTGCTTCCTCCTTTGTTGGCTGCCCCCTGATTACAGCTAATGACTCCCAGCTGTCCTGCCTCCAAAGACTTGGGGAAGATGAATCTTTAAAAAATAATTTAATAACTAGACTCCTCCGGGGATGAGTGGGGTTGATGCCAGTCCTGCTGGAGTACTGCCTCATTCAAAGGCTAGCTGGATGGTGCGCTTGGAAAGGGAGGAGACCTGTCCATTTTGAAGCCCTCTTGATGTTCTCTATGAGAATCTGATTAATTCTGTTTTTCTAAAATTTATCTCCAAGTACAAAAAAAAAAAAAGTTACATCTGTGTAACATAGACTTCAGCTCCAATATAGGGAATTTGAGGAAATGTCTTTTAGAGCTATGACTTTGTTCAAATTTGATACACTTTAGAATCAGTCTCTTTGCAGGATAATTCAATATATTTATACTGTACAAATTCGTAGATGTCTACTAAATTTTAAAACTTGACATCCTGGAGGAGGAAATGCCAGGTTCTCTGAAAGGTCTGCTTCAAATACTGTGACCCATCAGAAAGAAAAACCAAAGTTCAAAGGACGTTAGTCATGAAAACTATTGGGGATAGACTTGTAGAGATTGGTAGGTCTTTTCTGCTTTTTCCTCCTACTTCTTCTCTTTTTCTTTCTCTTCTTGAAAAACAAAAGTAACAACCTGAAACACTGGGTGAGAAAGGGGAATGAAAAAATTTTATCAACCTGAAATTTTGGAATTTTCTCAAACCTTTTCTCTAGAAGTGCTTGCTGGTATTGGCACCCCACCTCATTTGTGAAGCCTTCCCCTGAAACTGAGATATAGTGTTTTTTTTTTATTTTTAAAATTTATTTTAGTTGATTGTACGTATCAGTGCAATAGAGAGTTGAATATCAATACCTGTGTGCAATATGTGATGCTTAATCAGGATAATTATTATATTTAACATTATACAATGTAATCATTTTTCTTTTTTTAAGCAAGGACATGTACATTTATTTGTTCAAATAACAAACCCATAAACTGAATAACAGATGAACAACAAAATACTCTGTAGAAAGTGGGGCTTCAAATTTTCACAAAAACTGGAGATGTAAAACTTATTAAAATTTACATATTTTGTAATCTCTACAATTATACAAAATAGCTCTCTAAATCTTCCAAAAGCATGCAAATATCAGATTAATTTCGACAGAGAAAGATAAATAAACTTTTCAAAGGCAAATTAATTTCTAAGCAAACCAACAAGCCCACTTAATAAAAAGAAATCAAGAAGAGAAATTAAATATCTAAGCTTAACAACATAAATTGCATAAAAATTCAATAAAACAGACTATAAACACAAGGGCACTTCAAAAAAGTTTGTGGAAAGATAGACTTTTTTTGTTGTTTGTTTGTATACATTTTTCTTTTTTTTAAAAAAAGACTAAAATAATAGCAAATATGTTCTCTGAGCAAAACAACAGAAGGAAATTTAGAAAACTCACAAATGTGTGGAAATTAAACAGCACTCTCCTAAATAAACAATGAGTAAAAAGAAAAATCACAGGGAAATTAGAGAGTACTTTGAGATACAATTCAAAGTGCAGCATATCATAATTTTTAGGATGCAGGGCTCATGAATTGCTTGGAGGAAAATTTATACTTGTAAACACGTATATTGAAATAAGAAAAATCTCAAGTCAGTAATGTAAACTTCTACCTGAAGAAAATGGAAAAAGTAGAGCAAACTAAACCAAAAGCAAATATAAGTAGGAAATAACAAAGATTATAACAGAAATATAAGAAATAGGGGATTAAACACTAGAGAAAGTCAACAAAACCATAAGTTGATTCTTAAAAAAGATCAACAAACTTTGCAAACCTTTATCTAGAATGACCAAGAAAAAGAGAAGACTGAAATTACTAAACTCAGAAATAAAGTAGGGGCATTGTTACATTGTCACTATGGCTTTGTGTGGTGGTAAGATTTTGTTTCTTTCTTGTTTGCATTTTTGTCCTACTGGTGAGTTTTGTTCTTTCTTGTGTATTTGTGATAGTGATTATCGTTTTCTGAATTCCAGATCCAGTGCTTGCTTGAGGACTTTTTGAAGGGCTGGCTGTGTGGTGGTGAACTCCTGCAGCTTTTGTTTGTATGGAAAATATGCTATTTTCCCCTCATTTTTGAAGGATAACCTTGCTGGGTATAATATTCTTGGCTACCAGTTCTTTTCTTTTAGCATTTTATATATATCATACCATTTTCTTCTGGCCTGCAGTTTCTGTTGAGAAGTCTGCTGTTAGTCTGATAGGGGCTCCCTTATAGGTAGGTGACTTGATACTTTTCTCTTGCTTCTTTTAAGACTCTGTCTTTGTTTTGAGCTTTGCCAGTTTGACTATAATGTGTCTTGGAGAGGATCTTTTTGGGTTGAGTCTATTTGGGGATCTTTGAGCCTCCTGTATCTGAAGGTTCATGTCTCTCCCTATACTTGGAAAGTTTCCATTATTATTTTGTTGATTAGGTTTTTCATGCCTTTTCCTTTCTCCTCCACTTCTGGAACACCCACAGTTTGAATGTTTGTGCACTTAAGGTTGTCTGCTAGCTCGCTTAGATTTTTAAAAAATTCTTTTTTCTTTTGCCTGGGTTATTTTGAAAAGACTGTCTTCAAGATGAGGAATTCTTTCTTCTGCTTTTTCTAGCCTTCTGCTTAAGCTTTCAGTTGTGTTTTTTACTTTGTTAAGTGAATCTTCAGTTTCATGAATTCTGCTACATTCTTTTTTAACATATTAATCTCTTTGTAAATTTTCTCCTTTATATCCTGGATTTTTTTTTCTCATTTCATTAGGTTGTCTAGCTGAGTCTTCTCCTGTCTCAGTGAGTTTCCTTAAGATTGTTGCTTGGAATTCCTTTTCAGTCATTTCAAGGGTTTCCTGCTCCATAGGGTCTGGTATTTGAGAATTACTGTATTCTTTTGGTGGTGTCATATTTTCTAGTTTTTTATTTTCATATTTCTAGAAGCTCTATATTGATGTCTAGTCATCTGGTGTGGCAGTTGCTTCTACTATTCTGGAGAGAGTTTTGAGAAGAGAGACATCCTCTTCTTTTTCCAGTCTCTACTTGTGACTCTCCTGCTGTAAATGCACCTGAGTGTCCAGTGGGCTGCCTGCATGGTGGCTGTGGCTGCTGCTGTGGCATCAAGCACTTTTTCAGCAGCCGTGGCTGTGGCAGTGACTGTGGTAGGCCACTCACATCAAGTGGTGTTTTCAGCATGCACTCTTGCCTGCTTTTGGGTAGAGAGGACCTTGGCTCCAGCCTAAAACCCTGGGTGTGTTCCCTTGCCTGCATCTGGGCAGGGGGGACTGTGGCCCTTGGCTCCTTGACTATGACCCTAGGCATGCTCTCTTGCCTGGTTCTGGGTGGCCAATGTAATCATTTTTTGTGTCTCTTGATCAGTTTCTCCCTTACCTCCCACCCCCTTTCCACCTCTGGTAATCTGACTTCTGTTCTCGCCACTAGAAAGATCAATGTATTACTGTGATTGTTGTATCTTCCTTTCTGTTTATTTATTTATTTATTTATTAACTACCACTTATGAGTGAGAACATGAATTATTTCTCTATCTGTGCTGGGTTTATTTCACTAAAGATTTTCTCTAAGTTCATCCATGTTGCAGTATTTCATTCTTTTTTATGGCAGAGTAGTATTCCATTGTGTATATATACCATATTTTCCTTATCCAGTCATCCATTGATGGACATTTAGGTTGGTTTTAACTCTTGGCTATTGTAAACAGAGCTGTGATAAATGTAGGAGTGCAGGTATTCTTTTAACATGATGATTTCCATTCCTTTGGGTATATACCCAGCAGTGGAACTGGAGGATTGTATGGCAGTTCTGTTCTATCTGTAGTTGTTTGAGGAAACTCCATACTGTTTCCCATAATGGCTACACCAACTTACAGACCCACCAACAGTGTAGGAGGGTTCTCCTTTCTCTGCATCCTCTCCAGCTTTTGTTATTCTCTATCTTTTTGATTATAGCCAGTCTAACTGGGGTGAGATGATTTGTGTTTTGATTTGTGTTTCCCTGATGCTGAGTGATGTTGAGCATTTTTTCATGTATCTGTTGGCCATTTGTATATCTTTCTTTGAGAAATACCTATTCAGCTCCTTTGCCCATTTTTTAATCAAGTTATTTTTTTTTATTGTTATGTTGTTTGACTTCCTTGGGAAGTCTGGATATTAATCTTTTGTTGGATTCATAGTTTGAAAATATCTTCTCCCACTCTGTAGGTTGTCTTTTCATTCTGTTAATTGTTTCTTTTGCTGTGTAAAAGCTTTTTAGTTTGATATAATCCCATTTATTTATTTTTCTTTTTGTTGTTTGTGCTTTTGGGGTCATAGTCATAAAATCTTTTCCCATTCCTACTTCCTGAAGCATTTCTTCTATGTTTTCTTTTGTGAGTTTTATAGTTCAGGTCTTATATTTAAGTCTTTAATTCATTTTAGGTTGATTTTGGTATATGGTGACAGTTATGTGTCTCATTCTTTCTTTTACATATGGATGTCTGGTTTCCCAGCACCATTTATTGAAGAGGCAGTCTTTTCCTCAGTGTGTGTTCTTGGTGCCTTTGTTGTTCACTGTAAGTAAGTGGATTGATTTCTGGGTTCTCTATTCTGTTTCCTTGATCCATGTGTCTGTTTTTATACCAGTACCATGCTGTTTTGCTTACCATAGCTCTGTAGTATAATTTGAAGTCAGGTCATGTTATGCCTCTGGCTTTTTTTTTTTTTTCCTCAGGATTGCTTTGACAATTCAAGGTCTTTTTTGTTCCATATTAATGTTAGGATTGTTGTTCCTATTTCTGTGAAGAATGTCATTGGTATTATTTTTTCTTTTTTTAGTTTTTTATTGAATTGCAATTGATTATACATATTTTTTGGGTTGAACATTAATGTATGTTGATCAAATCAATATTATTAGCATACATATTATCACAAATTGTACTTATTCTTTATGCCCCTTATCCAACATCTCCCTGTCCCCCTTTCAATCCCCCCCACCTCTGATAACCCTAGATTTCTTCTCTCCTTCTGAAAAATTAAGAGTTACTCTATTGATTTGTTGCCTAGATATTCTGTACAGTGCTGAGAGAGGCATATTCAGGTCCCCCATTATTATCGTAGAGCAGATGCTTCTTCTATTACTCTGGAATATGCTTTGTGGAAAGGGACATCCTCTTCTTTTCATTGGTCTCCGCTGGTGACTGTTCTTGTGAAAATCTACTTGAGTGTCTGGCGGGCCATCTGCACTATGGTTGTAGTGTCTAGCTGCTTTCGTAGCAGCCATGGCTATTGTGGTGGCTGTGGTGGGCCACCCATATGAAAGTGGTGTTTTTGGCATGCTCCTTGCCTGGATGCAGGAGGAGGGGTCGGTCCCCAGATCCATGCCTCAGGACCCCGGGTACACCCTGTGGCAGCAGTGTCATGCCTGGTTGTGGGAGGCAGGGTCAGTCCCCAGCTCTATCTGTTTTTACATTCTAAGTTGTTGCAGAGCAGTGGTGGGAGGGGCAGGAGGGAAGGGGTAATGACATAAGGTGGGAGAAGGAAGGGGGGGCATGGTTGATGCCCATGGCACTCCCCTCATTACTGTAGAGGAGAACAGGGGGCTTCCAGCAGTAGCTTGGTCATTGCTGGGCTAATTGCAGATGTCAGGGGGTGTGGCCAAAGCCCTCAACCCCCTCTGCCCTGGCTAGAGAGCCTGGGGTGCTTCCTGTGGCAGTTTCGTGGTCATTGCTGGTTGGTTGTGGGTGTTGGGGGGCATGGTTGAGGTCTGAGGCTCCCACTGCCTGGCTAGGAAGCCCAGGGTGGTTCCTGTGGTAGCTCAGTTGTTGTCACTGGCTGGTTGTGGGTGTCTGGGGGCATGTCTGAGGCCCCCAGCCCTCCCTCCTCCCTGGCTTGAGGGCCCAGGGCACTTCCAGTCCTTTTAGGTTTTATAGGTGTTCTCTGGTGAAGTGAGACCTTTACTAGTAAATGTCAAACTTTTTCTCTGGTCTGTGGGTATTTTGTTTTTTTCTTCAGTTCTGTGTTGGATTATTTGCTGTTCTCTACTTAAACTCCACATTGGAACTAATTTGTTGTCCTTTGCTTACTTCTAAAATAGGGAAACTTCTTGTGGGGACCAGCACTTGAGCCCTGTGGTCCAGCTAAATTACTGCTTCACTGCTGATTCCCTGGGGAAGGCTTTTTGTGCAGCTCAGGTTTTAATGATTGACTTTGTACTTCCGGGTCTCTTGAGATCTACTACACCTGGATTGTGTGGAATCCCTGATCTTGGCCTGAGTCTTTTCAGCAAACTAGTCCCCCTGCAGTTCTATATTCCTGACTAATCTACACAGAGTGGGCTTGTGCTGATTGGGGGGAAGATCAGCTGTCCATGCTGTGCCTTGAAGTTCCCCCAGTGGGCTTTTTTCCCCTGCTGCCTGTACTCCAGACATTTCCTATGGGATGGGCCATGTGCCAGTCCCTTGTGATGACTCACTGGCCTCTGAGTGGCTCCTTTTTACTGTTGCTGTGGCTCCCCACTCCTATATGGGTCCACAGGAACACTGTTAGTGGTCTTGCTAATCTGAGGGCCACCAAGGCCCACTTCTCCCTTGCTACCTCCTAGCTACTTCATAGGAAGGTCACAGCTGCAGCTTTTGCCAGCTCTTGCTCTGTGTGTTCACCAGCTCCAGCCTTGAAATAGCCAGGATTCGAAATGGTGGGAGCGATCCTTTCTTTCTCTCATCGTGGCTTCTCCTGCTTCCATGAACTCTGTAGGTCTCTCCTCCTCTTCTCCTGAGCTCTAGCAGCCCCAGCTTGGCTGTAGTTGCTTTTTAATAGTTGTGAATTGGTTGATTTGTGGGAGAGAGTGATGCTAGCAACTGTCTATTCTGCCATCTTCATCATTGGTATTTTGATGGGTTTGCATTGAATCTGTAATAGCTTTGGGTAGTATGAACATTTTCACAATGTTAATTCTTCCAATCAAAGAGCATAGAATGTCTTTCCATCTTTTTGTGTCCTTTTTCTTTCAACAGTGATTTGTAGTTCTTGTTGTAGAGATCTTTTACCTCCTTGGTTGAACTGATTCCTAGTATTTTATTTTATGGGTGACTATTGTATATTGGCTAGATTTTCTGATTTCTTTTTCTGCTAGCTCTTTGTTGGAGTATAAAAACACTACTGATTTGTTGTTTTGTATTCCTCAACTTTACTGAAATTGTTTATCAACTCTAAGATGTTTTGTATAGTCTTTAGGCTTTTCTGTATGTAAGATCACATCATCTGCAAACAGGGACAATTTGACTTTGTCTTTTCCAATATGGATACCCATTACTTCTTTTGCTTGTCTGATTGCTCTGACCAGTACTTCCAATACTATGTTAAATAGGAGTGGTGAGAGTGGGCATCCTTGTCTTGCATCCTGTTCAGGATGATATTGGTGGTGGGGTTGTCATATATGGCTTTAATTGTGTTGAATCACTTTCCTTCTATACCTATTTTGCTGAAAGCCAAAAAGGGATGGAGGGATGTTGAATTTTGTTGAATGCTTTTTCTGCATCTACTGAGATAATCATATGCTTTTTATCCTTGGTTTTGTTGATGTGGAGTATCACATTTATTGGCTTGTGTATGTTGAACCATCCTTGCCTTCCCTGGGATGACTCCCACTTTATCATGGTGTATAATTTTTTTTGATGTGTTGCTCTATTCTCTTTGCTAATATTTTACTGAGGATATTTGCATCTATGTTTATCAAAGATATTGGCCTATAGTATTCCTTTTTTGGTGTATCTTCGTCTGGCTTTGGTATCAGCGTGATGCTGGCCTCATAGAATGAGAGAGAGAATAGCCTCTGTCTCAATTTTTTGGATTAGTTTGAAGATAATTGGTATTAATTCCTCTTTAAAGGTTTGGTAGAATTCAGCAGTAAAATCATGAGGTCTTGGACTTTTCTTTGTTGGGAGACTACTGATCACTGTTCAATCTTGTTGCTTATTATTGCTCTGTTCAAGTTTTCTATTACTTCTTGGTTCAGTCTTGGTAATTCATATGTGTCCAGAAATTGATCCATTTCCTTCAGGTTTTCAAATATGTTGGTGTAAGTTGTTTGTGATAGTCTGTAATGATTCTTCGTATTTCTGAGGTATTGGTTATAATGTCTCCTTTTTCATTTCTGATTTCTATTATTTGGGTCTTCTCTCATTTTTTAGTTAGCCTAGCTCATGGTTTGTTTATTTTGTTTATCTTCTTGAAAAATCAGCTTTTTGTTTCATTGATCTTTTGTATTGTAAAACTGCAGGCAATCTTTATTCCATTTGTCCACATTGAACATCTCCTTTGAACTAAGCCTGGTGCTGAGGTTAGATACATAAACAGTTCACTGGTTTCTTCATGTTCTTTCAGAGCAGTAACTGAATAAATCCCATCCTTGAACAAATGATCACTCTGTTGTTGTTTAGTTCTATAATGTTCTATAATGATTCCTTTGTGTAATGCCTTATCTTTCTGGGAGGTTACATAGTTTACTGGAAAGGGTATGAGCTTTGGAATTAAAAGCTAAGTTTGAATTGTGACTTTGCTCCTTGCTGAAAATTTCTGAGTTTTATTTTAATCATCTGTAAAATGAAACTTGAAAGATTGTGGTGAGGAATAGCATCCTGCTGGGATACTGGCAAGCTAAGTACATCCTGTATGCTTCCTTTTAAATACTTTTATTATGTTCTTTATTATTATGTGCCCTATTCATTCTGGATTTTCTACACCAGCCTCAATTTTAAATAGATTTTTTTTGTAATGGCAATTTATTAAAAATATTATCTAAAATTTAATTGTTTAATTAATAGGCATATCAATAGGAAAAACAGAAATTTTCGTCAAACTTATATCCTAATTTTTGATTCAGAAAATATGATGACAATATTTTTCACAGTTTATGCTATATTATATTAGAGTATAATGTAGTATGGTTATTTAATATAGTAATATAGTTATGTAACATAATATAGTATAATTTTAACACAGACATAGTTCCCTTGTCTATTATGAAACAAGAGAATATTTCATTGCACTTAAAGATCCTTGTTATCCTCAATGGCTGACATAGTGTTTTACTCATAAAAGGTGTTAATAAATATATGTTTGATTGATTGCATTTGGGAATTGAATTATTAACCTGTTTCCAAGTAGCAATGGAGCATACTGTTTTGGGGTTTCTTTAACCTGAGAATTAATCATTCCCTGGAAGTTTAGCTTCATTGTATCTAAAACAGACAAGCTCTTGAGTTAAGTCTTTTTGGCAATGAGCTTTCCTTGATTTATCTTTTTTCAAGAGGGTTAGGTAATGAATGCAGTTAGGGTGACCAATTTATCCCCATTTATCTGGATCTTTTCCAGTTTTAGCACTAAAAGTCTGACATCCCAGGAACCACCTTAGTTCCAGTCAGACAGGGACATTTGGTCATCTTAGTGAAAGTGAACCTCCTTTTCCTGAAGATGTGCTGAGATTGCCAGGAAAAGTAAAATGCCATGTTAGGATTTATTATTCAGCAACTTTAAAGGCAGGAGCCATTATTCTCCTTTGAACTAAGATAGGCATTTTCCTGAAACACCAAGGTTGAGCAGAGTCTTGAGACTTGTTATACATATAACAACACATATACAAATACACACTCATATAAAACATCCTCTGACTTGATTTTACATACATTATATATAAAATGTTAAATATATAAGAATATGTTTTATATATTTATAAATGTAAGTGTATTATATGTAAGTACATATACTTATATAGATATAAGTATATTTTATGTATAAGTATATATGTTTTACATAAAATGATATATTTATATGTAAGTATATACAATTTATATATAAATATGTATTTACATATACATATATATAAGCATGCACATATATGCATATGTATACATATATATGTATGAATATATGTAATCAGTCAAAGGAAATTTTCATAGTTCTTCCAAATGGCTCTAACAGAAAAGAAGGGAATGTGGACTTCCATTCTAAGGTGCTTTCAGTTTTAACCTTATTTTCATCTTATTTCAGTCTTCCTAGTAATCATGGGAGGTAGATACCATTAAACCCATTTTAAGACAGAAAAGTAAGTCTTGGGAGGAGTAAGTCTCTTCCAAGGATCTTCCAGTGATGGAGGATTTGCCATCATTTTTACATTATACAAATTTGAAAATTGGTATTTCAGAATTTATATTTCAGTTTTGAAATATCAGATCTTCTGAAAAGTTGGCTTCGAACACTTGACTCATTCAGCATTCTGTTCTATTCCACGACACAATTAAGCATGCATAGTATATATCCTAGTGCAGCAGAATCCACTGAAGAAGACTGCTGCTACTTTAGGTTACTACTAAACATTAAACCCTTAAAGTTCCGAGGAAGTCTTTAGCTCGATTCAAGGGCAGGCTCTCTTGGGAATGAGTTCAATAAAAGCAAAAGATAACTTACCTTGAGACATTTATTTAAGACTCTGACTTCAGTGAAATCTGTTTTTTCTAAATATATTACAAAATCCAGAAAAAAATGTGACATAGTATGATTGGCGGCTATGTTTGCCAGCTTACTAAAGGAGCGGATTTTAACTCAGCACTTTACAGGAGTAACGTCCTCCTTCCATCCTTTCTTCATTTCTTTTTATTCTTTTTCCTTTTCTATTTCTTTCTTTTCTTTCCTTATTCCCTCTCCCCCTTGCTTCTTCCCTTCCTTTCTTCCCTCTTTTTTGTGATTTGGGTGGAATCATGTTCCTCACACACTCACCACCCTTTCTTTCTGATATCAAACTCCACTGTCCCAGTTTCAGGGGGAACATGTGATATATCAGGCCAGTGAGATTCTTTCTACTCCTGTCACGTGTTGAAATAATCTAGATAAAGGAATCATGTCAAGGGTATCTTCATTATTTGCCTAACTCGGTTTTGTGCGTGTTTCTGTGGTAGAGAATGTCCATGAGAAAAGTTAAGATCTGGTTCTGTGGTGTCCTCTTCTGCCCATGTTATACCATGTATAGGCTGTTTCTTCAGCTTGGGTCCTACTGTACAGACAGAGTGCAGGAGAACACAGTCTTCTCACAGTAATCACGTAACACAAACGAAGAATAAAATACCTTCGTTGAACACCCCCTTCCCCACCACCAAAAAAAGATTCTTTCAACCAGGAATCTGAATACTGATAGAGTTTGGGTGTATTGTCTCCCCAAAACTCATGTGGAAATCTTTTTTTTTTTAATATTCAAAACAGATTTATATTGTGAACATGTTATATGCAGGGAAGGCATTTTGCCAGGGATACATGTATTAAAAACACACGTACTTTGCTCTCAAAGAGCTGAAACATTAGAAGGGGAAAAGGACATAAATAACTGCAACAAAGGATAGGGAGTGAGTAGACCAGTTAACACAGTACAGTTGAAATGTTGTGGGAGTTCAGACGAGGGAGAAATGGCTTTCCACTTGAAAATCTGGGAAGTCTCTCTGGAGCAAGTGACATCTGAAGTGGGCCTGATGATCTATTAATATTTGACCATGTGGAGGTTGCTAGGGCCCAATGCCATTCAGAGTTAAAATTTGAATTTTTTTTTATTATTATTTTTTACATTCTGTGATGTTGTTGCAGAGCAGTTGGGAGGGAGGGAGAGAGGGGAAAAGGGAGGGAAATGGGACAGAAGAAGGAGGAAGGAGGTGGGGCAGGATTGAGGCCTGTGGCACCCGCCTCATTCCCACAGGGGAGACCAGGGGGCTTCCAGCAGTGTCTTGGTCTATGCCTGGCTGGGTGCAGTTGTCAGGGGTGTGTGGCAAAAACCTCACCCCCCACCATCCCAGCTCAGGAACCTGGGGCTCTTCTTGCTGCGGCTCAGGGGTTGTTGCTGGGCTGGTTGCACAGGTTGGGGGGGCGTGGCTGAGGCCCTCGGTTCCCCACCACCCCAGCTCAGGAGAGCTTGGGGACCTTCCTGTGACAGCCCGTTGGTGGTGGTCATCGTGTGGAAATCTGATCCCCAATGTGGCAGTGTTGGAAGCTGTTTGAGTCATGGGGGATCCCTCATGAATGGATTAATACTCTCCCTGGGGAGTGGAGGGGAGGTGTGGGTGTAGTGAATGATTTCTCCCTCTGTAGTTCCCATGAGATTTAGTTGTTTAGAAAGACACTGACACCTCTCTCTCTCTCTCTCTCTTGCTTCCTCTCATCTGTGATCTGCTTGCACCCACTGGCTGCCTGCCACTTTCCACCATGAGTCGAAGCAGCCTGGAGCACACACCAGATATGGCTGTCCCAGAATTGTAAGCCAAATAAACCTATGTTCTTTGTAAATTACCCAGTTTCAGGTAGTCTGTTACAGCAACATAAAAATGGACTAATACAAATACCGAGTGTAGACACCAGGGATGAAAAGCACCTAGAGCTGGGTCATGGGGTGGCTGGGTCTTAGTTGGGCAGTCCATGGAAAGTTGTCCCGCTGCTGATCTCTGGGGCTTCTGGTGATTTTTGCCCTTCCTAAGGTTTGGTTGGTCACCTCTTTCATAGTTTGGTGAGCTATCTCAGCATCTTTCTAATACATTTATTGTTTTGCTTACATTAGTCAGAGTTAGTTTATGTTGTTTAAAATCAAAGAACCTTAAGTAGCTAGACATACATTACCTATCAGAATCTTCATGCTATTCTACATTGTAGGCATTATACTTCACATTTTACAGATGAGAGACTGGAGCTTTATGAGGATAAGTAATTGGCTCAAGATCACACAGTCAGGAAGAGGTAGAGCTTGTGCAAATTCAATTCAACCTGCCTCCCCAAGACAGTATCCCATCAACTGTGCTTTAGTGGCCTAAAAAAGAAAGAAGATGAAAAGCTGGAAAAAATATTTGCAATTTGTGAGATAATTCACAAAGCTTAATAGCCTTAAGATATAAAGAGTCCTTAAGAACCAATGAGGAAAAATTTAACATGCTAATAGAAAACAAATGGGCAAAGAACATGAATATCTATTTCCCTAAGAATTACTAATAATGTCTCATACATGTGGAAAAATGTTTAACCTAACTAATAACATAAAAAATGAAAAATAAAATGATTGTATACCATTTTCAACTACATTATTGATTAAAAAATTATAAAATTAAGTTTTGGCAAAAGTTTAGTGAAAACTTTTCTCTCATCATAGGTCAAAGTAATAAAACTACAAACTTTAGAAAGAAAAATTGTTTAAATACATTTAGAGTCCCAAATTTGTGTAAAACCTTTGACTTAGACATTTATTCCTAGAAAATAATCTGGGATGTACTGAAAGATTTAAGTATAAGAATATCATAGTATTATTTACAATAGCAAAAGTTAGAAGGAAATTAAATGTCTAATGATATGGAAATGGAATGATTGAGGAAAAAGCTTATGAAATGATGTTAGGTTTTAAAAAAGGCTGACCTCTTCCCCTCTTCCTCCCCGCTTCCCCCTAGCCTCTGTTAACCACATACTCTCTATTTCTATGAGTTTGACTTTTTTAGATTCCACATATAAGTGAGATCATGCAGTATTTGTCTTTCTGTGCCTGTCTTATTTCACTTAGCATAAGGTCCTCCAAGTTCATCCATATGAACACAATGACAGGTTTCTCTTATTTTTAAAAGCTGAATAGTAAGTAGTTCATTGTGTATATGTAACACATTTTCTTTATCCATTTTCATCCATTGATGCACCTTTAGGTCGCTTCCACATCTTGGCGATTGTGAATAGTGCTGAAATGAACATGGGCGTGCAGACATCTCTTCAACATACTGATTTGAGTGCCTTTGGATGTGTACCAAGTACTGGGATTGCTGGATCATATGGTAATTGTATTTTTAATTAGCTTGATTTAATTATTCCACATTCTATACATATATAAAGACATCACTTTGTAACCCATAAGTATATACAATTATTGTCAATTAAAAAAAAATGAAGAGAAATTAAAAAAAAATTTAGAAAAGCAGGTGGCCTAAATATTCACTCACTCAGTGATTACTTATTGAGCATGTAGCATGCACAAGGCACCATTCTAGGCATTGGAGAGATTGCAGTGGATAAAGTGAACAAACACACCTATGATGTAGGTGTTATAATCAATACTATGGATGAATATAAAGCAGAGTCCAGGGGATGGAAAGGAATGTGAAGGAGTTAACACATGAACCAAGATCTGAGTGAAGTATAAGAATAAGCTTTGTAACGACATGGGAAATATCCATGAACCATTGCCATAATAACAGTGGATAACAAACCACCCTAAAACTCAGTGATTTATGATTAGTTAAAATAACTTATCTCCAAATAATTTATTCTCTCTGATATAGATAGACAGGTTTTAGTTGATTCAGTCTGGGTGAGGCTGGGCTTGGCCAAGTTGAAAATTGTACCCAGACCTGTACCATGTGAGCCTCATCCTTTTTGGACTAGCATGTCAGCTGGGGCATGCTTTTCCCATGGTGATAACAGAGGCACAAGAGGGCCCCACACAAGCCTATTGCAAGCAGTTATTTGTGTCATGTTTGCTCACATTGCATTGAACGAAGCAAGCCACATGAACAAGCTTGATATCAATGGGAAAGATAAGTATATTCCAACCAATGTAAAAGAGGTAAGTAGTTATTTGACGAACAATAATCCAAACAATCACATGGGGGTAGAGCATCCTCAGCAGAGAGAAGAGCATATGCAAAGGTTCTACTTTGGAAACAAGCTTGGTCCAGCAGGAAGGCTCACGGGGTTAAAATACAATAGGCAAGGAAGAGAGAGAGAAGAGAGGAAGCGAGCACGTCTAGATCATAAAGGGGCTCTGAGGCCAAGGTGGAGTAACGTGTTCAGATTTTATATGAAGGTAGTAGGAGCCATTGGAGATTTTCAGTAGACAACAGATAATCCCATTTACATGTGAGTAATATGATCCTAATTTTAAATAAAAGATATAAATCTGTGTAGAAAAAAGACTGAAAGAATATATACCCAGATATAAAGTGGCTGTCTCTCAGCATTATGATTATGTATAATTTTATTTGGCAGTATTTGTACTTTGTTGTAGTTTCCAAGTATTCAGAATAATCATAAATTTATTTTACAAATAGTAAAAACTATTATCAGAAAATAAAAAGAAGATTCCAAAGAGAATTAATTAGCAAAACACATCAGTGGCCTAGTAAACCACTTTCAGCTCTAATTTCTATGATTTGTACACTTGGAAGAGCTGATGCATTAAAATCAAATTTGAGTGTGTTTTGGTTTTATATATATGTATATACACATCTCTGTATATATATATAAACACACACATATATATACATATATATGCACATCTTTCATTTTATTATAAGATATTTCACATGTACAGAAAAAATAGACACCAATAATAACAAAAAACCATGTATTCCAGCTTAGTCATATACCATGATTTTTGCCTTATTTGCAAAATATCTATGTCTTTCCCTCCCTTCTCTCTTTCAAGCTAAGTCTCATAGATATAGCTCAAAGCCCTATAAGTAACCAGATCCCATTACCACAAAGGTAACAACTATTCCGAATTTGGAGTCTTAATTCCTGTGAATATTTTATACTTATATTTATATGTATCCATAAACAATTTATAGTGTTGCTTTGCCTGTTTTTGATCTTTTCCACGTGATATATTCTATGCCTCTCTAACTTCTCACTCACTTTGAAGGATATCATGGAGATGGGGTTGAAGCCATGGGAACGGGGCAAGTATAAACACTCCAGAGCTTGCTGTTTTTACTCAGAGTCATGTGTTTTTCTTGAATAAACGCTCCCTGGATTGCCAAAAGCCTTTGGTTAACTTCCAGAGTTCTGAAAAAGTTGACTCTGACAATTTTGCCCATGGTCTTGTTGCTTTTATGGACAAAAGAATTTTCATAAGTTTTATCCAACTATTTTTGCTCACATCACCCCTTGGTCCATAAAAATTTTAACCCTAAATCCAAATCAAGAAGTAACAGATAAGATGAGGTCATAATTTTTTAAATCCTCTTTTCATACAACGTCAAAAAATTTATTGTTAGCTCTGTCATTCAGAGGAAGAACATTTTTTAACATACAAAATTAATAATGCTACTCTTATGTATTTGAATTCCAGCCTCCCATGAAAAATAAAGCCAATAGCAATAAACAACTTTCAATGCAATTGGAAAAAGTTCAAGGAAATCTTATCAAGAAGCACTATCATTTAAAAAGTGGGTAGAGAGAAAGGAAAGGAGACTGAGAAAAGGAGACTGAGGTGTGTCGACTAGTAAATGAAGTTAGAAGAGTGTTAGGTCAAGGAAGCAAAGAGGATCTTTTGGTAAGAGGGAGTAACAATGCTCCATGTTTTGAGATGTCAAATAACATAGAAATTAAGAGTCCATTGGATTTAATACCATGGAAGTCATTGATTGCCTTCTAGAATTGTTTGGGTGGAATTGAATGTCATATGTGGTAAAAAAGCCAGATTGGAATGTATCAGAATTTTAGAACGTGAAGAAGTAAGAAATTTTACCCTTGAGAAGCCTTGAAGAAGTTTGCCATGAAGAGACGCAAGAGTGATAATATTTAGTTGTAGTGGGGAGGAAACACATGGGAGAGTCTGAAAACTTGGAGGCATTTGAACATGGTTGCATCTCATAGAAAGGGGCCAAGAGGGAGTAAGGGGTTGATCCTACAGGAGAGATACACGCAGTAATATAAAGTTCTGGACCAAACCAGAGAGGATAGAATCTGGATGCAGATGGAAGAATTGACCTTAAATAGTGGAATGAAAGATGGAAAAGTATGTTTTTCTTTTTCTGGCAGCTGAAGGAGTTACTATCTGATGATTTCTCCTTCTCCAAGAGGTCATCTGCCAGATGAGAGAGGTCAGTTTGATGATGATGGGTGTTGGGGATACTTGAGAAACTTTGAAATTGAAGTAGAGAATGAGAGAGTTTGGTGATAGGAATATTTTGGGGCGGACTTCAGGGGCCACATGAAGTTACTGGCTGTGAATTTATGGTGGTTCCAGTCAGCCTGGTTAGCTGAATTTCTCTGCTATACTTTGCAACTTACGAGGCTTCCACTTGGATGTAAGATATTGAATTCATTTAGGGTTGGGATTTCCTTAGGAAATTGTAACCTAAAAGATAGTGGGGCAAGGACATTTCTGAAGACTAGCAAGAGTGGTTGAGATTATTAACCACAGGATTGTAGACGGAAAAGAAAGGAAATGAAGCCTTAAAGATGTGGAAAAGAAGAAAATAAAGTAGTAAGTGCCCCAGAGGTTTCTATAGGACTGAGGAATGTATGGGTTGAGAGTAATTTATAATATAAATTTAAAATATAAAAATTAAAATATAATTTTTAGCGTGTAGGCTGCAACAACACTAGTTTGTGGTCAGAGGGTGGCTTATATTAATAAGCAGTTTCAGAGATGGGAGAGTTCGACAGTGCTGAGTGATGTCAAATATGGGAGGGTGCTACAGACTGAATGTTTGTGTCCCCCCAGAAGTTTATATGTTGAAATCCTAATCCCCAACGTGATAGTATTAGGAGATCGGGGCCTTTGGTAGGTGATTATGTCATGAGGGTGGAGTCCTAATGGGTAGGATTAGTGCCCTTATAAAAAGATACCCTGGAGAGCTCCCTCATCTCTTCTGCCATGTGAGGACACAACAAAAAGACAACTGTCTGCAAACTAGGAAGCAGACTCTCACTGGACACCAAATCTGCTGGCATCTTGATCTTGGACTTCCCAGCCTGCAAAACTGTAAGAAATAAATTTCTCTTGTTTATAAACCACCCAGTTTATGGTATTTTGTTACAGCAGCCCAAATGGACTTAGAGAGGGTAGCCAAAGTGGAGCGGAAGAGGAAATCTCTGAAGTCATGAAGTTGGATTTTCTATGCAGATGAGGAAGTCACTCAAGATGATGGCGGTGTTTAGGGTGAAGAAAAAACCTGCAAGCCAGTGGCCAAAGAATTAATGAATGCCCCACACTGAAACAAGTGTTGATGCTTGAGTCTGGAGTCCTGGACACTCTCCCAGACTATACTCAGTACTGTTCCTGCCTCCGTCTTCCTGTGTTTACCACCTTCAATATTATTATTGTGATTTTTAGAATCTCTCCTTTAATGATTATAAGCTTGTTTAGGGTCAAGGGTAGTGTCTTAATTGTCATTGTATGACTCAGATTACTTTACCTATGCTAGATATGCAACAACATTCTGTTGGTTAAATGAATAGAAGAAAATTAAAGCAGAAGTAAAGAGGCACTCTCATTTTCCTGAGTGCAGTTTCAGAAGATCACAGGTCTCTATCTTCTCCTATCCTCAGCTCCAGTGTCACCAGTTAGACACATACTTAAAAAAAATAGAACGACATCCAGAGACTTTGTTGAAAGTGAATGAAAGAAGAAAGGCTTTCCCGTTGTGTACCTGGGATTGCTTGCTTTCTTTTTGTCCTTTTACCTCTTCTCAGTGTTGTAACTCAGTTTCTTAGTATCAAGTATAAAGCTGTCAAACAGCATTTAGGGTGAATCAGATTTTAAAAGCCTCATCTTAGATTCACTTTTTTCTCTCCCTGAAAGCTAAGGGGTGGCTAAGAGAGAACAAAATAAATAAAGAGAAAAATTAAAGTCTGCTGTCATCCAGATCTTTTACAATGCATCCGTTTTCACTATTTGTCCTTGTGATGATCAAGCTCTTTAAGAATGGAAATTGTTTTTCATATGGTCTGACTGGTCTGTTCTTTAGCATTTTTGCTCATTTAACAAAAGTGTTATTAAAGTTTTGTACTTAAGAAAATCATAAAAATGGAGAATGACATGTATATGTATAAATATATATCTCAATCATACATATGAAGTCCCACATGACACTACTTGTCAATGCTAATTATTTTTTTGCAATCTGGAACTAGAGACAACAATGGAAGATGAGAAAGGAGTAAATCAAATGGAGAAAAGACAACACATTCAATTCTGTGGCCTAAAGATATAACCAAGGTTTGATTTTTATTTTCTTGGACAACTTATGTTTGTCTTTGATATCTCCTCATTCTCCTTTCTGGGATAAAAGAGTAAGTTGGTTTTGACAGTTGTCACCACATTGGTCCCTGTGGTTGACCTTTCTAGATCGGGGAATGTAGCTTTTCTTTCTTTGATATGCATGTGTGTACCTCTTGAAGCTAAGTGTTCCATCGAAGAGGATGAACTTCAATTCCATGTGTAGTCAAGCGCATACAAAGAGATAGACACACCAGTCAACATTTCTCATGATTTCCTCTGTCTTTTAGTACTTGTGCCCTCCCTTCTCCCAGGTTTCGGGTATTCTTTTGCAAACCTTTGGTGCCCAAAGTCCAATGCTGGGATGTTTCATGAAGGCTTTACTTTCTCCAACATGTACCATGCTTTGCATTTCATTAGCTCCTTCCCTTCAAGCCTTCCATTAAAACTTCCCTTCCCTTGTGATTAATGAATTGATATATAAGTATCTGTTTTGGCGCATCTCACTGTTCAGCTCCAATGCTTAAAGTACTTATTCTTTAGTTTGAAACAAAGTTTACCTGCATATCTAACCACAGAAAAGCAACTAAGGGTCAAATCACATCACTCCTAGGAATAATTTTTCATAGAAAGAAGAGGTCAATAGAGACTAGAGTAGTTAGAGAAAGACGAATGGAATCCAAATGCACCAGTATCTGGAGATAAAGTGTTAATGTTTTCTTTCCCTGTTGAATAGCTTACTGGAATATTTGGAATTTAGTGAAATGAAGGCATTGTGGGGAGATATTTTTGGTCAAAGCTACATATGCCCCTCAAATAACTTAGACTCCTAAATGGTGCAGTTTCCTCTTATAAGCTGAAGGCTCACAATCCTCACTTTCTTCTTCTTTTTGAGGGCACTATGCAGAAGCTAAGATCAGACATGCACGGGGCTTTGCTCCCAGTGGGGTCTCCATGAGGGTTGACTGAAGATGAAGAAGATTCCAGTGAGACCACCCTGACCACCTGAGTCTTTGGATGCATTATGTCTGTACTTTGGAGAGGGGCTACAGGCTAATACTTTTTAAATGCTTGAAGCTTCTTTAATTTTCATAGTTTTTCTGTGACACGAAGAATCAGACTCTTTCTGCAAACCATTTTCCAAGAATTGGAACCGATACCTCTGTTCCCTCTGGCAGACCAGTTAGCCTGCCACTCTTTCTCTTTTTTTTAACCTAAATTCGATTTTTGAGAAATTTAATCTCATTCCCTATCACAACGCTGTTTTTCATAACAGCAGGAAGAAATTTGATAAACTATTCTAGTTTCTTACATTGGTGAATTTAATTCCCACTTCGTCAAAATGGGCTTCTGTCAGGGGACAAAGCCAGATGCACCGAGTTGTTCAAGCCTTAAATGTCTCTTCAGCTTGTTGAAGCAATTGCATTAAAGATCTTAATAGGTATGGTTGCTGACTTTCTTGCTTCCTCTGTGTTCCTGCTGCAGTTATTCTATTTACACTTGAGCTTTTGCCACATCTGGTTAGAACTCAATGACTGCCCTCTCACTCCCCCGTTATAACTTACTATCTCCCTCAAGGTTTCTCTTCCGTGCATCAAACTTACAGTAATTCCCTTCTTTGAAAAGAGACAGAGTGGGGTAGCAAGAAAAGCCGATGCGCTGGTCCCAGAGATGCCTGGATTTGCATCCTAGCTCTGCCATTTTCTAGATGAATAATCTTGAATCTTTTAACTTTTCTGACACCATGTCATTACAGTTACCTTGAAAATTTCTTAGGATTAAATGAAATAACCCATGCAACAGCATCTGCCCCAACAATTTTCATGAAGGAGCACTCAATCTTCCCCTATATTTTATACTTATCTTCATGAATTTGGCCATAATCAGTAAACAGCAATTTCTTATTCAAAGAGAGCTTATTCAAAACTTAGTTCTGTATTCCACCTATACTCTCTATAAGGTGTTATTTAATTCCTATTCTGACTTCTTAGTTACCAGTGTTTTTTATATTTATATTATTATTTTTTATCCATATACCACTTGATGCTTATAACACGCTGTTGTGTTTTTATGTATTTTAATATGCTTTTGTATTGTGTAGCATACAGAGCCTGAAATTCATCTTGTTGCTTCGTCATTCTGTATGGAATATTGCTTACACGGTCTGCTTATTCTGAGCACTGCAATGTCACTTGGTCAAGAAATTCAATTATAACAGAAGTAGGGCTTTTCAGCCTAGAAGTGTGTGAAGACAACAAAACACATCTATTGAGTTCCAAGGAAACATAGTAGCGGCTTAGTCTGGATTTTTCTACGTCTCTTCTTGGAAATTATACAGAGAGAAAAAAAAAAAAAAGGAATGAAAAAGAAATCCACAAATTCCATTTTCCTTGCAATTAGGAGATTCAGAAAATTCTTGAACTATAAATTGTGTGTATACATGCTGCCCAAGGCACCTGAGGTCAATGGAAGCAGGTGAGACGCTGCACGATAAGCGGTGATGGACAGGGAGGTGGGTGGAGAGGAAGGCATCAGATGTGGGAGTCTCAGAAAACACTGCTGGTACTCACTTCCACGGGGAGGGCCCCCTCCTGAGTGGCAAGTGCAGGGAGCAGGGATAAATTCGGGGTGACCAACTTGTCCCACTTTGCCTGGAACTTTCCCCAGTTTTAGCCCTAAAAGTTCCATGTCCTAGGAACCCCCTCAGTCCTGGGCAAACCGGATGTTGCTCATCTTAGATGAGCTGGAACAGAGGATGGCATTGAGGAGAGATGGGGAGGGCCTGAGGGCCACACAGGTGGCAGACTACAGAGAGTACAAGCAACTACTCACCAATTAAAAGTGAGGATACTATTCAGAAGGTAAAAGGTATGTCTCGTGTGGCAGTGGCTGGTGAAGAAACTGGGGGATCTCATGGGTAGAAGCCATTCTGCACCTTAAAGCCAAAGGGAATGTGTTTGCACAGCGGCATCATTTTAAAAAGAAATAGTTAGTTGCAACAGAGGAGGAAGCCCGTGAGCTGTAAAGCTTGGAAGACTGGAAGTCCTTAGTCCTCCCCTCCTTTCCCCTAGTAACCTTTGTGCAGCTGGTCCAGGAAAACCAGTCTCATTCAAATACGAGTAATAATAATAAAAAAAAAGAGTTGGCACAGTGTCTATATAGAGATCTATTAAACTGTGGAAAAGAATAGGAAAATTTTCCTATAGAAGAATGAAATGCACCAGTAAAGTATTGCCAAGAAGCAGATAAAAAACTGTAATCTAACGTTCCACGAACAGAAAAAAAACTTAATGGAGAAATAACAGCTATGAATGAAAATATACAAAGCAGAAATACAAGGACTCAGAACTGAACAGCAGGAGATGAGAAACAAATTAAAAGAGGTGAAATGGGATTTGGCAGAAATCAGGAAAAAATAAGAGAAAAAGTCAAAATTATTTCAGAAATAAAGACTAAATTAGATGGAGCACAAAGAAAAGCAGACACCATTAAAAACACAGTAAGGGACAAAGGAAATCATGAGAAAGGGAATGAAATAAGCAAGAAATACAGAGATACAAAGGATTAGAGACAAAATTATAGGAATAAAGCACAAGCAAGTGAGAAAATCATATACATATGGAGTCTCCCAAGAAGAAAACCAAAACAAAAGAGCAGAACCATTTGAAAATCCAATTTGAGGAAACTATTCTAAAAATAAAATAAGGCATGAATGTACATATTTAACGGGTTCAACATGTACCTAGGGAAAGCCGATCTAGAAAAGTCAACATCAAGACATATCCTAAAATTATTAGAATAAAAAAGAATATTTTAGGTGAGTAGGTAAAAATATCGAGTTGCTTATGATGGAAAAAGGCAGGCATTAGTTTTCTCTAAAGATACAAATAGACCCCAGAAGACAGTGGAACAACCCTTATGAGATATTCAAAAAAGAAAGAATGAACCAAATATTTTAAATATGGCCAAGATATCTTTCATGTTTGAAAGATTCTAGAGAAACACATATGAACATGGAAGAACATATAAGCCTGTTTTGAGGAAATGACCAGATGAACTTCAGCTGACCGAGCGATGGCTGGAGAAGCTGGCAAAAGGACTGGCAATGAACACTCAATGTGTTTCACTGCAGATTTAAATACAAAGCAAAGGAGGGGATAACTCAATGGGTAAAGTCTGAAAACAGTGGAGAGAGTGGGACCCAGAATATATTTCAAGGGGCTGAACAGTGATTGGAGATGAATAATATTCTTCACTGGACAAAGGGGAGAAGGAAAAGCTGGTTAAATCAGCAAGAAAATGCTTTCTATTCTCTCCATGAAGTAAAAGTGAAGTTCATTCACTGAAAGTAGGGGCCTAGGACTGGAGTAAGGGTCAATAGCATAAGGAAAAAATGTATCAAGGAGTGGGAAATCAAGCTTCTAGCGAATCTTAGTAGATATATACATATAAGAAGAGTTTGCTGTTTAAAGAAAACCTGCAATGAGTCTGTTCCTTAAAGCAAACTATTTATTATAAGGTATTTGAATTTATTTATCCCGTAAATTGGACGCTGAGTAGTACGCTGAAGGTAAGACACACCTTTATATTATTTTGCACTTGTGGACATGTTTTTTTGAATTTTTAAAAGTGCAAATCCATTCACTTAGTTTCATTTTTTCTACACTGTTACAATGCACTGAGGATAAGGAGTATTTTCCCTGTGGTACCCAGTCCAGTACTCTGCCCATTTCAGATATTTTATTTACTTAATACATATTTGATAAATCAATACATTAAAATACCTACAATATTCCACTGTGCTCAATATTTATTTTCTAACACTCATACCTAAAGAACCACATGAAAAGATTCTTACTTTTAATAATAATTTAATTTTCAGGCTCTGAGAAAGTAATATTTCAAGTAAACTTGAAATTCCCAGTGAAGCTTACAATAAAAATTACAATGAAATTTATAAATGTTAAACTGCATACATTTCTGACTTAATAGGTCAAGGTATAATACATGTCTCAATATCCCTAGTCCAGAAGGTTCAATAAAATTTTTAATAAGAAGCCATATATGTAAGAGTATATGGAACACTGTGTTCATAAGTCATGCTCCTGGTGGGCCGATCAGGTTAAGATTCAATAGCAGGTATAAAATGAAAGAGGAGACTTGCCTAATCATTTCAGAACTGATAAACAAGCAAGCACCATAGAATTATAAAACCATACGAACCAAGGGTGAGAAATAAGAATTATTTTCTCTGAGAGCCTTAAATTAAGTATGGTTGAATTGTTTGCTTACTGGTATGGCCAAGACAGCATTCCCAAGTCCTCCTTATCAGTTTTAATCCAACTGCTATTAAATCAATATACATGAGACTCTGTTTTCTCTACAAAATTTGAGACGTATACATTTTACTTTATTGTTAATTTATTGTGAAAATGTCATTATCCAAATATAGCACACTAATCACAATTTTGTGTGAAAGAGAAATTACCAACATTCTCAGAAATTACCTGAAATTTCCTGAGCATTAACCAACATCAGAGATAATTTATGGTTATCAAATTATTACTTAAGTAAAAGGAAAGCTGAGATGACAAGAAGTAAGCAAAATAAGAAAGAACTGAAAAAAGTTTAGATACTCTGTACATTGTATAACTTCTCTTTATGTGAGAAAAACTTTAGAATGATCATTCAGAATACCTGTAATAGCTATGCTTGGTATGAAATGACTATGAGGCTAAAGATGAAAAGATAGTCTAATTCAATATGAGACAGCCATCCCACCTTGACACCTTTCTAGTTTGCTCTTTAAGAAGTAAGTGCCATAGCTTTTCACTGCATGTTTTGGGAAACGAGACTGTGATGTAGTTGAGAGAGCACAAACTTTGGAACCACACAGAACTGGGCCCCTATCCTCACAGCAGTGTGTACTAACTGTGAGACCAGAATATGACCACACCTTCTTTATAGGACTGTTATTCAATATTACCTATAATTGAGTAAAGAAACTTACCGAGTGTAGGGCACATAGCAAGTGCATGATGAATGGTAGCTATTCTAATGATTACTTTTTCACAGCAAGAAATTTTACTAGAGTTAGAAAAATCTCAGAGTAACAAAACATCCACAAATCTCAAACAGCCATCTGTTTTGAGCACCATTCATACTATGAAACTCTAGCCCTCTGAGATGATTTAGACATACTCTTAAAACTCACCATAATGAGATTTGGCCTGAACCAGAGAAAAGCCATTAATGACCTGATTGTCAAATCTGATAGCCTGTTTTCAATCATCTTATTTATCCCCTCTGTGGCATTTGATTCTATTGACTAATCTTCATTCATTCGTTTGGATTCCTCAACAATGCTCTCTCCTGGTTCTTCTCTTATTTCAGACTCTTTTCCTGGGGTTAGGATCTTGAAAGTGAATTTTCTCCATTTCCTGATCTCATCTTCTGTGAAGCCTTCCCTTATGTTTGCCAGGCAGAGTCAACACAGTCTGGCAAACTTTTATTCAGTACCTAATAAGTGCTTGCCTCTCTTCCAGGTATTGGAACAATGGCAAATAAGATTGGAGTGGTGGAGGCATCCTGTGCTTACCTGTGTTGATTTCTTCTTTCCTTCCTGAACACACTGGAAGGTTATGCCTCTCAGCCCCTTCCAGAAGATATGGCTATGTAACTAGTTCTAGCTATGCAATGTGAATGCAAATGATGTATATGTGAATCATGGGCTGAGGGTTATAAGAGCCAGTATGCTACTTCTTGGCTCTCTCTTTCCTTACAGCAATGACCCAGGAAATGATGTGATGAGTTGGCAATGTCACAAGGTGGAGGGAGCCTGGGCCCATGATTGCCAGATGGAGGAAATTCCTACTGACTTGCATCAGATTTTGCATAATTGAGAAATAAACTTGTTGTACTAGGATGCTGAAATTTCAGAGTTTGTTACTGCACCCTCTTCTATCCTATCTGATCCTAAACTAGTATAGTACAATATAGTAGGAGGAAATAGTTATGTGTATAAACTGATACTACCCAGAAAATGTGCTAAGGGCTGTGATGGAGTAATCACAAAATATTTTTGGAGTATTGAGAAGGGGCAGTGAGCTCATTCTGGACGGGAGTGTTAGGGAAGGTGTGACTTCCTGGTTCTAACTCATAGCTTCCCATCTTCCTCTCCATCCATGGACCCAACTTTGAGCAGATGCCGGGGAGAGAGAACCACTCTGCAGTAAAGTAAACCAAGCTTCTACTTTTTCTCAGTGCAGTTTCCTAATACCTGGGCTTTTCTTCAAAGCCATGATGTCTGAGAAGACCAGATGAGACACTGAGGACATATAGCTTCTTTATTTTTTACTTAATGCTGCTCAGACCAAAGTCAGCCAGAGAAGCAACAGCTAGCTATATCTGAAAGCTCTGTTGAACACGCAATCTTGAACGAATTTTTTTATACAAGCATTCTTGGTCTATGTTCCTAACATCTCACAATTTTCTCTCCAGATCTTCCCCTAAGATAGAGCTAATTGGAAAATGTGCTGCCTCTAGTTATCTGTATTCATTTACATCTGTTTTTATTTCTTTTTAAAAATTATTACAATGCCATTGCTATAAGGTTTGGGTCCTATTACCAGGGAAAATGTTAGTTTAGCCCTAACCTAATTCTTTACATCTACTTGGCCAAAGTCCTGGTGTTTTGTTTCTTTCAGTTTTTAACGTTCAAAGCATGTGAGCGATTTCACAATTATGACTTTTTTCTGTTTGTTTTAATTCTGTCTCACTCTTCTCAAGGTAAGGCTGTCCTACAGTTTCTCCTGAATTTATTAATGTAACTCATTGGTGCCTTTTCCTCTTCCTGCATACTGGATCTCTCCCCCTCTGATCAACACTTCCCACTAAGCTGCAGGTTCTGTGGTGAGGAACACCTGAGATGAATATGGGACATCTGGTATTATTTAGCCAGATGAACCAGAGTTAAAATATCATTTCAGACAAAGCATGGGCATGAAACACCTTTGGGGTATTAAGGGAACTACAAGTAATTGGATACTGAGGGAGTATAGAGAGTACTTCAAGAAGTTTGTGGAAAGATTTGTATTTTCTTTTAATTCTATTTTTACACAAACTTTTTCAAGTACCCTCATACCTAAGGACTGAAGGTGTCTTAATGCCTCACTCCTGGGTGTAGGGGCCTGGTCTCCTTGGGTGTTGGTTGAGTTGTGACTTAGAACTGGATTCTAAGAGTTTCTAAGTGTTAGTGTAGGATGTTCATGCCCAAAGGAAACACAGATTCCAAGAGCTGGAGGATCAGTCTCAATCGAAGTCTGTTAGAAGAAATTCTACATTCAACAGAAAGACAGACTCTAAATACCAATCTCAGTAGGCCTGAAGTGGGATCCAGGTTGCAGTCACAGAACCAAAAACATAGAGCCAGGAGAAGATGGAATTGGAGCAAAGTCAGGTACAGATCAATTAAGAGGGCCAGGGTCCAGGGTAAGTGCTCTAAAATCCAGTGGGTATTTGTGGTTTGTCTTTATGAACTGGTGGGTTCAAAAAGGGACCATAGTGGGGTCAGGTTGTGTCGTAGGTCCAGGGCAGGGCCAATATGTAGGAGATAAGATTGGAAAGCGAACTGAAGATCACATAATGGAGAATGCTTAGTTAAGGGACTTATTTTATAGGCCATATAGAGTAAATAAAGGATTTTAAACAGGAGTGAGGAACGGTCAGATATACACTGATGGGAGCCTTCGAGCAAGAGTCAGGGAGGTTGGACTGGATGAGACTGAGACAGCAGGCAGGAGGATCTGCTGGTCAAGAGCCATTGTGTCGTTCAGGTGAGAGAAGAGGGAGCCGAGCCAGGGCAGGTAGTGGCATTGTGAGCACTGGAAATGTACTTGAGGGAGGAAAATGGAGAAGGCAGATTCAGTAGCAGCATCTTTGTCTCATTGCATGGATGGTGTGAAGGGAAAGGTGACTTGCAGATTTCCAGGTAGTCAGTGATGTCAGCCGCAGAGATAGAGAAGCCCAACAGGGGAAAAGTCGTCTTGAGAAAGATGTTGAATTTAGTTTTGGACACAATGCTTTCATGGTTTTACAGGATATTTAGGTGCAGATATTGGCAGTCCATTTTAAATAGAAGTCAAAAACTACAGGAGGGAGAATATAGAG
This sequence comes from Cynocephalus volans, assembly GCF_027409185.1. NCBI lineage: Eukaryota > Metazoa > Chordata > Mammalia > Dermoptera > Cynocephalidae > Cynocephalus > Cynocephalus volans. The sequence goes on from NC_084464.1 coordinate 30,967,273, forward strand.
GTATTGATCTTCTGAAACTGTCAGAGGAAGGAGGCTCTCACCCAGAGAAGAAGATAAGGAAAAGTGGGCTAAAGACAAAGCACCTGATTTTAGGTTAAAAGCATGAGAGAAGACATCTGGAAGGAAAGAGCAGGGTTGGTATCCAGGGCCAGAGTGGACGGATTGATTTTGAATGGGAGAGGACGCACCTTCATCCACTGAGTTCAGACAGGCTCAGATGGGAATAGAAACAGGTACAGACTGTTTAACAGGTGTTGGGTCAAATGTTGAGGGAATTCTTCATCACATAGAAAGAGAAGCATGGTTTTCTGCTATGCATTGGAATAGGGGTCAGCAAACGATTTTTCTGAAAGGCCAGATTGCCAGTAGTTTAGGCTTTGTGGGCCCTGTGGACTCTTACAGCTGGTCCACTCTTGTTATAGTACGACAGCAGCTGTAGACATACCTTAGACAAATGCTGTGTCCCAGTAAGACTTTTTAAAAACAGGTGGTGAGCTGAACGTAGCCTGCAAGCCACAGTTTGCTGATGCCTGTATTAGAGGGTCGAGGCTTGGGCTGGAGGTTTGAAGCCAGTGTCGGAGGTTTGGATTTGTCTTTGTGTGAAATGGGAGAGGGTGAGTGCTGATCAGCAACAACGAGGGGATAAGGTGGAGCTGAGGGTCCAGTTGACATCGGAGATGATGTGGCTCTATCTGCATGGTTTTGTGAGTCTCTAGTGATTCTGTCAAGTGTTACTCTTTCCTCTGTGATCCTAGACAGTTGCTTTCATTTCTGGCTAATCAGAGGTGTCTCTCCACTTAGACTGTGAACATCTTGAGGACAAGGTCCTTGTCTTGTTTATTTTTGTAATGGCCTGATTTTCCTCAGTTTCCAGCTAAAGACCACCTTCTTTAGCTATAGGCACTTGCCCCTCACCTCCCTGAGACACAGTGAAACCACTTCCTGGACCTGAGCTGAAATTGCCAGGCCAGCCTCAGTTCACGTTGATCCACCCAGTCCTGTCTCGTCCTTTGAGGACTGGTGACTAATGCAGTGACTGTTAGCTGGTCAGAGAAGCTGAAGTCATGCAGCAATTAATGGCCCCACACACATGCATCCACTGTTTTAATCCATTCCCCCTCCGCTCCTCCCACCCCATCTTCCTGTTTTCGGAACAAAAAAATTCTCTGACTTCACATGGCCAACACAGCTGTCCAACTGGCCAAAAACACAGAAGTGAATGAAGTCAGTGAAAAGATGAGTCACTGCACAGCAGTGTCATTTACACTCGGCTCCACCCTCCCCCACCTCCCCCTGACTCGGATTTACTGCTTGGGAAGTAGCACGTTGCCACATGTCCAAGGGCAATGTGCAAGGAAGAGCCTTTGGGGTAGGAAGTAACTCACTAGGCAAATTGGTTGTTTATTACTGGTCCACCTAGTTGATTAACATCATTGGGATCTGATGAGGAGATGGAGGGGTTTAAGGGGCACAGACAACTGGCTGAATGGCTTAGTGGTGTTTAAATATTTTCTGCAGAAAGGACATACAGCATGCAATTCAAGATCCAAATCCATACAATTCAGTTACAGCTTAAAAATATTTCTTGAGTTATCACACAGAGGGCACCAGGAAAGCTCACAGGAACCAATGTTAACCTTATTCCCCAAAGCTGATGCCCATATTCATTCATGAGAAGTCATGAACATAGCATCTTGCAGGGCACATAGCACTGCCTGATAATCTAAGTTGAGGCTGTTAGTTTTAATCATGATGGTTTTATTTGGATCAATGTTGGCATGGATTTGAAATCTATGAGACTCGGTCTTTAATAATATTATCAATTACATGATTAATAAACAATTTATTTTCTTGCTGTGATCTCTGTATTTCTGTTATGAATTTCTCTTATCTTGAGGCCATTGACAATATAGGGAACTTTGACTCGTTGAAATTCCTCTTAGTGCTCGTGTTATCTGTGTTTCCTGCTTTTTCATGCCCTCGGTCAACCCTCTGTAATCATAGCCCTTGTATCTCCCTCTTGCAAAGTTCTCTTTCCTTCTCTTTGTAACAGGCCTCCCAGGGGACTGCACTTGGCTTCTCATGCAGAGCAGAGAAATAGACAAGACTGAAGCTGGAGGAGCAGCTGCTGGTCCACCCGCTGCCAAGGCTTGGCAGCAGGTTCCTGGGGAAGCAGGAAGCACCTGGTTCACACAGGACCAGCACAGCTGGTCCAGCTTTTGACTGGCAGAGCGTGGCTTCCTTCGTCACCAACGTGACCGGCCTTGTGATCTTGCTACAGCCTGCTGAAACCAAGAGGGACGCAGTGAAAATGGTACACCTCGGCAGAGCAGGTGCAAGTCACATGTCACTAATGAACAATGGGCACTTTGCACACAGGAGGCTTTGATCTGAGTGCTAAAAAGCCCCTCTGTTGGACAGGCTGTTGGCTGAGGCAGGCAGCAGTGAGAAGCATTGGGAATGATCCTTTATCCAAAAAAGTCAGCGTAAGAGCGATCATCAAATAACCCTTGTAGAGTCAAACACTCATTCTTAGGGGTCTCCTTGGGAGAAAGCAGTGTGTTTATGGGACCATCGAAGCCCATGATTGGCAGATGTGGTCCAAACCTCCATCTCTGCTCCTTCCACCTTCCACCAATCAGTGCCACCCATTTGCCCAGCCCATGCTTAAATATTTGTAGCAAACACAGGACTCAGTAATTCTTTTAGTTCATTAATCAGTTGATTGTATATTTGAGCCACCCTCCAAATGAATAAAACATTTCTTCTATTTTAAACTTAAATCTGTCTTCCACCCATTGGTTTCAGTTCCACCTTATGGGGTTATACAGGACAATTCCACTTGAGGAAGAAGGTGTCCATGTGAGAGCCTTGTATATATTTGAAGATCACTCTCATGTTTTCCAGGAAATGTTAATAGGGCAACTTTTAATAAATTGAAGAAACAAAATCAAATTAATTAAGATAAGTAAATAAATTTATAAATAAAAATTAAAATAAGATAGATTGCTATCGTTATGTACCAAATGGTACATTTCCCCTCCACAGTAACCTCAAAGGCTCTATGCAAAAATATCATCTCCTCCTCTGAAAAATCAGCAGAATTGTAGGCTTTTTATGATGGGTGGATCTTAGGGATCATCTTGTCTAAACTTTCATATCACAGATGGGGAAATGGAGGTTCACAGAAGTAAAGTCACACAGTAATTCAGAGTTGAGACAAGAATCCAAGCTGGACTGGGACAAGAACCCAAGCCGGGCTGGGACATGTGCCTCTTTCTCATTGTCCTGATGAGGTCTGTGACCAAGTGCAGGAGTGACAATGATTCTATGCACATTATCCACTCTACTCTTTAAGCACACAGGGCTTTCATCATCTTACTTTCCTTTCCCCACAACCTGCTCTCAGGGGATGATCTGATCTGAGGTGTCATGAGAATTTGAGCCAGTGTGTTTCTATTCTTGTGAGTATTTGAATTCTTTCCTCTTGCTTTTCATTGATGAGTGTAGAGCATTGGACAAAGGATTTGAGGCTTCATAAGGTAGATGAGGGAGGGGCGTTTAGGGAGAAGTTAAAGGAGGTGTGTCCATCTAAGGATAGGGTCTCCTTGGGGCAAGGACTGGGGTATCTCTGTAAGGACATGCTTGGCATTTCCAGCACCAGACACACAGGGGCGTATTCTCTCCATGGGAACCTTGTGGGTACAGCTAATGAATCAGCAGACAAACCGCAAAGAAAGAAACTGGCACAAGCAAGTTATTGCTCAAAAGCTGGATATGCCAGGGGTCAGGTGGGTTCCCAGCAGTAAAAATATAATCACATGGTCACTGTCCATGGACCTGTATACAGGACAACATGGCTATAGAGGAGATAGTGCACCTGAACTCAGCAGGTACCATGCCAGAGGCAGAGGAAAGGGAGGCAAATACCCAACTTAGCATGTGAAGTTGAGAGAAAGTTATATAGTATCAAAGCTTGCAAAGAGAGACTTTGGGTGCATGGAGTGGTAAGGGATGTATGAGGATCCCCTGGGGAAAGGTAGAGAGACATGGGTTCTAGGCTAATGCAGGAAGGCTTCGAGCCATTGTGTCAGCAAAGTATGTTTGCACAATGGAATGCTACTCTGCCATAAAAAAAAAAAAAAAAAAAAAAGAAAGAAATACTGCCATTTGCAGCAACATGGATGACTTTAGAGAAAACCGTGTTAAGTGAAATAAGCCAGGTGCAGAAAGAGAAATACCACATTTCCTCACTTATATGTGGGAGCTAATAAAAATTAAAAAATGAAAAAAAGGGAAAAGATACAACAATCAGAATAATACGTTGAACTTTTAAGAAAAAAAAAGAACAGAGGTTACCAGAGGTGGGAAAGGGGGAGGGGACGAGGGGTGAGAGAACTGGGAAGGGGCCATGAAAATCGATTACATTGTATAATAAAGAATATAATAATAAAAAAATGTATAGTTGAGTCAACAGCAACAGCCAGTTTTGCTACTTCCTTTTATTTTTGATTTGAACTCTGCTCTTCATTCAAAACCTTCATTCAGGTCCTAGAAATTGTAAATGTCCCTGCTTTTCTGCCTCTTGGCGGGCCACGAGCGTTGTTCTCCTAGACTCGAAGTGGATGAATGCCGACTCTTTCTCCTGGTTTTCTCAGAGAGGTGGGGAGGAGTGTGCGTCAGTGTTCAGATCTATGCACAAATTTTACAGTTTCCCCTTAAAATTTTCCTTTCAAATTTCTTCTATCACTTAATATTTACTTTGTCCATGCTTCTTTTTTTGGTCTCTTGCAATTTTTAAAGTTTATTTTTGCTTTGCTATGGTTGGAAAGCTTGCACTGGGATCTCCAACTTTTATCCTGAAGTTCTGCAATTTGTCTTTTGAATTTTGTGGCAATCCCAAGTTATGAAAATGCCTCTTCCAGCCCTCAGGGTTACAAACCATTTTTAGATTGGCTTATTTACCTGATTTGTCCTCATTTTCCTCAGAGAATCCACGGGTTAAGGTGGGTCAGCTGGTGATAGTCCCCAAAAGACTTTCTTGTTTATGTTTGACTCACTGGTCAGTTTCTCATTTGTTCTTCCCTCAGTGTGGCTCTGTTTGGCTCTGTTCCCCCCGCCAGAGAGTTTGGGGACAATTACAGAAGAACCTTGAAATTTGTCATATGGTAAAAACAAAATTCCAGGAAGAGCATGTTTCATTTTTGTGGTGAAGTGGGGAGTGGGTAGAGAGAGACAGAGTGGAGTGAGTCTCTTCTGCCCACACACAGAGCTCCAGTCTCATGTGGTGCAAAAATTGCTCTCAGCCTCTTGGGCCTTGGGACATCCCCTCGGAATCCCTGTGTTTATGTCTCTCTTCTGTTCATTGGAATGCTGTCTGTATTCTAGTCCCCAATCAGCTTGAAGTCCTTTCAGAGGTAAAGATTGTGTCCTGTCTCCCAGCATCTAGCTCAGCACAGAGTCTGGGACACAACTGGCTGTCAATATATATTTGCTAAACAAATGAGTAAATATGTTTTCTTGTTTCCAATGCTGTGTATGGTAGGCATTCAATAAATGTTTATTAACAGTTACTAAAAATGTATTTAAAAACCACTGGGCATTTATATAGCTCCACACTTTTTTAGTCCATGTGAAACCTGCCCATTTTTCCTTGATTATACCTAATTATTTATTTTGTCTTTTGGAGACAAATGTAAAACAACTTTTTTTTTTTTTGGTCGCTATGGGGATCCAAACCTATGACCTTGGGGTTATAAGGCTGAGCTAACTGGCCAGCCCTGTTCATTTTTTTTTTTTTTTTTGAGCAGAGTTTATGAGAACTGAACTGTAAGGATAGACTCAATATCACATGGAGTATGTGTTTACTAACACAGCTGGCAAGGAGGACTATTAGCTCTGCCATTGTAAAGGAGAAAGATCATCAGTGTTTTGTATCTGTGCAAAATCAGCTTGCCCCGAAACTTTCTCTGATGTGGGCCTCTTAGATCATCAGTAAATACAGCAGCTCATTGCTAGATCTCTATTTTACTTCATGCTGTGTAGACACGGAAAAGGTGGTGTTTCCTTGCCTATCTTGATGGCAGATAAATAATTCAGGTTAACCTAGTGTTATCCTTGGTAATATAATAATTACTTGAATATAAAATTATAGTAAGGTAAGTACTTTAACTGATGCTCCCAAGAATTAATTATTTGCTTGAAGTTAGAGGGGGTAAAATTCAGTGCTTGAGGGCAATTCTGATGCAAGGTAATACCGTTGTGTTTAAATTGGTGGGGGGGCTGCCCTTCCTTTCTTTTCTTATGTGCGTCCCCCCATTTCACTTTGCCTCCATCTCTTCCCCAATCAAATACTACTTCAAGCAAAACGTGAAACATTCTGTCATCTTCTTGTGTGGCTTTTAAATGAAATTGTGAATGATATGAGTAGAAATATCTGCAACATTTTGGGTTGTGAGAATCATAGAGAAAAAAGAAACAAGGACACTGAGTACCTGGCACACAGTAGATGCTCAGTAGTTATGAGCTTTATAAGTGCATATTAATGCTAAAAGCATGAATACAAAAGCAAAAACAGCAGCTGAGAGTCATGTGTGCAGATCAAATTCATGTGCCTCCATGACACAAAAGACCAAATGTGACAAAGTGCCATGTGTAGTAAGTAATCTCAAATTGATGCAGTGTTCCCCCTACTGAAACTCACAGAGAACCTTCCAGAACACAGCAGAGCAAAAGGAACTCAATATGAACTTTAAGTAGATAGTGGCCATGGTTGGAGCCATGCCAATGACACTTGGCATCAAAGTCTTGTTTGTCTTTTTTGGTCAAGCTTTTGTTCTTCTTTATAGTAAATGTTTTATACCCTTGAAGTTTGGGAAAGTAGTTTTTCAGGAAAAAGAACACTGGAATTAAAGCATTAAGCAAGGCTCCCCTAAATTTTCCAGTTGTTTCATTGTGCTCACATCACATCTCGGCTTTAAAAAAAAATTTGGGTTCTCTAAATTAAGTCATATAAAAATCAAGTGAAAAATAAACTTCTTTTTGGGGGGGAAGGAATGAATCCCTCATTCCAATGTTATGTTTCTTTATTTGGTTAGTGGAAGATGCTCTCATTATCCTGCTATCCACCGGGCGTGTTCACTCAAAATTAGTCTATGCCATTACTAAGTAACAACAAGCACACTCATCACAATTGTAGAGGACTAGACAGAAAAATTGGGTCTTGCCCTTGTGCCCCAAGAGCCAATAAAGCTGCAGTCATTTAGAGACAGTTCCAGAGTAAAAGTTCCCCCCTTAGAATGCCCACATCCAATTCTTCAGAGTTCAGCTTGGGATCATTAGCTGAGTCTCTCTTCTACCTCCCAAGAGACTGAGTCAAGCTCTTAAGCAGCGTTTGTCCTAATTACCTTGTTTGTATTAATGTCACCGGAACTTTTATTTCACTTGTTTGGAAAAGTTCCTTTTTCTTTGTTCTGCCTCTAGATCCTGGAGTGATTTGAGCTTCTGTTGCACGTAGAGCATGGGCTCCCTTCTGGACCTGACTTTACTCTCAGTTTTAAGCTGTGGCTAATTCAAAATTCAGCCTGACTCTTAGATTACTTTTCCATTCTCACCTCCCATTACTCCCTGCCAGCGGGACTATTTTTGCTGTCTATGCCCCTCGCCTTCTCTCCTGTGTGCCTTTGCTCACATGGTTAACTCTATCTAGAAGGTCTTCCTCCAGCTCTGCATATTTAAGTTCCTAAACACTCTTCAATGACCAGCTGGTATTTATTTCACCCTCTCCATAAAATCCTTCTGGATTCTTGTAGCTGGAGGCATGCACTCCCTTCTTTGCAGTCCCATAGCTATTCTATGACTCTCCCAGTGCCACCACTATATTCGGTAGTGTGTTACCCTTATATGTGTCTGTAGTGTTTATCTCTTAGTAGATCTAGACTGTAAGCATTTTAAGAGGCAGGACTTTGCTTCCTTGATGATGTTCTCCAATCGAGAACCTGCTTAGAGAAGTTGCTTTAGAAGGTTTATTGAATGAAGACATAAATGTGTGTTGAAATAAAATTATCTGCTTACTACATTAAAGGTTTTTTTCCCCCCATTTTTTCATCTGGATTTTGAAAGTACATATACATAGCCAACTGTACAACGCAAAATAATTTCCCCTGTTCCCAAGACAGAATTTGTAAACCATCAAAATCATAAGTGTAAAGAGCACGAGTGTGTTTGTAGGTGCCTTGCTGATGCTTTAGAGAAAACATAAGTTGAAGTTTTGGCAAACTGATTAAAAAATAATAATTATCTAGTATGTGTAGCCAATTATTTTATGTGAAGTATTTTGTGTCCTGGGAATGGATGTCTTGGCGTTCTCCAAAAACCTGAGAGATATATCAGCCCTCTGAGGTTGGCTACAATTCAAATTTCCTAGAGTTACAGCTCTGCCCCTTAGGAGCTGACTCACCACCTCTGTTCACTCTTGTTAAATTTTCTGGCCCCAGCACATGTACTGTAACTTTTTGTTGTCTCTAAAGAGCACATACTCACGTCAGAGAACTTTCTCCAACTTTTTTCCCCTCAGTACTCACTAATTCCAAAGTACTTTTTTATTATTTTTATTTTTATGGCTCAAGGAAACAAGTCTACACCCTCAGAGTTAAATTTAAGTGCTGTTTAATAAAGTTTCAATGAAATTCTGATCTCCTCTTTGGGAAATAAGAAATCTTTATGGTGAAAACCCTTCCTACTGATTAGTAAGAACTTGATATTAAATTTAGATATAAAGAAATGCATTTTATTCAGAAAACCCATCCACCACACATAGTAAAGTTACTCAGAAGAAGAAAATCCGAAGAAATAAAACACAGACCCTTTCCTGAAGGAACTCAAGGCAGCAACAATGACAGACATTAAAAAATAGAAACAAAGCCCAGTATCAAAACTAGTATAATACAGGTATTTATAAAAAAATACAAAATGAGGCATCTCATAGTCTCACAAAAATATTGTGACAATTAGTGAGATAATGTGTTTAAGAACCTTGGAGATACTTGATGAAAGTAAACATTTTTGTTGAATGAGGATGTCAATGGTAGTTACATTACAGGTTTATTGTGTGGAAATAATGAGTTAATAACAATAAGGCATGTAGAAAACTGGCTGGCTCATGGTAAGCTGTCAATATGTGCTGGTTATTTTTGGTGGTCATTCCTCATTGGTATGGGCTATTTCAAAACTCTTTACAAATTGTTGCCAAATTTCCCAAGTAGGGAGAAAGACCTGGCAATGGTCATTTCAAGTACATAAAATATGTTGTGGTGAAGATTAGGCCACCTAGAACTCCAGAGTTATCACTATTAGGAAAAGAAAAATCCTTGTGGCTTTTTTCCCCATGACACCTCAACTCCAGGAAGAGACCTTTAGTATCAAATATGTTGTCTACATGCACAAAAAATTCTGACTGACTTTCAGTGGCTCACATAAATCAAGCAACTCTTGGATCATGCATAATACCAAACCTAACCAGTTAATTCCCAGATCTCTATATAAATGGACACATAACTTTGTACCCAAATGAATGACAATTGTTATGTCTCCTGGATGACCAAAATCAGAGCTAAGGAGTAGAAAATTAATCAGAGCATGTTTAAATTGCCATGTCAACAAAATAAAAATAAAACAAAATGATTGCTTTTTGTTTTTGTTTTTTTTTGGTTATGTTAGTGATAGATATTGCAGGCATACCTTCTCACTCTCAAACTTACTTTTAATTACACAGTATGGTACAGTGGGGGTAAAATCAGCTGTATGACCTTGGACCAGTTGCTACAAATGCTGGGTATCAATTTGACCCTCTAAAACCGGCATGTACCTCTAATGTTCCTGACTGAAAAGCTATGACCTTATAGGGTGGGAAGTATATTACGGGTACTATAGTAGAATGGTTTGGCATTCATTGGAAAGTTTCTTGTAAAAGGAATAGTTTAAAGGGTGTGTGTAACAGAGTGCAGAGCATCACTCAACATTGATTTGTCAAAAGATGACAATTTAGCCCTTGAAATAAACGTCTCCCAAAATAACAGCATTTGGGAAACTTTGAGCTCTGCTTTAGTCCTTTCACAGGAACTAAGAGGTCTTTCAAATTCTGAAGGCGGAATACTGAGTAATAGAAGAAACAAGTCCTCAGTCTCCATCGCTCTGTCTGGGGACCCACTGGACTATTATTAGCATGGGATACAAAATAGATTTGGTAAACATTGGAAAAGCCTTGCCAAGCAGCGTCTGAAAGACATATGGTCTTTTGTAAGGGCCGTGATCGTTATAAACAAGCAAGATGTTCTAATTAAGCAGTCGTCTTTGTAAGGCGACTTGTTCTATAACTTAGGCTTAAGGTTCTGAAACAGGCAGGCAGAACTTTGGGGGCTGGGTCACCCTTAGTCCTTCTTTGAGCCAGACTTAGGGTTGAAGCAGAAAGCCGCTATCTCTGCTTTGACCACTAGAGGGAGGGCAACTACGTGGAATTAGCCAGAAGACGGTTCCTCCAATCCATGCTATCACACTTACCTCCTGGCCGGACAAACCAGTGTGTAAGAGAAACTGATTTTCTTTAGCTTTTTGAGGAAGTGGAAACGTAGGGAATGCGTTTCACCAATGGATATCAGCCTCACCTTTTAAGTTTAGTGGAGTTATGGTGTGGGTGTTTTCTCATTTTTACAAGCCTCTCTAAGCAGAGTACAGATTTGGTTGAATGACAGAGTGATGGAATGCCCTGCCTGGTGCAATGTGCCTGGAGTTTTCACTACGAGGTTATCTCTTTTGGGTTAAGTCACCGAATCTTTATAACGATTTCATGGTATAGAGGTTGGGCTAGAAGAATTTTGATAACTCTTCCAACCCTAAAATTCTATCATTCTGTATCTGCTCCACAGGAGTATGAACTTCTCATGGGTAAGGGAATATGACTTAGATATGACACCTGCTGCCAAGGCCAGTCCCTTAGCAGATGCTCACTAAGAGTCGATGATGGATAAGACTGGCTGGTTTATATGCCCGTTTACCACCTAGGAGCACCCATAAAGAATGACTATATTTTCTCAAAAAATTTTTTAACCTGTTGAAACTCAGGACAGTAATGGTTGAACAAAATGCTCAAAAATAGTAGTCCTTTTCTCTTCACTGTAACTATTTCCCCCAACATACATATGAGTAGGAATACATGAGTCCACCCATCTTAGGCAGCTGCCCCCTGCAAACACACATTCAGGTTCCCGAGCTAAAATCTTTACCAAAAGACATTGTGCTAGATAACAAGCAATTGTAGGAAAAACTCATTCTCATCCTCCAAAACCCATAACAAGGATACAATAAATAAGAAAACAGAATTACTTATGATTCACTACTGAGAGAGAGGTATTTATGGGTCTTTTATAGCATTATAATCATAAAAGGTAGAAATTCAGAAGCGGTTTATCATTGATAGTAATTAGTGACACCAGAAATCATACTTCCTCTTCTGGTTCTTTCCTTTTTTTCTTTTTAAACAAAGGAAAAAACTGACGCTGAGGAGCCACACAGGTGGTTGTTGGTGTGCTGGGACAAGAACTCAGGTCTGTTGGCTTTGAGTCCATTCTATTACATCTTACAGTAGAACTGTCAGTGACAGCTGTCCCTAGCATGTAGCAGTTAATCTTTCTACCAGGTTCTGAAGCTCACTATATAAGTACTGTACTCAGAATCTGGAATGGAAGCTCAGTTGGAAAATATTCCTAAATAGAAAATGAACTAGGACACAAAAAGTAAGCCTTCCATAAAGAGAAGAATTTCTAATCGGAAACCAAAATATCTAAAAATAAACTATGGAATGAGAAGACTTTGTTGTTACTAATTTAGAGTCATTAATAACAAAGATGTAGACATTAAATCAACACACGGTTTGTATCTTGCTTTTGGTTGAGTCACAGGAAGAACTCTGAATGAGGACAGAAGGGTAGTGTTGAGGCTGCTGTGTGTTTAATTTGATACTGCCCCTTTAATACAAAGAATGCAAAAATACCAAAACCCACCACAGCAATCTTAATACTAATAATAGAATTGCCATCTCTGTTTGGTGAGACTACAAATTCAATTAATTCCAAGGCCAATAAGCTCTTTATGAGTCTGAAGGGATTATTAACACGGCAAAGTTTGAAAGATCAAATCACAATAACAATTTCTTGCATGATTTTTGAAGCCTTGAGCAGGTTTGCTTTCATGAAAATAATCATCTATTAAGCTAATGCAGGAGAACGAGCGAGCTGGGGAGAGAGGGTGCACAGGGAGGAGGGATCAGAGGTAGGGCGAGGAATTGCGTGCCTCCTTCTCATTCATTTGCCAAGAGAAGTTTGAGCTCCATGCCGATGTCAGTGTTTTTTTCCCCCAGGCTGACCCCAGAAAGGTAAGTTCTGTTTAGAATCCATTTTGTAAGAGTGGGATATTTGACAAGCCTGAGTAAGGCTGGGGACTTTTTGGGCCCCAAGTGTGCGACTAGAGGTAAATGACTTCCATCAGTCTCTACCTAGGCACCAGGCCTGGGCAAATGTGTCTAATTGGCAGACATGGTGTTGGTGGCGCTAGTGATAGCAGTGAAAGGTCATTCCATAATCTGTCACTAGAACGAAACAAAACAAAACAAAAATAATTATTCAAGAGGGCCCTTCAAAAAAGTAGTAGCAAAATCTCTTCTGGTTTATGAAATGATTCATTTAGGACTAAATATTACAGTTATTGTGGGCAGAATCCTCCCATTTACTCAGGGCTCAATACAGTCTCCAAGCCATGGATGACTAAGGTAAGGCTCATCCTTAGCCTCAGTCTTTGTTTTATTTAAAAAAATATTCTAGGTTTTCATGTCTGAATTGGATGTCATCTATTTCTCAAGAAGCCATAAGGGCCAACATTTTGCCAGTGTCTTATTACATGGCATAAGGGTTGTGCTATCCTTGCTGTAACTCATATATGCCTTCTGCAACTCATATTGTCACATTTCCTTCTCTTAGCTTTTGCAGATGTATGTATCTAGTCTGGGTTCCATTTTGCACTGCTCTCATATGAGTCTGAGCTATTTCTCCAGCCACCTGGTCCCAAGGACAGATCTCATGCATTCCTTTACCCTGGCTAATTAGCCACATGGTGACAATCACTGGCCACATCTTTCTTTTCTCTACTTGACAGCTCCCCAGGCTTCACTGCCAATACTGCCAATTTGCAATACACCAGTTCGCCTAGGCTCAGAGCCAGGATGGCCCCTCGTCTGTCCTGCTGGCATCCCACGACTGGTCTATTCTGATCTGTGATGCCTGGGAGCTGCTCCCCAGCATACTGGAAAGGGCCGGGAGTTTCCTCCCCTAGTTTGGGAAGGGATGGCAGAGCCTGCAGGCAGAAAGCTATGAGAATGGCTATTTCTTAAATACAATCAAGCCCTTTCTTTATGGCCTTTCCTGTTTCCCAAAGGCTCCTTTGCTGTCTCTATCCAGGATTAAAGTGGTGCCTTAGGCACTTTAGAGACTATCCAAAGGAAAAACTGGGGGTCTTTGAAATTCCTAATGCTCCACCCCTCACTCTGCCCAGCACTGTGGGTTATACAGACCTCACTGGTGTGGCTGTATTTTCACTTCCATCAAGTCTGGCTTTCTTCTTGGAGGGTAGTAGCCATAGAGCTGGGTGGGTTGGCCCCAGGGAGCAGAAAAGCATTCTGGAGTGTGGAACTACTTTCTTACAATGTCCTTATTTTGAGTTATAGGGAGTGGAATGGGGGTTAAAAATGCTATTATCCCTTGTAACATAGAAGTCTTACATTCGGGCAAGTTTGAGTAACAATGAGAAGAGAAAATGGAAGTGGGGGTGGTAAGTAAATAGACTTCTTGGGTCTTGGGCAGTGCAGTCAGATCAATCTGGTGGGCTAGGCTGTGGGCTTTCTCCTGGTTTTCCATAGGAGAGTCAGATTTTATCACTGCATTTCTATTCTAGTTCCTGGAATCAGAGAATGGAGACTGGCAATTTCTCAAATGCCAGGTGGGCTCTCCTGTTTTCATCAGAAAAAAAAAAGTGTAGGAGCAATTTCAGCATCTCCCTCCTTTTATTCTTTAAAGGTCCCAGAAAGGGAAGAAAGAGGAATAGGAAACGAGAAGGGAAGGGGAATCTGGGTGTCCCTGGAAGATCCTCCCTGTGGAAGTCTGTCCCATGGCAACACCATTAAGGAGGTTACTTCTCCAGATCCTGAGTTGATGAGTCCTGGAGTTCAAAAGACCCCAGGATCACAATAGTTGGAGAAATGTAAACTTTTAAAGTGTCCAGGGGGCCAGAGGAACCTATGACACTATATGAGCAATTAAGTAAAGAAACAGAGAATTGATGCAAAAACTGCTCAGACAATCCCCAAAACCCACCTTCAACAAAAGGGTTACTGAGAATGACTGACAATTTCCACCTGGTCTTGAACTGGAATGGCTCCCAGTGAGCCAGGAAAAGAAATCACCTTGGATTGGGGGCAGAGGAGAAGTTGTCTGCTTGGTCTCAGCCTTACACAAATGATTCCAGCATCCAGGAGGACAGGATAGAGTACAGAACAGAGGAAGTGCCGAGGAGCGTGATATGCCAAGGAGATGCTTCTGGCGGTGGAGCAGCTGGCATCCTGCTCTCATTGAGATGGGCTGGCTCAGGAGGATCCTAATTACTGCACAACTGCTGCCTCCATAATCACCGTGACAGGAGCAGTGTGGGCCGGAAGGAGATGTGAGATGGAGCTGGTGGCTTCTGAAGACGAAGTTGGATCATTGTTCTTTGCCACAGCTTCAAACAGTGGACTGTGGCCAGCTGCCTGCTAAGGTTGCAACAGCTGCCTCCAAAAAAGGGGCCAGCCCTTCCTACTTCATCTCCAGAGGAGGCACCAGCTCCAGCTTGCAGGTCTGTCTCCAGGCTCTCTGGCCAGAGGGAGCGGCAGGCTGCCAGGTAGGCCTGTAGGACTTATCTCTTATGGGAGGCTGGAGGTAGAATTCAAAAGTATGGTGAGGAGGTCACAGAGCTGGGCTGGGAAATGAACCTAGATTAAGAAACAGTCAAAGAAGAGAATTCTGTGGAATTATCTCCAGATCAAAGAAAAGAACTATAAAATTTATGGCTTGGGGATATTAGTGAAGTGATCTCTTTGATTCAAGTAATTAAGAAAAATAAAGCTATTTTCCTCAGTGTTTATGCTTCATGAAAGAGATTTTTTTTTTTTTTTTGAACAAGGTCCCAGGTTTAGGAGTGAGTAGTCTCCTGAGTGGTGACACAAATAGCACCCTGGAGGCCAATTTTCCAATGGAGTGTGAGAATGAGCTAGGGGCTTCAGATATAAGCTCGGGGTGTTAGAAGCAGTGTGGAGTGAGAGTGGGTAAGGAGGGGAGCAGGTGTGGAGACAGATGCACTCCCTACTTTGGTTTCCCTGGTTTTTGTTTGGCTCTCAGGAAAATTTCAAGACTGGCCCTTTACAACAACTTCTGACGAGGCACTGGTGTCCTCTGAAAGTCTTTTGCCAGGTTTTCTGATTTCTGATATCAGGGGAACTTCTGGAAGAAGAAAAGGTGTAATGGGTTTGTTTGGCTGATCTGGTTCCCCTCAGGAGAAAGGTGACTGATTGCAATAGTGCTAACTTAAAAAAATTATTTATTTTAGTTGACACATTGTAATTGTACATACTTATGGGGTATGAGCTGACGTTTTAATACATATATATGTTGTGTAGTGATTGGGTCAGGTTAGATAATGTCTCCATCACCTCATGCATTTATCATTTCTTTGTGGCAAAAACATTCAAAAGCCTCTTTTCTAGCTATTCTGTGATATATAAAACTTAACTGTTAACCACAGTCACCCTTCTGTGCAATAGTGTTAACTTTTGGAAAGACAACTTGCCATGTTGACACTCAGCGTGGACTCACTGGCAGAGAAACCTTGTACATCCAGAATGTAATTGCTTTTATTTCCACTTTATTCAGCACATTACCAGCTTTACTGAGTCTCTAACACATTACACAATCATAACATTCCCTATTATGTTATACCTTCAGGCTCCCATGTGTCAAGCCAGTCATTCCCATATAGGCTTTTCAGGAGCAGGACTTATCCCTAGATCATAACTCTGTTTCAGTTGCTACACAAGATAGGTTGGTCAATGTTCACAGTGATGAGGCCGAGAGGCTGAGATGTCGTAGCCTAGTTCTTTGACATACACCTTTGGAAAGTATGCTATTTTCTTCATCTGGATATTGGAATCTCCCTAAATCTACCCTTGCCCTGTATATTTCAGTATTGGGTAGGCGGGGTAAGTCAAGCATACAGGTGGATGCCTCCCTCTTCTCCAGCTTCACATATAGGCTGCCTTTGGGCTGGCTCAGTTGCCCGTAACTTCAAAACTGTTTTCCATCTAGGCTAAATAAATTGCATAAAAGATTATGTGATCACTTACTATGCTAACCTGTTGTACTTTAATTGGCTTTATACACATATCTTAAATGCGTATACACACATTTTTTTTTATCATAGTTGATCAAGTAGTTGATTTAATATGGTGTTAACTTGGTATTTATAAAATCCAAGTACTGAACAAGAGGTAAAGTTATGTAAACTACTGTATCCACACATGGATCAATATGTAGACATTACTATTTTTATTACCATTTGTACTATTTATGAATGGGAAAATGCTCAATAAATGGCATTAAATACCAAGATGAGAACACAAAACTATGTACCATAGTGATCTCATGTCTGTAAATTTTGCAGAGAAAAGAGACTTATAAAAAATATGTCAGAGCGAGGAGGAGCAGGGAATCAGGAGGTACTTCTGCTGATAGGCAGAAGATAAGCGAGAGTTGTGTAGCAGATGCCTGCAACCCAAGCTACAAGGGAGCCATGTGACCCTTGCAGGCAGTGATCCTGGTGTATTTGCTGCTGGGAGCCTATATAACTGCACTAATCCAAGAACAGAGTTCATGCTGAGCCCTCATACCCCTGGGTCCTGGGCTGTTGCAGTATGTTGCCATTTTGAGATTGGAGCAAACACCCAAGTTCATTTTGCCTTGGTGCCCAATAACCCTGGCATCTCCACAGCCTTAAAGCCCCCTCATCATGCTGGGACTTGGCACCCAAGCCTATGTGGTGACTTGCACCCTGAGAACAGGGTCCAGTGCAGGGTGGAAGCCACCTCCAGGACAGAGGGGTCTAGTGCGTGGACTTTCCAAATCCAGAGAACCAACTGATAGGGGCCTTCTGCCATTGCCAGTGGCCCTGCTCTTTTCAGAGGAGCACCTCTGTACCTCTTCCAGGTGCACAGAGTCCCACTGCAGCTCCAGAAAATCTGCTCAGAGCCATTCACCCCAGCAAGGAAATTGTGGAGCACCTGCATACCTCTTTTGGGGGCATAGAGCCATGTCTGCAGTTCCAGTGGACCCACCCAGAGCCACCTTCCCCAGCTGTGGAGATGCAGAGTGACCCAGTGTCTTTCTTGAAGGTGCAAGGGCTCATCCACAGTCCCAGTGACCTGGCTCATAGTGGCCTGCTTCAGTTGAGGAGCTGCAGAGAAACCCAGCATCACTTTTTGGGACAAAGGGTCCCATCCACAACCCCAGTGACCTTATCCAGATTGCCCCATTCCAGTTATGGAGCTGCAAAATGGCCCAGCATTCCTCTTGGGGGCACAGGGTCCCACATACCACAACAATCTTGCCCAGAGTGGCCCACTCTAGGAGTGCTGCTGCATAACAACCCAGTGTGTCTTTTGAGTGTGTAGGGTCCTGCCTATGACCCCAATGACTTTCTGAAGAACAGTCCACATTAGCGAGGAGCAATGACAACCTCATTGTTTCCCTCAAAGTCCAAGGTCCTGACAATGACCCCAGAAATCCTGCCCTGGGTTTCCCATTTAAGCTTAGGTGATGCAGAGCTCCCCAGTGCACAGGATCCTGGCTGGAGCACCAGTGAGCCTGCCCAAGGTTTCTCACTCCAGCTGTGAAGCTGAAGAGCACCCCAATGATTCTCCCAAGAGCCCAAGACCTTGTCCATGACCCCTGTAACCCATCCCAGTGTTGTCCACTCCAGCAAGGAGCTATTGAGCACCCCCATGCCTAGGCCATGGAGGCACTCACGGACAACTCCAGTGTTACTACAGTTGAAGAATCACATGGAAACTATGGTACTGCTGTCACCTGGAAACAAACCTCAAACACTGTATGCAATTGACACTATAGAACACATCAGTGAGAAAGAGTTGGTCTTCAAAAGCTACTCCAGAGTATTAGAAGAAGTGACTGTTCCACCAGATGCCCAGACATTAATGTAGGGATACAAGAAGCATGAAAAATCCCCCCAAAGCAAAACAAAAAATGACACCCCTGAAAGGAATACAATAATTCTCCAGTACCAGACTCCAAAGAAAAGAAAATCTGTGAAATGTCTGAAAAGGAATTCCAGATAATAATCTTAAGTAAACTCAGTGAGAAGCAAGAAAATATAATAGGCAACATAATGAAATGAAGAAAACAATTCAGGATCTGAAGGAGAAATTCAACAAAGAGATAGATATCATAAAAAAATAAGTAAAATTCTTAGAACTAAAGGACTTATTAAATGAAATAAAAAATACAATTGAGAGCTTAAGCAACAGGCTAGATCAAGCAGAAGAAAGAATTTCTGAACTTGAAGACAAGTTTTTTGAAACAACACAGTTCGACAGAAAAAAAGAAAAAGAAA
The DNA here is from genome assembly GCF_027409185.1 of Cynocephalus volans. Taxonomy (NCBI): domain Eukaryota; kingdom Metazoa; phylum Chordata; class Mammalia; order Dermoptera; family Cynocephalidae; genus Cynocephalus; species Cynocephalus volans. Next base: position 30,986,032 of record NC_084464.1, read on the forward strand.
ATAGAATAAAAAAATAAAGCCTACAAGATCTATGGGACAACATTAAACACACAAACATCTATATTGTGGGTGTTCAGGAAGGGGAAGAGAAAGGAAAAGCCATTGAAAATCCATTTAATGAAAAAAATAGTTGAAAACTTCCCAAGTATTGGGAATAATATGGACATCCAGATACAAAAGATGCAAAGATATCCAAAGGATTTAACCCAAAAATGTCCTGAGACACATTGTAGTCGAATTTTCAAAAGTCAAAAATAGAGAATTCTAAAAGCAGCAGGAGAAAAGAGTCAAGTCACTTTTAAGGGAATACCCATCAGTATTATAGCAGATTTCTCAGCAGTAACCTTACAGGCTGGGAGAGAGTGGGATGATATAGTCAAGGTATTGAAAGAAAAAACTGATAGCCAAGAATACTATACCCAGCAAACTTATCATTCAGAAATAAAGGAGAAATAATGTCTTTCCTAGACAAACAACAACTGTGGGAATTCACCACCAGTAGACCAGTCATACAAGAAACCTTTAAGGGAGTCCTACATCTGGAAGGAAATGAATGATAACTAACCATCATCAGAACATGCAAAAGAATAAAACTCACTGGTAGAGCAGATATGCAAACAAGAATGTGAAAAACATTATATCTATCACTACAAAACAAAACAAAATACCACCAAACAGCAAAGATAAACAATAAAAGAGAAAGGAACAGAGATATATAAGCTGCCATAAAAAATTAATAAAATGTCAGGAGTCAAGCAATACCTTTCAATATCAACCTTGAATGTAAATGGATTTTATTCCCCATTTAAGAAATATAGACTGAATGGATTAAAAAACAAGATCCAACTATATGCTGCCTACAAGAAACTCACTTCACCTGTAAAGACACACATAGACTAATAGTGAAGGGATGGAAAAAGATATTCCATGTAAATAGAAAGCAAAAATAAGCAAGAGTAGCTATACATATATTGGATAAAGTAGACTTTGAACCAAAACTATAAAAAGAGACAAGGACATTTTGTAATGATAAAGGGATAAATTCAGCAAGATGATATTGTAACTGTAAATATAAATACACCCAATATTGGAGCACTGTGATATATAAAGCAAATATTGTTGAATCTAAAGGGAAAGTCAGACCCCCAACACAATAACAGTTGGGGACTTCAACATCCCTCTCTCAGCACTGGACAGATCATTGAGACAAAAAATCACCAAAGAAACATTGGATTTAAACTGCACTGTACAGCAAATGGACTTGACAGACATTTACAGAACATTTAATTCCACAACTACAGAATATACATTCTTCTCATCAGCACATAGATCATTCTCTAGGATACAACACATGTTAGGCCACAAATTAAGTTCCCACAAATCTTAAAAAATTGAAATCATATCAAATATCTTTTCAGACTACAGCAGCGTAAAACTAGAAATTAATAACATGTGAAACTTTGGAAACAATACAAATACATGAAAATTAAACAATGTTCCTGAATGATCAGTGGGTCAAAGAAGAAATTCAGCAGGAAATAAAAAAATTCCTTGAAGCAAATGAAAATAGAAGCACATTATACCAAAACCTACATGACACTGCAAAAGCAGTACTAAAAGGGAACATTATTGCAATAAGTGCTTACATCAAAAGAATAAAGATATTTCAATCAAAATCCTAACATGGCACCTCAAGAAATTAGAGACTTTTTCAAGATGGCGGCAGCTGCCGCGGCTGGCGCGGAGTAGCTGAGGTGGAAAAGGTGGCCACTGGGCCTCAGGCAGCCGGGAAACTTGTGGACCTTCCTCTGGCCATCTCTTAAGGGAGGACTGCTGCTGCTGACCGGTCGTGGGGGGTGACCGCCACTTTGCCCCCGGCAGGAGAGGCTGCCTCATTTACAGGCAACAGCTTTGAAGTGTGGAGCAGGAAAAGAACTGTTTCTTAGTTGCAAAAGCGAGTCTCGAAACAGGGAACACGGCGCCAGGGCTGCTGTGGATGCAGCCAGGATCCCGGAGGCCGGGGCCGCGCTGAAGGCGGCCAGCTGCCCTATTCAGGATTCGAGGTTTCAGGCCGGCATTAAAGAAGATTCGTGGGAGCGCCCGAGCCACGCCGTGACTGAACAGCCCGAGGCGGCAGCGGCTGAGAACTGGGAAAGGCGGCAAACCAGAGACAGAGCGAGCGCCTGACCTGGCACAGCACTGTGAGTGATCCCTGGCACAGCTCTGTTCGGGGGGTGGATGCCCACGCAGCTCCCGCCTGCACCACCAGGCCACTCCCCTCCCGGTGCTGCCTCCATTTTCCCAGGTGCGGGCAGCTCCGCCCTGCTCGGCCATCACTGAGCCCTCCCACTTGCTTGGCCTGGCGCTGGGCTTTCCGGACCCTGCGGACGGGCCTCCGCTCCCACTCCCTCCGCGGTTCTCTGGTGGGGCTGGTGGCGGGGGGTGTCCCGGGCCAGTGTCGGGAGGGCAAGGAAGTACGGGCGGGCCGACTGTCACTCCACCGTACCCTGGACTCCGGCCCCAGGTAAACTCCCTGTTACTGGGAGGCAGATACCATCTGTGCGGCCACCAGTTTGGAAAAAAGCCTAACGAATTTCTGGTTGGGAATAGTGTGGTAGGAGAGTTCCCAGGTCCGCTTGAACCTGCCGGAGACCAGGCTGCAGGTGGGCGCTAGACTCGGTTTATACTGGGGGGATACAAAGGTGAACAAGACCCGAGAAAGATCTACATAGTGCCACAAAGGCACCCAGAGAGACCGGTCGTCTGTGCCCAGCAGAAACCTGGTAGACTTCCTGGGCGAGGCGGTACCGAGCAGGGTCTTGAAGGCCCAGCTGTTAGACGAGGGGTGCAGAAGACACGCCCCAGCCCAGCACAGTGCGCACAGAGTGGGGAGACATGCGGCCAGGGAGGGGGAGACTCGACAAAAACCACACACCCGGTGGGGTCGCTACTGCACGATCTAACAGCCTGGGCCAGAGCACACGGAACAGGGAGAAGTCCTGCACAGGAAGTGAAAGCTCAACAGAGATCACACACCCTGTGGTACGTGATCCACCAGCCCAGCAGAGTCCAAGCTGACCAGAAAGGTGGCTCCCCGGAGAAGCCCAAGACCCGAGGCAACCACACACACAAGGCACTAGAGGCCAACTGAGCAGTCACGGCGGGAGCCATACCAAATTGGCAAACACAGCAACATCCTAGTTAGTCATTAGTCTCAAACCGGTGAACTGTGAAACCCCCGGCCACAATGAATAAACACCAAAAAAAAGATACCAGAAATACAAAAAATCAAGAAAGTACACCACCAAAAGTTAATAAATCTCAAACTCTAGATCCTATAGAACAAGAAGCCCTTGAAATGACTGACAAGGAATTTCGAGTGATAATTCTAAGGAAACTGAATGAGATACAAGAAAACTCAGCTAGATATCATGATGAAATGAGGAAAAGTATACAGGATCTGAAAGAGGAAATGTACAAGGAAATCAATGTCCTGAAAAAAAATGTAGCAGAACTTGCTGAACTGAAGAAATTATTCAACGAAATAAAAATCACAACGGAGAGTTTAACCAGCAGGCTTGTCGAAGTTGAAGAGAGAACCTCTGAACTTGAAGATGGGCTATTTGAAATAACACAAGCAGACAAAAAGAAAGAAAAAAGAATCAAGGACATTGAAGAAAATCTGAGAGAGATATCAGACAACCATAAGCGATCAAATATCCGAGTCATGGGTATTCCAGAAGGGGAGGAAAATGGAGATTCCATTGAAAACATATTCAACAAAATAGTGGCAGAAAACTTCCCAGGTATAGGAAAAATCACAGATCTTCAGATCCAGGAAGCTCAACAATCTCCAAATGTATTCAACCCAAAAAGACCTTCTCCAAGACATGTCATAGTCAAATTGGCAAAACTCAGAGACAAAGAGAGAATCTTAAAAGCTGCAAGAGAGAAGCGTCAAATCATCTATAAGGGAGCCCCAATCAGGTTAACATCAGACTTTTCATCACAAACCCTAAAAGCTAGAAAGGAATGGGATGATATTTTCAAAATACTAAAAGACAAAGATTGCCAGCCAAGAATACTCTACCCTGCAAGGCTATCCTTCCGAACTGAGGGGCAAATAGTATATTTCTCAGACAAACAAAAACTGCGGGAGTTCACTACCACAAGACCACCCTTACAAGAAATCCTCAAGGGAGTACTGGGTTTGGTTCCTGAAAAATAACTACCACTGCCATAAAAACCCAAGAAAAATCTAAACCCGCTAGTATAATAAAAATGGCATTCATGAAGAGAAAACAAGCTAACAAAAACACTATCTACAACCTAAGGAACCAACAAACACAGAAAACAAACAGTAAATCAGAAAGCAAGGAACAAAAGACACCTAAGACAATCAAACAGCCAATAAAATGCTAGGAATAAATCAACACCTTTCCATAACAACTCTTAATGTAAAAGGCTTAAATTCCCCAATGGAAAGACATTCCATGTTCATGTATTGAAAGAATTAATATTGTTAAAATGACCATACTATTAAAAGCAATCTACAGATTACATGCAATTGTTATCAAAATACCAATAACATTCTTCACAGAAATAGAAAAAACAATCCTAAAATTTACATGGAACCGCAAAAGACTCCAAACAGCCAAAGCAATCCTGAGTGAAAAGAATAAAGGAGGCATTACACTACCTGACTTCAAGATATACTACAAAGCTATAGTAACCAAGACAGCATGGCATGAGCATAAAAACAGACACATGGATCAATGGAACACAATAGAGAACCCAGAAATAAATCCAAATATTTAAAGCCACCTAATGTTTGACAAAGGTGCTAAAAACGTACATGGGGGAAAGGATAGGCTCTTCATTAAATGATGCTTTGAAAATAGTATATCCATATGTAGAAGCATGAAACTAGACCCCTATTTCTCATCATTTATGATAATCAACTCAAAGGGATATGATTTAAACGTAATACCTGAAACTATAGAACTACTAGAAGAAAACATAGGAGAAATACTCAAAGACATTGGTTTGGGTGAAAATTTTATTGAGAAGACTTCCAAAGCACAGGAAACAAAAGTAACAGTAGACAAATTGGATTTCATAAAACTAAAATGCTTCTACACAGCAAAAGAAATAATCAATAGAGGGAAAAGGCAACCAACAGAATGGGAGAAAATATTTGCTAACTGTGCATTCGACATGGGATTAATATCCAGAATATACAAGGAATTTAAGCAACTCAACAGCAAAAAACCTCAAATAATCTGATTAGAAAGTGGGTAAATAACCTGAATATTTATCAAAAGAAGACATACAAATGGCCAACACGTATATGAAGAAATGCTCAACATTACTAATCATCAGAGAAATGCAAATCAAAACCACAATGAATTGTCATCTCACCCCAGTTGGAATGGCTATTATCAAAAAGACATAAAATAACAAATGCTAATAAGGATGTAGAGAAAGGGGAACTCTTACATTCTTTTGGTGGGAATGTAAACTAGTACAGCCATTACAGGAAACTGTATGGTGGTTCCTCAGAAAACTAAAAATATAGAAATGCTATATGGTCCTGTAATCCCACTGCTGGGTATTTATACACAAGAAAGGAAATTAGCATACTGAAGAGATATCTGAACCCCCATGTTTATTGCAGTTTTATTCACAACAGCCAAGATGTGGAATCAACCCAGGTGTTTGTTGACAGATGAATGGATAAACAAAATTTGGTATATATACACAATAGAATACTACTCAGCCACGAAAAAGAATGAAATCCTGTCATTTGTAGTAACATGGATGAGCTTGGAAGAAATTATGTTAAGTGAAATAAGTCAGCCACAAAAACACAAATATTGCATGTTCTCACTTATATGTAGGATCTAGAAAAAAAAACTTGAGTTTTTAAAAGTAGAGAGTAGAAGTGTGGTTACTAAAGGCTGGGAATGGGAGAGTGGAGGGGGAATAGTGAGGGGTTGGTTAATGGAAACAAAATTACAGCTAGAAAAATAAGTTGCAGCTTAGGAAAAATAAGTTCTGGTGGTGTACAGCAGTGCTAGGTATCTGTAATTAACAATAATTTATTGTATGTTTTCAAATGGCTAGAAGAGAGGAGCTTAAATGTTCTCATCACAAAGAAATGATAAATTTTTGTGATGATGAGTTTTCTAACCACCCTGATTTGATCAGTACACATTGTATAAATGTATTGAAATATAACTCTGTACCCCATAAATATGTAGAATTCATGCTTCAATTAAAAAAATAAGTAAAAGAAAATATGGCACAATGTATACAGTGTTTATCTGTTGGAAGTGACATTGCAGTGGCTTTTCTTTTTTGAAAAAGAGTTTCTACAATGAACATATACAATTTTTGTAATTAGAATATTTTTGTAATAAAAACAGTCATAAAATGGATATTTTATATTTATGTAGCATGGATATAAGAATCCATTTTATACCTGATCAGAGATTTGACTGAGTATACCTAAGTAAAATTTGGGAATAAGGCTCTTGATCAGGAACGTACTACTATTATAAATGGTTTCTAAATAAAAATAAGGTCTGTCTTACAATATTTTGACTTCTAGTGCCTTCTGCAGGCACGCAGAAAAAAGGTTGGCCATTTTGGTTGGGGAAAGAAAGCCCTTATGGCCTGGATGGTCTGAATGAGAGAAGTCTTAGCTGAATGACTCTGAATGAGAATTGATTGGGACATTTGCAATATAGGGGCAAATGGAATAGAGAGAAAGAGGAGGTTAAGTGTGTGGCTAGCAGTGAAGAAAACCCCAATAGAAGACAAGGAAAATTTTTAAGAAGAGGAGCAGGAATCTCTTTTTTGTTGGTCTGTGCTACATTGTAAATTATCATCCCACCTCCTCAGTCAACATTACCTAGAATTTTCAGTAAGGAGTCTGCGAGATACCATGGCCATGTGTTAGTAGTCCTTTGGAAAATCAAGAAGGGGAGATATCCCATGAAAGTATTGACATAGAAAGGAGAGAAGGGAATGACCACAAGAAGAGAGAAGAGAGACATCATGATTTCGGTAGAGAATTGGGGTCAAAGATGTCAAGATAAAACACAAGCATCCCAAGAATTCCCAGAAATGTTGGGAGGCATGCTAGGCTACCCACTGCAGTTAGAACAAGATTTGAACCAATTTGATCAGACTCTCAAAGGCAGGGGTCACCCTAGTTGACATCTGCTTTACATTTACATTTTTGCAAAAGCAGACATTTAATAATTAACACTCTCACAATGATTGATCAATTGATTTTGGTTAACCAAATGACCAGTCCAGGAAAAAGTCAGCCCAAAGTTTGGACCTTTATCAGGTCCAAACAGGTTTAGTCTTTCCCTGCTTGCTTTAAATTGTATGCAATTTTAGTCAAGACTCGCAATTGTCAATTATCTGTTTTCCTGCCAATATTAAAAAAAAATAGGCATGGAAATAAAATAACTGTAAAGACATTTAATCAGTTACAAGAATGGGGTTTATTTCTCCCTACGGGGTGATGTTTTCCAGAAAGTCTTCAGAGAGTTTAAGCTGTTTAATATTGGTCATGTCAAAACCACATAATTTCAATTCAGCGTATTAGAATGCCCATACTCTTATGGCACAGGGCAGCAATCCATTTATCACTAAAATTTCATTTGTTTATTACTCAAACAAATACCAGAGCAGGATTGGAGATTATGTCAAGTCTGTTAGCAGTGATTTTTTTTTGGTTCTTATTTTCCCTTAGTAGTTGAAGTGTTGGATCCAGGGTATTTCTAATTGTAAAAGCCAAATCCATGAGTACGGCCATGGAGAATATCCCGACTATCAGCTACGAATCCAAGTATTTGAAAGTGAGGACAGGAAACCTCTTTTTGGATGGTTCAGTTTCTTATCCGTAAGTTCAGAGGGCTTTCTTTATTTAGATGGCTTTTTCTTATCTACTCTGTTTTTTATTAGATGATCTCATTTTATTGGGAAAATGAGTACATAGGGATTATCTGTGCTTAAAAATGCACATTTATGGAAGTGTAATTTCAGTTTGAGGTATTATTAGACAAACTAAGTATGGCATATTAAAAAAGCAGTAGAGAGTAAGAGATTTGGTTCTAGTTTATGCTTTATTTCTTGCCAGCTCTGGGATGTTGGACAAGTCACTCAACTTTTTAATTCCTCACTTACGTAATCTACTGGGTGGGGATAATAATATATGTCCTACCTGAAGATACAGGATAGAACTAAAGTATCACTTCCCTGCCATATCTAAATAGCACTTTCCCTCTGTAGTGCCTTACCCTACTTTATTTTTCTTCATAGCATTTATCATTACCTGAAATTTTACTGTATATATATATATGTATTTTTTATCTGTTTATCTAAACAGAAAGTAAGCTCCATGAAAACAGAGCTCTCTGTGTGTCATTGCCAGTGCCAGAGTAGTGATGGGCACATAGTGTATGACCAGTAAATATTTGCTGGAAAGACAAATTCTAGCTGTAAGATCTAAGGTTATAAAATGGGATCTGGAGTAGCCTGGTGGCTAAGCTTTATTGTCAAGATGCCACAGCTCAAGTCACAGCTCCATCATCTCTGGTTGTATGACCAGCAATGTTAATTAGCTACTTAGGGCTTCAATTCTATCTTTTGTCATGGGTAAAATGGCCTAATAATAGTACCTAATTCAAAGTTGTTTTGAGAATAAATAAAATAATTTATGTAAAGTAATCAGCATGAGATCTGAGTTTATTGTCAGCTGTTGCTATGAATTTCTGGGTTCATGAAGCATGAACTCACTTTTTCCAAGCTAGAGTGAAAAAAATTTAATGATGTCACAATAAAGACTTAACAACAACAGAAACAATAAATGCTGTCTCCTGGTCATGTGACTTTTGAGGTGTAGTTATGCTTGCCCGTGTTTGCACTTTGGGGGAGGGAAGAGTGAAGGCTGATTGAAGATTCTTTCATAGGATGACCTCCTGTCTTTGTGCATGGTTAAAGTGACAGTCAGGACAGTGGTGAGCCAAGCTGAAGTAGTTGAATTATTTTGAAGCCCATGGACTACGAGGAGTCTGCATGAGATTGCTATCCAGGTAGTGATGAAGATGGTATTGAAGGGGCCACGGGCTAAAAAGGGGAGAGGACAAAATCCAGTGGCCCTGAACTGGTGTGGAGCTTGGCAGGATGAGACTGTGCTTCTGCTCAGACTTTAACTTATTGCTCTGCTGTCTTAGGTCCTTGGAAATCCCAGTAGCTGAAGGAGATTCAGGATGAGGAATGAGAAAGCTAGTAAACTAACATTTACTTAGCAGAGAGAATTTTTCTTTATAAATTACCCAGTTTCAGGTATTCTGTCATAAATGAAAGAAAATGGACTAAGACCCCACTTGTATTATCAGATGCTCTCGAAGGTCCCTTCTCACCCTATACTTCTGTGATTTAATGACTCAGATATGAGTGAATGTGTTAGAAGTTAATTTTTGTAGATTTAATATAATCGGCATTGGGCCCTTTCCAGGAGGCCAAATGGTTCAGGGAGATAGGAGAGCTTTCATCAAAATCAGGATAAGAAAATGTTCTCTAATTGCTCACTATGATTGTTATGTTTAAGGGAAGTTTTCAGAGGTACAGGAAAACTCAGTAAGGAGGAAGTCTGGCTGTTCAAAAGTTTTCTACCTGATATTGCCCAAATCTGCTTTTTTTTTTTGAAAGGATTGCACATGGTTTCAGGTGGGCAGGGTGTAGGCATTTTGCCTTCAGGACTGAAGTTGTCTGATGGTACTAACTTTGAGGCATTTAAGATGGAGAGCTTCCTAAGAACAGGGCTAGTTTCTGACCTGTGAATTGAAACCAGATCTGCACAGGGGAGTAATCAGAGGACAGCATTTTTCTCCATCTTCTATTTGTGCTGTTTGTAAATGTTTTAGTCATAAAATTTTGAGCAGAAACTTGGCTATCCTGGCTTAATGACAGGGTGCTCTTTATTTAAAGTTTGGAACTCAAGCCTATTTGTATAAACATATTTCAAAAAAACCGGCAATGTGGATGTCTTTCAGGAAATGGTGTACAATTTTGAGAGCTTTAGTGTCAAGTTCCCCTCTGGCTCCTGTGTCACTGGGATTTCATTTTTCCTCTGGTTTTGGACAACTCTGGGGCATCCATTCCCCTTTCTGTAATTTCTGAGCTAACAGTTTCTTTTTATCTGAGCCTGGTAGATAGCAACACCTGAGAAATCAAGCACTGTAGAACTGGAGGAAGTCACTGTTAGTCTATTTAGGCTACTGTAAAAAGTACCTTAGACTGGGTATTATAAACAACAGAAATGTATTGCTTACAGTTCTGGAGGCTGAGAAGTTCAGGCTCAAGATGTCAGTAGGTTTCATGTCTGGTGAAGGCTCACTCTTTGCTTCATAAATGGCGTCTTCTAGCAGTGTCCTCCCATGGTGGAACGGGGCAAACAAGCTTTTTCAGGCCTTTTTAATAAGGGCACTAATCCCATTCATGAGAGCTTGTCATCACCTGGTCAACCTTCCAAAGACCCTACCTCATAATACCAACACATAAGAGATTGGATTTCAACATATGAGTTTTGAAGGGACACGAATATTCAGACCATAGCAGTCACTGTTTTGACAGTATTGTGAAGGAAGAATTTTGAACATCCAGAGCACCTCTTTACCGGGTTTTATTATCACTTGGAAATTTCCTTCCCTTGTCTGAAGAGTGAGATTCCTGCATACATGAGAAATAAACTGAATTTGCTTACTCTGAAGAGGATAAAGCACTAATTTCAACTCTCCGCTGACCCAGAGAAAAGTTTTGTGAGGAATCTAGTCTACAGGGATGTGTTTGGGGATTTGTGCCCTTATAGTTGCACATTCATCAAACATCAAATGCCCAGATACATAGCTCTTGATTCCTCCTTGTGAGAACAGTGAGTGGAAGGTCTTGGTCGCCTGAGAGTGAAGGCATATTTATTTTCGTTTTGAAGTTTCAGTGTAACTTCATTGACTATAAAGGGAGTCCTTATGCTTGTATTATTTGTACCTTTTATAACTCTATATTTTCTTTGCCAATTCTATAAAAAAACAACTTTCCCAATACTAATCAGGATATGCAAAGAACCTTTTTGCTGAAAGTGTGGCTACTGCTGAAGCAGTTTTGGGCTTTCCTGAAGTAGAGATTTGTGTATGCCCTTTATTTGTGTGGTGTGTTTTTAAAATTTATTTTATTATACATACATATGGGCTACAACATTGATTTTCAATAATTGTGTACAATGTATGGTGGTTAGATCAGTATTAGCTTATTCATCATTACAATATGCAATCATTCTTTGTGTCCATTGGCCATTTCTTCATTAGCTTCCCCCCCCCACCTTTTCCACCTCCAGTTTTCTAAAAGTACAACATATTACTGTGGTTGTTGTTTCTTGCTTTCTTTCTCTCTGTCTCTCTTTATTGTTCATTTGTTTATTTATGGATTCAGCTCCTGGTTATGAGTGAGAACATGTGGTATTTTTCTTCTGTACCTGGGTCGTTTCACTTAGAATAATTTTCTCCAGGCTCATGCACATTGCTGCAAATGGTAGAATTTCATTCTTTTTTATGGCTGAGTAGTATTCTATTGTGTATATTTACCACAATTTCCTTATCCAGTCATCCATTGATGGACATTTATGTTGGTTCCATAGACTGGCTATTGTAAATAGAGCAGCAATAAACATGGGAGTGCAGGTATCCCTTTGACTTGATGTTTTCCAATCCTCTGGATATATCCCCAGGGGTGGGATTGCTGGACCATGTGGAAGTTCTTTCTGAGGTTGTTTAAGGAACCTTCATAGTGTCCTCCATAATGGCTGTACTTATTTACAGTCCCACCAACAGTGCAGGAAGGTTCCTTTTTCTCCACATCATTGCCGGCATTTGTTACTCTCTATCTTTTTGATGATGGCCAGTCTGATGGGGGTAAGGTGATATCTCAAAGTGGTTTCGATTTGCATTTCCCTAATGATTAGTGATGTTGAGAATTTTTTCATATACCTGTTGGCCATTTGTGTTCCTTTGAGAAATGTCTATTCAGCTCCTTTGCCCAGTTTTAAATTGGATTGTTTGTTTTTTTGCTGTAAAGTTGTCTGAGCTCTTTGTATATTCTGGGTATTAATCCCTTGTTGAATGTGTAGTTTGCAAATATTTTCTCTCATTCTGTAGGATATCTTTTCACTCTATCGATTGTTTCCTTTGCTGTGCAGAAGCTTTTTAGTTTGAAGTATTTTCTCTTTCTGGTTCTTTGAGATGGTAGGTGGAACTAGAGCCAAAAAAATGTGAATCACCTCCTGGGTTGTGGGGATGATAGAGTAAGGTAAGTAAAGTATGTTCTTGGGTCTCCTAGTTCAATCAGTTTTGTGAACAAAACCAAATGTTAGCATCCCTGTATGTCCTTGTCATTAAGTTTGTCAAAACTTTGCATAAGAAAGAAGCTGACCTCGTCACTAGCTCTAAATGGCAAGTGACTGTTTAGTCTTAAAGTGCCTCTTCTCTTGGACAGCAGCCTGCTCCACTATTCTGAAGTCACTCTGTGAGTAGTTACTCACATGATAATCACCTCACAGCCAACATTTTCTGAGAGCCAACTATGTGTTAGGCACTGTGCCAGCCACTTTCCATGCCAGCCTTTCCTCATTTAGTCCTACAACACCCTTATGCATTTGATATTGTTATCATCCCATTTTACAGATTGGGCATCTGAGGCTTAGGGCAGTCAGAAAACTTAACTCACCTGGGCTGTGCAGCCAGCAAGCACTGGAGCTGGGATTTTGACTCTATAGGCCATGCTCTTAAGTAATGTACTAACAACAATATTTCAGCATTTTTTCTGAGGATATCATTTGATCAGGGTTGTTTGATGATGTAGTCAATGAAACATAATTGATAAGGGGAATGGAGGCAGCTACCTTTTTATTTGTTTGTTTGTTTGGACCATGAGTGAATTATAACCTATTTTCTTGGTCCTCTGGTTCCTCTTTCATTTGGTTATGCTTATGTGTTGAAATCATTGGGTTGTCCTTGAAAATGTGATAAGAAATCTGAGAAAGACGTAACCCTGGAGAAGAAAAGGAACGATGATAGGTTGACAGAGAGTGTGGAAATGAAAAAACATCGAGGTTTCCCTAAAGTCTAATCACTGGTGTTATACTCTAGAGGGAAACTTTGATACTAAGCATCCAGAATTTAACCCTCCTCAGCATTTCATATATTGGGCACATAATTTATGTGGGGATTACAACCTGAATCTTCTTGGGTACCTCTGGTTTCTGACACAGCAGCAGCCTTTGAATCACTGAGTGTTTTTTTCCCCTGCCGCTTAATCTCCGGAGCAGCCAATTTATAGACGGGAAGAGTTTTAACTTTATCTTTTCCAGCCACACTCCCACTGTATGCCTTTGTATGAGGAAGCAGCTTCGGCTGTGTGTTGCTTGGTGTGGCTGTGCTGATGTGTGTGCACTTTTGTGTCTATGTATCTGGATATTCCTAAAGATGCTGGAAACAATGGTAAACAAATGCAGAAGGGTGAGGACCTTTATTGTGTGACAAACTGAAGGCATCAAGGAGGCTACATTTGTTGTGAACTAAAAGGTTTATACAAAGATTTTCTTAGTAATGTCTAAGATTTTAATAGGGTAATTAATCTTTCTAAGTGTTAGTGCCAGATTATGGGATCAGCTATTATCCCTGGCTGTAGAACAGTCCTTTGTGTGTTGCTATGAACAGGGCTAAGTAAAGAGAATACTCAGGTTGCCAAACAAAGATATGACTGCAGCTTGCTTGTTTAGGTTTTTAAATGCATTTTCTGGTGCAGTTAAAAGAACTCCTGTTTCCATGGGACTATCATTGCCCTTTAATAGCCATTGAGTTGAGGGGAAAGGCAGAGAAATAAATATACATCCTTTGTGCTTTTCATTCCTTAATGCCAGTTATTATTATTTTTAACATAATGACAGACGTATCCATTTGAGACCTTATTTGAAGCCAGGAAACACAATTTAACAGAAAGAAAGACCTGCAGGAATAAGGGCAAAAGGTTTTCATCTGATTCCAAAAAGTTTGGCCTTTTCCTCTTTCCTTAATCTATGTTTAGTGAAAATTGCCAAACAATCCAGCAAGCCAACAAACATAGAAGGGAGAATACAGCAGCTAATGAGACTTGGCTATAACCTTTAAGCAAGATTGATTATTTAATATAGCCTATCAAAATATTGATTAAAAATAAATGGCTTGTTTCTTCTAAGTTTCTATATATATATAAAAGAAAAAAGTTCAGAACATAGTGTACCATGTAAAAACCCTGTAGCTATAACAATATTTTTGCAACCCAGCCAATGGTCTCTGCTCTAGCTTTGCTTAAACTATCACTTGACTGGGATTTCTACTCTGTCTAAAGAAGGCAGTTTTTCAGAATTACATGTCTATTGGTTTGGCAATTGATTGTAGTTAACATTTATTTTCCCAAACTACTCCACCTATTTTGTTTCCATGAACTATTGTAATTCCCTATTGCTAATATCACTGCTCTGGTAGAAAAGATTTCTCTTTTGAATTGTAAGTCCTTCCCTGTCCACAGGACCACACTCTTTGTGTTGGTTTCGCTGTTAAAATTGGCTGCACACCGTAAGAAGAGTTACTAGGTATTCTCTTTCTTGAACAATGTCTGTATTTTTGGCATTAAATTCTACTTATATTTGAGGTCCACCAGAGGCTGTTGGTGGGCGCTGGGGAGACATTCCCTAATTTCTTTGACTTTTACATAGAAGTGATACGAGAATGATGCGTTAAACAAGATATACCCAACCAAGTATTCTCCTGTGCAGGGCGGAGCAATGTGTTTTATGGAAATTTTTAGGAGTCAGGAGGCATTGGGTTGGGTGTTCCGGTGGTCTTAAAATGCCATCAGTGCTTCAGTTTTATCTCTAAAGCAGGGGTCAGTCATCTCTCTCTAGCTGATGGGAGGAGGGCCAACGGAGGAGGAAGAAGTGCTCATGAGAGTAAGAGGATGGTCAGGAGGCACAGGAATGCTAATCAGCCTGCATGCCACAAAAAATGGTTTATGAAGCAGCTTGGGTGGGGGTGCATGCCAATGTAGCTCACATGGATTTGGTGATGCTTGCAAGTAATATTCTCAGATGGCTGCTACTCTTGGGGGAGTATTATCCAGGGACTGTCATGATATTATTCAATGAGGGTTGTAGAAGAAATGGTGTTTTCCAGCCAAAGGGGTTTAAAATATTCTTCTCTTTGTCCTACCACACAGGATACTAGTCACGGTGGAGGGCTGCCTCAGGACGGTACATGCAAAAGAGTGAATGAGGGAGCCGTAGCATCAAGCAGTTGTTCCTGGTAATAAGTAAAGGCAACGGTTCAGGTTTTGCACACTTTGCACATTCGGCGCAGCATATTGGTGGGAGAAAACTGTGCTGGAAAAATCAATTAATAATGATTCAGAACTTAAAATGAGTATTTTGCCTTTGGGGATGAAAAGCCCAAGCTTTTGGCACAAGCCTTCAAGACAAGCAACCTGAAGCTATTCCAGAGCAAGGTAGAGACATGTAAGAGAGGATCAGTGCACTCTGGAAGAATTCCGGCTGAAGAAGAGGGCACACCTTTTGCTGGATAAGGAATGGGATATTGATGTTAGAAAACATGATATAATCCCTATTATTTGCTTTACATTAGTGTAGCATGTGGATTTGATTTTAGTGGGTGAATATTAACATAGCCTCTTGCCATCATACTAAAACTCTTAATGCTGTTGAGTACCTGGTTGGGCGGACTCTCTTTGACTATTCCAGGTAAGATTCTGGGTCCCACATTTGTCCAAATGGAGAAGCAGAAGCTAAAACAGAAAGCTGCCTTGACGTCTGAGTGAGTGTGCTCAATTTCACCATAAGCGCACAGTCACAGTTGTAAAGTCGATCTTTATTTATACTGCATTGGGAATATTGTTGAAATACTGGCAAGGACATGCTGTCAATCTTTTTATTGCTTTTTTTTTTTTTTTTGCTGGTTATTGTAGAGGTGAAGAAAATGGGGGGGAACATCAAGAGGGTAAATGGAAGAGAGGGTGGGCTTCGTTCTCCTTGGTTGAGAATGGGACAGAGTAAGACTTCATTCTGCCACAACTGTTTCTCTTATAAGGTCAAGTATCCATATGTTGGAAATCATTTTTTTTTTTCGAGTGGGTGCATGACAGTTCCAACACAAGCCACCAAGAACAGTGAAAAGCAAACAGAGAATCAACCTGATGATGTGAAGATTGACTACACTTTCACCTAATTTATCATAGTTTCTGGTGTTTCAAAAAATTTCCAGATACAGAACTATTTTATGGATGTCATTATATTTATCAACTCAGTTTATGAGAGTCCTGGAACTTTTTTCATATCGAACAGAGGTAAGTAATAAAGTTCTTTTACCTGGAGTTTTCTTTTTTCTTTCTAAGATTTAAAGCTCATTTTTTAAGGATAATCCGTGGACATGGCAAAAATCAGAAGGTACCAAAGAGTACAGTTAGACATAAATATTAAGTTAGAGTGATTTTTTTCATATAAACTTTTTTAGCAGAGAGTGTTTGTGTTGTTCTCTTGCATTTTTTAAATAGATTGAAATCTCAACTATATGCTTTGAATTTGCAAGCTTCTTTTTCTGCGCTTCATTTTGTTGTTAAGCTTAAGAGTATCAGTCAAAATGGTCTCCTTAGTCTTAGAAACTGTGTGTAGTCTTGGAAAATGTCCATCAGGTGAGTTTTTGGGAGAGGATCACAGATGATCTTTAAGAATTGATCTTTCTTTCTCAGGGCTATACTTTCCTGCTTCCATTCACTGCTTTGGTTCCTGGTAGATACCACAAAGCTTTACATGTAGGTGCTAGGTGTGTATGTCCACTGGTTAATGGAGCAGCTGCTGGGCCTGTTTCGAACTCCTAATTAGAGATAATCATCTAGGAGATTTATGCCACTAAGTAAAACATTCGTTCCTCTCTCACAACCTGGCCCTGGTGTTAGATGATACATTCTTTGACGCAGCCCTCAGCTTGGAGATCTCCTTCCCTTTCGCTCTTGCTTCCCTCTCTCCCTTCATCCCCTTTACTCTCTTTCTTCCTCCTTTCTTTTTTGATTCTTTCTTCTTTTCTTGTTATTTTGTGTAGAATTCTTTTTTTTTTTAAGGTAGATAAAAAGTTTGAGTCTTGGAACAAGAAACACAATTTTAGGGCTAAGTAGGTTAACATCATTAAACATACACAATTAGCCAAGGTGCTGTGGAAGAATAATTTATAAATTATGAAATAACCAGGGAGTAATTTTATGAAGAGAAATAGCAATATTAGTATGCTATCTGCATATGTGAGCTTACATTCGCATTGACATGTGACTGTTTTTATTCCCAAACACATACTTATATTTAAGGAAAGGGCTTGGAGATCATTCAGTTTATCCATCTTACTTTGCAGAAGAGGAAACTAAAGCCCCAAGAAATTAGGATACCTGCCCAGGATCACCAAAATACATTCATCAAAACTGTGTGCAGAGCCCGATCTTCGGACATTCTAAGCTTCCCTCGTTATATCACAGGGTAATGTATTTGTTTTCCATGTCTTTTTCTCACTCTAATTTCTAAAATTAAAAAAAAAAACTATAGAAAAACAGAAAGAATGGTAAATAGTATGATCACTATTATATTCTCTATTAATTATTAGTATTTTGCCACATTGGTCCCCCCATATATACATAATCTCTTTTTGTGTATATAGGTATGTATATGCTTATGTGTATAGATTTTTTAAACTTTCTTTTTCCTTTTTTTCTAAACCATTTGAAAGAGTGTTGCAAACATCACCCTTAAATAGCTTAGGATGTGTCTTCTAAGAACAAAGGCATTCTTCCACATAAGCACAATAAATTATCCTAGTCAAAAAATTTAACATTGATTCAATATTATATAATATGGTATCTATATTCAGATTTCCCAACTCTGTAATGTCCTTCAGTTTTTCTTTTTTGAGCTAGTGATCTGAGTAAGGATGATACATTGTATTTAGCTGTTAACATTTATTTAGTTTCCTTTTATCTGGAAAGATTCTTCCACTAGTTTTTTCTAGGGGCTTTTATAACACCAACATTTATGAAGCGTTGAGTCCAGTTGTTTGGTTGAATTTGGATTTGTCTGATTGTTTTCACATGATTAGATTCAAGATAAGTGTTTTTAAGGCAAGAACATTCCATAGGTGATTCTGTGGACTTCCTGCTGAATCACATCAACAGGCAAATGTTATCAGATTGCCCCATTATTGGTGAGCTAACATTTATATATATACTTTAGTACACCTTTATGGACAAAGACATTTAAAGACCATGAAAAACACTATGAGAAGAAAGTTATCTCACCCTGAGAACTCTATGTATCTGTGACAGAAAAAGCCACGTACTCAAAGTAGACTTAGAAGCCAATTTTGAGTCACACAAAACAGTATGTCTTACATCCGGGGCATTTAAATGTGTTGACTGTTTCTAAGGTCTGAATGTTTGTGGCCCCCCTCACACCACCTCAAATTCATATATTGAAATCCTAACCCATGAGGTGATGGTATTAGGAGGTGAGGCTTTTGGGAAGTGATTAGGTCATGAGAGTGCAGTCCTTGTCAATGGGAATGGTTTCTTTATAAGAGAGGTCCAAGGGAGCTTGTTCGCCCCTTCCACCATGTGAGGAGACAGCAAGAAGACACCATCTATGAACCAGGAAGAGGGTCCTCACTGAATCTTCTAGCACCTTGATCTTGGACTTCCCAGTCTCCAGAACTGTGAGAAATAAATTTCTGTCTTTTATAACCTACCCAGCTTCTGGTATTTTATTATAGCAGTCTGAGAAGACTAAGACAACTGTGTTCAGAGGGACTAATTTATCTGACATTTTATGAATTAGGAGCAATTTTAGAACTACACTAGAACTACACTTACAGCTGTATCAACTCTGGCATTAAGTAAATCCTTAATTAGAGGTCAATGTTATCTACAGTGGGAATCAGAGTGGAATTTGGGGGCTAGGTTCTATAGAAGAAGGATCCTAAAGGACTGGGCAGCATTGGAGAAAAGAAGGCATTAGAATTATTTACATTGGCTCAGACAATTCATAGATTTTAAGTCCATCTTTTATTCCTCTTATTAAAAACAAGTCAGCAGTCACTTATCACTCAATTATTGGGAGATGAAATATAATGAATAGGTTTTCATTAACATAAATAATAAATTTTAGTTATTTCTCCTAAGCCCAGTATGGAGTCTTTATGGAATAAAAGGGCAATTCCTCTAAATTATAGAGGAACTTGAACTAACTACCTTCCTTTCCTGGACTCTTCCACCTTACCTCCTGTATGGTTTGCCCCTTGCTTTGTTCTCCAAACCACTCTGCCCATCAGTCATTTTGATTCTGATTCACTGGCCAGTTCAATGCAAGCCCGGTCTGTCCTGTCTTTCAACCTTATTTTACTCCTTGGCTTACAATTCTTTCTAACAACTTTCAGGGAAAAACCCTCCATGTTGACTTGCCTGTTTTCATTTACACCTCTTATCTTAACTTTACAGATAAGATCTGGAAAATTGCCCTAATTTCTAAAAGTGCGTTTAGTTTTCTCACTGTCAATGTAATTTTATTAATAAATATCAGACGTTAGGATCACAGTGCAATCTGAATTTCTCTGTCTTCCTTCCCTACAGAAATTGCTTTTTCTGTCACCTTACATCATGCATGTCTACATTTTGAAATATTAAACATCATGTGCCACTTTATAACTGGATATCTGGTAGAATGCTCAAGGATACTTCTAATATATTGTAAAACCCAAGTCAGAATGGCTTTGCTCATTCCCGCTAACCATAGAATGGGATTAGTCCTGAGAGCATGGTTTTCACGAAAGGAATTGGAAGTGTTAAGTGTGTATTGACATGTACTGCATTCACATGACTTCTGGGTTCAGAATTCACAGGGATACATTTCAGAAGTGAACAGGTTGGCTGCTTTACATATGGCAACATATCTTCTCTTTCTACTTCCTATTCCAACAAAATTGGTATCTTGCAAACTGAAGGCTCTGTTATCAACTAGCTGTGATTTAGTCATTAATTCATGACTGAAATCCTTAGTGCTAACCTTTTGAGAAGCAGATAGAATGCCTTTATGTATAGCTTTGAAGAAGCCATGGCAGAACACAATTGGGAAGGTGTTTTTCCGGGGCGGGGGTTTAGATATGAGGAGGACTTTTATAAGGTCTTTCAGATCACACCATGCTTGACTGACTTGCTGTCCTCTCTCTCCTGCTCATATTTAGGACAGAGTATCTGAAAATGTAATCACTTTCATAATTTTTCTTGACTATCTAAATGGCTATTATAAAAAATGTGCCCAGACTCTGTTTTGAAGAAAAAAGAACTGCTCAACTCAGTTTTAAAAATAAAATCTATTGCTATTCTTTCATTTGCAAAAGTCATTCATACTTATTACAGGAAAGTTAGAAAATGCGAAAAAGTAGGAGGCAGGAAAATTATCATCTAGTGTTTCACATCCATAATAATTTTGTTGTATTTTCTTAGGACATTTTTTTAAATGAAGAGTTTTGTTGATTTTTATCACATAATTTTTACTACATATAAATACACATACACACATACACACACATACTTTTTCTCTTTTTTAAGTCAAAATTATAAGAATTTTTTATAGCCAGTTCTTAGTGATCATCATTTTAATGGCTATGCAATATTCTATTATAAAGATGAGCCATAATTTAATATTCCTTGTTCTTGCTTGTATAGGTGGCATCTATCCTTAATTATGAATAATTATGCAACAGAAATCATTGTAACTAAATATGTTCCTACATTTTAAAATATTTCTTTGGGATATTGTGCCTTTTGACATACAGCTTTGTAAAAGAGTTGTAACAGATTATATCTCTGTTTTCAATATATATTATTACACAATATATGTGGGTACTTCAAAAAGTTCATGGAAAGATTCATATTATCTTTTAACTCTTCTTTCTTGTGAATTTTTAAAGTATTCTTGTATGCATATGTGAAAATATACATTATAACTTTACCAGCAACATTGTACATTATATTTTTAAAAAAATACTTTTCTAATTTGACAGGCAATTCTTAAAAGTGTTTATCTTAACTTATATTTATTGAACTATTATAAAGCTACAAGGTTTCCCATGTTTTGTGAACCAGGTATATCATCTCTTCCATGAATTATTTATTCATGGCCTTTGCTCATTTTGTTTTTTGGAGTTTAAATGGCTTCAATACCAGATTTTATGCACTTTTTAAGAGAACAAAGATAAAAACCATTTGTCTATTTTATTTGTCATAGTATTTTTTCCTGGTTATTTTTCTTTTTACTTAACTCAGTTTTATCTCTGTCTTCTCCATCAAGGAGGAAAATATTCAAGCTGGAAAGAATAAAACTAACACAAGTGAAGGGGAGCTGAAGCCCAAGAAGGTGAGAAGCACTTTGCATCTTCAAATGAGTAAAACTATTTATTCTTTGATCAAGTACTTTGCAAGATAATGAAAGAATTTGGAAATACAATTATGGAACAAATATTTCTAATCTTTAGGAAGATGGTATTTTTAAAAATAAATAAAAACATGGGTTCTAAGCCTACTATGCCAGTAATCTGATGGCACTTTGGCAAAATTCTAGATGGATTGTTTATGAGAGCTCTTCACAAAAGAAAACAGTGATGAGTTATAGCCAGAATGCATCTATTAGCAGCAATTTATGTCAAAGTAACTATTTTTGCATGGGTTATTAGATTAAAAGAAGAGAAAAATTCTGTGAACATAGCTATTTTATTTCTGCAGGGCATCAATCGAAAACTTTTATAATATTCTTGCAGGCAAGATGGAGAAGTATGGGCTGGGGGATAATCCTGTTAGGTGGATTAACAACTGGTTAAAGAGCTCACACAATAGGGTGCTGATGGATGGGAGCCTCAAGTTGTGTTCAACAGGGCTCCAATATGAGCTATAGTTTAATGAACATTTTTCTAATTAGTAGGATAAAGAGATCAAAGCCTTCTTATCAAATGTGTTTAAGTCCCAAACTGGGAACCTTAATGAATATGCTAGATGAAGGAAGGTTTTTCAAACATATCTCAACTGATGGAAATCATGGTAGTAGGCATACAAGTAAAGCATAATGAACTTAGTTTGAAATAATGAATTGAGCAAGTATAAAATGGGAGTCTTCATGAAAGTAAAAGAACCAAGTGTCTCCATTGCCTAAGAGTTCCAAGCAAGAAGAGTATGACGTTTTTATTTGTATTAATCAGAGTTCCCTAGAGAAAAAGAGAACCAACAGGACACACACGCACACATGCATACATGAGTTGGCTTATGTGATTGTGGCGGCTGAAATCTAGCAGGCTGGAAATATTGAGCTGCAGTGGTAGAATTATCACATCTAGGGCAGTAATGGTCGACATTTACTGAACTCAGAGCACATTTTATATTTTGGGTTTAGTTCTGGGTAACACAGTTTATGAAGCTCATTTCCACTGGAGCAAGTCAACAGGTGAATTAATCGAGATGGTGAATATCAAGGAAGACATGCATTTTAAAGAACAGTTGAAGAAATCATGATGATCCTTAGGAAGGATAAGACTCAGAAAAGCTCTTTTGGTTGGAAATTATTCATGTTGAGTTAAGAGAAAAGGGAAATAGATTGACATATGTAACTGAAAAGGCAGGAATAAACCTAACATAAGGCTCAAATGATATCCAGATTTGAAACTATTTTATCTGGTCTTTTCCTTCTATCTCTTGGCTTTGATTTATTTGGCTTTATTTTTAGGAAAAAAAAAAAAACATTTCCATGAGGTGCTGCCTAAGACTCTGAGCTTGTATCATTCTAAATCTAACAGTCCACAGCAGAGAGATTCTCTTTCTTATGGGCTCCATTAAAGTAACTGGAAATGTCACATTAAAAGGATCATTCACCATCATCAAGTGGGATTTTCCCCTGGAATGCAAGGATACAAATTAATACATGTAACATACCACATTAACAGAATAAAGGACAAAAACCATATTATCTCGATAGATGTAGAAGAAGCATTTGATGAAATTCAACACCTTTTCATGATAAAAATTCTCATCAAATTAGACACAGAAGGAGTGTACTTCAACACAATAAAGAACATATATCACGAGCTCAAAACTAACATTATATTCAATGGTGAAAAGTTGAAAGCTTTTTCTCTGAGATAAAGAACAGAACAAGGATGCCCATACTCACCACTTCTAGCAAATGTAGTATTGAATGTGCTATTCACAGTAATTTGACAGAAAAAAAAAATCATTCAAATCAGAAAGGAAGAAGTTAAATTGTCTATGTTTGCAGGTAATATGATCACATATACAGAAAACCCTAAAGACTCCACCAAAAAACCGTTAAAACTAACAAACAAATTCAGTACTTTTACTGGTTACAAAATCAACATACAAAAATCAGTAGCATTTTTATACACTAACAACAAACTATGCAAAAGAGTTCAGAAAACAATCTCATTTACAATAGTATAAAAATAGTTAGAAATAAATTTAACGAAGAATGTAAAAGATTTATACACTGAAAACTACAAACCCTAAAAAATGTTGATGAAAGAAGTGGAGGAAGACACAAATGAATGGAAAGATACTCTGTACTCATGGATTGGAAGAATCAATATTGTTAAAATGTCTATACTACTCAAAGCAATCTACAGATTCAATGCAATCACTATCAAAATTCCAGTGCCATTCTTCACAGAAATAGAAAAAACCATCCTAAAATTTGTATGAAACCACAGAAGACCTCAAATAACAGTGCAGTCTTAACCAAAAAGAACAAAGCTGAAGTAATCACTCTACCAAATTTCAAAATATATTGCAAAGCTATAGTAATCAAGCAGCATGGTACTGGCATAAAAATAGACACATAAAGCAATGGAATAGGATAGAGAGCCTAGGAATAAACCCACACATCTATGGTCAATTTATTTTTGATAAAGGTGCCAGGAACACACAATGGAGAAAGGACAGTTTCTTCAATAAATGGTGCTGGGAAAACTGGATATCCACATGCTGAAGAACAAAATCTGACCCTTATGTCACCCCATATACAAAAATCAATTCAAAATGGAAGACCAGAGAGTGTAAAACTAATAGAAGAAAACATCAGGAAAAAGCTTCTTGACATTAGCCTTGGCAGAGATTTTTTTGGCTATGACCATAAATGCACAGGCAACAAAAGCGAAAATAGACAAATGGGATTACATCAAACTAAAAAGCTCAGCACAGCAAGGGAAACAATCAGCAGAAGGAAGAGACAACCTACAGAATGGGAGAAAATATTTGTTACCCATACATTTTAATGAGTCAATATCCAAAATATATAAGAAACTCAAAAAACTCAGTAACAAGAAAACAAACTGATTAAAAAATTGGCAAAGGCTCTGAATAGACATTTCTCAAAAGAGACATCCAAATGGCCAATAGGTGGTATGAGAAAATGCTCAACATCACTAATCATCAGGAAAATACAAATTAAAACCACAATGAAATGTTACCTCACACCTGTTAGAATGGCTTTTATCAAACAGACAAAAGATAAGTGTTGGAAAGGATGTGGAGAAAAAGGGAACACATGTACTGTTGGTGGGGATGTAAATTAGTACAGTCATTGAAAACAGTATCATCAAAAAATTAAATAGTATCATCAAAAAATTTAAGTTCATCAAAAAATTAAAAATAGAGTCACCATATGATCCAGCAATTCTGCTTCTGGGTGTATATACAAAGGAAATGAAATCAGTGTGTTGAAGAGATTTCTGAACTCCCATGCTCATTGCAGCATTATTCACAATAGCCAAGATATGAAATCAACTTAAGTGTCCATAAATGGATAAGTGGATTAAAAAATGTGGTATATGTAGACAATGGAATACTATTCAGTCTTAAAAAAGGAGATCCTGTCATTTGCAATAACCTGGATGGACCAGGAGGACATTATGGTAAGTGAAATAATCCAGGCACAGAAAGACAAATACTGCACTTATATGTAGCATCTAAAAAAGTTGAACTCAGGAACGGAGAGTAGAATGGTGGTTACCAGGGGTCGGGGTATTGGGCAGAATCGGGAGATGCTGCTCAAAGGGGACAAAGTTTCAGTTAGACAGGAGAAATAAGTTCTAGAGATCTATTGTACAGCATGATGTTAATAATCATGATACTTGAAAATTGCTAAGAGGGTAGATTTTAAATATTCTTACAACAAAATAATAAGTATGTGATGGGAATGTTAAGCAGCTTGATTTAATAAATTTCTCAGTGTATGCATATATCAGAACGTGGAGAGTACTAACATTCATAAAGCAAATGTGTTTCACAGAGCCTAACTTTTTAGAATTAAACTTAGAAATGTTAAGTTCGCGAAAGACAGGAAACTTTCCCCAGGCTAAAGTCTCTGCTGTAGATAAAGGATTGTAACACAGGAAAATTGCTGGCTCCAAGGGCAGATGTCCTTGGTGCAGCTAAACCTAATGATTGTCGCCATGACAATTATCTTACTGTTCTTTTGTAACTACCTATATTCCTTTTCTGTAACTTTCTGGCCTGGAGAATAAATAATGAGAGAAGACACCAGTTCAGTGTTAATTTTCCAAGGAGGAATGCCTCTCTCTTGAGGGTTCCTGGAAATTAACCACTTCGGGGCTTCTTACTTCTCAATGGGCTTTGAGTAATCCTTTGCATCTCCATCACCCTGGGGGAGAGGTGATATCAGAACATCATGTGTACCCCATAAATATATACAATTTATATTTATCAATTAAAAAAAAAGACCAAAATCATGTCTCATTGATTTAGCTTTAATCAAATGCCCAGTTATAAACTAAGTATTGGGGCAGGAAATTTGTAAGAATGTTTTGACAGGCCTGAGTCACATGTCCATTCCAGCTGTGTGAACCCCCAATCCCTGCAAACAACCATGTGGATTAAGAGTAAGGAAAGTGTGGCACTAAAGGAAAATTAGAAGGGGGATGAATGGGCTCTGGTTAGTAAAAAATGACATTGTTCACTACAAAAGACTTGATTATTATTTTTCAAATATTTGTAGGTCTGTAATGTATGAGAAGGACAAGGATTTTTCTATGTAGTCACAAAGGGAAGAAGTGACATCAATAGGTAGAAGTTAAGAAGAAACAAATTTTTTCTCTACAGAAGGAACAATATTCTCATAAAGTACCAGCATGGTGTGTTGTGTAAAGTAACCAGTGCCCTGCCCCTAAGAGAATTTAAGCAAAAACTTGATGGAGATTACAGAGGTTATACCTGTTTCATATTCAAGAATTGCCTATATACATTAGAATATCCCTTCTGTTTCTATGACTTCATTTTTCTGTTCTCATATCCATATGCATGTGTGCCAGTATATGCACGCAACTTTGTGGTTATTAGGTCCGCTAAGACGGAAATTTAATCCACCTGCCTGAGAAAAGCATTATTTAATGTCAATTGTTTTTGAATTGTTACTTCAGACTTTGGTGAAGAGACGCCACATTTCTAGTTCTTGTTACTATAGCATGACCCAAGACATGAGCAGCTTCACACATGGCATAGAGAATTTAATGCTGATTAGGGGGAAATGAGTGTAAAGATACATAGGTGGGATTCACTTTATTCCTGTGTATACGTCACTTCCACAAACAGATAGAATATTCAATTTCCACTTTATATTCCAGTTCTAGTACCAAACACTGAGAGAATGTAGAGCATAAGGAAGAAATAACACTAAAGGGAAGCCCACAAAGATAATTCCATCATCCATAACAGTAGGAGCTTCCTGGCATTACGACTAATAAAACTCAGCTAAAAACATGTTCTAAATATTTTTATGTGCAAAAAATAGAAAATCGTTATAAAATAATGGCTGTTATTTTAAACCATGACTATAAAATGCCCCTGGGACAGAAATGCCTAATTATGAAATAAAACAACTTTTGTATCCCTCAGGCAATGTTTTCAAACTATTGCTCTCTGCAAAGCAGTCACCATAATTAGTCCTTTTCCCTAGGAGAAATGGCAAGTGTAGGGGAGTTCATGTAGGTCTGTAGAGCAGGGTGATGCCTTGGATTAGGACCAAATGGACTACTCAGATGTTACTGTGAAAATAAGTGTATCAGCATTGTGGGTCAGAGTAACACTTCAATCGGTAATTAGTTAATATTCTCTTTGAGTCATGATATTCATGTGTTTGCTTTCCAGGCAGGTGAGTTGAGAGCTGTGGATTCTAGGAGGAGCTGGATGACCTTTGGTGGGAGTTTATCCCTAACACAGG
The DNA here is from genome assembly GCF_027409185.1 of Cynocephalus volans. NCBI lineage: Eukaryota > Metazoa > Chordata > Mammalia > Dermoptera > Cynocephalidae > Cynocephalus > Cynocephalus volans. The sequence continues at coordinate 31,013,480 of NC_084464.1, forward strand.
TTAGTTGTGGTATCTTTCTATGCCTCAACTTTCCAGTTCTCAAATGGTGTTAACAATGTCTCTGCCTATTTAGAAACACGATGGCTTAAAAAATGTATGGGCAAAGAGTGGAGGCAAAGCTTCAAGATTTCTTCTGTGTTTCTTCCTGAAATATTTTAAAGTACTATAGTGCTAGATGGCAAGAATATTCTAGAAATATAAAAATCATTATTAGGATAAATCTTTTATATTTTGCTTCCTGACATTTATTCCTACTAAATTATTTCTAAAGACATTTATTTAGAATTGTTGTATGCATCATTTGTTTAAAAACACTGCATTATTCTTTCTACTCTAAAAGCAAGCAGTGCAGTCCCACATTTAAAAAATGAATTGGATGCTTTCTAGCTTCTAGCGATCATTTCTATTTTCTGAAGCTAGGATGCTGTCTGTGCCTTCTATGTGAATTTCCTTTAGTTGTCTTTGGATCTGTTGCTATGGCCTCTTCTTGATTTGTTCTCAGAGTGGTAGTTAAATACAATCTATGTGTCAGTCAAGGTCCTAGAAGGAAATTGGGCAATTTGAACAGTTTAACAAAGGGACGATTTACAACAGTGAACTCAGATGGTAGAGAAACCACAAGGTAAGTCCAGAATGATTGAGAGGAGGAGCTCTCAGAGTCCTGAAAGAGGGTGAACTACATGGAGAGGGATGCTTGACAGGAGCTGTGATCTTCAAAGGACAGTGCCAGCCTGTGGTAACACTACAGAGAGGTTGCTGGGCATGTGAATACCTGACCTCCACTTCATCCTCTCCCTGATTTCCTGCTCACAGTAATGATTTCTCCTCACCGGAGAATCCAACATAGCCAGAGTGCGAGAAGCTTGCTGGTGTGGTGGTCCACACAGGGCAGCCTCCCAGGGTGCACAGTGGGGAAGAGGGGACAGTGCATTTGGATGGAGCTAGCAGAAAATATCCAGCACAGTCTGAAGTAGCATCCACTTCTCAAAAGCAGAAATGGGATATTAGGGTGTTACCATATTTGACTAGGTTTGCAATAAAACCTCCGAGGAGGCTGTGGGAAAGCTCTGTTGTCCTGTTACAGAATAAAACCCATTTAGGCTTTTGGTCAAGGGATGGAGCCTGAGAGTTATCAGGCCATGTCTTGCTGCAGCCAGCCCTCTACATGGCCAGGTCCTGAGGCCCCTGCTGGCTTATTCTCATCTTCCACTACATGAAAGAAATTTGTCTGGATTTGGAAATATGTATTGGGAAGCTTTGAGAGACACTTGTCTTAGTCTGGGTCAATCGTCAAAACTAGGTTAACCAGTTTTCAAAAGATGGCGGAGATGAAAACAAGGGAATATTAGAAGATGCCGAGACCACTAAAGTGACAACCTAGAATATGAGATGATTTAAAAGCTTACATATGGCAAGAAGGCATACTCAGGGAGATTTTCCCCCATTTTCCTCCCTTCGACTTCCGCAAATTCTATGAAAATAAAACGTTTTTAAAACGGAACTCTAAGTCCAGAAATCCAACCATCTTAATCTTTTATTTCTCTTCTTTCTCTTTAAAATTTGATAATTCATTTTTTCTGTTAACAGGTGTAGTAGATTGAATTATGTTCTCCCAAAATGCATTGAAGTTTGAATTGTGCCCCCCACGTTTTATGTATTAGAAATTTAGCCCCCACTGTGACTGCTAAGAGGGTGGGAAATCCTATGACAGTAATTGAAAGGTGGAGCCTTGAAGAGGTAATTGGATTGTAGGACCATGAAGTAGTGATTGGATTGAAAATGGTGGTCAGGGGCGTGGTTCTGAGAGCTTTAAAGAAGAGGAAAGTCTGTCTTTGCTCTCTCTGCTTCCACCACCTTGCAATGTGAGACCCCCTGGTCACTGTTGCCACCGCCGGGTGGACTTTGGACTTCCCAGCCTCAGAAACTGTAAGCAATAAATTCCATTTTCTTATAAATGAAATTTAAGAGCAACAAAAATGGGCTAATACAATGGGTTTTTTTCTACTTCTTAAATATTGGCTTAACTTAGAAAGGCTAAGTAATTTCCCTAATCATTTTATAATTATTATCTGATTATATTATTTTAAAATTTAATATATCATTCATGATAATTTCACAAGTAACATATATCTTCAAATAAAATATCTATTTTAAAGGCTCTTTTAAAATACAAAGCTATACTTATTTTTGTTTTCTCCCAAACTTTTATTTCTTCTTTCTTACCTTAAATCTCAAATCTAGGGGAGATGGTTTGGATTCACCCCATGGTTTCACAGTTTTCATAATTTACTCTTAGATCACAGAAATGTTATGAGAATAAATAAAATTGAACCTGTAGAAATATTCTGAGTCTTGAGTAGGGAGGAGTTATATGAATTCAAGGTGGCATTATTAACCAAAGGAGTCATTACTCTCCAAACACAGGTACAGGTGAGATATAGGAAGGTCCCTGTGAGAGGGTCATCTTTCAAAAGCTGTAGTTTATTTTACAATTATCAAATTGTATCAGATGAGAACTTGCTCAATTGTAGGCTAGGTGCCTGCAGACATTGGGGACATCTTGTGTGTGATGCATTGTCTGATGTAAGGAAACAGTACAGAAATACATCTCTGACTGTGAGATACTTTCCAAGAAGATAAAATAGGATTTGGTCTACTAGATTTGACAGCCAGTAAGGCTATGATCATGATTTAAACTTTGAGGCTTCCCTGGCATTATGAATTCAGAGGTTAGTTCCTGGATTTTTCTTCAGCTTATGAACCATGGAACTGTGCTCTTTCTCATTTCATCATGACTGAGAGGTCACAAGAACCAGAAAAACATAATTGGCAGTTAGTTTCAACCAAATGGAGACTGACAAAACCCTAAGAGAATTAGATCAATCTTTCTCATTTGTTTGTTTCTAAGAGCTCCAGAGAAAAAAAAGTTTATTGATATCTCAGAGCATAATTGGTCTTAAAAAAGCTATCAGTACAATGAAAATCAAATTGTAAGAGAAGGGAATTTATTTTACTAGGTTAGCATCCTCTCTTGCTCTACCATCCTTAAGAACAAACACAAATAAGTCACTAGGAAAGTGTGACATCAAATTGGTGTGGAATTTATCTTCCTGATCAGACCAGTTGGGTTATTTCAAAAGTTCTTTCTGTGAGATGTGGTTAATATGAGGATCACTGGAACAGAATTCTTTCTGATCCATTTTCCTTTTTTTTTTTTTTTTTCTGATTGGGTTTGGGGGAAAGATGCAGAAATTGGGAGAAGTTTGTGGCTTAAACTTTTTTGAATTTCATACCTGAAGGCAGACCTCTATCTCTAAGAAATTTATGTGTTTTTAAAAGTAAAAAATAAAAAAGAGTTATTAAGTATGCAGCCATGTAATTTTGATATGACAAGGACCTGAGCAAAGAGGGCAGGAGGAGGAATGAAAAGGTGGGAAAGAAGCAAGAGATAGTTTGGGAGAGGATTGGCTGGGTGTTCTGGTTGAAAGGCAAATCAATGATAATTCCAGGGCTTTGTGTTTGTGGATACCTCACATTAACACGTAGAATAAGGTTGTTTGAGGATAGCTTGTTTCTAGATGGTGAAGGTGAGGTGGGGAAAATATATCTAGTAGAATCTTTACACTTGTAGATACAACTTTTGCAACATTGGTATTCATCATGACATTTACAAAGTTTCATGATGTATTAATTTGTAGTGGAGATAACTCTTGTTGAGTTGTGAGGATTAAATGAGACAACATATATAAAGTACTCAGGGATAGTGATTATGATTATTATCACAACAAAAATGATAAGGAAATATTGAACAATTATTATGTGCTGTAACTATTATTGCTGTAAGATTTTAACATATAATAGCTAATTTAATTCTCCAAAAGCTGTATGAAGTAGGTTCTGATGTTATCTTATTTTGCAGATGAGATTGAAGCACCTTGCTCCAGGCTGTATTAAGGAGCAGAGCTCAGACTCAGTTCAGGTAGTCAGACTCTAGAATTCTGTTCCAAATCACTCTCTTCTAGAGACTCCTGGGCAGGATTTGAGCTGATAGTTCTTAAAGACTGGAGTGTAGTAGCAAATTTTCAGTTATTGAGTGATCCTAGCCAATAGCCCTGCATCCATGTCTTGGTTAGTAAAACTCATGAGTTTGAAGATGCACAAAGGATCCTGGGAAAATCAATGGGTAGGAACATAAAGGAAAAGGCTTTAACACTCTGTTTTGTGAATTTATAAAGACACAGAGTCAATTCTTTAAAATATCCATGAACAAAGGGGTTCACAGTAATGTAATCATAATTTCAACTCTCGATGTTAATTTATTAGACAGATGTTTTTTGAGCTCCTATCACAGTGCTAAACCCTATGGGGAGTTTGACAGTCAAGAAGAAAATCCCTTCCCTTAACAAGCTTTCTGTGTAGTGAGAGGGACAGAAGAGCAAAATGCAAGTACAATACGGTGACGTCATCAACAGGCAGAGGTGAGCAGTGTCAACTAGTTTGGTTTTAGGAGGTTCAAATGTAAGTCTTTCTGGGAGGAGTGATGTAAGATCTGAAACTCGAAGGATGAGTAGGCGATTAGAGAGGTGAGATGAGAAGGAAGGTGGAGAAGTGAGAGAACAGGCTGTGCTGTGCTTGTGAAACTGCAAACAGTTCAGTGTGGCTAAGAGATGCAACTTGCTGGGCATGTGCATCAGATAAAGCTGGAGAGGGAAGCAGCAGTCACGTAGCATATGCAAAGAGCTTGTAAATTCTTTAAATGAAAGAGAAACCTGCACATTCATGTTAGCACGGAGCATATCCTTCTTCTTCTTCTTTTTTTAATAACTTGATTATTTTAGTCAAAGAAATCTGATGTGTGCAATCCTTTCCTGACACATGGATCAAATAACTTTTTTAGCAGCTGCTTTTCCTCCAATCTGGGTATTTTCATTCTGGTGCAAACTGAAGGACAACATTGTTTTGCTATAAAACCACCAGCTATTTGCCCGGAGAAGCAGTTGAACTTGATCTCTAGTCTTGACTGTGCTCTGTGATGTTGGGACAAATCAGCAAACAATCTTAACTCTGGTTTTCTTATCTGTAGTGAGAAAAAGTTGAAGTTGGTGATCATTTAAGTTTCCTCTAAGTTCTACAGTTCACCTTCTGTGGTTTGAAACTTTTCAAACATTCCGGTATTGTGGGAAGGGACGAATTTTTACAACACACTGTTCTTTTGGTTACATTTCTCCCTCTCCCTCCTGGGTGGTTTCAGTGCTGGTTCTTGTTGCGGAAAGGGGCTAAATGACAAAAAAGGATGTTCAAGGTAAAGAGAAATTTAGAGACTGCCTTCTCTATTCCCACAGGTGACTGATGAGGACACTGAGGTTCCCTGATACTGTGACTTATCCAAATTTCAAATTCCAGCAGTTGGCCAGCGACAGAGGAAAGTTCAGAGCCACAGGGGCTTCTGACCCCTACCCAGTCCTCGTTCTTTTTATTTACTTTAAATATTTATTTATTTTTATTGACAAGTTATTGTTGTATATACTCATGTTTATGGGTACAGAGTGATGTTAGAATTTTTAATACCATATAGAATGTTTAAGGCAAGCTAATTTTTATTCACCGCTGCAAATATTTGACACTTTTTGTGATGAGAACATTTGAGATTTACTCTTTCAGCAATATTAGAGTGTACACTACTCAGTTCTTAGCTATATTCACCACACTGTGCAAAAGATCTCAAAAAGAAAAAAAACCCAAACTCATTTCTCCTGTCTAACTGAGGCTTGTTCCCTCATCTCCAGTTCTCTCCTCCTTCCAGCCTTTAGTAACCACCATTCTACTTTCTGCTTCCATGAGCTCAGTTGTTTCCTAAATTTATAGGAGGAAATTAGTTCTTGGGAGCATACTTCTCCCTTTGTCATTTTTTTTTTATTCCTGATTTTTTTCTCTTTCTTTTTTTCTTTTTCCTACACATAAGTGAGAATGTCCAGTATTTGTCTTTCTGTGTTTGGTTTATTTCACTTAGAATAATGTTCTCCAATTCTATCCATATTTTTGCAAATGACAGAATTTCTTTCTTTTTTTTTAACGGCTGAATAGTACTCCTTTGTGGATATATACCACATTTTCCTTATCTGTTCATCTGTCGATGGACACTTAGGTTGATTCCATATCTTGTCTATTGTGACTAGTGCTGCAGTGAAAATGGGCATGCAGACATCACTTTGACACACTGATTTTGAATCCATTGGGGACCATGTTCTTCACCTCTGCCAGCATGATGTTGGGTAACGTCTTAGGTAACGAACTGAGAAGAAAGTTGGGGTCTGTGGAAGATTTCAGATGCTCTGAAGTAGAAGTGACTATATCACTGCTAGTTAGGGCTGCTGTTCATTTTTCTGGCTTTAAGTTGCCTTTTTTATTTTGTTCCCTTACTCTTCATGAGTGATTCCTCCTTTTGTGCTGATGTTTTGCTCCCTAGTTTCTCTGAAAGAAAAATTCTTTTTCTTTCCCCCTCCCCGCACCTCCAGTTCTCTTCCATCAGTAACAAAATGATCCTCCTGTTAGTTCAGGAAGCTGGCAGCCTGCACTCTGCTGCCTGTAGATCGCCAGCTAATTAAGGGGAAAGCAGGTGTGGATGAGTCTGTTCAGCCTGTAAATAAGTGCCTAAAATTAAAGTTATTGGTCTGTGAGTGCTAGCAGGTGGAAGCATTGCTTTATACCTTTAATACAGGAGAGGAGAAAGAGGGAGTTAGAAGGCCTTAAGGGTAGGGAAGAAAAAAATTACTTTTATGACTAACAGCTCTTCGAAAGAGAATGTGTCTATTTCTAAATCATTGCCTTGTTTGGGATTAATCCTAAAGACATATAATTGCCTGCCCTAAGAGTGTACTTTTCACTGAGCAGGGCTCCATGAACTGTATGGCCTAGGCAGAAATAATTCATGTTCTCAAGCTGATACTTATTAGCAAAACTCATACTGACTGCAGACAAAAGTGCCTGTATTCTTCTGTGATTTCTCTTCTCCATTTCTCACTTATGCTCAAATGCCCAGAGTTCCCTATCTGAGAAACCCCTCAGTTAAATGCTGAGAAAAAAAAATGATCTATTGTTGCACTACTTAATGCATTACTTAAGGAAGTGATTTGGAAATAAAATATATATGAGGAAATGAGTTCCTGGGAGCATTCTTCTCCCTTAGTCGTTTCTTTTTTATTCCTGATTTTTCTTTTTTTCTTCCTTTGTGTTAATTTATTTTAGCCTTCTTTTTTCTTTCTTTTTTTTTTTTTTTTTTTACTGGGGTGCCTTTTTCAGAAGGGTGTTATGGCAGAAGACCACAAAAGCATCATATACTATGCATTCAAAGTGCATTAATACACGGCTGAAATGCTAACCCATATAATAGAATAATTATAGTGTATCTTCATTGAAATTGTACACATGGCTTTGTGATCACGCTCATTAATTTAGATCCAAATGAAGCAAAATTATTCTGCATGGCTGCTGAGCTAATTTATGTGATATAAGTAAAGAAAAGTTAAATAATGTGTGATGGAAAATGAGATTGCAACTGGGCAATTAAGTCCAGAGGATGAGGTTCACTCATCTCCCCAGGCTTCCTCGACGCTCTTTTCTGCAAAGATTGAACATATTATTGCAAAAATTTGTCCATTTTAGGACTGCATCTTAGGATGTCTTAACTGATGTTCTGAAAGAATCTTCTTCACAGCTAATTTTTTGGAGGGGAGGAATAATGCTCCAGTGTGATAGATGCTTTTATTTGGGACTATTCAAATACCCAGGTAAAAGAACACAACAGTTTTTCTGCTGACATGAGTCTAAACTCCTGGCAGAATGGGAAAAATGCTGTGCTACAGTTGGTGGTATTTTTAGGGGCCTGAGCATCTTATTAGTAAAGTGCATATTGTGTATTCTTTCAAAAAGGCAAAGGTTTTCTTTTTTTCATTTTTTTAAATTAAGGAGGAAAGGATGTCACCGTGAGTTTCCAGTAGTGCAGCAATATATGTATAATATGTCTTTGAAAATGCTACCCATTGCTTTCCACCTATTTCAGCCCATTTCAAGGTGTTTGAAAGTGGTAACCAGTTTCAATTTTGTGATGAGTGGGACGATAGTCTGGGTTACAAGATGGAGTAACGATTATGTTTCTGTTTACAGAAATGAGACCAATTTTGAATCTAAATATCATTTGAAGGCAGGCATCCACAAAAGCCTCTGTTCTTCATTTACTTAAACTTTCCCTTATGTGAGAGAAAAGCAGATTCAATTCAATTAGAAAAACTTTCACTGGCCTAAATTCTGAAGATACAAGAATAAATAAGACATGGCCTTTACCTTCCTGATGGCTTGAATCTAATACATTGAAAGAAAGAAAGAAAGAAAAAAAAAACATGCACAAATAGGTAACAAACTCTACCAGAAGCCTGGAGCTGGTTCAAAGTATAGTAGAGAGATTCAAAAAGGAATACTTAAAATCTCAGTTGGTGTAGGGTGAGGACAGTCTTCATGAAGAAAAAGACCTTTGATGTTGACCTTCAAGGAAGGCATGGTGATGGAGTTTGGATGTGTTGTCCCCTCCAAAACTCATGTGGAAATTTGATCTCCAATAT